>NW_026126516.1:10873750-11581875 GCF_943737965.1 Phodopus roborovskii | reverse complement strand
GTTTAGCTAAAATGGAAAAAGTGAAGACCACACTTTTGAAAACTAAGGTAAGAAAATAAGCAAATGTGGATGTGTAGCTCAACTTTCAGGGAGATGCAAACACTTACCGGTTATAACACATGTGCTTCTGAAAATTCCTACTCAGAAACTCCTTATAAAAGTCAGCCATTTCCTCTGCATCCAGTGTTGTTCTTTGACCTGGAAGTAAATTACAACATAAGACTCTAGGAGAAGCTGCCTGTGATGGTGCATATTTATAACCCCAGACCACCGGAAGAAGTCAGAAGGTCAGAAGTTAGAGGCCAGCCTTGGTATAGGAGATCCTGTCTCAAACTACAAACACCAGGGGCCTGTGACACGGCTAAATGGATAAAGACACTTGCTGCCAAGTCTGAAGACCAGAGTTGAATCCCTGGGACCCAGAAGATAAAAGGAGAAAACGGCCTGTTAATAGTCCTCTGACCTCCACCTGCATGAGCACCCCCCCACACACACACACAAAGTAAAAGGCTTCAAAGATTCTATTTACTTAATTGTGTGTATATGTGTGTGTCTATCTGTGGGTCTGTGCACAGTGGGTAGCAGAGCACCTGCACAGGCCAGCAGGGTGCAGCCCTGGACTACAGTCACAGTCACAGTGAAGCCCTTGACACAGGAGCTGGAAACCAAACTGAGTCCTCTACTGGAAGAGAGTTCTTGAGCATGTCCTTTCTGTTTACTTTATGTGTTCTGCGGGCACTGAACATCTGTGCATCGCTTCATGCCTGGTGCCCACAGAAACCACAAGAAGCTGTCTTGGGCCCCGGGAAGTAGTCACAGCTGGTTTTAAGTCGCTATGTGGGTGCTGGGAACAGAATCCAGGCCCATGAGAGCAGCCAGTGCTCTTAATTGCTGAGTCATTTCTCCAACCCGGTTTCTGCTGCTGGTGCTTTGTTTTTCAGTGTTAAAAAGGAAAAGGAAAAGCAAGACTGGGGTGTGGCTCAGCTGGCAGAGTGCCCAAAGCCAGGATGGAGGCAGGAGAACCCTAAAACCAAGTCATTCTGGATCAAAACAAGACAGAACAGAACACAATGCAGCCCAGCTGTGGTGGCCCACACCTTTAATTACCCTCAGGATGCAGAGGCAGGCAGATCTCTTTAAGTTCTGGGCCAACCTGGTCTATGAACTAGAAACTGTCTTGAAAAACCAGAAAAACAAAACAAAAACCGTCATGAACTGCCTGGAAGCATCTGGCAAAGGCTTCGGGAGGTGTGATGTCCATGCCTCCTGCAGTAACCCCACCTCTACTGCCAGACACGCTCTGTGCTTGTTTCTGGATCAGCCTTCCTGCTGTCCCCACCACCTAAAGATCTTCTGAGAACACCCTACACACAGACACACACAGTCACACACTCACACACACTCACACTCACACAGACAGACACACTCACACACACTCACACACAGACAGACACACTCACACACACAGACACACACTCACACACACACACAGACACACACTCTCACACACACACACAGTCACACACTCACACACTCACACACACAGACACACACTCACACACACACAGACACACTCACACACACACAGACACACACACACAGACACACACTCACACACACACAGACACACACACACACACCCGACAGGTGCCCACTCTCCTCCCTACGTCCCTGCTGGTTTTCTCCAAGGCTCCACACACAAAGTGTAGGAGCTCTGAAGCCACTTGCATGTTGACCCTACTCTTGGCTCGTCAGCTCCCACGGACAGGAACAAAGCTCTGCCCCACCCACCCCACCCCTTGGCCAGTGGCCTGCCTGTGAAGAAGGACACTACTCAAATCAAGTGGGGGGGGGTACCTGCCACTCGAGAGGTAAGGGAGGCCGAAGGTTCAAGGGAAGGTGATGTCAGCTGGTCTCAAGGGACAGGCTCAGGCAAAAGCAGCCTGGAGGGCACTGGGACAAAGCCCCCATGCAGAGTTGCCGATCCTTAGAGAAGGGAGTGCCCACTCCTCCAGCAGCATCTCTGGGCCCTTCATAGGGGCTGTCCAAACAGAAAAGCTGTTCCCTGCCAACAGCAGCGCAAGGGACAGGCTCTCCCCTGTGGCTGTGTGCTCCCTTCAAGTACTTCCTTGTCTCGAGGGAGTCCTCACCACTGCCCAGCCTTACACGAGCATCTCTGAGCCCCGGCAGGAGTTAGAGCTGAGAGGGGACTCTAGGTGGCCTTCTTGTTGCTGCACTCAGGGTAGAGGGGAGGGGTGAACTCAGGATGGGGACAGGCAGAGCTGCCCACCCTGAGGCTTTCCCAAGGGGCTCTCAGGCAGGCCTAGGTCACCCCACCCCAACACCTCGGGCACAGCAAGAACCTGTCAATGCCTGCCAAGCCGTTCTTGCTCTACCTCTTCTTGTTAGTAAACAAAGCAAACTGGAGCAGAAAAGAGGGTGAAGAGAGGGCCGGGGAGCAAGAAGGGAGGAGGAAGAGAGCCATAATACAGGGATGGAGAGGGAAAACTCAATTCATTGCATCGTTGCTGAGAATGCGTGGGTGTCTCACAATGCCATCTGACAAAGTGGATGTGTCTCCATGGCTCCCTCTTTTCTAGATGCACAAACGCTTGTGCACTCAAAGAAAGGGCTGTCTGCTTCCTGCACCTGAAGTCAGCCAGTGGATTTCCCACACAGTAGAACTTGCAGAACATCCAGCCAGCAGGTGGCCAGCAGCTCTACCTAGTCTGTAATCTGCAATTAAAGAAAGCCTCTAAGGAACTCACTGTTTGCTCCATGAGAACTTCTTACAGATGGTTCACATAGCTACTGCTTGCTTTCTTCTTTACATGTCATAATGAGTGCAGCTAGATCCTTCTAGAAAAGGGCTAGGGACTTCAAGCTGCCATCAGCCACCAAAGGAACTCCAACAGAACTACGGGAAAACTTCCCTATGGACTCAGAAAGCTGCCCGAGTTACACGGCTTGATACATAGGCAGCTTTCATGCTGTCACTTCTGCATAGGTGTTCTCATTAAGGCAAATCGTTGCAGTCTGTTTAAAAGTCCCAATGGCCCATGTCATCTTGACTATAAACATCGCCATCTCCCGTTCATGGTGAACAGTGTGTTTCCTGGACACTGACCTCTTTGTCTGGCCACCCCTCTGGGCCTCCTCCATCCCCATCCCCGGTTCCCATGGCAGCAGCCAGGCTCATTCAACACAACCCCACCTCTGTCTGCTGACCCAAGGCCCAGCATGGCTGGAAGCTAGCCTGGGGGTTGGCATCACTGGACAAAGGAATAAACAGGGAGGCAGAGGGCCAGAGTACACCAGGCAAGAGAAGGGAAGGACAATGCAGGAGTGACGCCCACGTCGAGGCCCCTGCTCCCCACTGAGCCTGCTCAGCCAGTGCCTGCTGGAAGCTCCCCCACGAGCCCAGCTGTTCAGATGCTGTCTGCCCCGTGCTGCCGCCGTTTGGGTCTAGAATGCTTCCTGTGTCCTAAGAGGCAGGTGGCATTATCTTTAGGATGTGGAGACGAACAGGAGGCCCCTGGGTTCACTATGCGTGCTTTCAAGGGAGACTGTGGGACCTAGGTCCAGCCATTTACAAAACTGGTCTTTTTTTAATAGACAATTTATTTTTTATGTTCCCCAGTGTTTTGCCTGCATGTATGTCTGTGTGAGGGCATCAGAAACCCTGGAACTGGAGTTACAAATGGTTGTGAGCTGTCATGTAGGTACTTGGAATTGAATCCAGGTCCTCTGAAAGATCAGCCAGTGCTCTTAACCACTGAGCCATCTCTCCAACCCCACAATTTAGTTGTTACTATTGTTTGTTTTTTAAAACAGGGTTTCTCTGTGTAACCATGGATGTCCTGACCTTGTAAACCAGGCTGGCCTTGAACTCAGAGATTTGCCTGCTTCTGTCTCCCAAGTGCTGGGATCAAAGGCGTGCGCCACCATCATCTGGCTCAGCTTGACCTTCTACCACTGGAAATAATGTCTTTAACTCTGAAATCTATCAGTACTGATACCCAATACTTTTTTTTAAAAAAATTATTTGAAATGTGTATTCTAAGAGGAATAAATCTAAATTTTTTTCTTTTACATCAAAAGCAACTTGTTTTTCCGATATAACTCCCCAGACAAACCTCCGCTGCCTCCAGTGCCCGGAGTGTCCAAAGAGCCCTGCTCAGCTCAGCACAGGTGTGTTCTCTCAGCAATGGGTCCTCCCGACATGTCACTCTGCTTAACCGAGACAGAACATGTTTTTATGTATGTCTACGTTATGAAGCGGCTGTGTTTAGCTAGCTGACAGGAATCTCCCCAGGGCTGTCACTGTGGTGAGGAACTCAACGTCCATGCTCAGCAGTTTCCACAAATACCTCATTAACCACGTTGTTCCCACCCAACTGAAACTGTATGTTCTCCACATGACTAACTACTGCCAGAGTGGTGACTCTGTACCGTCCCTCTCCACAGACAGTCTGTCTTTCTTCATTGTCAAAGTAAGTATACATGGTACTGAAGGCAGAGTCACTGAGATCGTCAAGTACACAGGGGTCAAAAGGACTTTCCTGTTAGAAGAACGCCAATGTCTACGGTAATACCACAGCGTGACCTGACCTGGTACCACCATCTGGGTGCCTGCCTCCACCTCCCCGTTTGGGTAGAACCTCAAGCTCACCCCTGCATGATCAGGGAAGCCCCATTCCTGTCTCTCTCCAAACCCCACACACTCAGAGAATCTCCCAACAAAGGGAAGGCACCAAAATCTTCCTTCCCTAAAGTAGCCAGCTGCCCAAGTTGCCACCTAAAGAAGTCAGCTTTTGGCCATACCCAGACTGTGGCCTACAACCTATATAATCTCCCGACTTTAGTTCAGGCGTATGACTTCTCCGGACTGCATCGCTGGGACTGGAGAATCTACCCGGGAGTTGCTTTGCTCAACCAAATAAACCTGCTGGTACACTTTTCCAGTTCAGCTTGATCTAGCTTACTGCATTGGCAGAGAAACCTATTATGATGGGAGGAGGCCCAGAAAAGCTGTTTATTCCCCTTCTTCAGACATTAACACAGCACAAACTTACTAACCTGACGCTGTTCGCAGGCCCAAGCCTTTAGCTTGCAGTCTTGAGTGAATGAATTCTTCTTTTTCCTGAAAGATGACCATCAAAACTCTCTTAGCCAGGTGAATTGGGGGGGGGGTGGAGACAGGGGGATCGGGAAGTCAAGTTCATTCTCAGCTACAAGATTGAGCCCATTATGCCTACATGAGACCCTGTCTTGAAAAACCAAAATTAGCAGGAGTGGTGGTATATGCATGCGTGTAACCCAGGAGGCTGAACATGCGTGTAACCCAGGAGGCTGAACATGCATGTAACCCAGGAGGCTGAACATGCGTGTAACCCAGGAGGCTGAACATGCGTGTAACCCAGGAGGCTGAAGCACCACGGGCAACTTAACATGACTCCATCTCAAGGTAAAACTAAAATGGGCTGGAATTGTAGCTCACTAGTAGAGCACCTGCCTAGTGCAAAGTCCTAGGTTTAATCCACAGTACCAAAAACCAAAGGAGAGAAAGAATGGTCTTCTCTAGCTTCCTACTTCTCTCAGCTAGAACACAATGCTGAGAAGCTGAGAAATTTGTAGATTTCCTGAGAAATATCACACCTCAAAGCCTGCCTTTTAAAAGATTTATTTTAACATTTATGAGTGTCTGCATGTGTGATGTGTGTCTGTGTACAGCATGCATGCACAGTGTCTGAGGAGGCCAAGAGGGCGCCATGTCCCTGGAACAAGAGTCACAGCTGGTGGCAGGCAGGTCGTGCACGCCTTTAGTCCCAGCAACTCAGGAGGCAGAGGCAGGTGGATCGCTGTGAGTTCAAGGCCAGCCTGGTCTACAAAGTGAGTTCCAGGACAGCCAGGGCTACAAAGAGAAACGCTGTCTCAAAACATTAAAAGAAAAACAAAAGAATCTTGAACTCTCGTAAGTGACAACCTATGACAGCGACTTCTCATAAACAGGAATCTTGAACTCTGGCAAGTGACAACCTAGAACAGTGACTTCTGATAAACAGGAGCACCATTCAGGACAGGAACTAGTCCTGGTCTCTTGTTACTTCTCTTCCCAGAAAATCTCAAGCTCTGTGACTTATGACGGCCAAGGTGTCTTCCATGCAGTTGCACAATGGTTTAAAAACAATCTTTTGATCTCCTAAAGACTTTTATTTATTTTGAGACAGGGTCTCACTATGGATCTCAGGCTATGAAGACCAGGCTGGTCTTGAACTAGAGACCCTCTTGCCCTTGACTCCCAAATTCTGGGATTAAAGGAATGCACCACAACACCAGGCTGCTAAGAACACTATTAAGGAAAGACAACCGATTCTAAACATTCACACAAACCCCAAACAGACCAGCAACAATGAAAATGCTGAAGATTTAGTGCCCCCAAGTGGCTGAGTAACTGTCCTTCACCAATCGGAATCGGGAACCCCACACTTACCTTATTAAAAGCCAAATTCTGGTTGGCCCAGAACTGCTGATTCCATTCTTGTGTTTCTTGTCTCAATTCTCTAAGCCTTTGTTCCAAGGGGGACTCATTTTCAGGGATATGAAAATGAACTGGGCGAAGGTTTGAGTATTTATCTGGGGGTCCTATCCAATCATGGCAAGATTGTCTTGGAGGGCAGAATCTTGAGACCTTCAATGAAATGCATGGGATTAACATGGCAACTAAACCCAACCCTGATATTAGAAAAATTAACAACCTGTATTTATTCAAGGCCCACATCAGCTTATTCTGTGAAAGACAATGTATCCAATCATTTTCCTAATTTTGTTTGGTTTTCCTTTTTGGTTTGGTCAGACAGGATCTAATTATGGCCTCAGCCTCTCAAGTGCTGGTATGACTGGCAGACACTAACACACCTGACTTAATATCATTACACTGTTCACCAAATGATACTGAAACAGTTCTACACCCTGACGGAGAAGGAAGCCAGGCCTAGTGGGCAGGCCTGTACCTCCAGCTAGAAAGCAGAAGCGGGATCATAGTTTGAAGCCAGCATAGAAAATTTAGTAAACCTTATCTCAAAATTACAAGTGTAAATAAAAGGACCAAGACTACATGTAGTTCAGTGGTAACAATGTATGCCTACCACTCCCAAGACTCATGGTTCTATACCCAGGACATCTTAAAAAAAAAAAAAAAATTTGCATGCGTGTGAGGCTAGGTGATGGTGGCACACACCTTTAATCTCAGTATTCAGGAGGCAGAGGTAGGCAGATTTCTGAGTTCTAGGCCAGCCTGGTCTACAGAGTGAATTCCAGGACAGCCAGAGCTACACAGAGAAACCCTGTCTCCAAAACAAAAACAAAAAAACAAACAATAAAAACAGATAATGAAAAGAAAATTTTTAAGGCTGGGTGTGGGACACACACCCCTTAAGCACTCGGGAGGCAGAAGCAGGTAGAAATGTGAATCTGATCTTCATAGTGAGTTCCAGATTATTCGGGGCTTTATAAGGAGACCCTGTCAAAAAACTAAGTGGCAGCTAGAGACGGCTCAGTGATTAAAAGTACTTGCTGCTCTTTTCAGATGAGCCAGCAATTTCATTTTGTGGCTCATCATCTGTAACTCCAGCTCCAAGGGAGCCAGATACCCTCTTCAGGCCTCGGCAGACATGCACACATATCAATCACATCTATTTATTCACTAATAGGTTTTCTGCCACCACCACCCCAACCAAAAACGTTTCTTCACCCATGTAGTAAGCAAGATCAAGCCAAACTGAATAAGTATAACAGGTACATTGAGCAAAGCAACCTGGGTAGGCTCTCCAATCCCAGAGATTGAGGCCAGAGAAGTCAAGCACCTGAACTAAGGTAGGGAGATTTTATAGGTTGTAGGCAAGGGGTGATAACACGTCCACCACAGCTGGGTTTGTGCCAAGTGTGGTCAAAAGCTGAGCTGAGATGGGGACATGGGCAGCTGGCAACTTCAGGAAGCTGTGATAGCCACCAAGAATACAGAAATAGGCTTTTGGTATCTTTGTTCAGAGACTCTCTGAGTGGGTGAGGTTTGGGGAGAGAGGGGAAGGGGAAGAGAGAGACGGAACTTCCCAAACTGTGTAGGGGGGAGCCAGAGGCTCCAACCATTTATATACACATAAAACATAAAAAAGAAATTCTTCAGGCTATTTTATAAAAATATGTATTTTAACTATATGCTTGTTGTTAGGTCTAATTTATATTTATCATACTATCAATCATCCTTTATTTATTCTTAATTTATGGGTACTGTTGTTTTGCCTGCCTGTTTATCTGTGTAACGGTGTTGGATCCCCTGGAACTGGAGTTCCAGAGAGTTGTGAGTTGCCATGTGGTGCTGGGAATTGAACCCTTGTCCTCTGAAAGAGCAGTGAGTGCTCTAAACCACTGAGCCATCTCCCCAGCCCAGTGCCTGGCTCGCTTTCACAGCTCAGTTAGCAGTGCTTTACACATGCTGGGCAAGCACTCTGCCACAAGGAGCCACACTCCAGCCCTCTGAAGCTTTCCCTGTGTGTTTACTTGCTCATTTTTGTGATTGTGAAGACTGAAACCAGACCTCTTGCCAGTGCTGTGCTACATATTTTTAATAAGAAAAAAAAGAATCATGTGGGAACTGGGCGTAGTGCATGCGTCTGTGATCCCAGCCCATGGGAAGTGAGGCAAAGCCTACTCATCCCTCCAAGGAAGCACCATCCCCACGGCACCAGTCTGGCACGGCCCCCACCGTCACTCTGCACCTCTGCCCATAGCCAAAGCGACCTCTCCTAAATGCTCTCTTTGAAAACGCCGCAGCGAGGCTGGAAATGGCCCAGTGGTTAACCAAGGTGCTCCTACACAAACCAAGTTCAGTTCCTCGTACTTCGGAGGGATCTGACACCTCCGGCCTCTGTGGGTACGTGCACTGTTGTATGTACGCCACACCAGCACACACACACCACCTAATCCAAAATAAAAGTGTCTTAATTTTTTAAGTTTATTTATGCGTATAGTGTCTTACCAGCATATATGCCCAGTACCTGTGGAGATCAGAAGGGTGTCAGAACCTCTGGAAATGGAGTTATAGAGGGTTGTGAGCTACTATGTAGGTGCTGAGAATTGAACCTGGGTCCTCGGTAAGAACAGCTGGTGCTCTCAACTATTGAGCTACCTTGCTAAACATATCAAATATTTTCTTTATTATTTATTTTTATGGTGCTGGTATCAAACTCTGGACCCTACGCATTCAAGGTACACACTCTTCCACTGAGCCAGAGTCCCAGCCCTCAATGGCTTACCTGTGTGCACGTGTGTGCTTGCTACGGTGGCCGTGCACAGCTGGAGGTGTGAGCATCATGCCTATGCCCCTGGGCCATCATCGCCCCCATCCAGGGTAACATATAGACCACTCCATCACAGACGGCGATTCTGAACGAGGTGGCATCAACATGGGCAGAAACTCTAAGCAGCAGTCAGAAGTCTACGTCAGGTCATCCTTGATCACTTTCTACATCTCTATTATTTGAAACAGGGCTTCTCACTAACCCTGAAACTCATCAAATGGGCTAAGCTGGCTGGCCAGCCAACAAGCTCATGGATCTGCCTGTCCCACGCCCTACCACCAGCAGAGTTACAGGCACACTGGGTTTTCTTTCACATGGGTGCTGACGATCAAACCTAAGTCTTCCTGCATGTGTGGCACACACCTGACCAACTGAGCCATCTCTCTAGCATTCCAAAGGCTTATTTTCCCCCTTCTTCACAAGTTGGTGTGTGTGGTATGTGTACATGTGGATACATGTGTGCACTGTGCCTGCGGAAGCCAGAGGTCATACCTTGTTGCTATTCACCTTGTATACTGAAGCAGGATCTTTAGCTAGCCGGCTTACTCCAGGGACTGTGTGTGCTTCCCACACGCCGGGATTACAGAAGGGCAGTCACACCCATTCTCAAGCTTCTGCAGGCTTCTGCACCACTGAGCCCTGGGCTCAAGCCAGGCTGACTTACATCGACCACCCCGCCACACCTGGCAATTGTGGATGAGGTGAGACATGTTCAGAGCCCTAAGTGAGCCAGAAGCGGAGCGTGTTCTTCACATCTCAGGTTCTTGGGACCCCAGGGGCTAGCTCTGGAGTTTCTGAAGGTCTGCCCACAAAAGCCCAAAAACTGGGATCGCAGGCAAGTAGACAGGCCTGGGGTCCTGAGCGCCAACTTCTCAGGAGGGGGAAGACGCAGAGGCAGGCGGGTCAGTGCTGGTGGGAGCAATGGAAAGCTAAGCTTGGCCAGAGCAGACAGCAAATGCACGGGACTGGTGAAGGGCTACACAACCATTGCTGCTGAAGGAGCCCAGCGCAGTCCATGCCCTAAAGCCCACGCGCCCTAAAGCAACTACCTGGTCACATCTTGCACTTCCTGCTTACAGCTTCAAACCCCTACAAGGAGCATTTTCACTGGGTAGAAACACATTCTCTTCTTCTTACAGACTTCATCTGCATCAGGAAAATGTCGAAAGAGCCACCCCGTGTGCACCTTTAATCCTAGTACTCAGGTGATGGAGGCAAGAACTCCAGGCCAGCACAATCGACATAGCTATTTCCAGGCCAGCTGAGGGTATACAATGACACACTGCCTGAAGAAACGAATATGGGGTGGCCCCAGAAAGCACCCTTTTCCTAACTGCCATGCACAGCACAGCACACGAGCCCAGGGGTGGCCAGCAGAGCAGGGATTTCTTCAGATGGGTCTCCTTGTGTCAGACCACCTGCTCCCACAGATGAACCTGTGTAAGAACCAGTCACCCTGCTTTGCATAACAATTCCAGAGATATTTATCTTTGACTATGATGGGTTAATTCCTTTGCTTTTGCTACATGAAAAATACTTTGTGTCTTTGTTCACCAAGCAGATGCTATTAGGAAAGAAAGGCTTGGGGGAGGGAATAAACCCTTTTGTAAAAGAAAAAAAGCCTCCCTTTGTAGAGTGAATAATTACTGTAATTTAAGTTCTTATAGTGTAAGAACATAATGCCTGGAAACGTGGACAAGAGGGCTGTGCGTAGGAAGGGAGGCTCCTTGTGAGCCATGTACCCTGCAGGGAATCAGACAAGAATCCTACATTTTCAAGAGGCAGGCAGGCAGCCAGCCAGCCAGTCCTACCGTTCCCCAGCTCCCAAAGTCACAGTGGGAGATGGACCACGGGGAGTTGCACACTTGCCAGAGGCAAGTCTCTTTAGAGCTCAAAGCCTTCCCTGGGTTAGGATCCCCAGCTCCCTACTGCATGAAGACAGGTGCTACATAAACCAGCAAACAAAATTCAGCCAACACAAAGACCATCCCAGCAGGTACACAAAACTTTAATATTAGAAAAGGCAACAGTCACAGAATCTCCTGCTTTCTTGAATGTCGTCTGCAAGGGAAAACATACATTAGGACCATACGGGAGTCTCCTCTCTCCAGTCCTCCATGCCGACGGCTTTGGCTTTATCATCTTTGTCTTTCCTACCATCTCAAGCCCAAAGTCTACTTCCAAGGTGGGCATTGTGGTGCTGTGTGTCTTCTTAGGGTTACCATCGCTGTGATAAAACACCATGGACAAAATCAACCCGGATTTAATTTCCTGACAGTTCTGTATAACAGTTCATTGTATGATGGGAGATGTCAGTCTATAAATATGTTTCTCTTACTGGTTAATAAATAAAACATTGTTGGCCAGTAGGAAAGCAAGATAGGTGGGACTAAGAGACAAGGAGGCTTCTGGCAGATGTAGGAGAGGAGATTCAAGATGTAGAGAGAAGAGGTCCGGATCCTCTCTCCAGTAAGATAAGACCACATGGAAACACTTAGATTAATAGAAATGGGTTAATATTTAAGACAGAGCTAGTCCATAAGAAACACTAGTAACAAGCCAACAGCATTATATCTAATTCAGCTTCTCTGTGTGTTATTTGGGGCTGACCAGGCTCTGGGACCAGGTTGGTGGGAAAACCTCTTGTAACAATTATCAACAGTGAGGGCAGAAACCAGGAACCTGGAGGCAGGAGCTGATGCAGAGGCCACAGAGGGAGCTGCTTACTGGCTTCCTCCCCATGGTTTGCTCAGTCTGCTTTCTTATAGAACCCAGGACCACCTGCCCAGGAATGGCCCCTCCTACAATGGGCTGGGTCCTCCCCCATCAATCACTAATTAAGGAAATGCTTACAAACTTGCCTACAGCCTGATCTTATGGAGGCATTTTCTTAATTGAGGTTCCTTCCTGTCACTTGACTGTAGCCAGCACACTGCCTAAGGATCTTATCAGTGGCTTTTTCCAACTCCCAATTCCTCTTAAAAGTTTACAGTACTAGCCGGGCATTGGTGGCGCATGCCTTTGATCCCAGCACTCAGGAGGAAGAGGCAACTGGATCTCTTTGAGTTCAAGGCCACCGTGGTCTACAGAGCTAGTTCCAGGACAGCTAGGGCTGTTACACAGAGAAACCCTGCCTCAAAAACAAAAAAAAAAAAAACAAAACAAAAAAAAAAAAAAAACAAATCCACACACAAAAAGTTTACAGTACCCTGAAGGTAAGCTCCAAGGGGCCAGTCTCAAGCTACAGACTTAGTAAATTCCTTATGCATTCTCTAGGGGTAAGTGGACGCTACAGTAAGGTTTTCAGGAATCCACACTGGGGGGTGTGGGGGGTGTCAGCCTGTTTTCCTTCATGGCCACCTCCAAACACTGAGAAGGGTGAATTACCATATAAAGCCCTGCCTGCACAGTCACCCGTGCGTGTGTGTGTGTGTGTGTGTGTGTGTGTGTGTGTGTGTGTGTGTGTTAAGGACCCACACAGGAAATGACAGCCATTATAGACACACAACTCCCCTGATGTTTCAGCAACATATCACAGGGCATGGTTTACAGAACTACAGAGGTGGCTTCATCAAGGGTCCTGTCTGTGTCCCTGTGCAGCATTTCAAGTTGCAATTGCTACCTCTAAAAAATTTCAAAATGACCTTTGGAAAGTCAGGTCCAAAGGTCTGGAATGTGCTCCTAGTTGCAGAAAAGTTTAAACCACAACAACCCCCAGAATAGGAAAGGCTCCTGCTCTTTTCCTTTTGAGCCAGGGTTCTGTGTAGTCCCAGCTGCTCTGGCACTGGCCCTGTAGACCAGGTTGGCCTCTGCCTCTAGAGTGCTGGGATTAAAGGCGTGTGCACCACTCACCAGCAACATTTTATGAAGTTAAAAGTGATCTTTTATTCTTGAGAAGGATTTCATATAGCCTCAGAATCCTATGTAGCTGAGGCTAGCTTTGAACTGTACCTCCCACTTTAGCTTCCCCAGTGATAAGATTATGTGCACGAACCAGTATGCTTGTCTGACTAACATTTTTGAGGAATGCCACAGCAGTATTGGCATATCATGTCAGGAGGCCATGGTTCCAGTTGTGATGAGTAGGTTTTCCCGCCTGCTGGTCTTGTCACTCTGCTGCGCCAGCCCCAAATAACACACAGAGACTCTGTATTTGATATAATGCTGTTGGCCAGTTACTAGTTTCTTATCTGCTAGCTCTGTCTTAATTATTAACCCATTTCTATTAATCTAAGTATGTCCACGTGGTCTCATCTTACTGGAGAGAGGGACTGGCGTTCTCTCTCTGTCCTCCATCTTTAATGTCCTCCCTCCTCTTCCTCTCTCCTCCTAGTCTCCTAGTCCTGCCTATCTTCCTTTCCTATTGGCCAACAGTGCTTTATTCATTAACCAATAAGAGAAACATATTTACAGAATGACATCTCCCATCATCCAGTAGTGGACAAAAGGCCTGTCCAGTATACAAAAAAATTTTTCAATTTGTAAATGATGAAATGTCGATGGGTGTTGGTGGTGCACACCTTTCATCCCAGCACTCAGGAGGCAGAGGCAGGTGGATCTGTGTGAGTCAGGCCT
This sequence comes from Phodopus roborovskii, assembly GCF_943737965.1. Classification (NCBI taxonomy): domain Eukaryota; kingdom Metazoa; phylum Chordata; class Mammalia; order Rodentia; family Cricetidae; genus Phodopus; species Phodopus roborovskii. Next base: position 11,567,941 of record NW_026126516.1, on the reverse strand, counting down.
GCTGGACAGATTCAGTTCCAGGACAGACTCCAAAGCTACAGAGAAACCCGGTCTTGAAACCTCACCCTCCCCCCCCCAAAAAAAGTCCTGTATCTCACTAACTGTTACCCTTGAGCTGGAGAGGTGGCTTGGTGATGAAGAGTACTTAGCTGCTCTTCCAGAAGACCCTAGCTCAATTCACAGCACCAGCATGGGGCTCAGGTAGTTTGAATTTAATTGTTGCCCATAATCTCATAGGGAGTGGCAGGCAATACCACACACATACATATAATGTCCAAGTCACACCCAGTATCTGAGTCCACTTCCTGTTGCCTGCACAAGATGTGGGACTCTCAGCTACCTCTGAAGCACCGTGTCTCGTCTGCCTGCAAGCCGCCAGGTCCCACCATGATGATAATGGACGGAACCTCTGCCTCTGCCTCCCAATAGCTGGGATTAACCGCATGCACCACCAATGCCCACTTAGATTTTTTTTGGGAGGGAGGGGTTAAAGGTTTAGTTATTTATTATGTTCACAGTGTTCTGCCGGCATGTACGCCTGAAGGCCAGAAGAGGGCACCAGGTCTCATTACAGATGGGTGTGACCTCAGGGCCTCCGGAAGAGCAGATGGATAGTGCTCTTAGTCTCTGAGCCATCTTTCCAGCCCTGTTTTTGATTTTTCAAGATAGGGTTTCTTTGTGTAGACCTTGCTCTATAGACCCGGCTGGCCTCAAACTCAAGAGATCCTGCCTCTGCCTCCCTGATGCTGGAATTAAAGGCACGCCAACATGCCCAGCTTTAATGTTACTTTTTAGACTTACTACTTACAAAAGGATCTTTGCAAGGCAACAATGTATCTTACAATCATTTAATAGCTCAGGAAACAAGTAGTAACACATAAATTGCCCTTAGACAAAACTGTTTTCTTTTTCTGCCACCTAATATTTATCATAATTGAACACTTAGATCCTAATGTGGTCAGCGTAGAATTTCTAAAGTCCTGGCTTGTAGCCAGCTCCCTTAGTCACAACCATCCCCCACTGCTGTCTTCCAAAGGGTGAGTGGCACAGGCTTGCCACTTGGACTGCAAAAGGCTGAAGGGCTACCCTGAGGACCCAGACCCTGGGTAAGATTTACTTTTTCTTTTGTTTTGTTTGAGACATGGTCTCACTTGGTTGCCCTAGCTCCAAGTTGGAAGGAGTGAGGGGCCTCCAGAACTCCAAATCCTCTCAACTCCACAGCAAATCTCTCTCTCTCTCTCTCTCTCTCTCTCTCTCTCTCACACACACACACACACACACACACACACACACACACACTCCTTCCAGTTTACACACGTAAATGGTTGATTGTTAGGGAAAACTCTCACGCTAAGGAAGCTCTTGGCTGAGTTAATTTTTCCCTCCCAAAACATGTTTAGACACCTGTTTTGCTTTTTCTGCCCAAGGACTAAAATTCTGTTTTCTAGAGACAGAAGTGAAGGCTTGTTTGTTTTTTTGTGCCAGGGAACCGAGCCAGAGGCCAGGAGCCCAGGCAACAAATCTTAACTGTAGACTAGACAGAACTTCAAAGCTGCAGTTATAATAGAAGTATGCTAAGAGACACAGCATAACAGAAATGAAAACTCACACAGCAGGCACATTTTGCAGTTCTTAATTATCTCCCTTTTTTTTTTCTCCTTTTCCTCTCTTAATTATTGCTTAAACAAATCTCGCCAGTCTCTATCATTAGCCTGATGGCAAATGAAGTGTTAGTAGCCACGTACCCTGTTTAATGTTTTATCTGAATCCTTAGTCAACATTTTCATGTGACTGACAGACTCAAGCCCTAGGCCTCCCTTAAACTAAACATCCGCTCCCAAAGAAGTGCACCTGATTAAAAACAAAAACAAAAACTGCTTCTTCCCTTTCTTGTTGCAAACACCGGATGTCTGACGTTACGTGCACACTGACGAACACCAGTCTTCTTAACAATGAGAAAATGCACTCTTCAGGAGCGGAGTAGATACTAACGGGGATTAACCCGGGGAAAAGCTCGGTTCGCACTCTCCACGGCGGGGTCGACGGCGGGGGATGCTCGGCGCCTGCCTCCCTCCCTCCCTCCCTCCCTCCTCCCTCCTCCCTCCTCCCTCCTCCCGCCCTGCCTGCCTGCAGCGCCCCCGGACGTCCCGCTTACCGGGCTGCACGCAGCATCCCTGCGCTCGGAACCGCGTCCCCGGGCCAGGCGACCAACGCCGCCGGAGAAGGAACGGCCGAGGGGCGGGCGAAGCGCTTTGCTTCCGGGCCGCAGAGCCGCCATGGCCCGGGCGCAGCGGACTGCGCGACGCACGGCAGGATCGCGACAGTGGAAAGGTCGGCTTTACGGCAGCGTCGCGCGGCGAGGCCGACCGTGCACTTTCCCTGGGCGGCGGCGGCGGCGGCGGCGGCGGCGGGCCGAGGCTTTCCCCGGGCTGGGAGCCGCGCGGCCGGCCGTGCGAGGGCCGTGACAACGCTGCGGAGGCGCAGGCGGAGGAGCGCGATGGCGCGTGCGGCCCAGGTGAGCGCAGCGCGGGGGCGCGAGCTCCGTTCTTCCCGGCTCGGGCGCGGCCGCCCCCGCCGCGCACCCCGCGCCCGCCCCGCGCCCATTGTGAGGTCAGGCGGCGGCGCGTCGGGCCCGGCCGAGACCCCCGGGAGCGGCCGCCGCGGCCAGTAGCTGCCGCCGCCTCCGCCGGCCCCTTCACCGGCCGCCCGGGTCAGACCTAGCCGGGAAGGGCGAGGGGGATGCCGCTGGGGGCCCCGCTCCGGTGCCGCTCCCCGTGACGGGCCGATCTCCCACCTCGCCGCCCTCCGCGGCCGCCAAGACCGCCGCCACCCTCGCCTCTCCGGGTAAAGCGCTGCGAGGCGGGCCCGGACCCTCCCCAGGGACTGACGGTTCTGCCCGCCGGGAGTGGGCTGTTTGACAGACCCCTGAGAGCCTGGGGAATGCTCTAAGCGCGCTCACGGGGAGGCGAGTGACCGAGCTCTTAATCGCAGTTGTTTTGCGCGGGGGAGCAATTGCAAGTCGAGGTTGAAGACTTGGAAGTTGCTTACTTCCCCTCTGGCAGATTGGGCCCTGTGGGTTTGGAAGAGCTACTGCTAACTTCCGCAAGGGTACTTCCTGCCCTGACAGTTCCAGAAAGTAGTTTAGGATGATGAAATGGTGTCGATGCTGATGGCTTGGCAGCTATGAAAGTGTTTGCGGCTCACTTTCACAGTCGAAGACAGAATTCACATGCCCAGACGTCCACCCCCAATGAACAGACTTGTGTCTGTCCTTAGAGTCCCTGCCATGGTCTCACCGAGTGGCCCAGGCGGGTCTTGAACTCTGTTTCTCTTCCCTCTGCCTCCCTGGTGCTAGGCATGTAGGCACACACCAGCCCAGCACACCCTGCTCGGTTTGTTTTGTTCCTGTTGAACTGCTTTCAGGAGAGGGAGTTGACATATCACATCTCTTTCCTCAAGTATGCCTTTTAAGTCTGTAAGATGACAAAACCTTTGATCTGTGTGTTTTGGCGCATGCTGAGTGCCAGAGTTCAGCGCGCGCACACACACACACACACACACACACACCATTTCTGTGGTGTCCTTCCTCCTTAATTTTTCAGGCGGGGCTTCTCATTAGTGAAGCTCCTCAATCAGGGTAGGCTAGCTGGCAGGTGAACCACAGAGATCCATCCTCTCTGCCTCCCTGGCACTGGGAGTGTAAGTGAGCATCATCTTGCCTGGCTTTTATATTTTATGTGCATCCCTGTTTGGCCTGCATGTATGTGTGTGTGCCTGGTGCCTGTAGAGGTCAAAAAAAGCAGTCAGGTTACCTGGAACGGGAGTTACAGTTGACCAAGAGAGGCCATGTGGGTACGGGAATTGAACCCATGTCCTCTGGAAGAGCATCCAGCACTCATAACCACCGACCCCTCTCTCTCCAGCCCCTTCCCTGGCTTTCTTTACTTATGTTCTGGAGCTCCAACTGGGGCACTTATTTGACTGACAACTATCTCCATAGCCCAGTTAGTCCTTTTAAAAAGGATACCTTTGGAAAGTGAGTTTAGAATGGGTTGATGTAATTATCCTGCAGAGACTGTAATAAGTTACTCTTGCCATCTTTCAGTGCTTGTGAAACTGAACACAGAAGTATGGATATGGGAAACCAACACCCTTCTATTAGTAGGCTTCAGGAGATCCAAAGAGAAGTAAAGAGCATAGAGCCGCAAGTGGTTGGCTTCAGTGGCCTATCCGATGACAAGAATTACAAGAAACTGGAGAGGATCCTGACGAAACAACTTTTTGAAATAGACTCTGTAGACACAGAAGGAAAAGGGGACATTCAGCAAGCGAGGAAGAGAGCAGCGCAGGAGACAGAGCGCCTTCTCAAAGAGCTGGAGCAGAATGCAAACCACCCGCACCGGATTGAAATCCAGAACATCTTCAAGGAAGCACAGGCCCTTGTGCGAGAAAAGATTGTACCCTTTTACAGTGGGGGCAACTGTGTGACTGACGAGTTTGAGGAGGGCATCCAGGATATCATTCTGAGGCTCACACACGTGAAGACCGGAGGCAAGATCTCTTTGCGGAAAGCAAGGTACCACACCTTAACCAAGATCTGTGCAGTGCAAGAGATTATTGAAGACTGCGTGAAGAAACAGCCTTCCCTGCCACTCTCTGAGGACGTGCACCCTTCTGTTGCCAAGATCAATTCTGTGATGTGTGACGTGAACAAGGCCAGAGGCACTGTGATCGCACTTCTGATGGGCGTGGACAGCACTGAGACTTGCAGGCACTTATCCTGCGTGCTGTCAGGGTTGATCGCTGATCTAGATGCTTTAGATGTGTGTGGTCGCACGGAGATCAGGAATTACCGGAGGGAGGTGGTGGAGGATATCAACAAACTACTGAAGTACCTAGATTTAGAAGAGGAAGCTGACAGTGCGCATGCATTTGACCTGGGACAGAACCATTCCATTCTAAAGATAGAAAAGGTCCTCAAGAGGATGAGAGAGATAAAAAGTGAACTTCTCCAGGCACAGAGCCCTCCTGAATTGTACCTGAGCTTGCAGACAGAACTACAGGGTTTGATCGGCCAGCTGGATGAAGTGAGCGTTGAGAAAAACCCTTGCATCCGGGAAGCCAGGAGAAGGGCCGTGATTGAGGTGCAGACCCTGATCACATACCTGGACCTGAAGGAGGCCCTGGAGAAGAGGAAGCTGCACCCTTGTGAGGAGAACCCCCCACACAAGGCTGTGTGGGGTGTCCTTGGGAACCTGTCAGAGATCCAGGGTGAAGTTCTCTCCTTTGGTGGGAACCGAAGTGATAAGAACTACATCCGTCTGGAGGAGCTGCTGACCAAACAGTTGCTGGCCCTGGATGCTGTGGACCCCCAGGGGGAAGAGGAGTGTAAGGCTGCCAGGAAGCAGGCTGTGAAGCTGGCCCAGAACATCCTCAGCTACCTTGATCTGAAGTCTGATGAGTGGGAGTACTGAAGGGCCAGGGGCTGACCCTGCTGGTTCACACTTTATCTGCTTTTAGAGAGCTTTCAGCTCAGGAAGCCTAAATGTAATTTCTATGTGCATATTCAATCTCAGTATTTATGATTTAATCAAATTATATTCAGTATTTCTGCTGCTTTTGATGTTGCAAAACGAATGTCATTATAGCACATTAACTTTTCCATCTGGCTCACTATCCTTACAATGTGTGGTTTGTGTTGATTTGTGTGTTTTAATGGGAACACAAGGGCAGCATTCCTAATTTTTAAGTGGGTTGTGCAAGCATTAAATGCAGAATTTAAGATTCTAACTCTAGCTAAACTATGGGCTAACTGGGAATAAAGTCCAAGTATAAAAACAATACAGAGATGTCTTATTACACTAAACAAAGCTGGGCCTTTTAAGTTACAAGGCCTGATTGGTCCTTCCTCATTTTATGGGGTGGGGTTTTTATTTGGGTGGTCTGGTTTTGTTTTGTTTTCGTAAATATTTTTGCTTGAAAAAAAAAATGTCCCCTAGGCTTTTCTTTTGAGAGTGGGGAATCCTATGTACAACACACACAAAGGTAAATCGCTTGTGAGATCTCAGCTAAGTTTGTCCTCAGTTAAAAAAGGCTAGGAGCACTTAAATGCTTTAGAAACTTTAGAAAGCCGTCACTGTCTCCCTGTAACCCGAGGAAACCTGTAGTGGCCAGTGTCAGGTCAAAGCTGAGGGGCATCTACCTGGGTCACGAATGAGACGGGCACCGCTTGTCAGTCACAACTGTGAGCAGGACATGCCCGTTAAACATGTCATCATTTGCACCGTGACACCAGAGACTTGGTAATGCAGGAGTGCCGGGTCTCTGCAGCTGTCAATGGTGACTGCTGCTGGAACCCTAAATGTCACCTGCACGTCCTTGGATGAGGCTGAGGGGACCTGATGATGTTGACGTGAGGATTCCTGTTGGGAGCGGTCTTTGCGGGGCTGCGATCAGAGCCAGCCAAGCAGTCCCAAGTCCGTACCTGAGTGGGGGAGGGAAAGGCTGGCTATAGACGATAAAGACAGAGACAGAATAAAGGTCAGGAGGGCAGATCAGTCAATACTGAAATGCCACGAGTTTATTTTTTGCCATTCTTATTTACCTTAACCAAAATGTGGAACACAGTATCATGTATAGGGAACAGACTTTTCTTCCTCTCTTATTCTAAGGGTTCAGTAGCCACACCTCAGCTCCAACTTCTTAGCCTTGAGGTCAGGAGCAGCCACATCTCAGATTCAGGTCTGTTGTTACTTAGACTAAGATGGCCGAAACATCCTTCTGTTGACAGGGTATGTGTGTTTCTGTGACTGTTTTCCAAGTACCCAGCTTTACGGAAAATTCTGCAGTGCCTTTACAGTGTGCCCCAGCACAGTCCCCATTTTATCACATGATCCTGTGAGAACCACCCTTTTCAACTCTGGTGAGCTACGTTGTTTTGGGGTTACACACACACACACACACACACACGATATTGATCTCAAAACTTTGAAAATTCTCTTCAAAAGTATGACATGAATGAATTAGCTTAAGTGCACCATTCATAGAACAGTGGGTTCCCAGAGCTTGCAGCTCCTCACCTAAGTCCCGAGAGTCCTCCATCTGGCCAAAGCCGAGTGCTGAGTGCTCCTCTACTTCAAGGCTTTGGAACACCCTTCAAGCCTGACTGCAGGAGTAAGGTGAGGGTTTCTGGCCCACCAGGCCCCACCACGGCTTCAGCCCTGAATAAACACGCAGACGATATATTATGAAATGTTGGCCTGTTACTAGCATTTCTTATTGGCTAACTCTGTCTTAATATTTAACCCATTTCTATTAATCCATGTATTTCCTCATGATCCTGGCTTATCAGGAATGCCAGACCTGAACTCCTTTGCCTGCTACAATTCTGCAGAGAACAATTTCCTGTTTGTCCCTGCTTATGTATTTTACTGCCCAGCTACGTCATTTCCCGCCTGTCTGTACAGTCCTCCAGACCTCTATGGCTAGCTAGTGGCAAGCTCCATTCTCTGACCCCCGAGACAGGCTGTATTTGTGCAAGAGAGACATCACCACATGCAGGCTTTTAGGCTGAACTCTGGGGAGTCCTCCCTGGAAGCCACTTTAGGTGAACCTGCCACTTCCTGAGAGGGACAGTCCCCCCTTTCTGTGTCCAGTGTCCTGTTGAAGCTGACTTTGTCTCTTTAAAAGTGGTTTTCTGTGACCTGCCAAGACACCCCACCCTGCAGAGCTTGGAGCCTTGCCCAGCTCAGGAAGGGCCCTCACACACACACACACACACACACACACACACACACACACACACACACACTCCTCCCTCAAGCCAGTGAGATTTCCTCTTGGCCTTTGGGGCATGGAGGTGGTCACGTGACCTTGTGTGGCTGCTGGGAGAGACTTTGTCTCCTGTTACAGTTCCTCGGACCCCAATTATACAAAGAACGCTAGCAAAGTTCAGATTACTTTCTTGTCCCTCTTGAGACCCTTGTGTGTCGCTGCGAGTCGCTTCCAGAACTTTCTAACTTGGGCTCGCCCCTGAAGCAGTTTCGTGGCCGTACTGAAGAAACTGCTGCAAGTATACTCTGTCCTTGGAGAAACAGCTTGGCCTTTGCCAGCATTAAACCATGCCATCCCTGATCTGAAAACAATGGCTAGGAATACTCAGTCTTCCCTGAAATTTGGCGGGTAGCTCTGCCTTCTGTTCATCCTTTGTTAGTCTTATGACAGAGTTACTGTTGAATGGAGTGTGTCTATTCAGTTCACTTTAATGCTCTATTTTATTTACTAGTACCCATAGGTTAGCTGTGATGAAGTTCAACAGTTATTCTCATTTTTAAAAAGTTTTTGTTTTTAATTTGAGGCTGGCCTTGAACTTCTGGCCTCCCTGCCTCTACCTGCCAAGTGCTGGGATCACAGGTGTGCCCTGTCTTGCTGCTTTACTGCACCATCCCCTGGACTTTTGTTGTTGTTGTTTTGAGCCTCAGTTAATTCTACACTTGCAGACTGTTTTGTCGAGACAGAGTAGCCCTGGCCTGCTCACACTTGAATTGATCCTTCTACCCCAGCCCCGAGAATAGTAAGATCACCAGTGTATGCCACCAGGGCCAACCGTGAAGGCCTGGCCATTTTTAACTGATTGGCTATTTTCCCAGAAATAGGGGCTGGACAGATGACTTGGTGGTTAAGATCACCAACTGCTCTCCATAGGACCTGGGTTTAAGTCCCAGCACCCACATGCCAGTTCACAACTGTCTATAACTCCAGTTCTAAGGGACCTGACACCCATGGTAAATCACCAATGTACATAAAATACATTTTTAAAAAAAGCTGCAGAAACAAGGGCTGGCGAGATGGCTCAGAGGTTAAGAGCACTGGCTGCTTCTTCCATAGGTCCTGAGCTCAATTCCCAGCAACCACAAAGAAACCCTATCTCAAAAACAAAAAAAAAATTGCAGAGACATTTCCCCGGAGTGTCCAGGACACTAAGTTCCCGCCTCATCACCACGTGACTATTGTGTTAGGGTGTCTATGAAATTCAGGGTTCTCTTGACATAGACACACTACCCCTTAATTATTACTGAAATAAAACAAAACTCTTAGCTCAACTTGGTGTGGGAAAATGGATATGAATCCAAGTGTGTGTTGTGTTCCCTGCTGACCCCCAGCTACCTTCTGCCTTGTCCCCTCATGTTTTGTGACTTTAGGGGAAAACCCTTTATGCCCTGGCGAGCCAGGCAACTCCTTAAGAGTTAACCATAGTAGCCTGTGGAGGTAACAGCCTTGGCTAGGTCCCTAAACCCCAGGGCTTATGACGGGCCTGGCACATTGCTGCCTGGTTGCACAGGAGTTGACTTGTAGAAATGAGAAGAGGTTGCAGGATCTGTTCTAGAAAGAACATCTTCCTGCGGATCCCGAAGAAAGCTCAGTCACACTGCTACTTGCGAAGCCTGTCTGTGCCCCATACACACACACCACACCCCCACACACACACCAGTGGAAGAGTGGGCTCTGGCCTTGGCCCAGGTCGGGGGCTGGCTATTCTGTCTAGAACCAGATCGCTATACTCCCTAACACTGCAACCCTTTACTGCAGTTCCTCGTGTTGTGATGACCCCCAGCCATAAAATTATCTTTGTTGCCACTTCATAACTAACTTCACTACTGTTATGAACTGTGTTACCCCTGTGAAAGGGTCATGTGATCCAAGGGAGCCGAGACCCACTGTGCTAGGAGAGACATGGGATTGGCTGCTGTGGGATCTGGAAGGTCAGGTAGAAGCCTTGCAGCCCCACAGGACTAGAGTTCCTTGGAGCAGTGCAACACCCAAGCAAGCTTGTGCATGGCTCCAGTCCAGTCCTGAAAGCAGGGCGGGGTTCCGCCCTTCCTGGTTGGGACGAGTCTGAAGCCATCCATTTCCCATGCTATAATTAGATACTTTACTGGTTAATCTACCATTACCTCCCGATGGGCCAAGTGCCATGTAGTGTCTTGTATAAATTCCGAGTCATGGAGCCTACTGCCGCTAGGTGAGTACCATCCACAGATGGTACTCAGTCCCCAGCGGGAAGGTAGGACAATAGAGTGTAAGTCTCCATAAATTAATTTACCTGGGGAAGGGTGGTGGTGCTGGTGGTGGTGGTGGCGCACACCTTTGATCCCAGCACTTGGGAGGCAGAGACAGGTAGGTGGATCTCTTGAGTTCAAGGCCAGTGTGGTTTACAGAGTGTGTTTCAGGACAGCCAGGGCTGTTACACAGGAACCCTGTCCTAAAACAACAACCTGGGAAGTCATAGCAATGGCTGATGTGTGGCCCCTAAGAGGACTTCACCAACGTAAGGCAGAGCATGGACATCAGGCTTGAGAAAGCTCCCACCGCAAGAGCACTGGGAAGGTAGCTAAGGGTTAGAGAACACTCCAATGGACCAGGGTTCACATCACAGTTCTGCCTCAGTCAAAGCCAGAGCTACAGATGAGCCTCTGAAACTTTGGCTTCCGGAGGTGCCACACTTAAGGGTGAAGGGCTGGGTGATTCCTGAATGGAACATTTAGCTAAGGTGCCACGTTGCTCCAAGCTACCAAGTCAACACCGGCAGCATGAGTCCCTTTCAGGGACAAGAATGCTGTGGCTCACTTGCTGTCCCGTTTTCCAGCTGTGAACACACCTGTAGAAATCACACCAGTGTGAAGTCCATGACCAACTACTCAGGGTGCCTGGGCCTCTCCAGAGCAGCAGGGCGTCAGGCTGCCCGTCCATCCCCACTGACCTTCGCTCCCTTGGCTCATTTCACCATGACGAAAAGCCTCTGAATACTTAGGCCATTTCCTTGAAGCTCCCTGCTTCCCACATGAATGTCGCTGGCTGTCTCCAATCTACACTCTGCACGTCTCAGTGCAGTCCTTTGAGGTCCTAAGACATGGCTGGCCCTGGGAGTCCTTACTGAGCAGAGGTGAGAGTCGTGAACAGCCAGCCTGTCTGTTGCTTTACCCCACATTGCCCCTTCCCGTCTCTAGGTCTGAAGCTGTCTCTACATTGAGCATTCCTGCACTGGCTTGCTTGTCCCTGGCCAGGCTGCCTTGCCTTTCAAGCTGGCCTCTGTACCTGTAGCCCCAGGCCCTCGCAGGAACAGACACACGCATGTCTGTGGGGTGAGCTACACTTGAGGGTGGGGTCTTAGCATGCGCTGGGCACTCAGAAGACACTTGCTGACAATTAGGTTTGATTAACCCTTCATGCTGCTCCCGAGAATTTCCAGAGTGCAAGGGCCTTCTCTCCGCCGTCCAGCTCTGCGGTGTTGGGTTCCAGCCTGAAAACTCACCTAGAAGAACCCAAGCCTGTGCCCTGTAAATGCTGAATTCATGGCTGTGCTGTGACGGGGGAAAAGTGCTGTTTTCAGGGGGTGGGGGTGGCCAGGGAGGGACTATGATAAAGCTGTGCTCTTTAAAACTGAGTCCGTGGCTGGGTGATGGAGGCTGCGGCGGCACACGCCTGTACCCCCTTCCCTGCCTCCCCGGCTCCAGGATCAAAGGTGTACACCACCATGCTCAGCTGGGAATAGTTTGTCTTACAGTACATGCATCCAAAACCAGTTCAGGCTAGATCAGGCCTCCGATCAGTCATATCCCACACTGGACTAAAAACCCTAAATTTCACTGTTAGCAGAGGCGGGAAATGTTACTGTTCAGAGATAAGAGGGGAGGGTTCTAACCTTGCTGGGTGCACTGTTTGGACAGGGATGTGTGAGTGCATGTGTGTGTGTGTGTGTGTGTGTGTGTGTGTGTGTGTGTCACATCCATAAGGTTCCGACATAGTATCAATCTTGGGGGACCTTGGCCACACAGCCTTCTGCTGTGGACTCACCCCTGCTCAGCCCAGCAATGCCCAAGTCTGCCATTCCCTAAACTTGCTCCCTTCACCCAGCCTCCTCCCCAAGGATGTGAACTGAGGGCAGAGCTTCTGTGGCATCTTTCCCCTACTCATCTGGAGCTCCGTGGTGGATGGTCAGGTCTTAAACAACAGTGATGGCTGTTCTAGGTCAGGAGGAGTACAGGCAAAGGCCTGGCTTTACAACAAACATGACTGGCTAGGAGACAGCAGAAGCTGAGAAAGCCATGTTCTAGGGGTCAGGGCCAGCGCCGCAGCTGAAGACGCTCTGCATCCCTCACTCAGGGGCAGTGGGGACTCTTAATAGAAAGGATTTTCAGGGCAAGCCAGTATGGAGGGGGCTGGAGTTTACTGGGAAGGAAATTTAAAGCAAGTGTTAAGCATTGGGGTTAACAGAGAAGACCTCAGGGACAGACAGGACTCACGTGTGGTTGTTGGGAGCCTCACTTAGGGATACTTTCAGTGACATCCTCACTTACAGCTCAGACGGTTGCTAAGGAACCACCGTTCTCAGTAAATGGATCACAGTGGTCTCTGACGTTCGTGGGACAGGTTATAGCTGACCTGAGCAGGGGAAATCCAAGGCCGCAGGAGAAGCTGTGTTTGACACAAAGGTTTGTGGTTGTTTGAGAGTCCTAGAAAATATCAGAGAAGGGATTGATTGGGTTATATATGCAAAGGTCGCTATATCCTCAGACCTGGCCTTAAGCATGCTTCATCATTATTTTAACTTGTTTAGTCTTGTGTGGGTTCACATAAATTATTGTGAATGCAGACACGCTTGTGCCAAGGCCCATCTGAATTCAGAACACATCCTCCAGCGTTAGTCTTCACCTTCCACCTCATTTGAGACAGTCTCTTGTTCAGTGCTGGGGATCCCCAAAGCTTCTGAGGATTCTTCTGTCCCCCTCCCCCGTGGCACCATGCCCAGGTTATATAGTACTGAGGACTGGACCTAGGACTTCATGCATGCTAGACAAGCTCTCCCCCAACTTAACTACACCCAGCTCTGTTTTAATATTATCCGAAATAGCCCTGTATAAAAACACTATTGTTTTCACAGTAAATGTTGTTGTCTGCCAGAATTTCTTTTTATTTTGGGTTTTTCGAGACAGGGCTTCTCTGTGTAGCCCTGGCTGTCCTGGAACTTGATCTGTGGACCAGGTTGACCTCAAACCCAGATCCACCTGCCTCTACCTCCAAGCGCTGGGATTACAGGTGCCCCAGCCCAGCTCTGGCCTAGAATTCTTGATTTGAGTTCAGCTGGTAAGAGGCTTCAATCAAACTCTGCAGTGGGGATTGCCTTAGTTTCCCTGTCTCTTGCCCTGCTTCAGGGAGCGCTTGGCCACGGTGGCCACGGTGGCAAGGGAGAAGAAAGGCCCTGTAGTGTGCACACTGGCTCTTTGTCTCCTCATCTTCCTGGCCAGGCCTGGGGCAGGCCAGGTGTCCATACAGCAAGGTGCCCAGGGGCCAGATGGCAGGCTGGAGGCAGAGTAGGGGCCATCTGCCCACATGGGCTCCACCTCCCTTCCCCAACTCAGGCCTGAGCCACAGCAGCTGTCCTGCCTGGCCCTGGCTACTGAGACAGGTGGAGACCGGGGTCGTACAAAGCCCTAGAAGAGACGGCTCCTGACTTGTGAGTGGGAGAGCCTACAGGCAGACCCCTGCCTGGATGAGTCACCTTAGACCCCATGACATAAGATGGTTTGGGTCCCAGCTCATCAACCCCGTGATGCTTGCAGACAGGAAGTTCTGTGAGTGTAGGGGAGAGGCAGGGACTCTGACGGGGCAGGTATGGGTCCTGACCTCAGAACCACAAATGCACACACACGAGGAGGAAGGGGAGGAGCTACTTCTACAGGGGAGGTAATAAAGACCACTTTACCCCAATTACAGGTTCCCCAGAGAGGGAGGCACAGTACTGCGAATAATCACAGGAAGCCCCGAGCCCAGGCCCACACTGCCGAGCCTGCTGGGTAGGGCAGGGCCAGAGCTAGGAGGGCCTGGCTCAGAGCTGGGCTCCTGATGAGCAGTGGGACAGCTCAGGATACTGTGTTAACTGTCCCCACATGTGGGACTAGGGAGACAGGACCAAGGAAAGAGAGTGGGTGTCTGGAAGACAGGCAGCGAGGGCCGCATCGGGGGTAAGGGCTGCCAGGGTTTGGCCCTCCTGACAGTAAGGAGTTAGTCACGGGACAAGGTCACGTAAGCACGTGGGCATTCAAGGTGCAAGGGTCCTCAAGGTCCAGGGCCAGGTACAGCCCGTGAAGCAAGGCACACCGTTTCTCTCCGTAGTCTGAAGTCTGTCCTGACTGCTGTAAACCGGCTGCAGCAGGCCCCTCAGTGACCTCCATTCCACAGATGTGTGTTCCTTTTTCCCGACACCTCAGCCTCCATATTCCCGTGGAAGGTCATCTTCTGGTTCTCACTCCTCACCAAAGGCACCCAAAGGAAAAGTAGGCGTCCCAGAACCAACACAGTTACTGGAGGGATCCTACAGGTCAGGACTGTGAGGGCCTAGGGAAGAGCAAGCAGGCAATAGGAACAGTGAACGCAAAGATCTTCAGGCTGGAGCTAGCCACGTGGGCAGATGAGAGCCTACAAAGGTCCTGGGGCCTTTGGGTTAGGACTACACCACTGAGTGTGTCTACATTCTGAGCCAGGAATATCCCTAGAATCCACTGTGGAGGGGATGGAGGGCCTGGAGCAATGTCTCGGTGATTAAAAGACCATTGGCTACTTTTCCAGAGGACCCAGGTTCGATTCCCAGCAGTCACATGGCAGCTCACAACCATCTCGATGTCTAGTTCCGAGGGACCCACCACCCTCTTCTGACCTCCAAAAGCACCAGCACCCGGCACCCATGGGTACACAGAAATATAAGCAGGCAAAACACCCATACACATAAAATAAAATTGCTTTTTTTTTTTTTTTTGAGACAGGGTTTCTCTGTGTAATCTGGCTGTGCTGAAACTTACTCTGTAAACTAGCTGGACTGCCACCACCTCCAGAATGATGGGGTTAAAGGCATGTACAACTATGCTCAGTAGTAAATCTTTAAAAAGAGGGGGGGGGGGAACAAAAAACAAAACAAAGAAAGAAAAACCTCAAAAGAGAAAAAACAAAACAAAGAAACCAAACAACAAAAAAAAAAAAAAAAAAAAAAAAGGAGCCGGGTGGTGGTACCTCAGGCCTGTAATCCCAGCACTCAGGAGGCAGAGACAGGCAGATCTCTGTGAGTTCAAGGCCAGCCTGGTCTACAGAGCTAGTTCCAGGACAGGCTCCAAAACCACAGAGAAACCCTCGGAAAAAAAAAAAAAAAAAAAAAAAAAAAAAAAACCACAAAAATGAGCCACAGGCACAGGCCCCTCTCCAGCCAGGGGCACCCAGCTTGTACGATGCCTTTGGCCCAGCCTCCTCCGTCTGTCCATCTCACATTCCTTCCTCATACTTTAGATGGAAACCATAGCTTTTTGCCGGTGCTCTACCACTGAGCCATATCAGCAACCTCCGTCCATCTTCCTGAGACAGAGTCTCGCTAGGTTGCTTAGCCTGGCCTTGAAACCACTCTGTTGCTCAGGCAGGTCTTGTAGTCTTCTTGCATCAGCTTCCTGGGGCAATATTACAGAATTCTTTCCCAGGCCCAGCTGGTCAGGTGACATTCTTGTGAACACTCACCCAGTCACCAAGAGGTGACTGGAAGAGGCCTGGCCTCCTCGTTTCAAGCTATCTTCTCAGCCTCCATTGCTAGGGACCTGCAGAGCCAGCGTCTCCTTGCCAGCGTGTGCAGGTAGTCCTGGCCACACCCAGCCCCAGCCTACATCCATCCTACTGAGCACAGAGCTTAGAGCCCTTGACCTTGGAGTGCCCTCAAAACATGCCTGGTTCCTCTGAATTCCTCGGCCCTACCATGTTCTTTCATATGTGACCACCAGGGGGCACTCAAGGCCAGTTTTTTCACTGTTTTTCCTTTCTTTTTAATCTGAGCACAGGCCACCAAAAATGGGCAGGGCCCAGCCTGCCGGAGCAGCTGTCAAGCCTGGGTCCCCCTGCTGCGTGCACCTGTCCCAGCTGCCGATGGACGAGGTCCACTGAGATACCACCTGGGTAGATGTGGTCAGCTGGACTTGTGATGCCTGCCCACCGTGAACATTTGCAGGCTGGCATGGAACCCTGCCTATCTGGCAAACTTTAACTCCTGCTAAGACTCCAGGTTGCAGGGGGTGGGCTCCAGCCCTGGCCCTGCCTGGCCCCCTCCCCAACAGCTCCCATGTGGATCCATGTGTCATCAGGGTGGTGGGACTCAAAGCCTGGGCATGACCTCTGGGTGTGGACTAAAAGGGCAGATCTGTGCCCTCCCCCCATACACACACACACACACACACACACACACACACCCCACAGGCTGTTACCTCACATGGATCTGCCCACTCCCTTATAGCCTGTACTCCTGTTCTATGACTCAAACCCTGAAAAAACAACAGCCCTCAGCAGGGGCCTCTTGGCCTGTGTGATCGACAGTCCCCTCTGTCCTGGTCAGGGAACTTGCTCTGCCCCACAGGGGACTCTGCTCCAGGCTGAGGATCAAGGGTAGGAGAGACAGTAAGACAGAGGCTAGAGAGCCAGGAGTCTGTGGTGTGGGGATGGAGGAGCGGGAGGGAGAGAGGGTTTGCCCCCCCCGCCCCCGCCTTTTGCTAGGTTTCCCCCAGTGATCCTGAGGGTTGAGGCCCTAGCAATTTCTTCTACTCCAAGCTTCAATTCCCTGTCCCATTTAGGACTCCTGTCCCTTGAATCCTGAGTTAATCCCTCTCTCCCTCCCTCCCTTTTTCCCTCCCTCCCTCCCTTTTTCCCTCCCTCTCTCCCTTTGAGCCACTGAAGTGGATGGCTGAAGTAAGATGCACCCTGGCCAAGGCCCCTGAGCCCTTGCTCTGGTCTGAGCAGCCCTGTACTGGAGGCTGGAGCTCCAATCTGCAGGGCTGCTAGAGGAACCTAAGCCCCTGGAAGCTGGTACTCCCCCAGCTTCACTGAGCAATCTCTGTGTGGCTGTGTGTAATGTGCCCACATGTACATGTGCATGTGTGTGAGTTCATGCCAGTGTGTAAATGTTAAATGCAAGCATGCATTGTGAGCCATGTGTGTGTGTACAAGCACATGTGTGCACTTGCATATGCGTGTGTCAAGGCAGGGATGGTGAAGATTGGTGATAATGTGGGCCTTGGAGTCTGAGAGCAGCCCCTGACTGAGGACAAGCTGCACGGCTGGGCAGTGGCTGGGGAGGGCTGTAGCTGGAACTGGCTCGAGGTGTCCTGGGAACAGGCCCAGAAGGAAGCTTGCACAGGCAGGCGATGGTACCATAGCAACGGAGAACAAAGTGCTGGCCTACTTACTCCCCACCCCCACTCCTCGATCTGCTGGGGGGGGGGTAGGGTCTTTGGGGCCCCGGGGACACTGTGCCCCTGACCTTTGGGAGCCCAGTGCCAAAGCTTCGGTCTCCTCCCGGCCTAGCTAGGCCTGCAAGACTGATTCACTTCCTTCATCCCTAAATGGGGAGACCCAGCACCCCGTGAATGTCCCTGCCCCTGTGTGACATGAGGCACAATGGTTCTGAAAGATCTTAACAGATTTCCCATCCCCAGAATTTTTGGTGGTGCTGGGTGAATACAGCACCCAAGTGTGTGCTACCCTTCCCCCAGGAGGATGTCATCAAGCTGGGAGGAGCTTCCTGCTTTCTCTCCCTGGACAGGGACCAGCGATCCTTGATTACCCACTCCATCCTCTAACTCCAGGCCTCGGCTCAGCTCAAGGCGGTGGAGTGACTTCTGGGTCCTGGCCAGTCCTCTGTGTTGCTCAATCACACCATCCTGTGGGGTCTCCAGCAGGGTGCCACCAGGATGAGAGCCAAAGAGCCCTGAGGAGGCTTTGTGAGCACCCTGGAGACAGGAAACCCGGGGGCCTCATGTCAAGGACGGGTGTCACTATCCACAGAGAAGCAAATATTTTCCTGACTTCCTGCAGCCTCCAGAGGCCTGTGTAGCCCCAAGTTGCGGTGGCTCATGGTCTTGTGACAGGCTCTTCCCTGTCTGCCCAAGCCTGGAAGGCAATCCCAATTCTCCCCAAATCCCGGAGACCCCTCCATCATCATTTACACGGCCTGCTGCCTGCACCCAAGGGCCGCTATGAACAGGGGTGAGCAGATGAATGGGGGGCTAGGAATAACCCTGTGCACTGGGAGTGGGGGATGTGCGCCCTTCACAGGCACCAGCTGCAACTTCGCTCCTCTGCCCCCCTTAATTTATGCCATGAGGAGGGCCGGCCACTCGCTGGTCCCCCACTTGGCAGCGGCTTTGTCCCCAGGCGGATTCCCAAGGGCTGCCTTTGGGAAGAAAGGGCCCTTCTCTGGTGGGTGGTGAGGTCACCAGGAGCGGCCCCGCTTGTACAAAGGCTGCAGCCCCCACCCCACCCCACCGGCAGCTGCCGCTTTGTCCTCAGCCCCAGGTCTAGCAGGGACCCTGGAGGCCCAGCTCAGCCTTGGAGGGGCCGTGGCTTCCTCTCTGGAAAGTTCACCAAGTGGGGGAGGAGCAAGCTCCCCCCCCCCACTCCTGATCGAGTAACAGCACCTGCTGGAGTAGACTGCCCAGAGACCAGGCTAGGCCAGAGGCCTGGTCAGTGCAAGCAGGCAAGCTCCAGAAGTGGTGAGGGAGATAGCCTGAGGTTAGGAGATGAGCCATTGGGGCAGCCTGTCTCCCAGCCAGAGGTGGGCTCTTGGGCAATGACCCAGACAGTGCTCCCTGGCCTGGGGCACAGGTATGTACGTGCGGTGCGTGCATGTCTAAGTGGTGGGAGGGGACAGGCCTGTGCTTTTTCCTTGTGCAGCTCTCAAGGAGCTTCAGGAACCCAAGTGGGAGCTACTAAGTGTACCCTAGTTCTCATGGGCCTGGCAGGCTAAGCTTTGCCCAAAGCCCCCAGCCCTCCCTCCAGTTTCCAATAGTTGGCAGCACCCAAACTCCAGACCGCCTTAGCAGCCTCCATGGCAGGAGGCGGCGAAGCCTGAGAGAGGAAGACAAACTCTCCTCTCAGGCAGGAGCCAGGGACATGGCACTGCCGTGGTCTGGGCCTACTGGGCTCAGGTGGGGGCCGCTTTTAAAGCTCCTGCCCAAGCAGAAACTAAATAGTGTCCACCCATTTTCCTTGGTCCTAATGACAAACTGAGGCATGATTCCACCAACATTCACTCTAGGGAGCCCGTGACACTTTGGACTTCCTCACAGAGCACAGGTGAGAGTTACTTACAGGGATGTGGCAGCTCTTTTCCCACAGGGACGAGTCAGCCCCCTAGTCTGCCTGGCCTATATACTGGAGCCACTCCTGAGGCCAATTAAGGCAATGTTGCTTACCACTCAGGGCAGAGCAGATGGATGGGCAGATAAGGGTCTCGTGACTCCATCCTTCTGGCTGGGATAAGCCTTTTGCAGGTTTCAGGGTGTGGCTGAGCTCCTCAAAGTGGCAGCTGCTTGATTCTAAGGGCGGCCACACACAAGGGCCTCCTGTAGAGGACCTGAGTGGAGCCATGAGTCCATCCTGGACTCCCTGAACCCTTTAAGCTAGGCTCTGTGGTAGTGAATGCCAGGTGTGCTCGCTCAGGGCCGGGGGGGGGGGGGGGCTAGGGCCAAAGGCAGGAGCAGGGGTAGGAGTAACAGGCTGGCCACACCCAGACAGGCTGCAAGAGCCCTGTGAGGGGCTAGCCTGTGGCCCTTACAGGGACAGCCACTTTTAGCATCAAAGGGCCCACAGCCAGTTGCACGGACTCCTGAGGGCCATAGGCCCAGCAGAGCGGGATGAGGGGACATTAGTGTCCCATCTCCCTCCCCAGCTGTCCCCTTCCTCAGTGCCTGGCGTCCTGAATATCCTTTGCTCCTGTAGCTTAGCAACGAGCTCTGTCACCCCCCACTGTCTCCACCCCACAGCTGGCCCTACCACCCACAATGGGAGCCTGCATTCCTCAGCAAGGCCAGGACCTCAGCAGGCCCAAGCTTCCCCAAGAAGCCGGATTGGGGGAGGGTGCTGATTTACCCCACGCATGTCCAGAAGCCCAGAGTAGCCAGTGACCTGTATGCAGTGCTGTGTGACAGAGGCTGCCAGTGCAAGCAGCCAGGCCACTGCTGACCACCAGGGGCTGGCTCTTGGCACGTGGTGTGCTGTTTCCTGTGGCAGCCACACATGCTCTTCCCCTGCTTCCCGGGTGACATCTTCACGGTGCATTTGACAGGAAGTGGCTGCATGGGACCTTAAAGTGGTATTAGGAGAGACTGCCAGGTGTCAAGAGTCCCACGGGTACACACACAGGACATGATGGGAGAGGTCTACACAAATTAGACTGGGTGGGCACAGTGCATGCCTGTAATCCCAGCACTCGGAAGGCAGCCGGGGAGATGGTGGATTACAGGCCAGGCTAGTCTTCGTAGTAGACACCACCACACCACTGCCGCCAACCCCAAGGCCAACACACACACACACACACACACACACACACACACACACACACACACACACAGTTGTTGCACAGCTGGGCTACAGGGTTATAGAAGAGGACAGGAGCCTCCCCACCCTCTGCCCCCCTCTCCTCTACCCTGCAGGGTTAGGATGCATGGATATTTTAGGGGACACCCTGACTCACCACTACACTTGGAGGAGAAGAGGATGAGTACACACACTGAGTGACCTGTGCTGGAGACCTTTAATCCCGGCACTCAAGAGGCAGAGGCAGGTGGGTTTCTGAGTTTGAGGCCAGCCTGGTCTGCAGAACGAGTTCTAGGAAAGCCAGGACTATACAGAGAAACTCTGTCTCGAAAAAAAAAAAAAAAAAAAAAAAAAATAGAAAAAGAAAAGAATCAACCCATTTCGCGATCCCTGGTAGCCGCCTTATGGAAGAAAGCTTTTGGAACCTTGGTGTGGAGGAACAGTCTATGCCTGAGACAGAGCCCTGGGGATCTGGTAAACATCAGTCTCTCCGCCCCTTTCTTTGCTTTTCTGAGACAGGGTTTCTCAGAGAAAATGCTTCCAGGACATCAGGCTGTAAACAAGTCTGTGAAGCTGAAGCCCTCCCTCCCTCCCTCCCTCCCTTTCTTCCTTTCTTTTGGCAGTGTCTGTATAGTGCTGGTTGTCCTGGAATTTACTCAATAAACCAGGCTGGCCTCAAGCACATAGAGATCCACCTGCTTCTGCCACCTGAATGCTGGCATTAAAGGCATGGGCCGTTACACCTGGCTAAGACCTTGTCTCAAAAAACAAGCAAAACACCATATGGCTTTCTCGCGGTGGGACCATGAGGTCCTTGCAGAATGGAGCATGCAGGCTCTCTTCAGAGGCTTCAGTGCCTTTGCAAGATGGGGCCACAAGGAGAAAGCAATCCTGAGAAGTATTTGGCGGACTCCAGGCACACCTTCCCAGACTGAGCAACCGAGTAACTAAGACTGACCATACAGTCTCATGAAGGAGCAATGGGTCTCTCACGTAGGACAACACTCCCTAAGATAATAAAAGTGTTTACAGTTTGCAGGGAGAGCCCAAGAAAGCCAGTTTGAGGGATTCCAGGCCTTTCCAGCAGAGGCTCTTGGACTTGAGCCTCCTGATGGCCAGTAGAGATGGTGGAGAGTTTCGTGGGCTTATACAGGGTGTCTGGGGTGGAGCACTGGTGAGGCCCCCAGCCTGGCGGAGACTTGATGTACGCTCCTACACTATGTATGCTTCACCCTGCTGCTTGGCGTGAGGACACGCAACCTGTAGTCTGTGAAGACCAAAGAGCTGAGGGGAAAGAATACATCTACCTGGGTCAGCGTTTTTGTAAGAATGGGCCTGAACCAGTTTGTTGGCAGCATACCCAAATGGAAATACAGGTTCCAAAGTCCTGTGACTTTCCCCACTCCCATCCTTTCTTGGCTGTTATGGGGATGGGAAAGACAGGTAGAAAGTAATAAACAGCAATGTTCTATACACTTCCACTAGATGGGCGGCAATGGGATATGAGTTTCCTAGTAGCTAAACCAAGATCTCTCAAGCTAGTGTTTCTGGGGCCAGTGAGATGGTTCAGCGGGTAAAGACACTTGCAACCAAGCCTGACAACTTGAGTTCAGTCCCGAAGGCCCACAGGGCAGGAGAGACCCAGTCTCCCCACAGATCATACTTTGGCATCCATACGTGCTCACACAACCACACACTATTGTACAAAACGAACAAAAACAACCTGCCTGGGTCCAACTAGTCTACGCGTCTGGGTGAGGTCAGTGCAGCATCACACACCTGTCCAGCCACAGCTGGAGAGGAAGCCTGAGGCTGCGTCTCTGTAGCAGTCTCAGTGCAGACACTAGCGCTCTCCCAGAGCATCAGTTCAAATGGTGAAGGACACTGCTCTACGTCTTAGGTCACCTTTGTCCCTGGGAATACAGGTCAAAGAGGCTCAGAGAGCATGAGGCTCTGGCTGGACTGCTCAGAGACTCCCCACCCAGCCTGATAACTGCTGTTTGCTGGGACATGGTGCATCGATCCGGAGAGGCAGAGGGATCTGGGTGCACAGGCACAATGAGGGTGTAGACGGTCACAGCCACAGTGCAGCCAGGGCAAACCTTCTGGAGTTTTGTGGAAACGTGGTTGGGTAGAATGTGATGAATGGAATGAGAGGCTGCCTCAGGGAAGACCACTGGGACCTGAGAAACCTCAGCCCCCAAAGTCCTTAAGGGAAGGTAGCCCACTACATCTATCCCTTCACCCACAGAAGGGGAAATGGCATGGACCATCCAGCTTTCACAAAAGGGACACAAAAGGCTAGGCTGCCCAGAGGCAGGGACAGATCCACACTCTGGCCTCCAGACAACCTCTATCCTCACCTGCGAGAGTCTGAGGAGTCCTGGGAATGGGGAGAGGGACAGGATGGGCAGGAGGGCTTGAAGTTGCCTGTGTGTGTGTGTGTGTGTGTGTGTTGGGAAAGGGGCGGTCTATGTGCAGCTGTCCATCAAAACCAGCTTCCTCCCACATTGTCCTAAAAACATGCCCATGACTGCCTCCCCCTCTGTGAAGGGACAGATGTAGGGAAAAAGCTGATTATTGTCAAAGGCTGGAGGCTGTGACCGGAGTGCTTGGTGAGCGTGACCCAATTCTGAGCTATTCTCAGCCTGGTGGGAGCCAAGTTATTCCCTCCCGCTGAAGCTCCCGCCTTGGAGGCAGCCTGACTTTGAAACGCCCTCGTCCTGGCAGCAGACTCCAAGCAGGCTGGCCAGGCTGCTCTGCATGGATGCGGTGTTATTTGCTGATGACCCCTGTGCAGAGCCCACAGGCTCTGTGGCCTGGTCACAGGCTGCTGGCTTCTGCAGCTGCGTCCCAGGGCTGGGAAGGACAGGAAGGGCTTGGCTCCGTTGTCCTCCCAACCAGTGGCCTGCTGTTCCTTCTTATACTCAGGGTCTCTCTCTGCTCCAGGCCAGGGTATGCTTTAACCAGTGACCAGTGGAGCATCTCTGGACACAATGAAACCCAGTGCACTGGGCTGGGACCTCTGTACCTAAGCTCATGACGCTGGCACAAGTCCCAGCAGGAGACGCAGCCAGCAGCAGCAAGCTGACATGGCTCTGCTACCCTAAGCCTCTCAAGCGCAGGTCTGTCTGCTGTTCTCACCCCTTTGGGATTACTTGTTATCCAGCATGTCCGCAGCAGCAGCTAGGGAGTACACTTCCTGGGAAATCGTAGAGGTCAAGAGAGAGGCTGTCAGCTCACACCCAGCCAAGGCAGAGCTAGTCAGCTTCAGCACACAAGAAAGGCACACGCAACCAACGCCCTGACTTTCCCTCCCATGGTCCTGGTGACTCAAGGGCCCCAAAATGCAAAGGCCTTGAGAGTGCCTGCAAGGGTTAACCCTGCTGCCTGGACCACAAGGATGGACCAGAGGTGGAACCCAAATTCCGGCCTTAGATCCTGAAACAGCGACAAGACAGGGCTGAGCTGGGGACAGCTCAGCTGCTAACACATTTGTCTCTGCTTGAATGCCAGAATCAATCTGAAACCGATAGGTGTGGTGACATTTATAACCCCAGTGTTAGAGGGGACACATGGGACTCCTGGCCAGCCAAGCTCACCGGATGAGACCGTATCTTAACATATCTTAAAGGAGGCGGGTGGCATCCCCAAAGATAGCTGTGGCTGTTCTCTAGTTTTCACACTCAAACACGCTCACACACACACACTCACATTTTTACTGCTTACTTATTTTGCAGGGAGAGGGCATGTCCCATGGTGCACCTGTGGAAATCAGACCCAACTGGTTCTCTCCATCCACCATGTGGGTCCCAGAGACTGAAGTAAGCTGCTCCAAGTTTGGTAGCAAGACCTGACTTTACCGCTGCGCCATCTTGCCGGCCCACTTTCCCCTCCTTAAGGAGAGCTTCTTCGAGCAGGCGGCAGTAATAGCCGTGGCATTTGCCACATGACATGACACTCTCCCTAAGCCATGAGGCAATCCCTGTCTCGTCTCCACAGGGAGATGACTCACCACCAACCTGAGGTGTATATCCAGAGATGAGCATACATCCCTGCATGTCGAAGGGCAGGCAGACTGCCTGTCAGGTCAAATCCCCAACCCTGCATCCCGTCCTTAGGTTTCTCCAACCACGACCCACATAGCAGAGTCTAGGCTTGGCTTTTTCTCTGCTGCTCATGTCTCTCCCACACTATGTGCTTGGTTCAAGCAAGGCCAGCTGTGGACATTGGGCACTGACATCTCCCAGATGTTCCTGTGACCTCAGGAGCTTGGGCCTGATGGAGGCCCCTCCCTAAGGACCTCGTATTCAGTTTACCAAACAAGACTTGAGGCTAGCCTCAAGTCCACAGGGTGTTTGCCAACCCATCCCCTTTGGCCTCTGATGTACAAGCCGGGCATAGCGTCTCGTTTCCTGACCTGTGTGCAGCGTTGAGAGTGGCGGGCAGGGAGCGCTTCTCCTTGCGGACCCCTGGCAGTTTGCCTGCTCCCAGGATGCAGACCAGGCGGAGGGAGGAAGCAGGGACAGTACAGTCAGGAGGCCCAGGAGCCTGAGACAATGTAAGAGGCAGAGGTGTACCTTGAACCTTGTGCTACCCACCCCTCATCTGGAGGCCCAGCATTAGGTACACAGCTCAAGGGTGGCTAAGGAGGAGGTGTACTCTTAGGAGAAGCGGACTGTCTGGGCCCAGGAGCTTCCAACAGGTGAACCAGCATTGCACCAAGGGATGCATTGTGGGCCCCCAGGGCTGGCGCTGCAAGTCAGCCTTCTGCCAAGGAGGTGTTGCTGTCCTAATCAAAGCACAGGAGGCTGTGACCCGGGAAACAATCTAAGGGAGACCCAAGGGCCACAGACAGGAGTCAGGTTGGATGGGGAGTGTCTTGCCCCTTGATAAGTCCAGAGGCTTTGAGTCAGTTGACCAACCTTGATTGGCTAACAGGACTCAGCAACCATGGGAGACAGACTGGGTCTATAGGACCTGGGACCTTTATCTTGGGGGCTTCCATGCTGAGGCAACCCCCAGCAGATCAGTAGGGTGTGGAGCAGATGATGGCTGAGCTGAACGTTCCCAGTTCAAAGTGGACAGTCTGGGAAAACAATCAAGGGGGGATTTACCTAAGCATGGGGTGCACGCCTTTAATCCCAGCACTCAGGAGGCAGGCAGGCAGATCTCTGATTATAAGGCCAGCCAGGGCTACACTGAGAAAGAAACCCTGCTCCAAAAAAGAGGAAAATTTGAGCAGAGCCTTACAGAGCCTTAGAGACACAATGTTTACGGCTAAGTTCAGGGTCAGATAGCGCTCCAGTCTGAGCCGGGCTCAGAGATGAAGTAGGGTTGGGTTAGCCCTGCAAGGTTCAGACTACAAAAGCAGAATTTGTTATCCCACAAGACAGTAAGTAGATTGGGCTTTTCCACCCTTGGCCACAGCCCCTCACCCAGGCCTTGGTAACTCACAAGACAGTTAGTCTTATGAGCCCCTTATGGGAAAAAAAAACACACACACACCCTGGGCCTCATTGGGTATCAACCTGTTTCCATAACTGAGCAGAGCTCTGCTACGAGGCAATGCCGTCTTTTGACTTCTACCTGTTGGCCAGGAGCCCTTCCCCAAGGACAAAGTGTGAGTGTGTGTGTATGTGAGGGTGAGTGCGTCTGTGTGATGTGTGTGAGTCTGTGCGTGTGTGTGTATATGTCTCTGTGTATGTGTGTGTGTGTGTATGTGAGGGTGAGTGCGTCTGTGTGATGTGAGTCTGTGCGTGTGTGTATATGTCTCGTGTGTGTATGTATGTGAGTGTATGTGTCTCTGTGTATGTATGTGAGGGTGAGTGTATGTGTCTGTGTGAATCCGTGTGTGTGTGTGTGTGTGTGTGTGTGTGTGTGTGTGTGGTGGTGGTGGTGGTGGTGGTGGTGTCAGGCAGGGTAAGCAGACTGCCAAGGGTGCACAGGTCATCCTTTCAGCAACTCCTGGCCCTGGACCACGACCCACTTTATGACGGACACGACCCAGGGTCCCTTCTCACATCCTCCAGGCTAGGCATTAAGTTAAAGCCGAGACCAGGCCCGGGAGGGAGGGACAAGCCCCTTGGAACAAGCTTAGTGGTCCTAGGGGCCCTGGATAGCTCTGAGGGCACACAGGCGTCCTGGGCTGCAGAATTTCGATCCACAGGTGACCTACAGTTGACACTGCACAGGGAACAGGCAGCCTGGGAAGTCACTACCAGGGACGATGAGTTAGGTCCTCGAGGGGATGTGGGAAGGAGTGTGGGTCAAGAGTCACAGGGGGAGGCCTCGTGCCCTGAGCCATAGAGGCCCACCACTCCACCTCTAGGGACAAGAGGCCCTTTCTGCAGTGGGTGGAGGTGGCCATACACTGTGTCTTTGTGAAGCGTCCAGGGCTGCTATCCTAGAGCTTCATTCACAGTACAACTCAGGATAGACAAGAAAGGACAGAGGTCAGGATGCCAAGTGTGGGGCAGTGGGCCCAGACGACAGCTGAAAGACAGCCAATGGCTCCAGCAGCCAGGGCAACAGTCAGCACAGCAGGACACTGATTGCTCCACTAGGTGCCTCAGGGCCGATGTGATGCGGAAAATTCTCCAATGGCAACGGCACGGCGGCCCCACACCAATATCTGGGCACCGTACTCCTTGAAGCTAGCCACACACCAGGTATGGACCGGCCCAAGGCGATCACGCAGCAGGCCCGTAGCCAGGGCTCCTAGGCCATGCACCGCCTCTTCGACCCTAGCTTCATCAGGGGCTTGACGGGACACTGGAGACGTAGACCTCTCCTACAGGACGATGCCACACATGAAGGCACGCCAGGGGTTCTGGGTACAATAATGCTCACACACAGCCTGTGCAGCGCTCAAGCCTATGAGGTCACCTTTGATCCCTAGGCCAGCCTGGCCCTCCATCAGCCCTGGGGAAGGACTGAGGAGGTAAGGGCAGGGCCAGGCCAGCCTACTGCCCCTGGAGGGCAGCCCAGGCTTCGGGCAGTGCCCACATCTTCAACTTGTACCATTTGCTCTCAACACCCAGGAGAGCCTATGGCAGAGGAGACTTCATGTTGACAAGCCAGGACAGAGCTTGAGATGAACGGAGATGAGGTGGAGGCTGCCCTCTCAGGAGATAGGAATGCCTCCCCCCTCACCGGGCCGCCTCCCCCCTCAGCTGCCCCACCCACCCTGCCGTCTGTTTCTAAACACAAGCCCCACAGGCAGTGGCTGGCCATATAAGGCAGCCGCTGGCCTCCCCGCCCGCCCGCCCGTGATCCTCCTGCCCAGGCCCACTAGCCTGGAGTCTTGGTGGCAAAAGTCAGGTAGCCGGTGTGGCCCACAGTCTCCTTCATGGGTGTGCCACTGCGGAAGGGGCCGGCATCAGAGCCCACGCTGACCTCGGAGCCACCGGCCCCCAGGTCAGGCAAGGGCAGGCTGACAGTGCGTACGTTGTAGACCTGCGGCAGCACCTCCAGCGTGCTGAGCTCTGTGAACCCGTGGGCTGCCAGCGCCTGGCATGTGCGCTGCACTTGCTCAATGCATGGGGAGAAGGAACAGAAGCGTCCACCTGGAGGAGCAAGAACGGGGTCAGAGGGCAGGGCCAGCAGCACCCACAGCCCACCCAGGGCCTGAGGCTGGCGCCTGCAGGCTGTAAGCCAAGGAGCTACGCTGGGGCTTTGGGAAGCTGTACCCTACCGGCTGGCCCACACTGGGGCAGGGGCCCAGGTCAGCAGTCAAGCCCAAGCTAAGCCCTAGATGCCTGGCTTTCCCTGCCTGCCAGCAGGCATCGCCAGCCTGCCTTGTAGGAGGCATGGAGGGCTGGGGGTCAGGGCTGTCAGAGCCAGGCCCAAGAATAGCTCTAACAATAGGGTAGCATAGGGCGGTGTGTGGGCTGCTGCTGTCACAGGAAATTAGAGGCTGTCATTGGCTCTTGGGAACAGGAGGGGCCTGAAGGGAGCACAGTCTGAGCTCCTCCCTGCAGCCTCCCACCGGGGCAGCCCACAGGCCTCACAGCCGGCCCAGACAGTGAGTGCCCTCTCCGCATCTCCGCAGGGAAGGAGTGCGCACAAATGTCCCTGGGCTCCCTGACACAGGACACCTGGCAGGTATGAGACAGGAGGCGGCCTGACATCAGTGCAGAGAGCCCACTGTCACTGAAGAGCAGCAAACACCACATACCAAACTTCCAGAAGCCACCAGAGACAGGCCGTGTTAGAAAACACCAGGCACACAACAAAAGGCACCTAAGGACCCAGAGCGTGAAGATCTGGGGATAAGCCCGGGAGAGGGGACACGGGACCACAAACCAGGCGCAGGTACCCCTGGATGACTGCAAGGAGGTTCACCTGCCTGGACCAGCCAGGGCCCTGCGTCAGGGAGCCTTCAGGTGTGGACCAGCTCTAAGCCACCTTAGCAGACATGAGGGACACAGGGATCTAAGCAGACCCTGAGGCAGCCGGAGGGCCTGGGCTCCTGCCTGTCTGAGAGGCTCCCTCCGCCCTCTGTAGGGTGCTGGGAGAACAGTCCTGGCTGCCAAGCATGCTGCTTCTCCAGAAAAGGCAAAATCCCTGGGACTCACCAGCCGCCTCTGGCTCTGGGCCGACCTTCTCCAGGCCTCCCCATTGCTCCGCCCACACAGCATCTTCCCTAAAAGGGTCCAGCTGCCTGGCTCTACAGCATGGGTGTAGGGAGTCTGCAGGAAATGGCTGGGGGCAGGGTACCGCCTATGACCTCCATATTGAATCCAGGCCTGTCCTGTCATGCAAATCCTGTCTGCACTTGGATGGGGTTGCCAAGGCCCCAGGGCCTCAGTGAGCTCCTATCTTGGCTAAAGAATGGGACCCATCTTCCCAGAGCCCTGCTGTGTAGCCAGCCTTCACTTTGGAAGGAAAGGAGTCTGGGCCTGGCAGTTGGTACTGTGGGGCCCACAGGAACCTGGGTCTCTCTGGGTTCTGGATGACCCAGAAGCTCAGCCCCCACCGGTGCCCTTCCCAACCCCACTGACACACCTTCAACCTTGAGGGCGTCCCAGGCATGGCCCACAGCTTCCCAGGGCGATGGGATATCCAAGAAGACAGCATCGGCCACACGGGTCACACCGAAGCCACTGCGGCACACATCCTGGGTGTGCACGGTCACCCACTGGCTCACCCGGTGCTCCTGGAACTCTTCCCGGGCTTTGTCTGCCCGCTGCTCGTGGAACTCCACGGTGTGTAGGTGGCCAGTGGGGACGATGCTGCGGATGATCGCATGGGAGACAGAGCCACTGCCAGTGCCTAGCAGGACAGATGGGAGGGGTCACCTGAGGACCCACAGCCACCCAGGAACAGCTCCCTCTCTGCACGCCCAAGAGTACAGCTGACCCTGGGGCCACAGGTGGCTACCGATGGTTTTATGAGCTCCACGTCTGCGCTCGGCAGCCTCAGCCCTGGGTCTGGGATGCTGGGCTGGGGGCAGTCCTACCCAGTGCGGACAGAACCAGTCAGAAGCACATACGCTGCGGCCTGCACAGGTGAGTCTGGGCAGGGCTGATGCTGGCCTGTTCTCTCCTGACCTAGCCTCTTCTACCACAGTCAATCCATGGGCTCTATCTACCTCCCCTCAAACCCTCCACTCTCCCTTAGAAGCCCGCTGTCCTTCTTTACTGACGCCGTATACTCCAGGACGTGGGCTAGCCTGTCCCCACTCACCCCATAACTGCCCCCTCAGGCAATGTGCCCTCTTAAACACACCGTAGAAGTGCGCGCCCATCAAAGCTGGACCCCACCCAAGTCCAATCACCCCAAGACCCAGGAAGTCACCCCCACCGCAGGGGCCAGACTCTTCAGCCACCCACCTCCAAGCAGGTGATCCCTTCTCCCACCTCTGGGCCTCATGCATCAGATCCCTCCCTCTATCTGCAGGTTGTCCTCACTTCCTGCTCCAGCCACATCCGTCTTCCTGCCAGGGCCACCAGCACCATACCCCTACCTCCCCCTGCCCCAGGGCATTTGCACAACTCTTCTTTGGCTTTTGGGAGTACCTCACCATTTTTAACCTAAAGGTCACGTCCTGAGATCGGGGGACTCCCACCAAGTCACCCTCAAGCAAGCGTTCCTGAGTGTAAGTTTCACCGACGGCAGCACCGAATGGTCACCAGGTTCACAGCCCGTCCTGTCTTTTCAGGCAGGAACTTGGTACCACACGGGAGCACAGGAGTGGGCTGCTGACTGAAAAGGGATGAGGGCCTGAGGGAGGGTAGTCCCTGCTGCAGGACGTGGAGAGTTGTTAGGGCTGGCTCTGAATTCTGCTGTCCCTCTGAAGGGAGAGAAAGCCAGCAACACGGAGATCAGGGACTCTCATGACTCCCGAGCCCAACAGAAAAACACCACCAAGGATCTAGCAAGGAATCATTCTTGTTGGAGACACATGCCTAGATTGCTGCTCAAAGCGGCCACAGCACCCAGGGGTGTGTATGAGACAGACAGACAGCTCCCAGGCACTTCTACCAACCTCAGTGACAGTGCTGCTAATCGCCGCTGAAACTAGGCAAGGGCCTGGCTGTGAATGGGTGTGGGCAGAATTTTCACTACAATGAGCTCTTGGGGTTATTAACCGCCCTCAGGAAAGGGACAGCTGGACTAGATATGAGTGGTCAGCACCTTGGCCAGCACCAAGCAAGCCTAGCCCTTACACATCACAGCAAGCCAAGACCCTCATGCACAAGGCACCACCGCGGCCGCCTCCTTTCCCTTCTCCAACCCAGGTCAGTCTCCAACAGACGTGATTGCTCGGTTCTGTCTCCATTCCCCCACCAAACCAAGTAATTCAGCACACACGTGCAAGGAAGGGTTAGCTGCAAACGGTCTTAACTCTGGTGGGTCTGACTCCACTTTTACGTAGGTGCTCAGCTCTGGAGGCAGCAGAGGGGCTCACCTGATTCACAGACCACAGAGCCGGGCCGCAGCTCCAGCATCATGGTGATCAAGGCAATGTCGGTGGAGTAGAGGATCTGTGTGCGGTGGGGAAGGTTCACTGTCCAGAGCTCAGGAGTGGGGTGAAGCACATACACCCAGCCGCCTCTGCTGCAGATCACCTTGGAGCCAAACGGGCGGCCAATGAGGTCCACCGAGTGCCGCAGGACGCCATGCCGGGTCTGGGTCTGTGCCCCACGCTGCACACGCACTGCCATCATCGAGCCATGGCCCAGTGACAGGATGGCTGTATCGCCTTCCTTGATCAGCTCCTCGTATGCCACGAAGCTCATGGTGGTGTTAACATGTAGCAAGTATCAGGGACCTGGGGAAGTGGCGTGCGGGCGTGAGGTCGGAGGACCAGCAGGGAGGATGAGGGTCTGTGGTTTGCTCCGGGCAGGGTGGGTACGGGTAGCTGACTTGGTCGGGCGAACCAACAGAGCTGCGCTCCAGCCTGGCCTGTGGAGCCCTTCTAGGTCTGGGAGGACACAAGACAGAGTGCGCAAAGGTAGACCGGGACAGGCTTTCCCCATTCCCCAGCCGTGAAGGCGGCGGCCTGAGAGGCGAGCTCCAGCAGCGGGGAGAAGCCTGCTGCAAGCCCAGAGTCCCCGGGCGGCCCCCGCGGGACAGCACGGGGCCTGCAGGCGAGCCCGGAGCGCCTTTCCCGCCCGAGACGCGTGGTCCCAGCTCGGAAACTCACCCAGCCCACGCCGGCTCTCTGCTCCACACGTGGCTCCGCCGCGGCTGCCACGCTTCCGGTGCTTTTTGATGCCGTCAGCGCCAGCGCAGGGATCGCCGGGAGCCTCGGCGCTGCCCTTTGCGTGCTCCCAGAGGACGTTTCCTGGCTGGCGGCTCCGCTCCTGTGGCCTTCCGTGCAGACTTGCGCGTTGCCTAAGAGATCTGAGCTCTGTGCAAAATAAAAGTCCCCTCCTCGGCAGCGGCTTGTGCGCGAGCTGCTCTTGAGGGGTGTCCAGGGCTTGGGGCTTCCGCCCGCCAGCTGTGCCTGACTTTGACAGCTGTGCAGCCCCAGGGCCGCCCTACTAGGACCCACCAGAACATTTTGATTTTGCAGACAGCTCCGAAACACCCTGACTGGACTCCAGGATGGACCGTGGGAAGTGGGACCCGAGAGCAGAGGCTGGGTGCCCAAAGGCTTTGGCCAGTGCCCCTGTGCCACGTCCGGCCCGAGGGGAGGCACAGCTGGCCTCCCCTCCTACCATCCCTGGCCTGGGGGAGGGCCTGCCGGAGACCAGCGCAAAGGGGAAGCTGTAGGGGTGCTTTGTCTCAGCAGAGCTGATTCAGAACTCCGTGGGCTCCTCGTGAAGGAAGGTTCTTCCCCCGGAGAGGAGTGGAAGTGTGCAGGGGGAGGGGAGGAGGGATGGGGTAGAGAGACTGGAGGCCTGAGACCACGGAGCAGGGGCCCCTGCGGGCTGCACTCCACAGCCACCAGGCTCCTGTGGCCTGGTAAAAATGGGCGTGACCCAGCCCCGTGAGCATGCCTTTTCTAGAGTCCTACTGGCTTGTAGGGATCTCTGGGACCAGACTAAGCCAACCTGTGTGAGGTCCTTGCCTTTGAAATCCAGAACCTGACATTAGACCGCTTCCGGTCTCTACCCTTGCTGGCCTTGATCTGGTAGCTTGGAAGGATAGGCAATGAGGCGGTTTTTTTTTTTTTTTTTTTTTTTTTTCTTTTGGTCTCCTGTGGAGTCACAGCTTTTAGCTACACCCCAGCCCTACCCTTGACTCCACAACCTCTCTTCTGGTAGACTACTTCACTCCCTTGATGGTGCACAGCCCAATGCACACCCTAATTGCTTCTCTGGAGAGTTAAGACTTTCCACTTCTCCTGGAAGGTTCCTCTTCCCCAGCCTCTCAGCAGCATGGAGACCAGGCCTGACTGTCTCCACCCAGCCTATGAACTCGACAGGGTATTTCCATTAGTCCCTCCCCTGTCCCTTCTCCAGGCCACCTTGTCAGAGCTAGCGGTCTGCCATGCCTAGTTCAGCCTCCCTTAGACCCTAGCTGCTGCTGCTGCTGCTGGAGTTTCCCAGGGTTAGCTGCACACATCCAGCTAACTGTCATGTCACTGAATCCTCCCCTACAATTTTATGACCACTTTATAGATGAGGAATAGGTGGCTAACTTGCCTAACATCATACACACAACACGGTTCAAACAGTATTGAAATTTGCCTTTGAGACAAATGTATGTAGCCTTGGCTGGCATGGAACTCACTATGTAGTCCATGCTGGCCTCAGGCTGGGAGAGCTTTCACTGCCTACCAAATACTGGGATTAAAGGTGTGTGTCACCACGATCCCTGTGATTGGAGTTTAAAGCCTCAGAGAACTTGAAGGGGGAACAGGAAATAGAACAGCCTGGGCATAAAGGAGCTAAGATGCCTTGGGGGAGTCTGCTCCACCTGCACCTTTGGCAGGGTCTGGGTTGCCAAGAGTTCCCTCTGAGTCAGGTGGTGGTGGCACACCTTTATTCTCAGCACTCGGGAGGCAGAGGCAGGTAGTTCTCTGAGTTTGAGGTCAGCCTGGTCTACAAAGCAAATTCTAAGACAGCCAGAAATATTACACAGAGAAACCCTGTCTCAAAAAAACAAAACAAGAGTCCCTCTGACTGGCACAGCCTCCTGTTTCACTGTGTCCTCCTGACCCTTGCCAATTTCCCCTTTCCATTCCATGAGCAAATGAGCCCAGAGGAAGCCATGCACTCTGGTCACAGATAAGGATGGCCTCTGTGGGAACGCAGAGCCTGGCCCTGTCTGCGCTTGCACATGTCCTGCTGGGCTGGATCATGCTGTGTGAATAAAGGACTCGGGAGCCCTTTGAGAACCCTTCCAGGCCCTGTGGTTCATGTATGACTTGGTGTGATTTCTAAGGAGATGGAACCATAAATCTCCTGATGTCACCCAGCTTCTTGTCTGGAAGCTGCCTGTTGGGAGCGGTCTTTGTGGGGCTTCGATCAGAGCCAGCCAAGCCGCCCCAAGTCTGTACCTGAGTGGGGGGGGGAGTGTGAATGAAGGAAAGGCTAGCTATAGATAATAGAGACAGAATAAAGGTCAGGAGGGCAGATCAGTCAATACTGAAATGCCACGAGTTTATTTTTTGCCACTCTTATATGCCATAACCAAAATGTGGAACACAGTATCATGTATAGGGAACAGACTTTTCTTCCTCACTCTTCCAAGGGTTCAATAACCACACCTTAGCTCTAGCTTCTTGTTCCCTAGCCTTGAGGTCAGGAGTAGCCACACCTCAGATCCAGCTTCTCCTCCC
The DNA here is from genome assembly GCF_943737965.1 of Phodopus roborovskii. Classification (NCBI taxonomy): domain Eukaryota; kingdom Metazoa; phylum Chordata; class Mammalia; order Rodentia; family Cricetidae; genus Phodopus; species Phodopus roborovskii. The sequence goes on along the minus strand of NW_026126516.1, from coordinate 11,533,308 downwards.
TTAGCCTTGACAGTCAGGAGTAGCCATACCTCAGATCCAGCTTCTCCTCCCTTAGCCTTGACAGTCAGGAGTAGCCATACCTCAGATCCAGCTTCTCCTCCCTTAGCCTTGACAGTCAGGAGTAGCCATACCTCAGATCCAGCTTCTCCTCCCTTAGCCTTGACAGTCAGGAGTAGCCATACCTCACATCCAGCTTCTCCTCCCTTAGCCTTGACAGTCAGGAGTAGCCACACCTCAGATTCAGGTCTGTTGTTTAGACTAAGACAGCTAAAACATCCTTCTGTAGTCACACCTTTGACCTTTAGGTCTTGAGACTTGCTGACAGCTTTGAACTCTGTCACTGTGCCAAGATGGAGTGCAGCCATCTTTATGGTCACCCACAGCTGACAAACCAGCTACTGTGATTCCCAAGGAGAGCAGAGGGTCGTCCACAGTCAGGTCTAGGCTGGGTTAGCAGGCATTCACCTTGCTCCCTTGCTCTGAGGACTTCCTGGGCTTCCAAGCAACCCCCAATCCTGCCCCGTGAGGGCCTCACATTGATACTGTGGCCCCTGCATGTCTTCCCTGTCCATGTGTCTGCTACAGCTGCCAGCCATGCTGCTCTGCGAATCCGCACAGCACCCCGAGGGTAGGCACCCTAGGACCACTGGGGACACCCCGAGGGTAGGCACCCTAGGACCACTGGGGATACCCGGACCTCTGAGCCAACATGTCTTTATCTCAGCAGCCGATCTTCCTTTCTGTTTCCGTAGTGGAATGGGACTAAAGGCCACAGGGGCCTGTTCCAGAGCTGGGCGTGGCTCCCTGCTAGAGTGGACAGCCCTGCCTTCTGTCTCACCTTTACTAGAGTTCTGGCCTTTTCCAGGCAGGGAGATGGGAGGCAGGTAAGGGAGGGGACTGAGAAACTGCAAATGCTGGGGACAAAGAGGAAGCCCTGAGCCCCCTTCCCCCACCCTGGACACGATGTTTGCTTCTCTATTTCTACAAACAGAAACTTGAGCACTTGCGGCTCAAGCAGAACCAGCTTCCCTGACATGAGTAGGTACTGGGTGGGCAGCTGCAGACATTTCTGAGAGGCTGAGGGGCATAGATACAGGAATTACAGGCTTATGGAACACCTGCTGTCTAGCCAATGGATTTTATTTTTTCCTTTTTGAGACAGTAGTTCATGGAGCCCAGGCTGGTTTTGAACTCCTGACCTTCCTGCCTCCACCTCCCATGAGCTGGACTAATAGGTCCCTGTTACCACCATACCCATGCTTGCCTCCATATACTTTGGGGTGGGGGCAGGGTATCTCTATGTAATCCTGGCTGTCCCCAGAACTCACTGGGTTGACTCTGCTGGCCTTAACTCACAGATAATCCACCTACCTCTACTTCCTGAGTGCTGAGGTTAAAGGAGCTGGGCACCACCATGCCCAGTGCATACCTTCTTACATGGAGTTGTTTTATTTGGCCTAAAAATAGTGACTTGATCTGGGTGTGGTGGTTCAACCCTGTAATACCAGAACTGGGGAGGCTGAGACAGGCGGAGCCTGGTTTACAGGCTCTTGTCTCAAAACAGAAGAGGTTGAGGCTGGCCAAGGCGAATGAGAGAGCAGGTGGGTAGCTTTGAGGAAAACACAGTTGTGGGCTTCCCATGCTCCCCCGGCAGAGGCAGGCAGGCAGAGCCCCGAGCTCTTTGCTCCAGAGCCTTCTGCCGAAGCACCTGCATATTATCTCTCAAGCCTGGAATTCCTGTCACCCTCCTGCAGTCATTTGCTCAGGGCAGCCTGCCTCCGACAAAAAGCAGGGTCCTGGCCCCTTGCACAGCTCCTGTGTTCCCTGCACCTGGGCACCTGGACTGTCTCACTGTGAAATGACTGGAGGAATTCTGTCAAATGCGCAAGGATGAGAGGTTCCCTAGTTCTTGTTTTATTCATGCAGCGGCGAGTGAGTGAGGGGCTGGAGAGGACATTAAGTTCATGTCTGCACTTTTATGGACCATTCTGCACCTTTTTCTACCAATGGCCAGTGTTCCCCTCCTCACAGATGAGCATCAGGCCATCTGAATTTGTCTCTCCCACTACATAGTTCCTGATCTATTTGCAGAGAAGGGATACTGTCCTTTCTATAGGCTGGATTCCTAGAATTCCTGCGATTGTTATAGGTCATGGAGCTAGACCATTTATTTTTAATTTTAATAAATACTGCCAAATTACTTTCCAGAAAAGATGACGTGGCTGGCAGCTGCAGGCGGGGTGCAAACGCCTGTCTTCACACATTCCAACTCACAGCCGGCAGTGTCTGGGGTCAGGCTTCTACAATTTCCCATACCTGGGTCTACTGTGTTGGTTCCGATTAGCAAACTTATTTTTGGCTGATGCTTTCTCCACTCCCAGTTTGCCTGCTGACTGAAGGTGCTGTCTTTGTGGGTGGGGTGGTAGGAACCCGTCCCCTGAGGAAAGGGCCAGGGGACGGAGGTTTGGATACTTAAACACAGCCCCTCAGAGCTAAGTGTCCTGAATCTTTCAGGGTCTAGGTCCAAGGGTGTTGGCTCGGTTTCTTAGAGCCCGCTCAAGGTTAGAACACCCTGGGTGCTTCTGGGCTGGACCACAGCCAGACTGCGGCGCCACCGGGAGATGCCCGCGGGCACCTTGAGGAAGGTCAGTGGCTCTGTGCCATTTCGTACCGCCTAGATGCAGTGGATGGACGCCTTGCCTAATGTCTTTAACATGGAAGCTCTTGTCAGGCCCCCTCCCCATCGCAGCCTGCCAGACAAGGCAGGAAGAGGGAAAGGCAGGGGCCCCAGCTGGCTCTCCAGACTCAGTTTCCCGCCCCAAGGCAGAGTGTATGAGGAAGGTCTAGGATACTTAAGGCCTTGGGGTTCCGCCTTCCTTATCCTGTGCGGTCACCGCGAGGACAGTTAAGCTGCGCGGGGTCCAGACTCCGGGACCGCTAGGGTGGGTAGCTAGGGGGTGTTGAGGGCTGCTGCCAGGGACAAAGCAGCGGCACCACCCTAAAGCGCGGGCCAATGGAATGAATGGGCTATAAATATCCGCCAATGAGCGGCTGGCGACGCGCCCCTTAAGAGCTCGGGAGCAGCAAGCCTCCGCTGTTCGTCTGTGCTGCGCCAGGAGCTGCTCAGGCACTCTGCGCCTCCGTTCTGCCCGGCATCCCGGTGAGCGGGTCCAAGGGTCGGGTGGCCGCGCGGGGTGCCACGCGGAGGGGTGCGGGACCGGGGCGTCAAGCGTGGCCGTGCTGCCGGGAGCGTGCACCGGAGCCACAGGGGACTTAGGGATGCGCTGGCGCCGGGCGCAGAGGACGTAGACCCCGCTGACCTTGGCGGCGTCCGGGGGAAGCCACCGGGGTCCCGAGAGGTCTGCAGGCCCCTGGAGGCCGGTGCGCAGAGCTCCTCTGACCCTGCGCTTCCCTGCAGCCCGCCGCCGCCGCCGCCATGCCCTTCTCCAACAGCCATAATACGCAGAAGCTGCGCTTTCCGGCCGAGGATGAGTTCCCTGATCTGAGCAGCCATAACAACCATATGGCCAAGGTGCTGACCCCCGAGCTGTACGCCGAGCTCCGTGCCAAGTGCACGCCAAGCGGCTTCACGTTGGACGACGCCATTCAGACGGGCGTAGACAATCCGGGTATGCACAACCCCTGTAAGGGGCTGGCTCCCGTCTCCCCAAGGAACCCCAGGGCAAGGACCCCACTGCCCTTCCCTCAACCTCCGGCGGGCTGGGGTCCCCTCATCCCCTTCCCGCGCTCAGCCGCAGGGGTCTCCGCAGCTCGCTGCAGCCTGGCGGTGACGTCACTGTATCCGCGCCCCTCCCCCAGGCCACCCGTACATCATGACTGTGGGTGCAGTGGCGGGCGACGAGGAGACTTACGAAGTGTTCAAGGACCTCTTCGACCCCATCATCGAGGACCGGCACGGCGGCTACCAGCCCAGCGATGAGCACAAGACCGACCTCAACCCAGACAACCTGCAGGTGCGGGGCCGCCGGGTCAGGGCGTGATGGGGAAGAGGGACCTCGGCGCTCACTCCCGCCACCGCTTTGCGTCCTCAGGGCGGCGATGACCTGGACCCCAACTACGTGCTGAGCTCGCGGGTGCGCACGGGCCGCAGCATCCGCGGCTTCTGTCTCCCCCCGCACTGCAGTCGCGGGGAGCGCCGCGCCATCGAGAAGCTGGCAGTAGAAGGTAGGGGTCCGGTGCCAGCCAGCAGAGCAGCTGCGCTCTTGTCTGCGCGCGTGTTCCCCCAGGGGACTGAGGGTCCAAGGTCCGGCCTCGCGCGGGGACACACACTGCCTGGGGTGGGGCGGCGGGCTCGCTCCCCACCCGGGCCTTGAACTCTGCACTCCGCAGCCCTGTCCAGCCTGGATGGAGACCTGTCAGGCAGGTACTACGCGCTCAAGAGCATGACCGAAGCGGAGCAGCAACAGCTCATCGACGACCACTTCCTCTTCGACAAGCCTGTGTCGCCTCTGCTGCTGGCCTCCGGCATGGCCCGCGACTGGCCGGATGCTCGCGGCATATGGTACGAGCCCTCCCCCTCTGCTCGGAGGGTGGGGCCGGGCCTGAGCTCCTGGTCCCAGCCCTCGGCGCAGGTGACCTTGGTCCCGCAGGTGTGTGAGGTCCCTGCGCCGCAGGAGGCCGCATTCTCCAGGGATTTAAGGGTGGTGACCGGTCTCCTGGGAGCCGAGCCGGCGCTTCTTGTTTTCCTCCTCCTCACTCCCTTTCCCCGCCGGGATTCTGCCAGGTGCTGGTGACGCAAAAGCCCCGGCACAGGTCGTCCGTCCGGGCAGGGCGCCTACACCCTGCGGACTGTGAGGGCGGAGGTGTGCCTCCTCGGTGGGCTGCCCTGCCTGCCACACCACGTGGTTGGTGACCGGGGCGGGTGAGGTGCCCTGGTCGCCCTGCCCTCCCTGGTGGCCGAGCTGGGAGTCTTGGTGACAGCCCGCACCTCCATGAAGCTCTTTGAGGTCACCACCTACGGTGTCTTGGATGTGAGCTAAGACTGTATTCTTGGGGGAGGGGAGCTTCGGCTTGACTGTACCCCTCCCCCAGGCACAATGACAACAAGACTTTCCTGGTGTGGATCAACGAGGAGGACCACCTGCGGGTCATCTCCATGCAGAAGGGGGGCAACATGAAGGAAGTGTTCACCCGGTTCTGCACTGGCCTCACCCAGGTCAGGCATGGGCCCACATCCAGGGCCCGTCCTCCCTGAGGGCTGGTGCCTGGGAGGGCTGGGGCAGACCCCAGAGTCCAGTTCTCTCGGGGTCCCTTAGGGCTTCCAGCCAGGGTTTCCCCCGAACTTTCTCCACCTCCAGATTGAAACTCTCTTCAAGTCGAAGAACTACGAGTTCATGTGGAACCCACACCTGGGCTACATCCTCACGTGCCCATCCAACCTGGGCACCGGGCTGCGCGCAGGTGTGCACATCAAGCTGCCCCACCTGGGGAAGCACGAGAAGTTCTCGGAGGTGCTCAAGCGCCTGCGGCTTCAGAAGCGAGGCACAGGTGAGGGGCAGGCTGCACAGAGAGCGGGGGAGGGCAGAGGGTCAGGCTTCCTCCGTCCTGCCGACCTGCCTGTCTCCCTGTCCCCAGGTGGTGTGGACACCGCTGCCGTCGGCGGAGTTTTCGACGTCTCCAACTCGGACCGCCTGGGCTTCTCCGAGGTGGAGCTCGTGCAAATGGTGGTGGACGGAGTGAAACTACTCATCGAGATGGAACAGCGGCTTGAGCAGGGTCAGACTATCGATGACCTCATGCCTGCCCAGAAGTGAAGCCCGGCCCTCACCACCACCAGCCTGCTGCTGCTTCCTAACTTAATACCCGGGCAGTGCCCGCCATGCATCCCCGATGTTTGATGTTTGCCGCTTGGCGGCTGAGCCCTTAGCCTCGCTGTAGAGACCTGTGTCGCCCTGGGTAGAGTTTATTTTTTGATGGCTAAGCTGTTGCTGACACTGAAATAAAGTAGGGTTTGGCCTGCCCTGTCTCTTGAGTTGTGCCTCCTTTCCTAGGGACAGTGATCCCTGTGTTTGGCCTGGCCATGTGTGTCAACTGAAGGATGGCATGTTAGGCATATATGGTGGAGGAGGAGGGAGGGCCTCTTCAGGCTCTCTGGCTGCCTGAGCATCTAAGGACACAACTGCTTGCAGGGTGGAGCCTAGTTATTTCCTCAGCTCCAGCCAGGGAGCAAGTCAGAGCCCTGACACATCCCAGTTCCTTTCTGTCTTCCCAGCAGCCTGAAGATGCGAGGTCCCACCCCTTCTCCCCTCCAGACTCATCCCTCTCTAACACCTACGCCAGCTCGAACAATCCTCTCCACCCCTTCCAGCTCCCTCCAGAGTGCGGCAGGGCCCTCCAGTCCAGTCCCTTTCATTTGCAGCTTGCTCTCCAGGGCCCTGGAGGTTGGGAGGAGGCCTCCCTCTGCTCCCACTCTGCCACGTCATCTAGGGGACAGGACAGCGACCCATGCACAAGTCAAGGGAAAGGGATTCCAAGGCTCACATCAGGAGCCCCAGCAAAAGGCTGAGATATCTATCTAAAGAGCTGTCTTCCTTGTGGCTTATCCTGGCTGGGCCCTGTGAAAGGGTCTGGCCTACATTTAAAAGCTGAGAAAGGACCACGTCAACCCAGGGGCTGGGACTACACAGTTCCCCACCCCCACAGAGCCTCTTCCAAGACGAGTCTTGTGCTGCCACCTACTGGTCATGGGTATGGCATGCTTGCCCACTAAAGATCTCCAGGCCTAGAACCAGTATGCTGGGAGGCAGAATTGAGCTGTGAGCTACAGTCTCATCTAGGTGGTGTGCAGGCTAGGGAGGGCCCTAGTGCAGGATCTGAGCTCTGTGCAATACTTAATGTCAGAATTAGAAGGGCATCCACCATACTGGGTGGGCAGTCTGGGCACAGGTCAGGGCAGGTCCGGACAGTGCAGTGGACCAGGGGTCTCTGCATGCCTCCTTAGTGTCCAGGGATAGTACTCCTCTCCTTGGATGTCCTGATTAGTTCCTTCTGTCAGGAAGGCCAGGATGGGGGCTGGTTCAGCTGCAATGCAGACGTCAGTCTGACAAAAAGCCCTTCAAGCCATCTCCACGAAGAAAAAGGAAGTGAGTCTTTGACAGGGAAGGGTGCAGGCCATGAGACAGGGGCAGAGGCGCAGGGGGACATGTATGGTCAAAACTCTCCATGTCTGCTGCTGCACCCCAAAAACCGGAACGACAGGAGGTGGTACACAGTTCCCTGCAATGAGATCCTTTCCCTGTAACTACCCCAGGCCTATGCAATTCCCTCCTGGAACACTCACTGCCCAAACTCCTGTCCCTCGAACCCAGAAGGTTCTCCTGCTGGTTCAGCCCCCTTGCCACCAGCGGGGTTGGGCCAATTACCCCGACTGTGGCTGGGACAAGACCCTGTCCCATTGGAAGCGGGCACAGCACTAAGCATCTTTCTCCCCTACCAAACCCTAAGGATGCAGAGAGCTGTAGTCAGAAACCCAACTCGTCTATGCAGGCCTCACCACACATTCTTCAAGGTCCCAGTAGGCAGAGCCCGGTCTGCAAAGATTGCGTTTTCCAGGGAGTGACTCTCATGAGCATCTTAGACCAGCCAATCTCTACATCACTATCCGGGCAGGGCCTGTGAGGGGACTGGAGAGGGTAACCTGGATACCTTGTCCCAAGTCCCTTCTGCACTGAGCTGCACCCTGACCACAGGCCATTTACTGGCCTCTGTGTAGGTTCAGAACCTCAGGATTCTCCTGGGCTCTGGGTTTCCTGCCCCAAACTCTCCCAACCGGCAGGAGAATTTGGTGCCTGTGTTCTCTCTGCTGTGCTCTATGTGCTGCTGTAACTGCCATGGACTTGGACTTCGGCACAAACAGGGTTTGTACACATGGCCTCCGATGGCTGCTCCTGCCTGCACTCACCAGACATACGGGACTTCCGAAGTTCACACAGCCTTCCTCTTTCTTGCTCTGGATCTCAGATTCAAATGAAGTCACTGAGCTTGGCTTCGCTCTGCTGGGGTGGAACCTGGGGGTGGGTGCAGGGAGGAGGCCTCTGTGCTCCTAGGCAGCAGGGGTGGAGGCCTAGCTCCCTGGGGCACCCTAGTGATGCTGCCCATCCTGCACGCCTGGGAACACCCTGATTTCTCGCCAGGAACAGCCAGAGAAGGATTTAAGTTGGAGCCACTAACACTGCTTGGGGTGGTCCTTGATGGGGTGAATGCTCTGTCCACTGAGACATCTTTTTTTCCCCCCTCAGAATGTCTCACACAACAGCCAAATAAGCCTCTGTAAAAACAGGTTAAGTGCTAGTTCTGTGAACTCTTCTCGTGTGCCACTGAGACACGAGTAGGGTTCCTGACCTCCAACCCCCCCCCCCCCCCCGCCAATGCTACTAGAACCTCCCAGCCTCCACCTTGGTGCTGGTAGAATTTGTAGACACTGGCCCAGGAAGACTTCGAAATAACCAGGAGACACAACTGCTTAGAGCAGGAATGAACTGGTCAGAGCTGCTTTGTTTACCTGCAAACAAAACAAAACAAAAACACCACCTCAGCCAACCCCACTCCTCCTACTCAGTGCAGGCAAACTTCACAGTGCTGTCTGTAGAGACAGACCAGGGAAGCAGAGAAGCAAGCATGGGTTATAAAACAGCTCGTACTGAGATCCCACACAGATTATGTATGGAAAAACCCCCAGAACAGTCGGCCGTGGGCGGTGGGTTAACAGGTGATTCTCTCTTTATGCTTCTTTTTCCAGATCCCCTCCAGCGAACATACATTGCTTATATAAGCCAGAGTTTTGTCCTGTCTGGGGTCGCATTCAGGGCTTCACACCTGCTAGCGAAGGACCCTTTCCCTGGGCTACATCCCCAGTCTTCTTTATGTACCTGGGGATGACTTTGAACCTGGGGTCCTCCTGCTCCCACGGACCAGTGGCTGGGGTTATGGGTGTGCTACCACACCGTTTCTGCACTGTTCAGGGTTAAACTAAGGGCTTTGCACTAGTTAGCATTCTGCTGACTGAGCTAAGCCTCAGTAAAACTGGGACTATTTACCTTTTCTTCTTTTCTTTATAGGTTTTAAGAATTCAATGAGTCACAGTTGGTAGGAACCTCCCCTAATGGGGAAACTGAGGCTCAGAAAAGCCTAAGTCTAGGTCGAGTGGAGCTCGTTAAGCCTAATCATGGGCTTATTTTCCCTGTAACTTTTGGGGCTTTCAGGGCTCTCAGGGGTGGGTCCTGCTGCTCCCAATAGCAGCTTAGAAGGATGCAATTGCCCAGAGTTCCTTACACTGCACTATTCTGACCCAGCCTGGTACTTAACAGGCCTCCCAGATGCCCGAGGCAGCTACACATTTTACTCGCAGGGTTTCAAGTTAAATCTCTCTTCCTCTGGCAAAAAGGAAAGCCACCGCGGGAGCGGGTGACAGCCAGCAGGCTGGGACCCACATCTGAGTCAGGCAACTCCCCGCCTCACTGTCACACTGCTTTCCACTTTGCTGAGGACACAGAGCAAGGACACAGCGTGGGGCTCAGAAGCTTGACTTCACACCTTGTCAGATACTGTTCCCACTTGAAAGCTGAACAGTAGCTGGGTGTGCTGGCACACACTTTTAGCCACAGCATGAGGGAGGCAGAGGCAGGCAGCTCTGCATCTGAGGCCAGCCTCGTCTACACCAGAGTTTCATGGTCCCCTGGCAGCCACAAGGCTTTGGTCCTTAGCTTGGCTAGGACCAAGCTAAGATTGACACTTAAGCAGCCACGCAGAGATTGAGGATAAGGCTGTCCTGCACATGGTGGTACCACCTAGTTGCTGGGTCCTAGTGGAAACCTGTGTCGGGATTAAATCACTCCTGGGGAAGACAGCAACGGGGCTGTCCGAGGCTCACCCCAGCAGCTTCACCGCAGAGCAGGGAACCCTGTGGTCACTGGGGTTGGGATGTGGACAGAATGAAGATCATCCTGGCTCTGGGTGGCCCTGAGGCCTATCCACACCTAGATGACTCATTAGATTGGTCTGATTGTGTCAGGCTCTGTTTGGTGGCTTTGTGTTTGGCTCACGGCAAGGCTCCATTTTGCAGTCTACCATGCCTATACCAGCAAAGGCGGTGGACTCTGGGCCTGGCTCACTCATCTCTCTAGCCCATTTGCTCACTTCTTCACCCTGGTTCTGACAAGCAGTGTGCCCACCATGCCAAGCTTGCTCCAAAACAAAATCTGTTCCACTGAAAGCAAAGTCTAGTTCTGAAAAACCACTCACCAGCCCTGTGCATATGGAGGGGGCTCGGATGGACCAGATGGTCAGACATAAATGCAGCTCATCCCATCCAGACCTGGACTTGTGGACTCTGGCCTGACAGGGTCCAGAGGCCTCACCTCTTCCCTGGTCCTGGAGGGAGAAAGGAGGGGCCAGGCACTGCTTCTCTGACCTTCAGTGAAGGGTGACGCGGCGACTCTGCTTCTTTAGCAGGATCCCAGTGTCTGCTGAAGTTCATTAATGGCAACCCCCTCTACACTGCAACCCTGAAAAGGCATGTCACTTACTGTGACCCGACAAAAGGATGAGCAGCGTGGCTGCTCTGGGTGACAGGGTGGGTTCCCCAGGACTCTCAGGATTGGGGAGTGGTGTGGCTCAGCCCTGGAAGAGTTGAGCTGTGTGTCCAAGAGTCCGGCCTGAAGGAGGGTGGGGAGCGGCAGGGTAGTCTGGGACAGGCCCCCTGAGGCTGGCAGGGCTGCCCTGGGGCTCCTATACCCAGCACTTCTGGCATTATGCCAATGAAAATGACTATGTGCTACTTCCATGACTGCTTTGAGAATGTGTCTGCATGGCCCACGCCTGCTGGCAGCTCCCTTGAGTAGGCAAGCCAGTGCAGATCTTGTTCTAGAAGGCGTGGCAGTCAGGCTGCATGTCAAGCCTTTCCTCCAGATTCCTGGAGCCATTCATCCCCTCCAGTGGGGTATATCGTGGTCTGGGAATGGCACACATATTCCCCAAGGAGCTAGGTCACTCCTTGGTGAAATGCTAGGGACAGGGTACCCTAAAAGAAGTGCACTGTCTCAGTCATACCCAACTGGGGACTTGCTGGTGTCATGCCCCACGCAGCATGAGCGGGAGATGAGCTGGCTCTGTGCCGCCTTCTCACCTACCGCCCCTCCCTCCTCCACTGCGGGCTCACTATGCCTAGCATCTCTGCACTGTCTCTGTCTTTGTCCCACTGGAGCTACCAGACTGTCCCTCTCTGCCTGGACCAGCTTCTCAATAAGGGAGTCTACACCTTGTCCATTTTGTATCTCTAGGATCAGAGTAGCCTCCTCCTTTAGTCACACCCCAAAATCAACAGAGATACATTGTATGACCGGCAAAGGGCCAGGAGCAGTTAACCAACAGACACAAAATCTACATTTTCTTTCTCTGACTTTAATTTAACCTTCAATACTTGAGTCCCGATTACCTAAAGCTCCCAAGACAGAAGACTCTGGGGCACTTCAGGAAGTAGATGTCCACTAGAAAAAGCAGCTGCTCAGCTTCCCAAGTCCCTGGACAAGGCGAAGGTGTGACTGCAGGCGCAAAAGACCGTGGGACAGGACGATGGCTTAGCTCCAGAGAGTTAAGACAGCTGGGTATGGCTAGAGCACAAGTATGCACAGGGTCGGTGCATTGCTGCCTTGCCATGGGCATCAGAGCCCTGGAACTGTTGTGAGCTGCCATGTGGGTGCTGGGAATTGAACCCAGATCCTCTGGAAGAGCAGTGAGTGTTCTTAACCATTGAACCATCTCTCCAGCCCGCTTGTTGCTCTTTTCAAAATATATTTTTATGTGTGTCTGTGTGCCATGTGCGCAAGTGGTTGCAGAGGCCAGAGGACAGCACTGGGCCCCTTGGCTGGAGGGGTCTAACTGAGGCTGCCTGATGTGGGTGCTAGGGACTCAGGTCCCCTGAAGAGGCAGCCAATGTTTTTAACTGCTGAGCAATCTTCCCAGTCCATGTGTCTCTCTTTCAGTGAGACTCCCAAAGGCCCCCAATTTACCAATGACCAGGAGTCACAAGATGAGTACCCTGGGTTCTAGAAAAATAAGTAAGGAGCTCTGGGTTGGCAAGCAGTCAGCTTAACCACAGCTGACATAAGGTCCACAGTCAACCAAAGTCAGTGCCAGGGGAAAACAAACAAAAAACCCAAATACACCAAAGTGGTGTATGTCTGTGGCCACAGATTGTTGGGTCTGATTCACATCTCAGGGTGAGCCCTGGCACAAACCTGGCTTTCCCATGGAAGACCATGGCCTGTGAAACGAGGGGGCAACACTCCTCCATGCTGCCCAAGGCCCAGGCTTACTACTGCTTTATAGGTTGAGACCCAAATGGTAGCTGGGCGGTGGTGGCGCACGCCTTTGATCTCAGTGCTCCAGAGGCAAAGGCAGGCAGAGATCTTGAGTTTGAGGTCAATCTTGTCTACAGAGTGTATTCCAGGTCAGCCAGGGCTGTATAGAAAAACCCTGTCTCAAACACCCTTCACATAAAAAACGAAATCCAATTGGTACAAGACACCAGAGATGGATGATAAAAAGTAGGTATCATAGATATGGTTGCTCACATTGCCATTCCAGTATTTAGGAAGACTGCATTCACTTTGGGACTGGACAAAGCAAGCTACATGGTGAGTTCAGGCACAGTGTGCCCTACAAATCTGTCTCAAAACACACTCAAAAGTAACACCACCTTGGGCTGGGCATGGTGGTGCATCTTTATCCCAGTACTGGGAAGAGATCTCTGTGAGTTTCAGGCCAGCCAGCCAACCCCTCAAGCCTACACAGAGGAACTCTACCTCAAAAGACAAAGCAACAATAATAACAAAAATGCAAAATGTAAAACAAGGTAGAAAAATAAGAAACATTCTTACCTCGCTGTGAACCATGAGCTACAATGAAGATCAGCTTGGCAAGGTGCACCCGTGTGGGGAACAAATTGTTTAAAATGTTTCAATCCCAAAGAAGGCAGGGGCAGGAAGATCTCTTCGAAGCAAACTTGTTCAACATTGTAAAACTGTCTCAAAATAAAAAGCAAACATTGCTGGGTCATGGTGGCACACACCTTTTAATCCCAGCACTCAGGAGACAGAGACAGGAAGATCTCTGTGAGTTCCGAGTCAGGCCTGGGCTACAAGAGCGAGTTCCAGAACAGCCTCCACAGATTCAGAGAAACCCTGTCTTGAAAAATAAAACAAAACCAACCAAACAAAAAGCAAAGAGTAACTTCAAAATCAAAGAAACAAGCCCATCCAATATCCTGGCTGTACTCCTAGCCCAACCACTGCTCCACAGGAAGGGCTCTGATGGCTGCAAGTCCAGACCCCACAGATGCTGACTGTCTGGGAGAGGCCATTCAGCAATAAGGCTGTCCTACCCTTTTGAGACATCTAAACCATCTCTGCCACTTGTGCGCACCCCCACTCTGCACTTCTGGCTGGTGCTATTCTAGGTGCCGGGGGTGCAGGACACAGGAGCTGGAGCTTCTCTACTCCAGGCAGCTTTGCACTGTACAGTGCGGAGGGCAGACCATTACGAGCACAGACAACTGTGGACTGCCAGTGCGGGGGACAGTCCTGCAAGGGGCACACGCCCCGCTTGCCTGCCCCTGTGTGCTAGGCTCACGCCTCTCCCCACCACTCAGGAGGGTCTCACCATGACGTCTCACTGTCCTGAAAGTTAATTTGTACATCAGAGATGTTCCTGAACCTCCCCCACTCCCCCTGCCTTTCAAACGATAGGGTTCTCTTTTCTGAGTTCCCACTGGTTGGCAATTCCAGAAAAGGGCGGGTCCTCTCCTCCGAGCAGCTATGTAAATGGCACCAGAACCCAAGGCTTTGGAAGTGCTCTGCCACAGTCAGGCCCTGGCACATTTTGTCAGGGCTCGTGCAGACTGGCTCTGATGTGCACACTGTCCATGTGGTCCACCACCACCAGCAGGCCCAAGTCAGATGTTACTGTCTTTTTGTCTTGTGAGACAAGGGTTCACTCACTGTGTAGTCCTGGCTGGCCTGGAACTCAGCGATTTGCCTGCATCTGCCTCTACCACGCATTACGACTTTGGGAGGAGGTGGGTGGGAGGGGTTAGAACCATCAGTGTGCACAGAGTGGAGTCTGGCACTAACATGTTTAAGTCCTTTGGTTCAACCCTCAGAAAACTACACACACACACACACACACACACACACACACACACCTTCCTCTCTCTCTCTCTCTCAAAAAAGAAACCCAATGTTTGCCAGGCAGTGGTGGTGCATACCTTTAATTCCAGCATCGGAGAGGCAGAGGCAAGTGGATCTGAGTTTGAGGCCAGCATGGTCTACAGAGTAAGTTCCAGGACAGCCAGAGCTATAAACAGAGGGGTAGAGTAAACAATACTGTGGTTTTCCAGACATGGTGGTACACTCTAACAATAGAGGTACTCTCTGAAAAAAAAAACAACAACAAACAAACAAACAAACAAACAAAAAAAAAAAAAACAAAAATCAAAGGAATCTGTACATCATGCTGTCAGACCTACCAAGGCATACACACCAATCACCTTACCCAGCCACCCTCTTTGTGGCCTAGACAGGGTCTTGTTCTAAACAGCTGTCTTGAAGAGCTGATGTACTGAGTCAACTTACTAACACACTGACCATCTGAGGACTGAGGACAGAGCCACAGCGGAGGACTGAGGACAGAAGCGTGCACTCCCACAGCGGGCTCTAATTCATTTTCTGCCAGTGTTGACCTCCAGGTAAAATGCATTCTGAAATGGTCCCACTACAGAATGGTACTCACTCTCCCTGGGCCTTCCTACACCTGAGGGCCTCTGCTACATCAACCAGAGGAGAGAAACTTCTCACCTTTGCATGCACTGTTTGTTTGCAAAGTACTTTTAAAATTCACTCTCCCCGAAGCACCTGCTCCCCGTTGTTAAATTAAAACAGAATCTTATGTAGCTCAAGCTGCCCTTGAACTCCTGATACTTGTCTCCACCTCCAAGTGTTGGGGTTACGTGTATGCTCTACCATAGGAAGATAATGATCCTAGTGGTGCCTTTCATGATGGCCTCAGAGTTCTGCCCAGTGTGCCAGCATTTCCAGAGATGAAAAGAAGTCCTAGGAGCTATGCACATTGTGTGTGTGTGTTGGGGGGGGGGGGTAGGAAAGTTAGCATTTTAACTCTAGCCTTGGGACCATATTGCCTGCCAGGTTCCCTAATTTGAGATACTCCCAGGAAGTAGACAAGGAAAAAAAAAAAAAAAAAAAAAAAGTCCACAGTCTAGGCAGGAAATGACTTTCAATATTAGCACTTTATTTTGAATTTTGAAGAACAAGGTCCCCCTATTTCTGATGGGAGAGTTTCTATGTCTTGACCTAAAATGTCACCACTAGATCAACATCAATTTCAGTAAGTCTTCTAGTTGGGCAGTGGTATCACACACCTTTGATCCCAGAGATAGAGGCAGGAGGATCTCAAATTTAATTCTTCAGAGTGAATTCCAGGACAGCCTGGTCTACATAGAGAAACCCTGTTTTGAAAAAAACAAAAACAACAAAAAAATCAGTAAGCCATCGAAATACAACCAGTTCAGGGATGTAGTAACTACTGATAATTCCCTTAGAGACAGTTACTCATGTGACCCACAAAATTAAAATGCAGCCAAATAGCAACAAAACAAAACCCAGCAAGCAGTGTCTGCATGCACACAGGAAGTGCTCACCAGGAAACATGGCAGACTTCTAGAACCCCACTGGCTTTGAGGAATATAGTGATGGAAAAGCAGTTGACGGCCATTTCTTTGGTCTTGCCTGGCTGAGTTGCTATGTAGACCAGGCTGGACTCAACTCAGAGATCTGTCCTCCTCTGTCGCCAGTGCTGGGATTAAAGTTGTACATCACCACACCCAGCATGAGCCCTACTTTGACAGACCTCTACGCGGGTATTGTGTAGGAGATGTCCCGATTGGATTGTATTTACAGGGCAGGACCCCCTCCCCACCAAGGGTTTCTCTGTGTAAAAGCCCTGGATGTCCTGGAAGTCAGGGAGAGCCACCTACCTCTGTCTCCTGGGTGCTGGAATTAAGGCATACACCACCGCCACACCGATCATAGGACAGGGTTCTTTGAGATGAGGTCTTACCAAGTAGTCCTGGTCGTCAAGGACCTCACCACAGAGATCGGCCTACTTTGTCTTCCCAGGTGCTTTGACAGAAGGCACGTCACCACACCCAGGAAGACTCGTGGAGGAAGAGCTAGCCATGACCCTTAGAGAACAGCTCAGAAGCACTGCCTTGGAGAGGAAAAATGCTGTTTAGCAAAGATATGGAGACCAAGCATACAACGGGCAGTCTGCAGTTGTAACTAGAGAAGCCCATGTGTACCTGGACAGCACCCATTCTTCTGTCGTGGTGGGCCCTGTGATCCTTCACAACTTAAAAGGGTATCAACACAGCTGGCAGCAGGGTGAGGCCGGACGCCGCCTGGCTTAGCAGAGCACTTCTCTCTAGAGCCCTTGAACCCAGGCAATAGGAGATGGTATAACTTCTGGGTCCCAGGGCAAGTAGCTCCCCGGCAGTCAGAGTAGACTTGTTGCTAGTGGCCTTCTTCCTACTGGACTGCTGCTTGCCTGGCCTCTTCTCCTGTGACCTTGACATGGTGTCAGGACTGCATTCCAGCTCTATTCAGTTTTTGTCTTCATCCACAAAGTCCTGAAGGTCCCTGGGTCTCTCCCTCTTGTTTAGACATTTGCTTCCTTCCAACCTGCTCTTCCGGGTTCTTCCTCCCCCGAGCTTCTTGCTTTTTGGTCCACAGTGGCCCCCACTGCACAGACCACAAACAGTCACCTCTGCCTTTTTCCTTCTCACCCCTGGATCAATCAAGCTACCTCACACTCAGTGTTCCCAGAGTCCAGCTAGAGTGCAGCAGGCCCACCCCTAACTGGCCATGCTGTCTGAAGGCCTCTGCTGAGCTTACTTGTCACCCAGCTCTCTCCCCTTATGACGGACTCCAAAAGCAGCTGCCAGAGATGGCTGACAACCACGAGCAGGCCAGCTGGAAACACCTGCAGCTCTCAGGGAGAAGCACAGTTCCCATGAGGTCTAGTGGACCGTCCTAATCACATCTCCAGCGTTTGCAGGCCTTGGGGACCCATGTCCTCTGGAGTTTCCGAGATGCTCTGATATGTATGTCACATCATTTCTCATTATATCCCTTCCCATCTTTTTAAAGAAAGTTACATGTGAGTGTAAGCACCCATGAAGGCCATGCTGGATTCACCAGTGAGCTGCTAGCCAGAATGCTGGAAATTAAACCCCGGCCCTCCTAACTGCTCAGCAAGGTCTGCAGCTAAGTGCCCACTTCTTGTTTGTTGACTGACTGCTGGAGACATTAATCCATGTTGTCTTGTATGAGAGCGCCTTGACCACAGCAGACATAACAACAAAAAGCTGTGATTTAAGTGCTAGTCCAGATTTCCTGTCGTCCCCATCCCCAACACCCACCAATCAATCAACAACTAACAACTCTGAATCAATGCAACAACTTCCCTGTAACATTAAAATGTCAAACTAAGTGTCAAGTTCATTACCCCTCTCTGTATAACCATGTGGGTGTTGGGAAAAAGCTGTAGGCCTGATTCATGTGTGAATCACAGAGAGGGATAGGAATATCAGGTTCCGCATGGAAAAAAACCAACTCAGTGATGCCAGGGCCTGGTGTTTCCTCACAGGAATACATGGTCCCCAAGGACTAAGCGGCTACCATCCCTCCCCAGGGACCAGGAGGGCTGGGAGAGAGGGTGCTATAGGTCTAAACTGTTGGAGTGCACTCAATACTCTGCGCTTCACATGTGTCCTTTGCCTTTACTCAACCCCGTGGTGGAGGCCAGCAGCACGCTTCAGGACTGCCTTAGACTGAGGCTTCAATACAGCATAGGAGACAGTGCAAGGTTTTACTGAGAAAAAGTGAATTTTTAATTATCTTGTGAATCTACTTAGAAAAACACACACAAGCAATGTTCACAACTATAAATTTAAACCTTTTGCACTAAAAAAAAAAAAAGAAAAAGAAAAAAAAAAACCACAAAACAAACACAAAACCACAGGCAAGAACTGTAAACCTGTATTAATTATGAACTAGTCTTAAGGTTAATTCTTAGCAGTAATTCAGTATTTTCCTTCTTGGCAATTGTAATGTTTTAGCACCAAATGATCTCCCACGGAGGCACTAGGAGGCTGGCTGCCTGTGTAAGGAGGTGTTTCCAATACAGTGCTTCCCACACACGCCGTCCACTCACTCCACACACAGGAGTCATGAGCACATGGTGTGACACTCTGACTCCCAGGGCAATGGAAACAAGACAGAGGCTCGGGGTCACAGACTTTAATGTAGTGCATTCGTAGAAAAGGCCAGCCTTCGCTCCCAGGCGTGCTCTTCTCCTCAGACTTTAATGTCATGATTTAGAAGATGCAGACGTTATTGCCTAAATATTACTCTATACATTTCCATCAGTGTTCTGGAAAACACCTTAAATTGCTACTTAATTTACACCATAATTACTGGGTTACAGCTTTAGCTCATTGGCAATTTTGGAAGCAATATTTTTGAAAGCTATGGATGTCCCTGATATCCGTTTAAACCGGACCCCATTCAGAGACAGTCTTGGCAGCTTACAGACTTCCATTTCCCACTGCACCAGGTTCTCTGCATGCCCGTCGCCATGGACACAGAAGAGCAGGAAACGCTCCCTCTGTTCATAGTCGCAGTTATTGGCATCCAGCACTTTGCGGATCTCCCGCATCATATCACTGGGATCCATGGAACTAGTGGTTTTCATGCTCCAGGTGAAGCGCAGCGAACGAGGTTTGGCCTCTTTGCTTTCGTCCTTTTGTTCCGAAGATACATTGCGACTGAAATGCACAGGGCAGGTAGTTTGTAATTGCACTGGAAAAAGAGCCTTTTCTACTTCAGCTAGTTCATTACCCACTCCTTCAGCACAAATGACAATTGACCCACGTACCTCACATACATCTAGAGGCATCCACCCATATCCCCATCTCTAAAATAAAGACTGCACACACACTCTACCTGGCTGGAAAATAAATGTCCAGGGGCCACCTGTGCTGGAGATGCTTTGAAATCAGGGTGAGTGCTGACCAGCACCCTCCTGCCCCTTCACCCACAGCCTCTCTGTGCTTATACCTGCCACAAGTCCCACAGAGACCAGTGCTCTGAGGTTGACTCAAGAGTTCCCAGCGCCTTAGTCAGATGCTGAGTGCACAGCTAGGCCTGACTTTCTCTGTCACTGCTTGCTTTTTAAAAAAATATTATTCATTTATTATTCTTTAGTGGATGAGCGCTCTATCTTATCTGCATGTAGTCCTGCATGACATGAAGAGGGCATCATGATAAAAGATGGTTGTGAGCTGTCACGTGGTTGCTAGGAATTGAACTCAGGACTCTGGAGAAGCAACCCGTGCTCTAAGCCTTTGAGCCATCTTTCCAGCCCTTGTTATCTCCGTATTTTGTTAAAGTTTTAATTTCATAGTTGAAAATATCCAGGTCATGTTCCTGTGGTACCAGCCACTCAGGGGGCCGAGAAAGAAGGTTCACAGGAGCCCAGGAGCTTGAGGTGAGCCTGTGTAACAGCGAAGCCCATCTCAAAAATAGGCAAAACCAAACACTACAAATACCACAACCCGGATGATCTAATCTTAATGAAGCAGACAGAAAAACAAAATGCTCCAGCTCACTTGTCTGTGGAGAACTGAAATCATTGGTCTGTACGGGCCGAGGGTGCAAAGCACAGCTAAATTGCTACGTTAGACACTCGCAGGTCACAAAGGCAAGCACAGCTTGGCAACATGGAGGGTCACAGGAGGAAAGAGTAAGCCAGGCAGACCAGCAAACCAGGAGACTGGCCACTTGCAACTCAGTAAAGTTCAGTGGGATCAGAAGCAGAGGTGCTTGTGAGTGTGTGTGCTTTCCTTTTTTGTGGAGATGGTGTCTCATGAGGCTCAGACAGCCCTGACCTCCTGATCCATGTCCCAAGTACTAGGACCATAGGTGTTTATTATCACGCTTGCCGAGTTTTTGTTTTCAACAGGGACAATGCTACCAAATGCACAGAGGTAGGAAAGTGCCACATGCGACCAAGACCCATCCCAGATCATGACCCCCACACTAGGTCAGAGAGGCATAGATAAAACCACCTGCCCTTACAGAGCGCTTGCATGGCAAGCCTTGTCTTGTTCCGTTCCAGGAAATAGGTTCCATCATCACTTTCCTGTTGTGGATGGGGCAATACCTATCTATGGGAAGGTAAAGCTGGCTCTAAGCGGGGACAAGTCTGGGAGGAGACCTTTGAGAGGGCAGCTGACATAGCGCTCCGGACCTCACGGACAGTTGGTCAAGCGATGAAGGTGTACGCTCACAACTGCTGCAGCATCAGAGCTAGCCCGGGAAGGCACAGTAGGCCTACCCCTACAGAGATGGACCCTGAGCCTATCTGGGACTCCATCTTCACACAAAGAGAGCTACACTTTTATGCAAACATATAACTTACATAATCATCGTTTTAAAAGAAAACACCACCTCAGCCTCCCAACTTTATTCAAGGCACCAAGGCATAAATAGGAAGAGGGCTGCGCTCAGGAAGGCGCTCATGACACACTAGTGCCCTCTCGTGGCTGCTGTGTGCAAAGCAGTCTCCTAGGTCCAGCAAGCAGAGCCAGCAGCCTCAAGAACATCCTAGAACCAGAACCTTGACACCGCCCCAACCAGGCCCACTGTACTTAAACGAATAACCAGAAAACAGCACCACTCTGCTCTGCCACGACAATGAGGTAGGTAAGTACTTCAAATACTTACAATAAAAAGCATTTCCCTCACCTTGAGCCCTCACATCTCCCGTTCCTCTCATATTCAGTTGGAAGTCTCAATGGACAGAACGTAGAAGCAAAGGAAAGTGGGAAGAGAAAAGAAATCTTACACGCTGTCCACAGCCACCCGTTCATGAACACAAATGTCACATAATAATACAGCACAGGCATTTCAGTTAGCATGGAACCAATTCAAACTCCTCCTCCAGCTGACTGCTGCTGATGGATTCTCCATGAGGACACAGCCGTGGAAAAGGCAAGCTGAGCGTTCACATCCATTTTCCTCCTGCTGTGCACACTCATGGCTTTGGACCAGAGCTGTTCTGTTCTGTGTTCTATTACCATGCCACACAGTATACTTTCCATTTAAAAAGAAATGAGTTTACCAGTAGACATCTGCATTCAAATGAAACACATTTGTCCAGTGGAAGTTTGCTTTTTGGGAAGATCAATCATCATGACGTGGCATTTGCAACAAAAAGGAAGTACTTTCCTTCACTTTCTAAGAGACCATGCTTCATAAACATAAAAATGTAGCCTAGCCTTCCTGAGAGTCACAGGCAGGCAGTAACTTAAAAAAACAAAAACAAAACTCATTACCAACAACAGGGTCTCCTTGTCTTAGAATTCACGTAGACTATGTAGACCAGGGTGGCTCACAGAGGTCTGCCTGCCTCTGCCTCCTAGGTGATGTTAAGGTTACCATGCCTTAGGAAGCAATCTTAATGGCAGTGTTTCTACTTTTTATGTGCATATTCCAAGTACATAAACACCAAAAATACTAACCCAACTGGAACCCAACTTACTATCATGCTCTAGAGGGTTTTATGCCATTTCCAACATCAGAGCATTACCCACCTCGTCATTTTATAGCCTTTGCCGACTGTAACCCTCAGTAAAACAAAAGTGATGACTCATACAATTACCACTTACCTTCTGCATGCTGGAGACTAAATCATTAATTGTACACTTGATTACTGAACATCTCATTCTTTAAACAGCAGCATGCTAAGTGCTATTAGTACCAAGACAGAATTATCTGGATGCTAAATCATTCTATGGAAGAAAGAGTGCACAGGGCATGCACAGGCCTTCTGCTGAGTGGGTGCCACAATTCCTTTAATATGCCCAACAGAGTTAATCTATTTCTTTCCAGTTTCCTTCCAAGGATATGAGAATTTAGTTCTTAGCAGAAAGTTTAGTTTTAAAGAAAACAACAACAAAAAAACAGGACCAAAAAGCCAAACCTGATGTTAATTGCAGGAGCCATTTGGGGAGGGTGGGTGAGGATCGAAAAGAAAGTGTACATATATAAATCCTACCTTTTGATAAACCTGAATGACATGTTTCTAAAAGAAATTAAGCCAAAAAAACACAAAAAATTAACAAAAAAGACTTGTACAAATTAAACAGAAAACCTAATTAATTATATAAAGAATAGAAACCAAACCAAACCAAAAAAAAAAAAAAAAAAAAAACCCAAACTATGGCTTCTCTTCTGGCCAGTAATCAATAAAAGCAACATTTGTTGAATAAATAAAATTATTATAAACACTTAAATTTTGAGTATGTGGTCTTTTAATTTGAAACATAAAAACATTTTAGCCATAATAACTAAATTCATTATAAAACTTTTAAGATAAAATTCAGTGTTTAAGAAATTATCATGACCATTATAACATTATTATTAATACAGGGTTTTACTGTATATCTCAAAGGCTGGTCTTGTAGTTGCAACCTGCTTCTAACTGAGTGTGGGGATTATAGACCTGACACTCACTATGTGTGCAAATGCAATGTCCTAAAGAAATAACATGTACTTTGCAATGTACTTATAATAAATACTACTTCTCAGGTTCCTACACACTATCTTAGGAGCAGAACTTTTTCTTGACTTCTAGTACATAAACATGAAAGACCTAATTACAAGTCACTCAGACATTAAGGGGATCATCACTGAGCTGTATGTGATGGCAAGGTCCTACAAACTAGCATGGAGGCCAGGCAGTATTCCAGAGCCAGGACTTCACAGCAAGCTCCTGTGTTCAAGGGGGTGTGGCTGCGTTGGTAAAGTGTTAGCTCTCCAGTACTTCTTGAAATGGGGGCATGGCTGGGCATAGCTTTAATTCCAACACTCAGGAGGGCAGAAGTTCAAGGTCCTCCTTGGCTACCTAGTCAGTTTGAAGACAGTCTGGGATACATAAAACCGGGTCTCAAAAACAGTAAAACAAAACCGAACACAACAATAACAAACTGACGGAGACAAAAGGGCTGTGCTGAGCAGAGTCTGACAGAATCTTTCACACAAAAAGCACCTTTGGGCAAGTGTGGGCAGGAAGAGCCCAGTGCTGTGATGGATAGTGCACACACCCATATTCACCAAATAGCAGCTTTGGACTTTTCCCCTCTGATTTAGGGTTAACTTTGTACTCTGCTTTAGCGAAGTCCCAACTCCTGATCTTGTTAGTGAGTAGCACTGCCATCTGTACCTGTGCTGGGCTCCACTCACAGCTATCCTACGGTGCAGGCCACCTGAGAACCACAGGATGAACACACTTGCTTAGCCAAACTGAGCAAACTATGGTACACAGCAGGATAAATACTGTACAGAAGACAGTGCATGTAAAATATTTTTATTTAGACAGTATATAGAGATACCTTTCTGAAATATTATTTCAAAATGATTATTAGTCCCCACCTTTCCAGTGCTGGGGCCTTGTGAATTATAGCCAGCTAGCTACCCATCTATCTTTGAGCTGCCATGTGGGTGTTGGGAATGACTCTCAACTCTGAGCCCTGGGCACAGGTTTTCTAACAGAGCAGTACGCCTCTGAGTCGCTTCTTCAGCCCCCACAGGGTTTCTAAATGGTAAGTCAGGGTTACTGTCAAATAAATGTGCGTACTTTTCCTCATCTTTGCTCCCTCAAACCTTTTTTTTACTACCCAAATAAGAAAGAAGGAAAACGCGGAAGACAGAGTGAATACTTGTGCTATGCTTGGGATCATGTGGACCAGTCTGGGGTGCAGACCAGTCTGTGTCTGGGTTGGAGCTCATACTGCCTATAGGGTTGGGTAGATTTGTTTATTTTTAGGTGTGTGTGTGTGTGTGTGTGTGTGTGTGTGTGTGTGTGCGCGTGTGTGTGCAGGTGCATTCTTGCCATCAGCATCTTCTGAAGCTGTAGTTACAGGTGGTTGTGACTCACATAAAGTGGGGATTAGAGGCTGGGCAGTGGTGGTGCATGCCTTTAATCTCAGCACTTGGGAGGCAGAAGCAGGTCGATCTCTGTGAGTCTGAGGCCAGCCTACTCTACAAAGTGAGTTCCAGGACAGCCAGGACTGTTACACAGAAAAACCCTGCCAAAAAAAAAAAAAAAAAAAAAAAAAAAAAAACCCAACAAATAAACAAAACAAAACAAAAAATTAAAATAAAGTGGGTATTAGAAATCAAACTCCTGTGGTCTACAAGATCAGTTTGGTACTTGCAACCACTGAGCCATCTCTAGGGTTGGGAGATTCTGCTTGTGGAGTTCCTTACAGCTTTCCACAGCCCCACTGACTCTCCTTTGTAGTATCTAAGTGTCAAAGTCGTGGCCTTTCAGGCATTATAACTTTAGCCTGAGCAATTATTGTCAAGAGGAAGATAAAGATTTCAACTGTAATGACAAAGGCTGTTTTTTCTCTTTTAAAAAACATTTATTTATTTATTTATTTATTTATTTATTTATTTATTTATTTATGTGTATGAGTGGTCTGTCTGCATGCACACTTGCATGTGATCAGAGGGAATTGGATTCCAATGTAGGTTGTAAGACAGCATGGGAACTGGACCCAGAACCTCTGGAAGAGCAGACAGTACTCTTGGCTCAAAACCTAGCCCCTACATTTTGGTTATTATTATAATAATGTGTAGCCCTGGCTGTCATGGAACTCACTCCATAAACCACATTGCAGATTGTTCTTGAGATTAGAGAGATCCCTGCCTCTGCCTCCTGAGTGCTGGGAGTAAAGAAAAATAGAAGAATTACTGCACTCAGGTGGCAGAGGCAGGCGGATCTCTGTGAGTTCAAGGCCATCCTGGACTACAGAGAGAGTTCCAGGAAAGCAAGGGCTATAGAGAGAAACCCTGTCTAGAAAAACAAATAAACAATTCTACCTCAAATAAAAAGTAAAAAAATAAAAAACCGGAAGTGGGGTAGTTGGAGAGACTGCTTGGTGGTTAGGAACACTAGATGCTCTTATAGAGGACATAGGTTTGATTCCCAGTACCCACAAGGTAGCTTACAACTATCTGCAACTCAGGTTTCAGGGGATCTGTGGGCATCAGACACGTATAGACAAAGGCAAAACATTCATACAGATAAAATAAAATTTAGGGGCTAGAGAGACCGCTGAATGGTTAAGAGACTTACTATTTTTTCTTGCTCTTCCAGAGGTCCTGACTTTAATTCCCAGCACCCACATAGTGGCTCACAACCATCTATAATGGGATCTGTGGTCATCAGAAATGCATATGCCTTTAATCCCAACACCAGGGAGGCTGAGGCAGGTAGATCTCTGTGAGTTCAAGGTCAGCCTGGTCTACAGAGCGAGTTTCAGGACTGGCTCCAAAGCAATACAGAGAACCCTGTCTCAAAAAAAAAAAAAAAAAAAAAAAAAAACTAAAACCAAAACCCAAAAACAAAAAACCACCACCACCACCAGAACAACAAAAAAACCCAAAACCAAAAATACGTTAATATAATTTTTGTTCAAACACTCTTCGTTAGAAAATGAAGAAACAGCCCCTCAGGAACCTAGAGAGCAGCACGGGCCTCGATGAGTTGCCTCAGTAGCCAGGCAGACTTGTTCGGACACACTTCTAATGTGGGTTATAAAATTATGCCCAATCTTTCTGGACCTCACCTTCATTCTTCTACAGAGTGGGGAACATCTATCCATGTATAGAATAAACTGTGGGGATGAAATGTAAGGAGGAGAGAGGACTAGGATACAGATTATTTATATAGGTGTATACTCACTGTACATGTAGAAATGTATTACTTATAGAAATACCACATGTAAAATGTGTATGATACAGATGTTCATATAATGTACAAATATATACATATGTAGAAAATAAATATATGGGGGGGGTGGCTAGAGAGAAGGCTCAGTGGTTAAGAGCACTGGCTGCTCTTCTAGAGGACCTAGGTTCAATTCCCAGGACCCACATGGAAGCTCACAACTGTCTGTAACTCCAGTTCCAGGGGATTCAACATCCTTACATAAACATACGTGCAGGTAAAATATCAATGCACATAAAATACAAATTAATAACTTCATAGCCAGATGTGACCTTGAATACTTTTATCCCCTCTAGTACTTGGGAGGTAGAGACAGATGCAGATGTGTCTCTGTGAGTTCCAGGGAAACTGGTTTGCATAGCAAATTCCAAGACAGTCAGGGCTATACAGAGATATTGTCTCAAAAAAGCAAAATGAGAGGCAGGGACTGTTTAGTGGTTAAGAGCACTTGCTTGCTCTAGCAGAGGACCTAGGTTTGAGTCCCAGAACTACGTGATGGCGCACAACCACCTATAACTCCAGTTCCTAGGAATCTGACATCCTCCTCTGCCCTCTGGGGCACCAGGCATGCTCGTGGGCACAGACACACATTTGAACCAACACTTACTTGCACATATAAATAAATCTACAACAACAAAATCCAGAACAACCAGGAAACCTAAACCAAACAAACTACTTTATGCACAGAGATCCTATATAGCTTAGCACTAAGTAAGTCTCCAAGTGTTAGCTGGCTTTTTCCTTTAAAACACTTATGTGTGTGTCTGATGTCCATGTGTATGATGTGCCTATTAGGCTTTGTGTGACAATACAGTTTCGATCTTTATTTTTCCCTGAATGGATCTAAGCTTTTTTGTTTTCTCAAGTCAGGGCTTCTCTACTCTGTAGAACTCACTCTGTAAACCAGCCTGGCCTTGAACCTCTGTCTCCTGAGATTGTAGGTGAGTGCCACCACCGCCTGGCGTGGATCTGTGATTATGCTGTGTGTGCACAAGTGTGTTCAGAGGTCAAAGGATCATCAAGTATCCTGCTCCCTCATTTTATATCTCACTCCCCTGAGACAGAGCCTCCCTCCTCCTCCCTCCCACTTTACACATGCAGGTGTTTGCCTGCATGCGCATGCACCGAACGCAAGCCCTGCATGTGGAGGCAGAAGAACACACCGATGAGGAGGAGCCTCGGATTCCCTGGAACTGGAGTTATACTAATTGAGAGCTGCCATGTGGGTGCTGGGACCCGAACCTAGAGACAGTGTAGTGGGTAGTAAGCCTCAGTGATTGTCTCGTCTCTGCCCACCACAGCAGTGGTCACAAGCATTAGCAGCGAGTCTGTGGCTTTTGAGTGGGTTCCCGTCCTCAGGCTTATTTAGGAAGCTCTCTTGCTGAGCCACCTCAACAGCCCTCACATGCTGGCATTTTAAATCAGTGACAGTCTGATAGCCAAAGAGCACAAAGGAGACAAACAGACTGAAGGATTTTCATGAAGTTCAGTCACGGGGGCTGGTGAGACAGCTCAGCGGGTAAGGTACTGTAAGGTACTTGCTATCAAGCCAGACATGGAAGAGACAGCTGGTTTCTTTCATATTTACAGACAATCACAATCTCAGTGGTTTTCTTCACGACTGCTAAGCTGCTGCGGATGTCATGTGTGCACAATACAAACAACAATGAAAGAGTAAGTCCACTCAAGCGCTAGACAACTTTTAGTGTTGTGAATGATGCTGAGTACACGTGAGCTGAGGGGAGAGCGCAAAGGGTCCGGGCAGCACTTCCCGAGTTAGCAGAGACATTACTTTCTTTCTTTGTTATTTGCCTTTCACAGATCCAGCCAGCAGCACATGACACTTACCTCCTCGTGAGCTTTGAAGTTAATTTACTAAAAAGATTAGTGGAACCTCGGCTTCGAGTCTGGGACAGTGGTGTGGCTTCGTGGGACAAGCTGGGTGAGGCAGGTGGGCCATTATACGTCGCGGTTCGCCGCTCTCGAGGTTGGCCGTGGAAAGTGCTGCGGCTGGCCGTGCCTCTTGGGAAGCGAATCCGATCAGGGGTGGCTGCACTGCTAATACTGTGGGTGGAAGCAACTGGAGTTCTCTGGTCTGGAATAGTGCTAGGAAAGCAGAAAAAGAGATATCTCTGTTTCCAAATCATAACATATCAACTTTTATGAGCACAATATATCTTTTACACATAGTGAAGTAAATCAGCCACTGTGAATCGAGATCCAAAGGATACTTTAAAACAGGACTTAGGAGCAAAAGTAAGCTCAGTGGGAAAGGGTATCAAAGGGACAGGACAAAAGACAAAGCAGAAAGAGTTTAGGGTTACCATACACGTACATTTCAAGGACAAGATTAATGTAGGATGAAGAATGGCTAACTCAAGCTTCCCCTCTACGTCCCTTTCAAGCTGCTCACACACAGACAGCTGTGCCAAAATGAAAGAGAGGCTTGCATGTGAAAAGGAACAGGCAACCAAGAATTTCCAGAGGCATGGATGGCATAAATACAAAATCCCACATGCTGAAAGCAAGTTAGGGTGGGGATTTCTATATTCTGTAGTATGCCAAGGCATGAAGACAGGCATATATACATACACAGACAACAACGACAAAATGCAACAGGTGTGCTCAACTAAAACTATACAGAGAAAGAACATCTTTTGGACAATTATAACAAAGTCTTGAACCACAGGATCCACAGCACAGACGTAAGCAGCAGGGTACACAGTAGCTTCACAGGAATGCGCATGTTTCTTACATAGCCTTGAAGTTATCTCCTTCACTGTCTATTGGAGGTAACATCATCTTGGGGTGCCCAGAGGCTGACATGGACATCGACTTCTGATGTCTCAGCCGACAGGTAGATGTGGCACAGAGTGAGGCAGGACTAGCTGCATAAGCGAACACTTCTGTCAGGCTGGGAGAGGGTTTGGGTTCAGGCAGAGACAACAGTGTGATGGAACAGTGACCGAAGAGCAGTCTGTGTCTGTCTACTGCACACAGCCTCTCCCCAGGGCCCTGCAGGCCTCCAGACACTCAATCTCCGTAACCTGTCTGGGGCCTTGGGGTCAAACGCTGGCCTGTAGCTGCTTTTGCAAATTGCAGTTTAAGAAGTTCATTTTCTTAAAGAAAATAACAGTTTACATGTTTGAACACTTCTATATGTGCCCTCTAAGCTCTGCCTAAAATTAAAACACGTCCTAAAGATGTCTCTATATTAATTTAGGTGGTAAAACAAGCGTGGCATAAGCATAGAGTACCTTCACCTGCTCTCTTTTAAATGAATGATTGAAATCATGGGCGTTGAAACTTATTACTACACATCAGAGACTCCTACGTCATTTGAACAGCACAGTTTAGAATACTCCCACTCAGAAGACACTTGCCCCCTTCTCGTCAAGATGGGAAAACACTTATGGAAGGAGCATCACAGTGATGTAAAGCCTCCACTGTTACCTTGAAACCACTTCAGACATCTCTCCCACATGGAGTAGTACCCTGGACCTGTCTTCTCTTTTCACCTTTTCATGGGTTCTGGGGATCAAACTCCAGGTTCGTACGGCAAATGACAAATGCCTTTCACCTGCTAGGCTGTCTGCCTCATCCGCCCATCTCTTGTGTTCTTCTCTGTTCAGGCCCACACAGTGGTCAACACCCGTGATTGCCCTGCCCAGCTGCTGGCCATTTTTACCAAACTGGGAGCTAGGATCAACATTGTATGGAACACAGCAAGAAGAGAGAAAGCAGGAGGTGTTTGGCTTCTCTGGAGAACATATGTGGTCTTACAGACTTGGGAGAAGGAAAAAAGGAGAGGGCTTAGGCGTAGAGCAAGAGTCTGTTCTCTTTCCACAAGAAGTAGCAGCAAGGGAGACTGGCCCAATAGTCCAGCATGGGCATAAAGAGAGCACATGCAGATAGACACTCCTCCTCAGAGTTCAAGACCTACCTAAAGGACAGTATAATTCATAGTTTAGTTATGAACCATGTACTTAAAATTTTTTATATTAAAATTATGTGTGTGTGTGGGGGGATATGGAGGGGGTAGATGTCCTGGAACTCACTATGTAGACCAGATTGGCCTCAACCTCAGAAATCCACCTGCCTCTGCTTCTCAAGTGCTGGTATTAAAGGCATGTGCCACCAGTAGGTCCAACACCTGGATTTAGTGTTTGCTAAATTTCAAACAGATACAATCAAATTCTCAAAAAAATTCTATTTATGACACATAGCCCCTACATGAATCACAATAGGCAATACATTCTAAAATAACGTCAAATTGGATGTTATAAAAAAATTCAAAAGGTGTTGGGTGGTGGTAGCTCACACCTTTAATCCCAGCACTTTGGTGCAGAGGCAGTCGGATCTCAGTGAGTTCAAGGCCAGCCTGGTCTACAAAGGGAGTTCCAGGACAGCCAAGGCTGTCTTGTAGAACAACCCTGTCTCAAAAAACTACTTCCCCTGCCTCTTTCTTGCAAATGCTGTGATTACATGCATGTGCCACCACCCCAGCCTCATTTCAGAAGTCTAATATAATACTGCAGTTTTCTTTCTTCTTAGTTTCTTTCTTTTTCAGGGGAGGGAAACAGGGTTTCTCTGTGTAGGCCTGGCTGACCTCTGCCTCCTGAGTACTGGGATAAAAGGTGTGTGACAGCACCACCAACTGGCATCATGAATGGTATTATCGGAGATCATTCCTGTGTTG
Source organism: Phodopus roborovskii (assembly GCF_943737965.1). Lineage (NCBI taxonomy): Eukaryota > Metazoa > Chordata > Mammalia > Rodentia > Cricetidae > Phodopus > Phodopus roborovskii. The sequence goes on along the minus strand of NW_026126516.1, from coordinate 11,502,659 downwards.
AAATACTATACAACATCATATGGGAGACGATCTAGCTTAGTTAAAACTAGTAATGAAATGTACTGGTTTCACAAGTCGGTGGGCACAGACATTCTGCAGTTCCTGTGTATTTTAAATGAGTAAAAGAAATTAAGATCTGTGGGCGAGAGAGGAGGCAATCATGATCTAGGATAGAGATCCATTTAACAAAAATGCTGCACACCTGTCAGTTCCTGAAATGCTGGAGGCTACTGTTCATGGGAGATAACAAGTTATTCGTTTTCACTACCTTAAATAAGTTTGTCTGACCCATCTGCACTGGACGGGACATGTATGATCACATGTGGTCAGGAAGGAAATATGTAGGCAGATTGGATCTGACCTTGCCATACTTGATTCTGGGCCATTTCCCAGAGAACCTGGGCATAGACCTGGCTACCATTTAATTAACACTTGCTTCAAATTTGACTTTAAACTGTGTACTGGTCTTATTCTCAATCAGTGGGATTAACACCTGGTGTACAGAGCCTGCTTTAGGACAGCCAGAGCTGTTACAAAGTTCAAAACAAAACCAAGATTCAGCAATGACTTTAAGGGAGAGAAAGTCCCATGCTGTATCTAAGGGTTTACACACGGCAGGAAAGTGCTCTACGACTGAGCCACACCCTAGCCTTGTCTGTGACATCTCCCTCAGTTGTTGGAGCTAGGCTTGAACCACTAAGTACTTCTTCCTAAACCTCCTTATACCTGGGATTAAAGGCCCATGCAGCCATGCCTAGGTTTTACAGTTTTCCCTTTTATTTTTAAGATTAAAAGAAAGAAAAAGGAAATGCAGATACAACATTTAAGGCCAATGTGGGATAGAGGGAGATCAACGCTAAAAACTCCTCAGACAAACAAATGTAACAACCCACAGGTTCTGTCTTGCAGGTTGTGATACTGGGACTGTTTGGCTATAGATAAAGATAACATTTTCAAACATTTGCTGGCGTGCCTTTAATCTCAGCACTCAGGAGGTAGAGGCAGAAGGATTTGAACTAAGAAAGTCTGTTTCAAACAAAAAGGAAAAGAAAGCACTTGTTTGCCTTTTGCCATCCTCAAATGTGGTATATACCCTGTTAGTAGTCAAATGTTTTTTATTACTCTCTACCTTTTACTGCATTTTGGCTAAGCTGACTGGCTAGCCAGCCCCTGGGATCTGTCCCCTCTACATCCCATAGTGCTGGAGTTACAGGTATGCCACAGCCATGTTGGAAATTCAAACTCACAAGCCTCACACTCACAGAGCATGTGTTCTTTATATACTGAGTCATCTCCCCAGACTGAGCAAAGTATTTTCAATTAAAAAAAAAAAAAAAAAGTCCTACAAAGTACCAGGAATATTTTTAAAAATTCACTGATAAGGGGCTGGAGAGATGGTTAAGCGGTCAAGAACACTGGCTGTTCTTCCAGAGGCTCAGGGTTCAATTTCCAGCACCCACATGGCAGCTCACACCTGTCTGCAACTCCAGTTCCAGGGGATCTGACACCATCATACATGCAAACATACATGCAAAAAAAAAAAAAAAAAAAAAAAAAAAAAAAGCACATAAAATACAATCATAAAAAAAAAAAAATCACTAATAAACATAATCTTACAAGATAAGCTTAGCTGACCAAAAGTTCTAGTAACCTATGGAAGGGTTTAATAATAGGGGTATGACAGCTAACTTGATAGGATCTAATTTACTTAAGAGACCAGCCTCTAGGCACACCTGTGAGGGATTATCTAATTTGGTTCAGTGAGGCGGGAAGAACCATTTTAACCACAGGAGACACCACCTCTCGGCTGGACTCTGGACTGCATAAACACGAGGAGGCAAGTTGAGGACAACCTCATCTTGTCGTTGGGTGTGATGTGGGCAGCTGCATCAAGCTCCTGCAGCCATGGCTTTCCAACACGATGAACTATACCCTGGAGCTGAGGGCCCAAATAGACCCTTCCTTCCACTTTGTGTTGAGGTATTTGTTCCTAGCCATAAGAGAAGTAATTACAAACACACAGGAGAATATTTCTCAGGCAGTCACACATGTCTAAATAACAGGAACAAACAAAAACCAATGCAATAAAACAAATTAATGTCACACAAGACACATGTGGCAGGTACACCCCTGTAATCCTAGTACTTGAGGGTGGAGGCAGGAAAATCAGGAGTTCAAGTCTTCAGTAAGAAAGAATGGCGATGACTGAAACCCTAACTCAGGGTTTCACACAGGCATGTTCCAAAGAAATTCTATAACACGTGTGCGCACACATACACATCACATACGCAGGCACACACATGGGATATGACCAGACAATGGTCAAGATTCAAGCCAGAGGGAGGCAAAAGGTAATGTGAACTCATCTTGGAGTTCTCTGAGACTTTGACTTTCCTTTCCTCATTCAGACTTTACTTCATGGTTTCTGGATCCACCTATTCCCATTTTATCTTCTCTTCTATTTCTGAGACAGGGATACTCTGTGTATGTAGGCCTTTGGAACTTGTTCACTGTGTAGACTGGTATGGAACTCAGAGATCATCCTGTCTTTGCCTCCCCAATGCTGGGATTAATGGTGTTCGAAACCACAGCTCAGGTTCTTCTTTTTTTATTTATTCTTTGATTGTACAGGAGCTCAAATTTAGGAGATGTCCTGAGTTTGCAGGAGACAATCAAAGGTTGTACTTTTATATATGCATGGTTGTTTTGCCTGCCTGCATGTCTGTCTAACACATGAAGCCTGTGGAAGCTGAAAGCGATAATCGGATCACGAGGACTGGAGTTACAGATGACTGCTAAGTAGCTTGTGGGTGCTGGGAATCAAACATGGGTCCTCTGGAAGAGTAATCAGTGCTTTTCACATAGAGGCATCTCTCCAGAGCTCATTTTCATAACTTTGGAAAGCTGTTTGTATAATGTGATCTTCTACTTATGAACACACGAGTAGAATATTTAATATTTAGTATTAATAGTAAAATATTTCAAGGCATGCAGAAGATGGACTCTCTGTGTATTCTCTGAGGGGGACACTAAGCTACTACTGGTGCTGGGAATTAAGGAGCTGCCCCATCACCTAGCTGAAGTTATTACTACTGTTGTAATATTAAGGCACTATACCTAAACCATACTTAGACCTTGTTCAATAGATGAACATACACAAAATCTCCTCCATTTCCCTACTCAACGGTTTAAAAAAAAAAAAACTTAAGCATGCTAAAGTCTTTCTGAAGAAATCTCCCTGGTTCAACCCCAAACTTTCCTTGTCACACATAGCCAACCACAGGAGTGGAAGCTCTGGACAAAGAGAAGAATCTGGAATCCTAACATCTTGGTAGAAACAAGCATTTAAAGTTTACTTACCTTAAAAGAATAAATAGTAACCATTTGTATTGTGATTATAAAAGCAGGAAGTAACATACTTTACTTTTTTTTTGCCATTTTTGCCAGTGGGTAAGCTCTGTACCTGTTTTCTTTGCCGTTCTGAATCACTGCGTGTCTGTCTGCTGCAGGTCTCTCACTGCAGACATAAGTGTTTCGCCGTGTCATTCCGCCAGATGCTGCATTACTCTGCAAGAAAAGGGCATATTGGGAATTACAATTTAATACGGAATTTTTAAAAAAATCTAACAATTTGTTTATGCAAACAAAAAAGTTGGAAGAGGGTGTTGTCTATGTATTTGGGGGTATGCATGTGCCCACAGGCTGGAGGTTATTGTCCGCTAACTCTCTGGGTCACTCTCTACTGACTGAGGAATATGCCTCCATGAACTCAGAGCTCTTGTACTGAAGTTAGACTACTTAGTCAGCTTGTCCAAGTGACATTCTATCTCTGCCTTTAGAGTACTAAAATCATAGATAGGCTGGCAGCCATACCCATCTGACTTTTATGTGGGTGCTGGGGTTCTGAATGCTGCTACTGATACTTGAGTGGCAAACATTTTACCCATTAAATCATCTCCCCAGACCAACACAGTCATTCATAAATAAACAGATAGATCAGTTTGTGTTAGTGCATTTCTCTCCTCTCTCCTCTCCCCTCCCCCCCTCCGGTGTAAACTGAACTCTGGTCCTCTGCAAGAAAACATTGCTCAGCACTGAACCATTGTTACAGTCCCCTTTTAAAAAGTCTTTAAGCCAGGTGTTGGTGGCTCACACCTTTAATCTCAGCACTCAGGAGGCAGAGGCAGGGGGATCTCTGTGAGTTCGAGGCCAGCCTTGTTGAAAACTGGCATTCTGCTGACCCCACCCCCTAACGATGGGCAGAACATGTCATTACTACACCACTCATTATGGGGCTGAGTAGGGACTCAGTCACGCATTCTTGAGTTTTCCCTCACGACCCCTCTCTCTCTCCTGCTTTCAGTTGGCCACCAGCTAGCCCCCTTCTTTTCCCTCCACCAATAAAACTCCACGTGGGCACGTTGAGTCTCGTGGTAAGTGTTTTATTAGCGACAGCTGCAGCAAAAGGAACAAGAAGTCTGGTCTACAGAGCAAGTTCCAGGACAGGCTCCAAAACAATACAGAGAAACCCTGCCTCAAAAAACCATAAATAGATAAATAAATAAATAGTCTTTAAATAAATCTAGTAATTCCAACATTTGAGAGATCTGGGAGGCTGAGGCAGGAACATCTTGAGTTTCAGGTCAGTCTGAGTTACACAGTAAGCCCTTGCTTCAAAAGACAAAAATTAATGTAGTATTTTAAGGATAATGTTAATACATATGTAAAAATGTATACTAATATACAATAAAATAAAACTAGAACATATCTCTATGATGTTGGAAGGAAAGAAAAAGAAAAAAACCCTTTCCTCTCCTGACACTGCTTTATCACAGCAACAGAAACCCTAACTAAACTGGGTGGTGATGGCGCACACCTTTAATCGCAGCACTCAGGAGGCAGAGGCAGGCAGATCTGTGAGTTCGAGGCCAGCCTGGTCTACAGATCAAGTTCCAGGACAGCCAGGGCTACACCCTGTCCCCACGTCCACAAGTGCCTATAGCAAAGGCCTACTTTCCAGTAATGCATAAGATTTAAGAGAGGATGAAGTGAATTAAGAACCCACATTTTAAAAAAAGAAGCCAGACAGAGCTACACAGAGAAACCCTGACTCGAAAAACAAAATAAAACAAAGCAACAGCCAGGTGCAGGCGTATGTACTGTAACCCAGGGCTGGGCGACAGACAGGGACAAAGCACATTGACAAGGTAGAGAGCAGCTGTAACACCGTTTCCACAGTCAGCCTCTGTCTTTCTCACCAGGCTGTACAGGCAAGTACACACATGCACACACAGGGTGGAAAATGCTAGGCAACACACATCCACGTAAAAGCTCTGGCTGTCGCTGTGTAGACCACACTGGCCTTGATTCCACAGAGATGTGTCTGCCTCTGCCTCCTGAGTGCCGAGATTAAAGGCATGTGCCACAACTCCAGGCCATACAAGGTATTTTATACAAATGTTTACAATGCTATTTTTTTTATGTCTAAAAGGTAGAAATAATGTAAATGTCTACCAACAGATGATCAAATGAATTACAGTCTGTATGTCCTGTAAAATAACACTCAAGTTCTAAAAAGGAATGAAGTGTTCATACATGCTACAACTTGAACTCTCAAAATATTACTCTGAATTCAAGAAACCAAACACAAAGGAGTCTATGTATATATTTAGCTCCGTTTATGTGGAGTCATCAAAAAAGGCAGCCAAGGAGCCAGAAAATGACAAGTTACGACAGTTACAGAGTATTCTGTGGTGTTGAAAAGTTCCCCAACTTAGTTGGGCAGTCGTTCATGCCTGTAATTGCAGCACTTAGGAGGCTGAAGTCAGCCTAAGCCACAGACACAACACCATATTTCAAACTACCCAACCAAACAAACAAATTTAGTGACGCCAAAAAAAAAAAAAAAAAAAAAAAAAGAAAGAAACGGAGGTCATAAACATGTATGATGGTTGTGCACCCCAGCTACAAACTTAAAATGGCTAATCCATATGTGGATTCTGTTAACTTTGTAGATTAAAAAATAAACACATAAAAACCCAAAGACATAAAAGTTACAATGAAAGATTTTATCATGTAATATCTTTATTTTTGGCAGTGCTAAAATCTGAATCCAGGGCTCTGGAAGACATGAAATTGTTCTAAGAATTGAGCTCCACCAGAGAAATTTTTTTTTTTTTTTTGCAGTTTTTCAAAACAGGGTTTCTTTGTAGCTTTGGAGCCTGTTTTGGAACTAACTCTGTATACCAGACTGTGAGCCCCCAGCTGGGTGTTGGAAATTGAACCCAGGTCTTCTAGAAGGGTAACAAGTGCTCTTAATCCCCGAGTCATCTGTCCAGTACCAATTTACTTTCTATTTAGTTATGTGTCAATATGTGATGTGGCTGCTGGGAACCAAACTGTGGTCCTCTGCAAGAGCAGCAAACATGACTAACTATTGATCCATTCCTCCAGTCCATGAAACAACAGCCTGAGTCCTGTAGAAGGAAATCCTTAACAGAATTCTCAGCTCAGCTCTTATCGTCTATTAAGTCATGGGTGATCTCAAAAATACTTGAAAGAGTTGAGAATGGAAATGCGATAAAAGAAAATCTACCAAACCCAGGCTACTATCAAGAATAAAGGCTGGCAAGTGGATAAATGAATGAGGACACTTGCTGCCATGCCTGATACCCTGAGCTTCATCCTCTGACCTAGGAGGGGGAAAAGATTGTTCTTGCCCATGGGTGTGACCAAGTGCTGCTAGCTCTGCCTGACGGCCCTGCAGGCATGGTTGAGCTGTAGCCTGGCTTTGTGAGCCCAGTAACCACATCTCCCTTAAAGCTGCCTTCATAAGGGTACTTTACCTCAGTACTCTGGGGGCAAAGGGATTACTCCAAATTCAAGGACAGCTACTTATATATAATGAGTTCCAGGTTCTGAGTCCTATTTCAAAATAGAACCAACAACAGAAACATAATAACCACCTACACAGGGAAAACTCCCAGAGATTCACCTGCCTCTGCCTTCCAATTGTTGGGACTAATGGCATTTGCTACCATGACTGGCTAAGATGAATTTTTATTGTGAGATTTTTGTTTGTTCTGAGAGACGGTTGCTATGTAGAGCAGGCTAGTCTCAAGTTCTCAGGGATACACCTGCTTCTGTCTTTCTAGTACTAGGATTAATGGCCTTTGCAACCATGCCTGGCACCTGCAACAAAATAAAATTTTCTAGGAATTATATGGTAAATCAGCTTCAGAAGAATTTAGTGAACCTGAGGAATGGATGAGGGGCACAGGAACAAACCTACAAGACTCACACTTCCTGCTTTCAAAACTTAATATAGAAGTACAATCATGGCTAGGCACAGTAGCAGAAGCCTTTAATCCCAGCACCTGGGAGGCAGAGGAAGGCAGATCTCTGTGTTTGAGGCTAGCCAGGTTTACAGAGCAAGTAAATAAAAATAACATGTATCTGCCTCCGAAGTGCTGGGATTAAAGGCCTGCACCACCACAGTTGGGCTGGAAATAACAATCTCCTGTGTACTGTTTTTGGAGATAAGGTCTCATCATTTTATCTCTGGCTGCTCTGGAACTCTCTATGTAACTAGGTTGTCCCTAAACCTACAGAAGTCCAGATGCCTCCGACACACAGACACAGAAACAGATAGACAAAGTAAGGATGGGGCCCTACAACAATTTCATTAGGACTATGACAACAGCATTAAACTGAACAACACCAACTAACAATCAGCTTTTAACCACAAACTGCTCAAAACAACGTCAAGGAGGCCAGCTGAGGTGGCCTAGCCTCACACACTACTCTAGCCAGGACTTGAGACAAGCCCTACACTTCCCCATTATAGACACCGCGCAAAAATGATACAGCTTGACAATTAACCCAACATTTTCTTTTCAGGATCCTCAAAGATGCCATCGTCCCCAGACAGCAGGAAGTAACTTACGCTAAGAAAACGATGCCCACATTCCCGACAGGTAGGGTGGGTGATTTTTGCTCATTCAAAGTGTTTTGGATCGTTTTCATTGTTTAGGGAGTTGTTAATGGTAATGATAAAAACAAAAACAAGCTAAACAAGCGAGATTAGATTTAAGGTTCTTGTTTTGAAAGGAAAAAAGGGAGGATACAGGTAAGACAGGATAAAAGGGTAAATTGTTGAATTTATTCTGAAAAGAAAAAAAGAGGACATAGATATAATATAAAATGGTAGATTATTGAATCTACTTCTAAAAAGAAATGAATAGTTTTAAATATGTTACAGTGGATTGGACTTTTGCACATTGTGTACAAATATTGTATATCGATACAAATTTGAGATTAACTTTGTTAAAACATACTGTATATTTCTAACCTGGTTCAAGGTGTTGTACCTATAGAGCTCATTTAACAATGTAGTGCAAATTTCTAATCCTTGAAAGTTATTATTACCAACTATAAAAGACAATAAGGAAATGCAGGTTGGTAAGTGGTTACAATGGAACTTGTAGTCACATCAGGTCAAACAGATACATTTTATGAAGACCAGCCCTCTTCAAACACTTCAGAGATCTATAGAAGATGGCATTTAAGATGTTTTCATAACATGGGCTGTTTTTTTGTTTTTGTTTTATGCCAAGGAGTTGTTTCTATTTCTGGCGGCACCAATGCACTTCAGAGAAAATGGGCATCGAAGGAACTGCACATGGAGTTTACCTTCTCTGTGGCAAAAGTAGCCATGGGGCAGGAAAGTGCCCGTGCCTGGACTGCTGACAGCGTGCTGTCCACATTGGACAACAGGACACAGACAATGACTGAAAACCTTGCTGAGACAGGGCAGGACAGTTCTTCAAAATCCTGTTTCACAGAAAAGTCTATCAGAGATGTTAGGCCTGTAGGCTGAAGATGGATGCCCCACTAATGCAAAGGACCCTTGGTAGCCAGATGTTTCTAACATTTCTCACATTTTCTGGAAGTCACTTCCTTATACTCTCTGTTTACTAAGTCAATATTATTTCCTTCTCAGGTCTCTGAAGGAGTTGAAGACTATAAAGTATAGATATAGTTTTCATTGTTTACAAGACCTCTTAAAACAAAAACAAAACTCACTAGAGAAGTGTAAAGTGTAAAAGGTTGAGAGACATTAAAAGAGAATTTGGTAATGCAATTAGAATAGAAAATAAATTAGGGACAAGACTTCAGACTCACCAAGATAGAATAGATATGGAGCATATTCTCTGAATCTGTCAAATGCAAATGGACTAGGCATTGTGTAATTGGTGGCTGTATATATTGTAAATAGTTATTGTACATAGTTTTTTTTATGTTAGTTGTAGCCTTATTTTGTATTAGACAAAAAAAGGGGGTCACATATTACTTACAATTTATTAAGGCATCCCCACCACCTGGCCAATCATAGAATTATTGTGTTTGAAGATTTATTTATTTATTATGCATACAGTGTTCTGACTGCATATATGCCTGCAGGTCAGAAGAGGGCACCCGATCTCATTATAGATGACTGTGAGCCACCATGTGGTTGCTGGGTATTGAACTCACGACCTCCGAAGAGTAGCCAGTGCTCTTAACCTCTGAGACATGTCTCCAGCTCCCAATCAGAATTTTTAAGTGAATATAAAGCTTTACTATATCCTGAGTGGATCATGTTCAATGAACTTCCAAGAATGACTGGGAGAAGTTTTTGATTATGTTACTACACTTTGGATGAATGTACCTCAAAAGTCCATGTAGTAAAGGCTTGATTCCTAGGGTGGGGCTGCTGGGAGGTGACATGACATTTAGGAGGCAGGGCACCTGAGACTGGGCCAGCCAGGCACTGCTTACTACCTTGTCCTATCACATGTCCATGTCATCACATGTCCATGTCTATGCATGAGCCACGAGCCCAACCCACCTGGAACTGGAACTAGCCCTCAACTAAGATCTGCCCTTTCTCTTTTTAGGTTAATTGCTTCAGAATAAGACCATATAATACTGCTGTGATAGGTTTCTCTTATTGGTTAATGAATAAAACACTGTCTGGCCAATGAGACAGGAAGATAGGCGGGACTAGGATGAGGAGAATTCTGGGAAAGGTAGGCAGAGAGGGCCTGCCAGACAGTTGCCATGTGGAGCCCGGGAAGGTAGGGAAGGTAGGACAGGCCACGTGTTCTCCAGTAAGATAAGGTAGAAATACATAGATTGACAGAAATGGGTTAGTAATTAAGACAGAGCTAGCCAATAAGAAGCCCTAGCCACCAGCCACCAGTTCTATAAATAGAGCCCCTGTGTGTTTATTTGGGGCTGACGGGGTATGGGACCAGGCTGGCGGCGTGTGGGAACTGTGGCCAGCTTATCCAGGCGTAGTTGCCCTGTCCCCAGTGCGCAGACCAGCGCACACGCACAAGTGCAGCAGGCACTTCCTCCCCGAGCCACGCTGCCACGCCTGCCCCAACACCCAGAGACGCCGCTGGCAAGTCACCCTCACCGGACCCGAGTCACCAACGGGGGAAGGACAGACAGCAGAGTCAGCGCCTGAGCCCACAGGACCTTGGGAGGGGATATAAAGGCAGGCCTAACTTCCTGAATAAGCGAGTCTGCAACAGGCTCTGCCACTCACTGACTCCCCTCCACACCGGGTGCCTGGGTTGTTGGTGCTGAGTCTTCTTACCCTCTCCCCAAGGGGTGTCTGAGTAGGGTAACCCAGTGGAAACTTTCATCAACATCGCTGTTACTTATTATTTTTTATAAATAGGTAAACACTGACAGTTGATAACATGTAGATAAAAGAAATAGAGTGAAATGTCACAAAAATGGGGAAGAAAACATGTATCTTCTACTGTCAAATGAAACTGAATGTAAAATGCAGGAGACTGAGCCGGGTGGTGATGGTGCACACCTTTAATGCCATCTCTTAGGAGGCAAAGGCAGGGAGATCCTGAGTTCAAAGCTAGGATATAGAAGAGTCAGGGTGTAGTAGGATATTCACTTTGTCTCTTTCTGCGGCACTGACCACGCCCATTGGGAGGTGGAGCCAGGGGCGGAAGTGACCTGAGGAACTAGGTCTGAGGAGAGGCGGGGAACGCTCTGGCGGGATGTGGAGAGGAGAGCATCCGGTGGAAATTGCTGGTGTTCATCTCTCTAGGTTGTAAGTTATTTCTCCCTGAATAAACATCTATTCAGCCTATTTGTTTATTCTGATCCTTATTAAACCACAATATCAGGGTTACACAGAGAAACAATGTCTCGAACCAGTCCCTCTACCCAAAAATGTAGGAGACAGAAATTAAAGTACAATGCTACAACCCCACTTTATAAGGCATCTGGAAGCTAAAATACATTTTAATATGTTTTATTTTGATTAGACACAATGCTCAAGGGTGAAATGGAGAAAACTTGGATTCCCTTGTGAAGTTCTGACCCCAAAACATAATGAAGGTTCCCTTTTTGAGTTTTTCTATGGATAGAAGGGCTACACTGTCAATTTTGGGGGGTAAAAAAATCATGCTTATAGATAACCTCAAGACTTTCCATTGTTCTGTGCTAATAATTATTACCATTTCCATTCTTGGGGAAAACGGCTCCTGAAACTAAATGAAGTCACCTTAATCTAACAAACAGGAATTACTTACTGAGGAACTGTATTAAGGTTAAGGATTCAGAGCTGTATAATTAGCATACCACTTATGTAACCTTGCTTCCCTTTCTTAACCTGTGGTTAGCCAGCGCAGTCTTTGAAACTCAGAAAGGCCTCAGTGCAAACCCCTCCCCGAGAGGACAAACAGTCGCCCATCGGCTTCTGCCCAGTTACCTTCCGCACTGCCACTGTCTTTATTATGTCTCTGGAGGGACTTCTCATTGTTCCTGACACACAGGACCTGAGTACTTACCTATCATGGAGAATGTGCTATGACTGAGCCCCAGAAATCTAGATAAATGAGCTCCAGTGCAACAATGGTAACAACAGGCATCCCAGTCACTTTACAAAAGAGAGGAAACCCATCCCTTCTACCTGTCGATGATACCATGTCCTCAGCTTTGGAGCATGTGGCAACAGAAAACTATCTTGGAAGCAACAAAGACAATAAATACCCTTATCCTTCAATTTTCCAGCCTCTAGAATTCAAGATACATTTCTGTTCCTTATAGCTACTACACCTCAGACGTTCTGTTATAGCAACAGGAATGAATGAACAAAGCAAAACAAAACCCAGGAATTATGAAAAGAATCACCCGCAATGCAGTTGCGGGGCAGCGCAGAGGAAAGACACTGCAGGCAGGGGAGACCGAGACGGCTGCTCTCCCACACGGCAGTACTTACACTGGGGACAGCAGGGCTTTTCTTGCGCTCGGGAATATCAGCTTTATTGGGATTGCCTGCATTCCCAAGCATGGGACTGGCAGGGGCAATCCCCTTGCCTCCTACAGCAGTGCTGCTCGGTTTTCGGGAGGGAATTCCATCTTCTTTGAGGTCACTATCTGCAGTGCTCGTCTGACTCCTCTTTGGATATGCCACAACGGAAGGAATGGCTGGTCCAGCTACAATAAAGAGGTCACTCTTTAAAAGACAGAATGGAGTTTCATACTTATTCTGTGAAAATTAACATTTTATAAATTTCTATTCACCTGTAACGGTAAACTAGTAAAATCTTCTAAGATGTTTTCCATTTGATTATTAAACAAAAATTCTACTTTTTAAAAAGATTGTGAAAGATTAACAAATTGAGTTGCCTTTTGGAAACAATACAGTGTCATTGTCTAAAAGATCACTAATCAAATTAACTAGACACACAGGCATCATGAAAAACCAGCTATTCTGGTACAATCAAGCAAATTATATCCTTTAGTATGAGATACTGTCATTTTGTCAAAATAAGACAGCACAGATTTCATGTTCCATTTCTTTGGAAAATTTATCGTATCTTTAAAAAAAAAAAAAACAACATTTGATGGGGGAAGTCCTTCTGCATGAATGATATATGTATGGGGGAAGCCCTTCTGCATGAATGATGTATGTATGGGGGAAGCCCTTCTGCATGAATGATGTATGTATGGGGGAAGTCCTTCTGCATGAATGATATATGTATGGGGGAAGCCCTTCTGCATGAATGATGTATGTATGGGGGAAGCCCTTCTGCATGAATGATGTATGTATGGGGGAAGTCCTTCTGCATGAATGATGTATGTATGGGGGAAGTCCTTCTGCATGAATGATGTATGTATGGGGGAAGCCCTTCTGCATGAATGATGTATGTATGGGGGAAGTCCTTCTGCATGAATGATGTATGTATGGGGGAAGTCCTTCTGCATGAATGATATATGTATGGGGGAAGCCCTTCTGCATGAATGATATATGTATGGGGGAAGCCCTTCTGCATGAATGATGTATGTATGGGGGAAGCCCTTCTGCATGAATGATGTATGTATGGGGGAAGCCCTTCTGCATGAATGACATATGTTTCTCTTACTGGCTGATGAATAGAGCCGTTATGGACAACAGGCAGGCAGGTTTAGCCAGGAGAGAAAGGTAGCAAGTGCAGTCAGGGAGATGCCATGTAAACAGGGTTCCCAGGCACTCTCCAGTAAGATAAGACACAAATTAATAGAGATTAATAATTAAGAGAGAGCTAGCCAATAAGAAGCCCAAGCAACAGGCCAAAGTTTATAATTAATATAAGCCTCTGTGTGTTTATTTGGGACTGCGTGGGTCAGAAACTACATCTACAAATATTCTAAATAAGGAAGAAAATGAGTATATAAGGGAAGGCAATAGAGCAGAGGAAACATGTTCTTTTAGGAAATTCCAGCTAGGGAAGAAATGGTCACAGCCATTTTCTAGTAGAGCACAGATAAAGAGGACCATGACAGATGATTAGCTGCTCTCCTAAGTCAGCCACCCAGAGGCCCCAACGCTAACACAGGAGATATGGAGTACAAACAATTGTAAATGGACACGGATACAATGCCTTCTAAAGACCTCTCTGTCTGTCTGTCTGTCTTCTTCTCTCTCTGGTTCTTCAAGACAGGGTTCTCTGTGTAGCCCTGGCTGTCCTTGACCTTACTCTGTAGACCAGGCTAGCCTTGAATTCACAGAGCTCCGCCTTCCTCTGCCTCCCAAGTGCTGGAATTATAGCACTGCCCAGTGCTAAAGATTTTGGGTATTTAACTTGCCTGATTTGGTGGCAAGCAACTTTATCTCGAATCATCTTGCTGACCCAATTTATTCCTCCCTTTGCTCACCAGGGCATTTCCGCACCCTCCCCCCCCAAAAAAAAGATTTGTTTATGTACATGAATATTCTGCCTGAATGTAAGTACATACTTGATGTGTGTGACCCATGGAGGCCAGAAGGTGTCAGATCCCCTGCAACTGGAGTGACGACTGGTTGTGAACCAATATGCAAGTAATTGGGGACTGAATTTCAGTCCTGGGCAAGAGCAATGAGTGCTTGAAACAAGTTATCTCTAAGCCATCCTTCTAGTTCCCAAGTTATTCTTTGTGTTCAAGTGACTGCCTTGACTAGGGCTGAAGAGATGGCTTAGAGGTTAAGAGGGAACCCGGCTCCCTCATACGGCATTACCTGCAGGTATAACACCAATGTACAAAAATAATAATTAAAAAAAACAAACCCAAACCCCCTTGACATATATCCAAGCTGTTGTGCACACCAGTACTCCCCTTTCTCTTTAAACATTTTTAATGGTCACTTACTGAATGTGTGTGTGTACATACACGATACAATGTGCATTCAGAGGTCAGAGAGCAGCTTGCAGATACAGGTTCTCTTATCCACTGTACGGGTCCCCTGTACCAAACTCAGGCTATCAGGCTTCTCAACAAGCCGCCGCCCCATGGCACTCTTTAGTCTCCTTTTGGTGTGTGCCATGTGTCCAGGCCACAGGGTGCATACCCAGCCACTTTGTACTATGCGTGTACAGATTTCTTTACTACTGTGTATGTGTCTTTCCCTTTGTGGGTTTATGAGCACCATGTGCACACAAGAGCTCATGGAGGACACTGGATCTCTGGGACTGCAGTTACACCTGTGTGCCAGGAACCGAACCATATTCCAATATAGGGGAACAGCTAAGTGTTTTTAATCACTGAGCTTTCTCCATATATACATTCAGAGGAATGGTGCTCTCAGGAATATGTGCTGTTGGCACCTGCCTTTAATCCCAGCACCCGGGAGGCAGAGGCAGGTGCATCTCTGTGAGTTCAAGGCCATTCTGGTCTACAGAGTGAGTTCCAAGACAGCCAGAGCTACACAGAGGAACCCTGTCTCAAAAACCAAAACAAACAAAAAATGTAGTATTTTTATACTATAAAAGGGTTATAAAAGTAAAAAATCAATCAATTTGAAAAAAAAAAATACTATTAGTATCTAGGTCCTACAGCATGAAAAAACGCAGTCAACATGCCTCATCGGGTGTGACATAGGCCTTTAGTACAAACCCTACAGACAGGGTAAGTCAATCCCCTCAAACACACTGTTTTGCTGTTGTTTGCCCTCTTCCCTCCTCCTCTTTTCTCTCCTCCTCATTTTCCAAGAGGGTCTCAGCTTGAACTAACTTCACTCTTGGCATATAGCCAAGGATTATTACCTTAACTGTTTGAAATTAAAAACATATGCTTTATGCAGACAGTTGCTTTGTTTGTACGTGTGTCTGCACATGTCTGTGTCTTGTGCCCACAATGAACAAAAGACAGAGTTAGACCCTCTAGAACTGGAGTTACAGATACTTGTGTGCTGCCATGTGGGTGCTGGGAACTGAACACAGGTCCTTTAGAAGAAAAGTCAGTGTGTTCTTAACCACTGAGTCAACTCTAACCCCAACCTTAAATTCTTGATTTTTTTTTTTTTGCCTCTACCTTCCAAATGCTGGGATTACAGGCATGTGTCAAAATACTTAGGCTCAGATTTTTTACCTTTAATTGAAATGAAAAGAGAAAACTATGGGGCTGGGAAGATGATTTAGCAGTTAAGAGCACTGCCTACTCTCACAAAAGATGCAGGTTTGGTTCCCAGCATCCACACTATGGCTTACAAATGTCTACAACTCCAGGACCTAGGGATCTGACACACTCTTCTGGCCTCCACAGGCACCAGGCACAAGAGTTGCACTTAAATACATGAAGTCAAAACAGTCACACACATGAAAAGAAGAATCTTAGTCATTTCCTCCATTTAAGTGCTCAATAGCCTACGGTAAATTGTCACAACACTGACTCTGCCATCTGTACAGATGCCCTTAGCAGCTGCAATGCTCTGGACAGTTACCTGACAAAGAGCTGTAGAAGAGAGATATGCATAACAGATGAGGTTGTCATACCAGCCCCTAATGCTAGAAAGGCTACACGAGAGAGAGAGAGAGAGAGAGAGAGAGAGAGAGAGAGAGAGAGAGAGAGAGAGAGAGAGAGAGAGAGAGAGAGAGCACACTCAGGAGTACTGGGTAGTGTGGACTCACCATGGTCACTGTACCGCCTCTGCTTGTGGCTTGAAGAAACGCTTCTCTGCACTCTGTGGTGAGGAGACTGGCCAGTGCTGTTGCTGAGCTCACTGCTTGGCCGCACCTTAGCAAGTGAAAGGCTGCTGCTAGAACTGGAGTCGCTAGCGTCCAGCTAAGGGAGAATGACAAGAGCAGCAGCCACACACGGAGCCCAGTGGCTTGTCAGCAAACTCCTGGTGACACTCCTCCCAGCCAGAGAGGAGCTATCACAGTGCACAAAACACAACCTCAAACTCAGTCAAAAGGGTGCTCTGACTCCTGGGAATGAGCGTACACCTTATCAGTCTCCTTCCTGACCTTTTCAAACAACTATAATACTGTACTCTATTTCCTTTGGTATTTTAAATCATTTTCAAACTATTAATGACTAAAGTTAACTAACTCATCATTATACAGGCTTATGACATTATTGATCATAGAGCGTTATTGTCTTCAAGTTAAAATAGCAGCTTATGGACTAGAGAAATGGATCAACCAAAAACATACAGTAGCAGTTTAAAATTGTCAATGAAGTTAAGACTACATGTAGGCAAAGTTTTAAAGTGAATACCAAATGTTATATTTTAAAAATTAAGGAAATAGTTTATATTAACTAATACTCTTTACTTTTTAAAAAATAAAGTCAAATCTTTTGGAGACAGGGTGTTTTGTAGTGCAGACTGGCCTTGAACTCATTATACAGGTGGGGAGTGCACAAATCCCCGACTCCTGTCCCCACTTCCTGACTGCAAGGCTTGCAGGCATGTGCCGCCATGTGCTACACACAGACCCTTCTAATACTTGGTTATTTAGCTTCTCTTCTCTAAACACTCTTACCTCTGAAGATTTTCTCCCCAATAACAAGTATGTGGCTGTGATTTCATCATATTTCATTTTACTAAGAGATTCTTGAATTTCTTCTTGTGAATATCCCATTCCCACCATAATATCTAAAAGATAAAATATGGTTTATATATTTTATTTGCATTGGAAATCTGCTAGCACAGAGGAAAAGAATTTCATTAGACTTAGATTATATGTCCCTAACACAGAAGTAGAATTTCATTAGACTTAGATTATATGTCCCTAACACAGAAATAGGGCTGCTGAAAACGCCTCATCGGTGCTGCTAAAGAAATGATACATTAAGCTCCCAATTTTGCTTGTTTTTGTTTTTTGAGACAGGATTTCTTTGTGTACCCCTAGTTGTTCTGAAACTCTCTCTGTACACCAGACTGGCCTTGAACTCAAAGAGATCCCCCTGCCTCTGCATCCCGAGTGCTGGGATTAAAAGTGTGTGCCACCACTGCCTGGCTAAGCTCTTAATTAAGACAGAACAGATAAGCGGATCTCTAAATTCTCTGTTTACCTTCCCTTCATTTCCATCTGAGCCATACATACAGAGTAAAACATGTATAGTACACATAAACACACAAACATGTAGACACTAGCAATTACCTATTCTTTTCTGGTCTGAGATGTCTAGTTCTGGTTCAACAAATGGCTTAAGCTCATCTTCTTCATGCCCTGCATTGATCCACCTGTCCTTCATGATTTGCTGAAAGGTGAACTGTGTGTTAGTAGCAAGAAAAAAGTATCTCAACAATCACAATATTTAGGGGCATGATTTCAATATTTCATTGAATAACAAAAGAAAAGTTAAGGCAATTGTTTGACTTACTACTTACTTAAAACACAGGTGTTTGGTGTCACCCAAACTAAGCAAAGTTCTGTTAAATACGCTCCCTCCCTACTGGTGGAGTTACCTCAAGAGTGCCACGTTTAACCGGGTTCAGCACCAGGAAGCGTTTGAGAAGGTTTTCACAGTCTGTGGACATGTAGAAAGGGATTCTGTATTTCCCTCGTAGTACTCTCTCTCTCAGTTCCTTTGGGGATGCAGAAAAGAAATAACAGTTAATTTTTTGATTAAAAACAGTAACAATAAAACTAAACTCACAAAAGCATGCATACAAACACAATTTTATAAAAATCCTAGGTTTGAAGAGTGTGGCTGCCCTACTTCTTGTACCTTCAGGTTCTGGCCGTCAAAGGGGAGTGACCCACTGACGAGAGTGTACAGAATGACGCCGAGACTCCACACGTCCACTTCGGGCCCGTCATACTTCTTGCCCTGGAAGAGCTCAGGGGCTGCATATGGAGGACTACCACAAAACGTGTCTAGTTTACTGCCAACAGTAAATTCATTGCTAAAACCAAAATCTGCTATTTTAATGTTCATATCCGCATCTAATAACAGATTTTCAGCCTAGAGAAAAAAACATCAAGACAAAAAAATGAAACTTAACTAAAATACAATTATGATAATAGTCCCAGGCATTTAATAAAGGCTTTTTACAAGGACTTATCTCCTAGTTAGTAAATGTAAAAACAGTATTTCTAGAGAAGATGAATTATATTCCTAATTTGATTATTAACAAGCAAATAAATATTAATTATAACAAGCTTAAATACCAAATACTTCAAAGTCAAGAAAAATGTAAAAAGCTTCTTCAATTACTAAGAGGCTTTTTTAAAATATATAGGTATTTGTTTTAGGTAGTCACCTTTCATAAACATTACTAATGACTGGTAAATGGGTGTTACTGCAGAAGGAGAACTCCCAACCCCACCTCTGAGACAAGCCAGTCACTGCTGCCACACATCAGGGCTGAGGCTGCTGTCTAGGCATACAAGGCTGAGCAAGACAGGGCCCTGTCTTCAGGATTCCTAGCGCAGGGCGGGGAAAGCAGAAAGGTAACGAGCTGCCAAGATCTGAGGACTATCGTGAGTACTGGCAAACCACAGGCTCAACAGCAGAGGGCCCCGGAAACGTCCCAGAGAGGGTGAAACTGCAAAGGGTATAGACTGTTACAAGGGGTGCCTGCGGGAGGAATGAAGAACTGGAAGTCCACAGAGGGGAGAGTCCATTTCTGCTGACAAATGAAAAACCACGTAGAGAGAGATGCGCCAAAGAAATGGCAGGGGAGGTAGAAGACACTCGATGAACACTGTCTAGAAACTTCAGCTTCTACGCTCCAGGTGAGAGAAACCACCAAAGAGTTTGTTAAATGAGGAAATTACAATTTTTTTTTTTTTTTGTTTCTTTTTGGGTTTTTCAAGACAGGGTGTTGCTGTCCTCAAAGTCAGAGATCCACCTGCCTCTGCCTTCCAAGTGGTGGGATTAAAGGCGTGTGCCACCACTACTGGCTGGAAATGACAATCTTCTGTGTACTTTTGTTTGGAGAGAGGGTCTTATCATTTATCTCTGGCTGCCCTGGAACTCTCTATATAATTAGGTTGTCCTTAAACCTATGGAAGTCCAGATGCCCCGACACACAAGATCAGACAGACAGACAGACACACGGAAAACACCCACACACATAAAATAAAGATACAACGGGAAGAAGGGGAGTCAGCAGTAGACCACGCAGGAAACTGTGTCTTAACTAATTATTACATGACCCCACGTGGTGTGGCTCTGGAGAGGAGGGATGAAGGAGCAGCAAAAGGAAGTGGGAACTGAATGAAGGATAAGCAAGAGGCTCTTGAGAAGCAGCCACCACAATGAAAAGCAAAGGGCAGCTCTGGCTGCAGGAATAGACTGCAGGGTGGATGCACTCAGGGCAGCCGTGGAGAGGGACAAGCGAGGACACAGTAATGTTGTGAGGAGAGTGGTGAAGGCACAAAGACCCAGTGTCTAGAGAATATGCTGTGAGACACAGAGAGGAAGAGGCTGTGTCTGGAAGCAGGGCATGGGCCGGGCCAGCAAAGGCGCTCACGCTCCAGTACCAAGAAGAGGGTAGAGAGGACTGCCCATGGGCGTCGCCAAGCTGGAGACCTCTAAGAAACTGCTCGGTGAGGCCTAACTCTGCCAAAGGAGAGCAGAGATGCAGCCCATGGAAGCCTGCAACAAGCACCATAGCTTACAAGACAGAGCGCCTTCCCATACAGGCACGGGCTTCCACTGTCCAGATGGGCCCTGGGTTTCTCAGGAGACCGCTGTGTGACTACGGATGACTGTCATCCAGAGAAGACCCACTAGGTACCTTCACTGAAACCTGAAGTACTTTTTATAAACTGCATTTAAAAACAACAACAACAACCTCTTCATTATAGGGAATCAATCATTATACAACTTTCTAAAAGAAATTATCAACCAGGTGTTAATGGTGCACGTCTTTAATCCCAGCACTTGGGAGGCAGAGGCAGGCGGATCTCTGAGTCTGAGACCAGCCTGGTGTACAGAGCTAGTTCCAGGACAGGCTCCAAAGCAATACAGAGAAACCCTGTCTCAAAAAACAAAAATTATTATCATACTTTAAAATATCTAAATGTTTTCTCAAGACAGGGTTTCTTTGTGGAACCCATGGGTATCCTGGAACTTACTTGTAGACCAGGCTGGCCTTGAACTCACAGAAATCCAACTGCCTATGCCTGTGTGAGGGTGTCAGATCTTGGAGTTACAGACAGTTGTGAGCTGCCATGTGGGTGCTAGGAACTGAACCCAGGACCTCTGAGCCATCTCTCTAGCCCCAAACTTACTTTTTTCTTATTCAACAATACAATCTATTTTTTGTCTACAAAATGGCCACCAGGAGAATGATACATAACACACAGATGCCTGAGCTCACCTTGAGGTCTCTGTGAACGATCCGTTTCTGGTGGCAATACTGTACTGCAGACACAATCTAGACACAAGAAAAGTGGGTCGGTCACCAACGGTACAGACTCACATTCACAATATTCATTTACCTTTACTTTTTCTATGGGGTTTTGTTTGTTTCTTTTAAGACAGTCTCACTATGTTGCTCTGGTTGACCTGGAAATCACTCTGTAAGCCAAGCTGGCCCCAAATTCATAAATACCTGCTTTGCCTCCTGAGTACCGAGAGGTTAAAGGAGCATGCCACTATACCTTGCTTTGTTGCCCTCAATTTCTAAGATGATTTCATGTAGCCCAGGTTGGCCTTGAACTTTCTACAGATGACAAACCCAAGCTCCAGGGTTAAAGGCACGTAGCATGCCCCATTGGGTTTATGTGGTGCTGGGATGGTTCCCAGGATTTTATGGGTGCTGGCAGGTTATCTATCCACTGGGGGGTATTTCCAGCCCTGGTAAACATATTTTCTGATGTTGAGGTTTTTCTTGAAGTTTATTTTCAAATTCTGCTCTTGAATTACATCTTACAATCTCTGTCACTTTTCATATCTCTTCCTTTAGCTCCAAACAACTCAAAGCTAAGCCGATAAAACAAGAACTGGAAGATACTCAAACCTATTGCTGAATCTTTGGTATTATGCTAGAAGCAGTTTTTTCTTTCTTTCTTTAAGACAGCATTTCTCTGTGTCGGCTTTGATGTCCCGGAACTCACTCTGTAGACCAGGCTGACTCCCACCTTCCAGTGAAACATGATTTATAGAGTCTGGACATTTTTTAGCTGCCATCAAGCCTGATGCCACCCATCTCTGGGGCATACATGTAGAAGGGAAGGACTGAGCTATGTTAAGTCATTCTGACATCTACATTCACGTCATGGACAACTTGTGCTTGTACATGCACAAACACCAAATAAATACAATGTAAAGCCCTTTGCAGACTCCATATTCACTGCTAATACGATGTCTTAGGTATGAAAAGTACTTAAAATTTTCTAATGGTCAATCTATGCTCTGAAAGATTGTGAGAGCTATTTGTGCGGGGTCCAGAGGTCAACACTAGGTGCTTTTTGCCAGCTGCTCCCCACCTTTATTTTTTTACTGACTGTGTGTCTGTGGAGAGGCCAGAGGTCAACACTGCCTTTCTGTACTGCTGTCTTATTTTTGGGACACAGTTCCTCAATAAACCTGGCTCACTGGTTAGCTAGACTGAACTTCAAAAATCTGCTGTCTCTTCTCTCCCAGTGCTGGGATTATAGATGCATATCACTGCGCCCAGTTTTCTGTGTGTCCTTAGGGATCTGAACTTCAGTCTGCATGCTTGCCCGGCAGACACTTTACTAACTGAGCCACTTTAACTGCATCACTTCTGGAGCCAGCAATGTTTACTGAATTAACAAACTGAAGGCATGTTAACTTATACCTGTCTAAATTTAGCTCTTGCTTCTTTTTCCTTCATTCTTCCATGTGCAACCAAATAGTCAAATACTTCACCTACAACAAAAAGAAATAAACATTAAGCAGAAATCTTACAGATGGGCATTAATTTTCCCACAAATAGGTAATATTCCATTTTTAGCAAAATTCTAGTCTTTTTTATTTAAAAATCTTTTAGAGTTATTTATTTATATGTGTGAATGTTTTGCTTGGATATATGCCTGGTGTCTGCAGAGGTCAAAAAAGAAGTATTTTATTCCCTTAGAACTTGAGTTCCTAATGGATGTTGTGAGCAACCATGTGGCTCCTACTCACTGAGCATTCTAAATCCTATTTTTAAATTTTAGATATTTTACATGTAAGTATGAAGCAACACATGGTCACTAAGCTATAGCTAAAGCTTAACATCTTAGCTTACAAGGATAATCCTCAGGCTGAGGAAAACCGTGACTCTTTAACACATTAAGTTATGCAGCTTTCTTTCCATCTCTTTAGCAGGTGTCAACAGAAACTGAGCGATCCAGATAGAAAGGTAAGCCATGCATGGTGGTGCATATGGGAATCAGAGATAGGAAGATCTCTGGGTTCAAGGCTTAGCTGGCCTAAGCAGAGAACCTGCCTCTTTCTAGGCCTCCCCTGCAAAGTCAATCTTCCTGGAAGGTTATTACCACAAAGCATTACTTTACTCAGCAATGCTTTTAGTCCCTAACTAACTGCAAAGCAATGTTAGCTTAAGATGTTTACATTTGTTTATGCTGTGGAGCATTTATTTAATGGTGCAAAGATACGTCAAGTATACAGAAATACAGAAGGTAAAAACGCCCAGAGGGAAAAGATAGATGGGAAAATCTAAGAAAAACTGGCAAGAAACAAGCCAAGCTAAAGCTGGGCATTCATAGGAAAGAAAAAACCCTGTGTGATTTATTTGAGAGCCACAGCCCCAAAAGAGTAAAGAGGAAAACACAAAACAAAACAAAAAACCAACAAACAGCAAATTCAGTAGATCCCTTTCCTAATGGAATTTGCTGATTAATAGGAGAAATAATGGACACACCAGGAATGCTGTGAAGAAAAGGAAAAATTAACAAGAGTTTGTAGACCACGTTTGTACTCTGCTGTTAATCTGATAGAGTGGACAATGAGGCTGCCAAGAGTGAAAGTATGCATACATACATGCATGCATACACACATCATGCATACATATATGAGAGAGAACAGTAAGGCGGGGGAGAGAGGGAGAGGGAGGGGGAGAGAGGGAGGGGGAGGGGGAGGGGGGAGAGAGGGAGGAGAGGGGGAGGGGGAGAGAGGGAGGGGGAGGGGGAGAGAGGGAGGGGGAGGGGGAGAGAGGACAGTAAAGCAGGTACAGACTCTGAGGAAGTATGCAATTGGGAGAGCGCAGGGCAGGCCCCACAAGAGTTCAGCAGGTTTTGGAAACGGCTCTGGCTAGACTCTAAATGATGTTAGAAATAGAAGAAACCACTGACTTCATAAAAGGATCACTGAATTTCAAAGGGGAAGAGTCAGCAGGATGAGGGGGAAAAGTCTGCAGTAATCAAGTCAAGCATGCTCATGAATGGCTAAGTGGGGTGAGCAGTGAGGCTCAGAACAGGTAAGGGTCATGTCAGCAGAGATGCTATGCTGGTGTACCCAGCAGCAATCCCATCACTAGGACAATGGAAGCAGAAGGACCAGTTTAGTGTCATCTCTGACTATGAGTGCTTTAAATGAGAGCTCTCACACACTCCAGCATTTGAATACTGACTCCCAGTTGTTTGGGAAGGTTTCATAGGTATGGTCCTGCTGAAGAAAGTGTCTTCACTATGGGTGGGCTCTGAGAGCTTAAAGCCTCACCCTACTAGTTTGTTCTGCTCTGTGCTAGTGGGTGAGACTGAAGCTCAGCTCTCTGCTCCCGCTGCCATGACTGAGGCTTGTTGCTGTGCCTCCCTAACACAGTAAAAGTAACACACATGCATACAACTACACAAGTCCATAACACCCCCAAAACACACGCACGCACGCACGCACGCACGCACGCACGCACCCTAGGGGCAGTGGTTAAAAGTG
This sequence comes from Phodopus roborovskii, assembly GCF_943737965.1. Taxonomy (NCBI): domain Eukaryota; kingdom Metazoa; phylum Chordata; class Mammalia; order Rodentia; family Cricetidae; genus Phodopus; species Phodopus roborovskii. The sequence goes on along the minus strand of NW_026126516.1, from coordinate 11,478,041 downwards.
CTTGCTACTCAACCATGAAGATGAAGTTGGAACAAGACGAAGTGCCAGAAGGAAGAGTCAGGAGGCTCTCTAGAGCTGAGGGGCTGACAGCCTGGCTGAAATTCTAGTTCACGTTTCAAGGAGAGATCCTACCTTAAAGGAACAAGGGAAAGAGAAATAAGGAGGAAACCTAACCCCATTCTGCTTTCTGTGCACATCCATGCACAAGCACAAGACCCATATATACACACATATGTACATACATCACACACACATTAAAAAACAAACAAACAAAAAAAAAATAGGAAACTGTTAGTGGATGAAACCTAGTCACTGTTGTATAGACCACAGATGAGGTTCACATATCTAAAACATAATTTATTTATAAATTAAAATGCAATATAAACCTCTTAGGAAATTCCTGTAACTATGAAGCACACTCAAAAATAACTAGTTTTACAAACCAGGAAAACTATAAGCTAGAAAAAAAAAATTTCCTATTAAAAATGTATTAACACTCAGATTAAGCGCTCGACTAACAGCCTCTATTATTTACTAAGCAAGAAACGCTGGGACAGAAGGACCAAATGGGGAAGTTCAGAGTGCCTTTATTTCTAGTGTGGGTCTGGGAACGAGCCAGCTGTGACACCTGTGGCAGGCACAATTTCTGAGCAATTCTACAATTCTACCAAATGAAAGGCACTACCAGACATGATATGTGTGTCTTTATTTCTAGCATTCAGGGGGCAGAATCAAGCAGATCTCTTGATCTGCTTGGTCTGCAGAGTAAATTCCAAGGTAGTAGAGACTTACACAGTGCAAGCCTGTCTCAAACAAACAAACAAACAAACAGAAGGAGGAAGGGAGGGAGGGCGAGCGGGCTACATAGGGAGAAACTGTCTTAAAAAAAGAGAAAGAAGCTAGGCAGTGGTGGTGTACACCTTTGATCTCAGCACTGAGAAGCAGAGGCAGAGGCAGGAGCATCTTTGAGTTCAAGGCCAGCCTGGTCCAGGGCAGCCAGAGGTGCATAGGGAAACCCAAGCTGGGGTAGTGGTGCTTCCTGCTCTTGCAGAGGACCTGGCTTCAGTTCCCAGCACCCACACAAAGAGGCTCACGACTGCCTGCTACTTCATTCAGATGCAGGGGATCAGATGCCCTGTGTGGGCACCTGCACCCATGTGGTATATAAAAATTCATGCAGCCTCACCCATGTACACATAAACACAAGTGATACATCTTAGATATACAGCCAATACTAATTCAGGGTATGGAAGAACTAGTATTGGTTAGTCTACTATAACACACTCCATCCTGTCACAAAGCTTACACTTGTTTCTTAATATTTCAGTCTTACGTATGTGACTGCTTTGCTTGCACATATCTCTGTGTATCATGTGTGAGTATAGTGCCCTTGGAGACCAAAAGAGGCTGTTGGATGCCCTGGAACTGGAGTTAAAGATGGTTGTGAGCCTCCATGTGGGTGCTGGACACTAAACCTGGGTTCCCAGCAAGAGCAGCAAATGCTCTTAAACACTGAGTCAGTCCCAATAAGCTTACAATCTTGATTTAATAATTCATTCACAACAATAAAGCTATGATTTAACTTTCTACTTCTATGTTTTACAACTTGGATGAAAGAATGATAGAATTGTGATCCTACAGTATGTCAAAGGTCGTGTCTCTAGGGGTTCATAAAACAATACATGTGCCAGTTAGTGTTTGTCAGCTTGACACAAGCAAAGATCAGCTGTGTCTGTATGGCATTCCCAGGGGACAGAGTCAGGGACACCAGCCCACTGTGAGGCTCTACCTTGGATTCTGCTTGAGTTCCTCAGGATGTGGAAGACAAATAAAACTAAACCTGTTTCTTTTTCTTTTTCTTTTTTCTTTTTTCCCCTTTCGGGCATGGTTATAGTAGGACAGTTACATGGTGTTTATTATAGCAACAGAAAACAAACAAATACAACAAAAGAATGCTAATCTTACTTGTAAAGTGCCTATGTGGAATCATGGTGCTAAATGTGGAGTAAGAACAGATGAACAGAAAGCACCTGTTCTATACACTGGGACTTACATGTGGCTCTGAACCACTAGCCCCCACAGCTCAACCTGTCAAGAAGTCTTTAAAACCAACAGAAGCTATACACATCTACTTGTAATCATATGTATCAAAACCCACCATTTTTGACATCAATGGTGTTAAAAATCTTATAAAAAGTGTAGTTCTGGGATAAAGTTTATGTTTTTAAAACCTAGATTTCAATCTCCAGTGCAAACAAAAGCCGACAACAACCAACCAAACAAAATCAAGAAACTGTGCTGGTGGTTCACGCCTTAAACCCAGCACTCAGGAGGCAGAGGCAGGCAAATCTCTGAGTTCGTGATCAGCCTGGTCTACAGAGCTAGTTACAGGACAGCCAGGGTTATACTGAGAAACACTGTCTTGAAAACATAAAAACAAAAACTCAAGAAACTGTTACAAAACATCTAGCATGCATTTTATACATCAAACCCCAATACTTGGAATAAACAAAATGTATGCAGATATATGAGTCTCCCTATCAGATTACCATTCAGAATTAGAAAGAAAGAAAGAAAGAAAGAAAGGAAGGAAGGAAGGAAGGAAGGAAGGAAGGAAGGAAGGAAGGAAGGAAGAAATTCCAGTACATGCCATAGTGTAGATGACCTTAACAACATTATATTAAGTAAAATATTCTAAGTCGGGGACAAATGGACATACATTTTACAATTTTATTATATTTGGTACCTGAACTAATCTATTTCAGAAACAGAAAATAGTTTGGTGGCTGTAAGGAGCAGAGAAAGAGAAAGGAAACAGTTAAGGTTTACTTAATGTATGCATAGCTTCAATTTAGGGCTATAAAACTATGTGATTGGACTTAATGTTACTGTGCTGGATAGCTTCATGTCAACTTGACAGACCTAGACTCATCCAAGAGGAGGGAACCTCAATCAGAAAACGCCTCCCTAAGACTGCACTACAGACAAGCCTGTATAGCATTTTCTTAATTGGTGATTAATGTAGGAGAGCCCAGCCCAGTCTGGGTGGTACTATCCCTGGGCTAGTATTCTTGGGTGCTATAAGAAAGGAAAGCTGGGAAAAAAAGAAAAACCAGATTGAGTGAGCTATGGGGAGCAAGCCAGTAAGCAGCGCTCTTCTATGGCCTCTGCATCAGCTCCTCCCTCTGGGTTCCTACACAATAAACTACACGTGAAAGTGTAAGCCAAATAAACCCTTTCTTCCCCAACTTACTTTTGTCATGCTGTTATTCAACGGTATAGGTGGAAAAGGGATCAAATGCTGGGCTAGCAGTGGTTGTGTTGGTGGACTGCTTACTCAGCACTCAAGAAGCCCTGGGTGCCAAGCCCAGAATCACATTTTAAAAAAGGAAAGGGAACGGTGGCACACATCCCTAATTCTGGTACCCGGGAGGTAGAAGGATGATCAGACGTTCAAGGTCATCAGGATCCAAAGCCACAGAGAGAATCGAGTCCTAAATTTCACATGATACATATTCTACCACAATGAAAAATGAGAGTTGCATATATTATCAACTAGAAATGCTAAAAGTGGAGCCAGAGACATGGTTCTGACGGTGAAGGGCCAGCCATGTACATCTACCATTTGAGTTCAAGTCCATGGAGAAAACAAGGAACCAAGTCCTCCAGGTTGTCCTTTGACCTCCACACGTGTGTCATCACACATACAGGTAACCAATAAATGATGGGGGGTGCCCTTTGGTGTGCTGTGAATATGTTTCTTATTGGTTGATGAATAACGCTGTTTCAGACAATGGACAGGCAGAGTTTATCTAGGCATGAAATCCAAATAGGAAGAGAGGAAGATAGCAGGCAGAGTCAGGGAAATGATATTTGGCTGCCAAGGAAACAAGAGACCTGGACATCACCAGTAAGCCAAAACCATGTGGAGATACATAGATTAATAGAAATGAGTTTATAATAGAGCAGCTAGGCAATAAGAAGCCTGAGCCATCAGCCAAACAGTATATAATTAACATAAGTTTATTTGGGGCTAAATGGCTGAGGGACTGGGCAACAGAAACTTACTTCTACAAATAAATGTAACAAAAGATAGCAATGGTAGGCTGGATACTGCTCAGTGGCCAGAGCACCGGCTGCTCTTCCAGAACACCTGGGTTCAATTCCCAGCACCCACATGGCAGCTCACAATTGCCTGTAACTACCGTTCTAGGGGATCTGACATCCTCACAAAGACATACATGCAGGCAAAACACCAATGCACATAAAAAAAACAACAATGCTAATGATCAAACACTACAACCCACTAACTGGCAAGGTGAGGCCAGCGTTTCTCACTGACACCAGTCTACAATGTCTGAGTGTTACATAAAATCCCAATGACTATCCATATGGGCACTGTGGCTGACAAGAAAGGAAAACACACATTCTTTCACTCCGTAAGCAATATAAATGTCTTACCTCCACTCGCATATTCCATGATTAAGTAGAGGGTTTTTTCTGTTTCGATGACCTCAAACAACTTCACTGGAGGTAGAGGATAGATGAGAAAAAAGAGCCAATGTCTATATGTATAAAACATGCATCTATAAGCTACAAAAACACCCCAATTTTTCAAGTTAAAGGTTTTAGAGAGCTGGCCCTTTTATGCTTTTTAAAGATTAAAAGAAATATTCTATACTATAGAATCTTGTAAAAACAAGAAAACATGAAAATAAAGGTTATTTCTGGCTATTGAGAATGTACTCTGGCCACACGACTGCTTTCTCACTGACTTTCTACTGTCCATGGTGGTGCTGGTGTAAGTGGGCTGCCCCTCCAGCAGCCCAACCTTTTCATTTGTTACCATGACTTTAAGGAATGGGTTCCCTCTGAGACTTCTGTAACTTGGGGAACTTACTGCAACTCTCAAAAAACTAGGTCCTTTTGTTAATATTCTGAAAGTAAAACTAGAAATAATTAGAAGAAGTTATATGGCAATTAATGTTTCTTCTTTTGTAGTACTGAGAATTGAATCTAGATCTCACAAAGGCTAGTCAAGCATTACTCCCAGAAATTTTTTTTATACTTATTTTGAGATATGATCTTTGACCTCATTTTGGAGTTTACCAAGCCATGGATTCAGCCTTTTCTTGCCTTTGCCTCCCAGGAAGGTAAAATTACAGGCAAGTGACACAGGCAGCAGGAACAATTTCATTTTCTTTCCTCTGGGACTGAGTCTGAGCACGGGGTCTTGGGCTTGCTAGGGAAATCTATAGAATGGTCTACATAGTGAGTTCCAGGACACCCAGAGGCACACATTTCTAAAAAACAAACCCAAACAAAACAAAAACAAAAACAAAAAAAAAAACCCAATAATTTTCCAGGGTCAATGAAATTATACTATGATTACTTCTTTCTTTAGATAAAATGTTTTATTTCTGCTAATTTTTAATTAACTACAACACATCAATTAAAAATAAACATGTTTTTAAAGGAATATGAATTACATCTTTGAAGCTATTAAATTACTGCTATACAGACTTAATTTTGTTATTTCTTTTAAATTTTTTTTCAAAAAATAGGATTTTATTTTATTTTATTTTATTTTATTTTATTTTTTGGGGATGACTTAGTAAGATACTACACCAAAGAAAATACCTGACAAAGTAGTTAGGAAGTATTAAATGAACGAATGAAACTCTTAGATCGTTACTTAGCCTCTATGTTCAAATTGTTAAGAAAACTACCTTGAGAAAATAAAGGCAATACTGGTAAATAATCAATACAAAAGTAAAGGTATTTTTAATAGGCAAAACAGATAGTGGCTCTTTTGAGAAAATTATCCTGATGCCATATGACTCTTTAAATTTAAAACTAGATGGGATGGTAGTGCCCACCTTTAACCCCAGCAGGGAGAGAGAGAGACAGGCAGATCTCTGGGTACCTGGTCTATAGAGTGAGTTCTAGGACATCTCTCCTCCCTCCCTCCCTCCCTCCCTTCTTCCCTCCCTCCCTCCCTCCCCCCTACCCCCACTCGTCTCTTTTCTGTGGTTACTTGTTATTTTTCTATCCTGAAGAACTCATAGGTTCTACAAAACATGACATTACCTGTCTCATTTACTCTTGAACTATTTCTAGGACAAGGAACCATTAGTTTATAAAAATGCAGCTACACTATTTAAAAATCCTATTATGACATATAGAATCAAAGGTTTCCATTGGTGTGTATGCTAGTCAATTTCTGTGTTTCATCTTGGTCCTACAATTATGAAAGCAGGAAAGGTCCTTTCCTCATCTTTAAACACCTGTCACAGTTAGGCACACAGAGGACAAAGCACCAATTATATTAGGTAACATATATCCCACCTTTCACATACTAGTTGTACAAATGTTTTCTTAGGAACACAGACACTGCAAAAGTTTATCTTTGAAAATATTATCAACCAATAAAATACAATTACATTTCCCAATACACTAAACAGTTAATCAGCCTGTTTATAAATATTCTTATGACATTAAAGCTTAAGTCAAAATGCTTAATACCTGTAATTTCAAAAAGCTAGTACAAATGGTAACTTGAATATAGTCTACTAAAAAAAATATACTGGGCTGGAAGAATGGAGTAGAGAGTCCTATCACTTCAGAAGTCCATATTTAATTTTATGACATATTTTCGATACTGCATATTTAAACCCCAAAGTATTTAAGAAAACAGAAAGTACCTATGTTTGGATGATTTAAAATCTTCATTATCCTTACTTCTCTGAAGAGCTAAAAAAAAAAAAAAAAAAAAAAAAGACAAACCCCTATGTTATTAAATGTTATACTCTGCTTATTCCTAAGAATAAAACAGTACAGAAATTCGGAGTAACGCTGAAGAACATTTATAACCTATCACCAAACAGTATCCCCAGCTTCCACTAATGGAAATGGCAGCAGTCCGGAGAGGAGCAAGCCCCACACTCGAAATTTATTTTGGAATCTTAAAAAGAGTTTGTGATTAAACTTGGTCTGATTCATTATCTACACACCGAAGAGCCAATAAAAACCTGTGCAGCCCCAACAAACCACGTTAGGATCACATGAGATTTGGTGAGTCCACATGATTCTCCAGGAAGACTCTGAATGACACCAACCTGGAAGTCACTGGAGAAGATGGATGACAGCAGAGTGGGAGCCATCCTCCTGAGCCACAGCTCACTACCCTTGCTGTATCACTTGCTTCAGCCAGTGTGACAGTAGCAGAGTCAAAGTGAGCAGAAGTGGACAAAGTGTTAGGTAGGCCCTCAGGGCATAGCGGCTCAGATCTGTGTGAAGCCAGGCCTACCTTTGCAGAATGAGAGGTAGTACAGGCTCGAGCTTCTGCCAATCCAACAGCACTGTACAGCTACACCAGTGAACCAATCTGAGCCTTTTGCACAACTGGCTCAAGCAGGATATGCAGAGGTATACAGAGACGTGTGAGTGTGCAGTAGGAACACAAGCTGGCAAAGGGAGACATTTATTTTTTTAAACGATTCTTACAAACTGTTGTATCGGTGTGAGTGTTGCGCCCGTGTGAGGTACATGAGGTGCAGACAGTGCTGCAGAGCCAGGAGAGGGCGTCGACGCCCAGGGCTACTACAGACGGGGACAGTAAGTCACCAGGAGAGGGCGTCGACGCCCAGGGCTACTACAAACCACTACAAGACACTGCATGCGTGCTAGGAACCACATCTGGGTTCTCTGAAGGAAAAGCCAGTGCTCTGAACTACTGAACATTCTCTCCAGTGTCCCCCCTTTTTCTCTTTATCTCCCCACCCAGACAAGGTCCCACTAGGTAGCTGGCTTGCATGAAACTTGCTAAGTAAACCAAAATATTCTTGAACACATAGAAAGCTACCTGTCTCTGCTTCCTAAATACTGGGATTAAAAGCCAAGCACCACCACTACCTTTGTTAGGATTGGGTTTTGCTTTCTGCTGTCTTCAATTGTGATGAATTTGGGGTAATTGCCTAAACATTAACTACATCAGAACTTCACAGATCTTCGCGTCTTTACCAGCCTCAACCTTATAGAGCTCCTAGTGCCCTGTTGAGTGAAGGTAAGAAGGCGGGCGTAATGTGAAAGACTTCGCATCTAAAGCCCACCTCCTCTTTTTTAGGAGAATCTAATACAGGGCTCCTTGGATGCCATTAGCAGTAATGTGCTACTGGTAGCACAGATTACTTTTTGTAGTACTGGAGATTGACCTAGGACTTTGCACATACAAGGCAAGAGTCCCATACACGACCAATCCACTACCTCAGTGTTCAGATAGTGTCTAACTGAATTGTCCAAGCCAGCCAGGAATACATTCTGTAGACAAAGTTTCCTCAAAATGATGGTGATTTTCCTGCCTCGGTTTCCCAAGTGCTGGGATTACAGACACAGTTTACCTAGTCTGGTGACTGTTTTCTTTCAAAGCTGGTGTTTGTTTTGGAGCCACTAGAGTTCTGCAGTAGTGGTGGCCTTTTTGATATCTTGAGGAGTCTTAGTTGTGGGATATTCCAGAAGCTGCATATTTTACAAGCAGACAGACCAGTTAGTGCTTGCCCTGTGCCCTGCAGTGTCCCTACCACGGCGCTACTTGGGACACTGCTGATTTGGCTTCTTTAAATCAGCAGTTTTCAGGGGGATGAGGGGTTTGCTTGGTGGTTAAGAGCACTTGTTACTACCACAGAGGACTGGGATTCAATTCTCAGCACTCATATGTCACAACTGTCTTTAACTCCAGTCCCAGGGGATCTCACTCTTCTGACCTCACTGAGAATCAGCAGGTAAAACTGTTAAAGAAAAAACAAAACAAAACAGTAGTTTTCAGCGCTCTGTACACTGAATTCACCTGTGGATTCTTTTTTTCCTCCCTAGAGATTCTGCTGAACTGGGACAATATAGTAACAGTGTGTTAGAACGGGAATGGTCTGGGGCAGACACACTTCTGCAAGGCAGCCTGTTTTACACTTTAAATCAGACTTATCCATTTTATTTATTTTACGTTTCTAGGGATAGAGCTTCTCTGGATAGCCTTAGCTGTCCTGGAACTTGGCTCTATAGTCCAGGCTGGCCCTGAACTCACAAAAATCTGCATGCCTCTGCCTCCTAACTCTGAGTGCTGGGATAAAAGGTGTACACCACCAGTGCACATCCTATTCATTTTAATTTATATTTACAAATTCTTTAGCCATAATGCAGCCTTTTAAAAAGACAATTCCTTCCCTGTGAGTCCTGGAAGTCCTGTGGGTTGCTCCTACTTCACTGCTAATTGCCTCCTTCCCTCTGCAGAACTCTTAGACATGCCTCTACATAGCTCCTGGACTCCTTTCCACAACAGCTCAATACAGACCACTTATAAAATTCTGGTCGTAGAACAGCTGTTCATCTTTATTTTCCTTTCTCCTTCTTCTTTCCTTTGTTATTATTTTCTCCTTGCTCTCCTGCACTGATTTGTAGCAGGCTGGCAACTCAGGCCCTTGTCTATTGCAGTTTTGTGTCTCCCGTAGACCATGCAATGAATCTAACTGATGCAAACAGAATGCTGACACAATTCTGTTATGCTTGCTCAAAATAGTGCAAACAAAAATCTGTGGTTTTCTACTTTTAAGACTTTAAATAAGTAGTAGATGGTAGCAACAAAAGAAAAAAAGACCTCTGTGTTATTCTTTTTTTTTTTTTTTTTTTTTTTTTTTTGTTTGTTTTGTTTTGTTTTGGTTTGGTTTTTCGAGACAGGGTCTCTCTGTGGCTTTGGAGCCTGTTCTAGAACTCACACTGTGGACCAGATTGGCCTCGAACTCACAAGAGATCTGCCTGTCTCTGCCTCCCAAGTGCTGGGATCAAAGGCATGCGCCACCACTGCCTGACATTATTGATCCTTTATAGGAACTTGTTTCTTTCTTCTTCCAAGACAGGGTTTCTCTGTGTAACCTTAGCTGTCCTGGAACTCACTCTGTAGACCAGGCTGGCCTTGAACTCACAGAGATGTACCTGCCTCTGCCTCCCAAGTGCTAGGATATGGGCATGCACCACCACACCTGGCAGCAATTAAAGATAGCTCAGCTGGTGAAATCGCTTGCTACCAGGACTAATGACCTGAGTTTGATCCCAACACCTGCATGGTAGAGAAACAACCAAGTTTTCCTGACTGCCACATGTACACCATGGACTGTGCATACACAAAAGGAAATAAATTTAGTTTTTTAAAACAGCATTGAAATTTTAAGAGAAACATATGAACCCATTACACATAGAGTCCAAGAAATCAAAGAGAAGAAACAGAAACTGAGATTTTTGTTGATTGACATAAATGAGAAACAACTGAATGAAGTTTTTCACCTGTTGAGGTCTCATAATAACATTGTGTGATTTCACCAGGTCAGGTGAACAAAGATGCAACGGAAACTAGACCTTTTCCAAAGATTTCTGGCTTGGACTTTTGAACTAACAGAACTATAACATATGGATATGAATTTGATATACACTACACAAAGACATCTACCTAGCTTCAAAAATAGTATCTACCATAAAAGGCAAGTTTTTAATTTTTAAAATTTTATCTATGTGCATTTATATGTATGGGTATTTTGTCTGCGTGTATGAATGTGCACCACATGTGTGCCTGGTGACGGAAGAGACCAGAAAGAGCTGGAACTAGAGATGGGTGTGAGCAGCGATGTGAATGCTAGAAATAAACCTGGGTTCTGAGGAGAAGCAAGAAGACAACTGTGAGCCATCTCTCCAGCTGAGAAGGAAGCGTTTTTCAGAGCTGGCTATCATACACAAACACAGAGCATCCATCATCAGTATCTGAAGTAGAGATTAAAACCCATGCAATCATTTTCTAAGAGCGCAACAAGTGCTCAACTAATGCAAGCAAGCTTGCTCAGAGCCCTCACAACTTTACATTTGCTCTCTCTCCGCACATGGAGACAACAGGAAGATGGTATTCTATGAGTGGAAGACACTTCAACCTTTTGAAAAGAAAGCACAGCTCCCATCTGCCCTTTGGCTGGCTGCCTGTCACCAAGACATTTCCTAACAGGTTTTAAGATTTTACTGCACTCAATATGTGTAATAGAGTTCAGGCCCTCTACCATAGAGGCATGCACCTGCCATTAACTCTTAAGTCACATTCAATACTTGGTTGACCCTACTTCTCTTTAGTTCTCTCAAGAAATTGGCCTGCTCTCCCTTCGAGCTTCAGAGGGGACTGTAATTCCTGTACTTGAGAAGCTAGGACAAAAGGAATGCAAAAGCTGTGGCTGCTAGGCCAACCTGGACTATTACAGCAAGACTGCCTTTCAAAAAAATGTCTTTTAATTCATCAACCAACCAATCAAATTAAAAAAAATAAAGGAGAGGGAATAGTGGCTGGTGGTTCTATCACTACAAAGGAGTTGGAGACCAGCCTAGGCATCATAAAGACATCCTGTCTCAAAACAAACAAAAAATGAAAAACATAAAATAAAAGAAAAACAAAAACAACAAAACAAACAAAAAACCCCACCATGTCCTTTAGCAAGGATGGAGAGAAGACGGCTCCATGGTCATGGGTACTTAGTGTTCTTAGCAAGGATTGAGAGATGGCTCCATGGTTACGAGTACTTAGTGTTCTTAGCAAGGATGGAGAGATGGCTCCATGGTTACGAGTACTTAGTGTTCTTTAGCAAGGATGGAGAGATGGCTCCATGGTTACGAGTACTTAGTGTTCTTAGCAAGGATGGAGAGACGGCTCCATGGTTACGAGTACTTAGTGTTCTTAGCAAGGATGGAGAGATGGTTCCATGGTTACGAGTACTTAGTGTTCTTAGCAAGGATGGAGACGGCTCCATGGTTACGGGTACTTAGTGTTCTTGCAGAGGACCAAGATTTGATTCCTGACACCCACATGGTGGCTCAGTCAATCTGGAACCCCAGTCCGATAGAATCCAGGTACGTACACCCAAAACAAATCTAAATGCTTTACTACTGAGTCCACAGCAACAACTCAGAAGTAGTCTCCACTAAAAGATCTTTGTCCCTGTTTTGCTTAATATTTTAAATGGGTGAAAACTAATACCTAATTTAGAGAGCACTAAAGTAGAAGTGATAGTAAATAAAAGACTCATGGCTCAAAAATGCCCCAAGGCTTGGGATATACCTTAGAGGTAGAATGTCACAAATACAACACACACACACTGACACACACAGGTCCAAATTACAGCAGACAACCATTTTGGCAAGAACCATGTAACTCAGGTAATAAACAATCAATGTAAGTACAGTGTAAACTAGGCCTATGTTAAAGGCATCTCCTGTGGCTGGCCGGAGTCTGAGTGTTTACAGCTATGGAGAAGGGAGGGCTGATCTCAAAAGCTGGCCATACTTGGAATGGTGGGTTTTGCTTCTGTAGTTCCATATGGTTGTAATGATATTTTGTTTGTAATCTAACAAATAAAACTTGCCCGAAGATAAGAATGCAGAGATGAGTCACAAATTAGCCACACACACACACACTAAGACACTAGTTAGTCACAGAGGCCAGGCAGTTGATGGCCACACCTTTAATCCCAGCACTCAGGAGAGAGGAAGATGGACCTCTGAGTTCAAGGCTACCCTGGGCTCCATGAGAGTGAATCAGTCTAAAAGAGAAACAGAGCTCATGCAAAGGTGATCCCAGCACTCAGGATCCCACGCCTTTAATCCCAGCACTAGAGAGGAATATTATAAAGCACTGCAGTGTACAGTCATTCTGAGGACAGGCATGACCAACTTCAGCCTTGGTAGAGGTAAGAACTCTCTAGGGCTTGGCTGCTTTGCTTTTACGATCTTCAGGTGAGCTTAATTGTAAGATTACAAACAAAATATTACTACCTATGTTGAAATAGAGAACAGTTTCATAGACTTTCCCAGAAAACAGATGCTTATCTAGAGCAAGGGAGAAAAGCTGTGAAGTAGCAGGGTTGCTGGACCAGAACAAAATGCTGTGGGAAGGGAAGACTGGGCAGCATTTTAAAAACATCAACTATTTTATTACAGGTTATAAATGTCTTGTTTTTAATTAGACAGTTCCAGCTTAAGAAAAAGATGGTTGGCTGTATCACAGTAGTGACAATTTTCTGTCTCTGAGAAGACAGAATTGAGACCTCTGAAAGTCTATGGCTGGTACTCCCCAGTCTGTGTGTTAACACTGAAAATCCCCAAGCACTTAAGTGTACTTCTTCACCTAGGAAGAATCTAGGTTAAGGCCTAGGTCAAACTTTATAGCATAGTACTAGAGTCAGCTATACTTACCTGAGGGCATCACAGTCTCATACAGAGGACAAGGGTCATCCACCCACCCACACACCCACCCACCCACCCATCCACCCATCCATCCATTTATCCAGACAGGGTTTGTCTGTAGCTTCAGAGCATGGCCTAGAACTAAATTTCACTTATTTCCTATGAGAGGAACAATTTTAAACACAAACAGTTTTCCCACTCCTAGAAACCCCTCATCAAAAATCAAGCAAACAAAAAACTACTACTCGGCACAGATCAAGGCTAACAGTGTTCTTATGATGTGCCAAGCATTGTTCTGAGCTCTGCTAAAAGCTCTAAATATTAATTTCCTTCGGTCTGACTCCCACAGTGCTGTTGTGAAGATCCAGACAAGTGAGGTGACTGCACACTCTGAAGCCTGATTTCCATCCATGTAGTCTGTCATATACATGTCCCTACGCACTCCTCCTGTGACAGTATCCTCACAGTCTGCACACTCTGAAGCCTGATTTCCATCCATGTAGTCTGTCATATACATGTCCCTACGCACTCCTCCTGTGACAGTATACTCACAGTCTGGTCCAGACTAAAGGAAAACACTCTGACTTTAGATGGGTTACTCTGTAATCTACAGACATGCCTCAATAAAGTGGTTCAGGAAGCCAGGCGTTGGTGGCACACGCCTTTAATCCCAGCACTCGGGAGCAAGAGGCAGGCGGATCTCTGTGAGTTTGAGGCCAGCCTGGCCTACAGAGGTAGTTCCAGGGCAGGTTCTAAAACAATACAGAGAAACCCTGGGAGGGGGTGGGGGGAGTACATGACTTTAATCCTAGTACCTGAGAGGAAGACGCAGACAGAGCTCTCCAGGCCAACCTGGACCACAGAGTGAGTACAAGACAGACAGTGCTATGTACAGAAACTTTGTCTCAATAAATAAAATGAATGAATAAATGAAGTCCAGCAATTTTGAAACAGTAAACATTTTTCCTTTGTTTAAAAAACAAACTGTGGAGTAAATGTTAATGTAGACTGTAGAGGGTAACCTTGGTGCCATTCCTTAGGTGCCATCCACCCTATTATTTGTCCATGGTCGGGTGATGGGGATGTCCTTCTGTATGTATGTCTCCTCTTACTGTTGATAAATCAAACCCTGTTTGGCCAGGAAGACAGGCGGGGCTGGGACACAGAGGAAGGAAGGGAGCACAGGGAAGTGGGAGAGACGCCATGCAGAGCCCAGGCAGAAGGGGCGCGCCAGGCGCCTTCTGGTAAGATGAGGCCATGTAGAAATACACAGATGAGGAGTTTTGGGTTAATAATTAAGAGAGAGCTAGCCAGTAAGAAGCCCTAGCCATCAGCCAACAGTTTCATAATTAATATAGTGTCCGAGTGTCTATTTGGAGTGATTTTGAGTATGGGACCAGGAGGGATAGAACCTCCATCACCAGTCGGAGTCTTTTACTGGCCTAGAATTTGCCAAGCAGACTAGTTTGGCCAGACATCAAGAGCCACCATGTCTCCCCCGAGCTGGAATTTACAAACATACTACCACACCCACTTTGATGACTTACTTCAATTTTTTAACATTTATATTTTATATATACAAGTGTTCTATCTGCATGTACACCTTTATGCCAGAAGAAGGTATCAGATCCCATTACAGATGATTGCAAGCCACCATGTGGTTACTGGGAATTAAACCTCAGGACTCCAGTGCTGTTAACCTCTGAGCCATCTCTCCAGCATCATGACTTTTTTTTTTTTTTTTTTTTTTTTTTTTTTTTTTGGGGTTTTGTTTCTGTATTGCTTTGGAGCCTGTCCTGGAACTGGCTCAGTAGACCAGGCTGGCCTCCAACTCACAGAGACCCGCCTGCCTCTGCCTCCCCAGTGCTGGGATTAAAGGCGTGCACCATGACTTGCTTCTTACTGAGACTTGGATTTAATAAAACAAGACTTAGCAATATTACCTAGTATTTAACCAAACTGGATCTAATAATGACTTTGTAAACCTGAAAAACTAGGATTTTTATTATTCTTGATTTTTGTTTCAAAACCATTATATACATAAAACATTAAAGAATTCATTAAAAACAGACCCAAAACCTTAGCAGCAGCAGCAGCAGCAGCAGCAGTAGTAGTTGTTGTTGTTAAATGTAGTAGAAGATGAAAAGTACAAAAACAATGAGAAAAAAATCTTCATTTATCTTTTATCTGATGTATATTCACTCAATGGCTAGAAAAAACAAGACTCAAAATGACATCAATTTTCAGGTTTACTTATATGTATTTAGTAAAGTTATCTGACTCAATGTGCCAGACTGAATATAAAAAAAATCAACACCATTTTAAAATATAGTATTCAAACTGCTTGTGTAAGCTGGTGAACCTCTTCTGGTAATGGCAACATTAATGGACTACACAGTTGATGAAAGAATGTGACTAAATTGATAATTACCTTCCAGAGCAGGTTCAAACCTTTATGTCACTAGCTGCACATTACTGTTTGTGGGGACTTAGACAGCCTGAGTTACACAATAAGACCCTGCTTAAAAACAAAGAGTCAAAAAGAAAAAAGCTGTACCACAAACAAAAGGTGAAGTTTTAACTTCTAGATTATTGTAAACAAAAATTGATGCTAGTACAAAAATGCTTAATCACACTATTGGGCTGAACATACAGTGTATAAGAAAACATGCGCTGTAGGAACGGAAGCTGTAGTAGCAGTACCTTATACAAGCAACAGCAATGACCAAGTAAACGAGACACTACACAGAGCAAGCACTCAGAAAGCAAGGGGTCGTTACAGCCCACCCCAGACAAAGGATGTTAAAATGCCTGGAAAACTGGTAGAATTCTAACTATCTCTAGGTTCACATGAACAGTAAATAATTTACAATGCCATAAAATACAGAATTAAAAGTCCTTATTAATCTTTAATTAATTTCTGAATACTAAATTATAGTATTTCCTAGCTTATTAGCATTAAGTCTTAGATATGAAAATTTAAGAAAACAGGTTAGGGGCTTAATGGCAGTGTGCCTTTAATCCCAGGAGATAAAGGCAGGCACGTTCTAGGTGAGTTTGAGGCCAGCCAGGGTTTGTCAGACCTTGTCAGAATGAAAGAAAGGAAAAGAAGGAAGGAAGGAGGAAGGGAGAAGAGAAAGCAAGCAAACAGAATTCACACTCCAGAACAAAGGACTGGGATCTGCTTTGCATCATGTTTAAACACTATAGTATCACATAGAGTCTTACCTCCTCTCCCTCCTCCCTGACCCACGAGGAATACAGTGGTAATTAAATCGTGCATTACATATTCCTCAGTAACTTACAACTGTAGAATCTGAGATTTACAAGCTCTTTAACATACATTGTTTCTTTAGAACATCCACTTTGAGATAATGAAATAATATTAAGTAACAATCACTACATTAAAGAGAAGTCTTGATTGTTGCTTATTGAGTCTCAAGAGATTCTTCTGTGTCAGGGTTACCAGCAGTTAATGCTACAGGGCCACACCACCAACACTGGACTAAACTATCTCTATTTTAAAGACCTACTGGGCATGCTGGCACTTTCAGTCCCAGCACTCAGGAGGAGAGCAAGGCAGATCTCTAAGAGTTTGAGGCCAGCCTAATTTACAGGGCGTCAGGGATACATAGTGAGACCTTGCCTCAAAAAGAAAAAGAAAAAAAAATTAAAAGTTTAGTGAGTTTACTGACTTGCTCACGGTCAAGTCAGTTAAGATGCATAAGCATAAAAGCACCTGCTACACAACTCAGACAACCTGAATTTAACTCCAGAACCCAAATAAAAAGATAAAAGGAAAGAGCCAACTCCATGTAGTTATCCACTGACCTCTGCAAATGTGCCATGGCACTCAACAGGTACACATGCACTCACACAACAATAGTAAAGTTTTAAAAGTCAAAGCAGAGCCAGCTGGTGATGGTGGCACACACCTTTAATGCCACACTTGGGAGGTAGAGGCCGAGCTGTCTAAGAAGTTCCAGGACCCACAGAAAAACCCTGTCTTCAAAAACTAAAAAGTTTAGTGACTATAAAAGCTAACAGTATGTATATATTTTAAAAAGGATTATTGCCTATAAAGAACAATAGTCCTTTACTTAAGGCTCAAACATTGTGGCAGAGGGGGCAGATTATAAAAGCCAGATGATCAGATAATTAGCTGTAAGACTATCTCTTAGTAATAGCTCCTAGTAACAACATGATTGCCCAAACATGAGCTAAACAAGGATGACACCAATAAATGTGCCAAACCACAGAAAAGACCACGAATCCTCAACACTACCTAAAACTACAGACAACTGAGGAAAGCTAAGGGAAGGGGAAGCGGTCTGTCCCAGGAAAGAGCACACGTATTTGTTGTCCAATGCCATATGGTCAGCCCTAAAAACATACAAAAAGCAGCATCATATGGATGGAACAGGCTACAGTTTGGAATATATATACATATACCATGCCACAATAACAACTGGTGAAATAGAAAGCCGTACACTTGAAGGACAGCATGGATGGATTTTTGGGAAGGCATGGAGGGGGATAGGGAAGGGAGAAATTTCATAATTAAATTATAATATCAAGAAATTAAAAAAAAAGATGAAAGTACTCAAAGATGTTTGAACTCAAGCAATTTCCTTTCTCTAGAAGCCTCACAAGTAACTGGTTCAAGAAAAAGTATATGTCTCAAATGAAAATATTTTAAGTTATTGTTTTAAAATTTCTATCTTAGTCAAACATTTAAAATGATTGCCCTCAAATGAAGTTAACCAAACTATTTTTAGGAAATATTCCATTTAAATTTTTGGGGGGAGGAGGGAAATGCCTAACTACAAAGCTCAGGCTGGCCTTAAACTTGGGGAGCTCCTGACTCTGTCTTCCAAGTGTTGGGGTTGCAGGTTCGCACCATTATCATGCCCAGCAAGCTACATCCACCGATGGAACAGAAGCTTTGTTGCACAAACTACTAGCAGTTAACACATTTAAGAGGTAAAATATATAGCAATTAAAACAGAAAAATTAAAAATAGTAAATACTACATCAACATACCTTTTGTAGACTTGTTGGATTCAACTGAGTTTTGTCAATTATTTTTATTGCAACCTGGGGAGGGAAAGTATTTACAGATTTTCAGAACTTGCTAATTATAGATTAAACAGTAACAGTTTTATAAATGCTCACATATGGCATTGTTAACAAGCAAATCTCAGTTAGTTATAACAAAACAATTAAGACTTCATAAGACTGTGATTAAGAAGAGACCTCATGGAAATGATATTATTATAACAATCTCTATTTGTTACTTAATAGAGGAGGGTGAAATAATCTCTTCCATCCTACCCTCAAAGTACTGCAGAATGAATACACTTCAAAAATGAAATGTAGTGTAGCAAATCTCTCACTCTGGGGGGTGGCAGTACTGGTTAGATAAGAGTCTCATTCGTGCAAGGCTAATGCTCCACTGCAGACCTAACCCTCCCCATCCCCACTTTGGTCTGTACCGAAACTAATTTCAGCAAACATTGGCATTATAGGGCAGAAACTTGAAAGGAATATTTAGCCTAAAGAGCTCTAGGTTGGAGATCAGCCTGGTCTACAGAATGAGTTCCAGGACAGCCTGAGCAACACAGAGAAACCCTGTCTTGAAAAACAAAAACAAGCAATTTAATAGATGGATGGATGGACGGACGGACGGACGGACGGACACAGGCACGCACACACACATGCCTGCCATAGATGATAACCACAGAGAAACCCTGTCTTGAAAAACAAAAACAAGCAATTTAATAGATGGACAGACGGACGCGCGCGCGCACACACACACACACACACACACACACACACACACACACACACACACACACACACACACACACACACACGCCTGCCATAGATGATAACCTTCTGAAGTCGATTCTCTCTGTCCACTATGTGGGTTCCAGGGATTAATTCAGGTCATCTGATGAAGCTAAGCCATAGGAACCTTTACCCATTGAGAGACATCTTGTCAGCCCAACACTACATTATTTTATAAAACTACTTGGTCTAAAACTTCTACCTGCTCAAATTAGTGATTTTTTTATGAGCCTGTTCGACTCTACGACCAAGAAAGAAGAAACATTGTAGCAATGATTCTGACTGCTTCAAAGCAACTCAGAATTAAGAAAAAAGTATGTGCATGCACTTGAAAAAAGACAAAATACTAGTTCCATATTTAAAAAAATATAGGTGGAAACTGCACTAAATAAGAGAAAAGAGTATTTTCTGGTAGGGTATTCAAACATCACCTATACATTCCCACCTAGGAGGAACCAGGCTATTTATTCAGTTTGATAGTCCAGGTTGTACTATGCATGGGGCTGTTGCTAACAGTTTCCTGTGAGATTGAAATATTCCATCCTGCAGTGAAGCTCCTTCAGCAAGAAGATAAACAAATTAAAACAGCTTCAGGAAGTCCCTAAAACTGACCAGATTTATTAGGCCCTCTCAGATAAAGACCTCTGAAGCCAGACCAAGCTGCCTAGAAGCAGTTTATATAAACCAAGGCACCTGGAAAGGCCCCTCTTCAACCTGCTGAACTACCTGCAGGGGACCAGTGTGGCCCAGGCTGCCAGCTTTGTAAGCTGTAATCAAACAGTTGTCTTGCAGTCATTTCTGCTCCTATAAGTGACCCCTCATCCATATTTTTATAAGTAACATGGATAAAACTTATGGTTCACCAAGCTGGTATGTGCACTTTGTCTATCATGAATTCCTACCTGGGGTGAGTATGTTTTTGTGTAATGTCTCCCCAGGAAAAGTTTTATCACACAACAGCATGGTGCTTACATTTGTTAAGCTGATCTAAGGCCTTGAACACTCATAATTAACAACCAAAGATAGTTTAAAAATGGAGACAGGACAAAACATGGCTTCTAGCATTTTAACAGATTACAAACATCACTTATAAAAATTTACAGTATTTCAGAGTAGAATTAATGTTTTTCGATCTTTATTTTCTTTCCTTTTTATGATTTATTTTTAATTTTAAGTACATTGGTGTTTTGTCTGAACCTTTCTTTTCTGGTCATCATCCAATGTCATTCTCAGGGCCAAATCTGGCCGTGCTGAGCCCGTTTCCCATTTTCTTCCCTCTGAGTCTCTGAAACCTGGTTTCTAGCTGTTTACAACTGCTAGCTTCCTGTTTGTAAACATCAATTCTATCCTGCTTCTGTTCTTACATATTCATATTCAAGGACTGCTTTTGTTTGTGGGGTTAGTTCTTGGTTTTGGGTTTTTTGAGACAGGGTTTCTCTGTGTAGTTCTGGCTGGCCTGGTACTCAGAGGTCTGCCTGTTTCTACCTCATGAATACTGGGATTAAAGGCCTGAGCCACCGCTTCCCGGCTTTTATTTATATTTTATGTGTATGAGAGTTTTGCCTGCATGTGTGTACCTGGTGCCCATGGAGGCCAGAAAACAGCACTGGATCTCCTAGAACTACAGTTACGACAGTTGTGAGCTACTACCTGGGTGAAGGAAATGAACCCAGGCCTTCTGCAAAAGCAGTCAGTACTCTTAATTGCTGAGCCATCACTCCAGGCAGGAACTGCTTTTCAAAAAGGTCAGATATACTGTATACAGCTCCACTAAATTATAGAAAATTCATCAAAGCTGCTGTGGGTGAAAGATAATCATTTAACCTATACACATAGCAAGGGCACCTGAGGGGAAAGTTCTTAATCTCTTTTCCTCCAAGCTGGGTTGATTCAATCACCAGATTAACCTTGGACCAGACATGGATGGAGCTTGGAAAGCTGAAACCTTGAGATCACAAAAAAAAGTGACTATGAGGTACGATTGCTTGGTGTTACTAGAAAGGTGGAAACTACAGAGGAGACAACCATTAGTTCTCAAGGCTGTGGGTGGGGGTGGGGAAGAACGATCCAGAAAAAGCCACAAAGGTTCTCTAGGAAAGGGAGTTGATTGTGCCTGTCACATGTTCAATAAAGTTCTGGAAATTTCATTTAGTAAGTATGATTCCAGAAGCAAAGTGTAAAGTTTCAAACAGAGTAATAAAGAGGCTAGTACATGAGAACAGTCAGAGCAAACACCCGTAAAGGAAAATGTTTCTCTTCTATCGTCTGATCAAACACCTGGAAGGGTTAAGGCACCCATAACCATTAAAAGAACAGCCAAAAAAAAAAAAAAAAAAGGTACTCTAGGAGCTAGCGAGAGAACTTAGCAGTCAAGGGTGTGCACTGCTCTTTGCAGAGGACCTGCCTGAGTTCAATCCCCAGCAACCAAACTAAGCAGCTGTAATTCTGCAATTCTGGCTGTAGAGGAATCCAATGTGTGGCTATACTCAAGAGCACAAAACTACAGACAGTACACATAAATTTAATTTAAAAAAAAAAATGAGCCATGCAGTGGTGGCACATGCCTTTAATCCCAGCACTAGGGAAGCAGAGGCAAATGGATCTCTGTGAGGTCGTAAGGCAGCCTGGTCTACAGAGTTAGTTTCAGGACAACCAGGGCTACGCTGAGAAACACTGTCTCAAAAACTAAATAAATAAAAAAAATAAAATAAAACTTTTTGCCGGGAGGTGGTGGCTCACGCCTTTAGTCCCAGCACTCAGGAGGCAAAGGCAGACGAACCTCTGTGAGTTCAAAGCCAGCCTGGTCTACAAGAGCTAGTTCCAGGACAGCAACCAAAGTCACAGAGAAACCATGTCTAGAAGACCCAAAATAAATAAATAAATAAAATTCTTAATAATAAAAAAAGAAAATACTCTAAATCCCTTAAGCTTCCAATAGCCTGAATAGTAGTCTCCTTAAGCTGCCATAATAAATACCACAGACTGGTAGCTTAAACATAATTCATTTTTTTTCTGTTTTAGTGAATGATTGTCCCAAATCAAAGTGCCAGCAGAGTTGATTCTGGTGAGGGCTTTGTTCCTAGCTTCAGACAGCTCATTCTTTCTCAGAGTATCCTCACATAGTAGAAAGAGATCATTTCTCTGTGTCTCTTTTTTACAAAGTGTGTGTGTGTGGTATGCCTACTTGCTATGTGCATGTGTAAGGGATGGGGTGGGGGAGCAAACCCTTTAGTAAAGGGTGAATGCAAACAGTGACAGTAGCTGTTTACAAAGTAAAACTTTAGGGGCTGGAGCGATGCCAAGCAGGTTAGAGCACTACAGCTCTTTGCAGAGGACTCAGGTGAAGTTCCTAAGATCTACATGGTGACTCACAACCATCCAAAACTCCAGATCCAGAGGCCTCAAACCCCAATTCTGACCTCTGTGAGCACCAGACAACACACTCATGGTGCACATATATACATGCGTGTTAAATACTAATACACATACAAGAAAATTCTTTTTTTTTTTTTTTTTTTTTCTAAAGAAAAAAAAAAAAGCTGCCCAACTACTACAACATCGCTCACTCATGCCTGAGGCACTTGGCTGAACACAGACATTTCTCTGCAGGATACACCTCAACCTTGCAATTAGGACAACCAAACAGCACTCCATCACTATGATCAGGAACCACATTAAACAGCACAATCTTTTTTTTTTTTAACACCACACATAAAAATGTAAAATAAACATAGCATTAAATAGACTGTAGGGAGAAAAAAAGGCAAATTAGTGCCAAGGTACTGTGAGGGATGATTTTTATCAAGTATATAAATTTATGAGTAAGTGGCTGGAGAGATGGCTCAGCCATGAAAGGCTAGGTTCACAACCAGAAATATAAATTTCTAAGTATGAACTCTGGAATGAATGGTGGCAATGGCTTCCCAACAATGCAAATAAAAATATCATCACTAAACTTAAAAAGTTAAAACTGTAACTCTTACACTACATATATTTTCTATACAATAAAGCAGTAGTTCAGCCCAGTAATCCTAGCACTTGAGAGGCTGAAGGAGGAAGAGCATGTTTGCGACCAGTCTGGGTTACAGAGTGAATTCTAGGCTAGCCTGGGCTACACAGCTGACAATCTAGATCAAAGAATCATAAAAACAAAACAATTATCCCATGAGTGTAACACAGTGATTTTCTTATCTCAGAATTCAGTGTACAGCATGGACAGATGGCTCAGCCAGTTAAGAACCCATCCATCCATAATTGCAGTTCCAGGGATCTGACCTTTTCTGATCTCTGAAGGCACTAGGCAAACATGTGTTACATATGTATACATGCAGGCAAAAACACTCATGCACATACTTTAAAAATGTAGAAAGGAACATGGCTTTGCACCCTGTACGTTCAGAGTGTACTGGAAGCAGTCAGTCACTTAAACTGTTGTGTGTTATGCAAGGCCTTTCTTTCAATCTTCCGTTGCTCACTTTCAAATCTGCTGCTGCTTCTATTCAACTGAAGCAAATTATTCTGGGTATTAACTCTGTCAGTTTTTGTATAATGGTTTTTAACTCAAATTCAATTAATCACTCCTTTCACCCTAAGAAACACCTCTATGTTGAGTTCCAGAATAGCATCAAAGACAATATCCATGACATCTGAAAGAATAAGGAATTAATTCCTTCCTTCCTTCCTTCTTTCCTTCCTTTCTTCTTTTTTCTTTTCTTTTTTGGCTTTTCAAGACAGGGTCTCTCAGGATATCCCCAGCGTTCTGGAACTCACTCTGTAGACCAGGCTGGCCTCAGAGAGCCACCTGCCTTGCCTTCCAAGTGACGAGATTAAAGGTGAGCACCACCACTGGCTGCCACCTGATACTCCTCCCTTTTTAACAGTGTATTTCTTCATCCACTTCAACCAAAATAATGGACAGAAGACTAAAACTTAGCAAACTTCTATTAGGTCTCACAATAAAGATATTTGTGGGGAAAAATAAAATGAAGGCTAAAGAGAACATATACTGCTCTTGCAAAGAACCCAATTTCACAGCCAGGCGTTGATGGCTCACACCTTTAATCCCAGCACTCAGGGGGCAAAGGCAAGCGAATCTCTGTGAGTTCAAGCCTAGCCTGGTCCACAGACTGAGTTCTAGGACAACCAAGGATACACAGAGAGACTCTTGTCTCAAACCTCCTCCTCCTCCTCCTAAAAAAAATGACAAAATAAAAGATAACATAATAAATTTACATAATTATAATGAAAAGTATATTTTGGTTTATGACGTCTGATTATGAACCTGATGGTTTAAATCATCAAAGTTATGGCTTAAAGGCTTATGTCATCCCCATGCCCCCAAAACCCATGTTGAAATGTAACTGCCATGGTAACAGCATTACACCGTAGAATACTGAAGGGGAAGACTGGGACATAACAGAAATGAACTCAGCCATCGTTCTAGGGTGGGGGAGGGACACTATAAAAGGAATCTAATCCTTTAATCTTGAACTTTTCTGTCTCTAAAACTATCAGAAATTATTTTTCTAAAAAGTAAGGTGCACCATCTGATATTCCCTTACATCAGTAAAAATGGATTGAGACAATCAGACAAAGTTTCTTATACAGCTTAGACAAGGATGTGAAAAAATAGACATTCATTTTTGGTAGGATAATTACGATTTTTCAAAATTATCTTAGCACTGTCTATTACAATGTGAAATAGTTAGTCACTTTGGCCCAGGGCTTTTTCTCCCTATGACTTTATGCTATATTCTTAATAAGATCACACAGAGGCTAATGTTTCCTATGGACCTATTTGTAGCAGCAACAAAAACATTTAGAGATATCCCTAGTGGTCACACTGTGGTCCCCTGTGTATCCTGAAAGACTATGCTGCCTTTCCTATGGTATGAAATCCACAAGTACAAATACCGTGACAGTGGTCAAGGTCCATTACTAACCAAAAATACCACGATTTGTTCGGCAAGATGGCTGAGCATGGCACGGTGCTTGTCTCACAAGCTCAAACTGATTACACGTATAATGACAGGAGAGAGCTGAGTGTAAGGGAGCTGTCCTCTAGTCTCCTCACATGGGCAGTGATGTGTATGCTCATGCTCACACACACTCTAACAACAGTATTACTGAAAATAGCCATATTAGAGAACGCTATTATGTCCATGAATCTTTTTGTTAAGCCAAAGGTTAATGTATATATAAAAACTGTGGGAATTCTCTTGGGATAGAGAAACTGACAAAACAAAACAAAAAAACTTTTGCTTTGTACATAATAAATAATAAATTTTATCATGTTTACATATATGATTCTGGTTATACCTGTAATAAAAGGGAGGAAAAGAAAAATTATTTTGACTGAAATTTTTGAAAGCTGAAAGGAACCTTAAGTTAAGCCACTTTGGTCACCACCACTGTTAAACCCTTCTGGAAAACGACTACACTACAAGTAAACACAGTACCCAGTCTCCAGCACACGCTGTCTGTTGATCTGTCTGTCCCATTACCTCTGCCGCTTAAGGAAACCGGGGGAAACATTGGGAACTGGTGAAAACTAACATGTTATCTCAAGAAAGGCCCCACTCAGGGACAGTAGGGACAGCTTCATCTATGCAGCTTGCTTCTGGATCCTCCACATATCCACAAAAAATATAGTTGGTAAAACTGAGACTGTGAAGGACAAATTTTCTGACACTGTCCTAAAGTTGTATGTCACTGTCCTCAAGTTCTAGTTAGGGTAGAACAGGGTGTCCCACCCCCTGTAAGTCCCAGTATAAACAACACCGAGAAGAGCTAAGGGACATGTGGCAGTGACCAGGCTGTCTGCTGGCACAGTGACTGGCACAGGGCTTGCTCCCTCCCGTCCCAGCCCTAGTGAGCTACGGGCATCAATGCCGTACCACCTGTCACGACGTAGTCCTGGCATGCCATCAGAGGAGTGTTGCGCACAGCACATCTCTGTTTTATTGGAGTCTTGGTTTTTTTTTTGTTTGTTTGTTTTTTGTTTTTCTTCGAGACAGAGTTTCTCTGTGTAGTCCTGACTGTCCTGGAACTCACTCTGTAGACCAGGCTGGCCTCAAACACAGAGATTTCCCCATCTCAAAGAATCCTGCTCTAGAAATTAAATCAGTGGATCACCCACACATAATACCTGCCCTTCAAACGGGGCTCATGTTGGGTGGTGTACAACTTTAATCTCAGTTCTCTGGAGGCAGAGATGAGTAGATTTCTGCAAACTGAAGACAGCCTGGTCTACATAGCAAGCCAGTCAGAGCCAAAGAAAAAGAAAAAGGCTGTCAACTGCTTTTCCATCGCTATATTTCTAGAAGTCTGCCATGTGCTCTGGTGAGCACTTCCTGTGTGAATGCAGACAAAGCTGGGTTTTGTTTTGTTGCCATTTGGCTGCATTTTAATGATATGGGTCAAATGAGTAACTGTCTCTAAGAGAAGTATCAATAGTAACTATATTCCTGAACTGGTTGTATTTACAGGGCATACTATTTTGTTTCTTTCTTTCTGTTCATTTATTTGGTTGCGCCCCCCCCCCCCCCACACACACACACCCTGGTTTTGAGACAGGGTTTCTCTGTAGCTTTTGGAGGCTGTCCTGAACTTGCTCTGTATAGACCAGGCTGCCTTGAACTCACAGAGATCTGCCTGCCTGCCTCTGCCTGCCTCTGCCTGCCTAGCTGACTGTTTCTATTTTGAAGCAGCATTTCTCTGTGCAACCAACTGTCCTGACTGTCCTGGAACTCACTCTGTAGACCAGGCTACCTGCCTCTGCCTCCTGAATGCTGGGACTAAAGGCACACACCACCTCTCCCAATCAGAACGTCTCTTTTAAAAGCATCTTTCAATCATACAATTATAGTCATCTGACCAGTTATCTGTTATACCTGTAACAAGTACCAACTACTTCCCTATATATAGCAAGAGTGGAGGAGGAAACACAAGTCAATGGATGTAAGATAAGCCCTGCTGTACTGTAAGAAGGGGATCAGGGGTGTGTCAACAAATACTTCCCAGAAGTAATCCCTACACAGAAGGACAAAGAGTACTTAGACAACAGGTGCCAAGTCCTAAATACAAGAACCCCGTCAAAGCAGAATGCACCTCATAAGAAGATGCAAAGAGGAAATTAATTCTGTGGTTTCAATGCATGTACTTTGATAAGGAACGAGCCAAGATCACAAAAGCTGGGAAAGCATGTGCCTTCCGGCACAACCTGGCAAACATGGACTACCAGAAATCCTCAGAAAAGGAAGGAAACCCATGGGATAAACCTGTAAATACAGATAACTACTGATCTGCAAATACCGTGAGCTTATGGGCCTATGAACAGAAGTGCATAAGTTCTAGCAAGCAATTCACAATTTTATTGATTTTCCACTGAAAAAAAAAAAGCAGAACATTATTAATTTTTCAAGTCAGAGCATTCACTTGACATACTTACAGCAACCGAAAAGCAGAACTTCCCAGTTGTTAATATGTGTCCTGGTCCTTAAAAAGTTAGCAGAACAAAAACACAGCAGAAGCAAGCACAGCATTTACCTCTCTGCCTGTGAGGATGTGTCTCGCCAATTTCACTTTTGCGAAGTTCCCCTTGCCGATTGTTTTCAACAGTCTGTAGTTTCCGATGTGAGGCTGTTCATCTGCACAGGAAGCTATTGAGTTTCTACACCGAGCTCCAGAGCGCCCAGTGCGGGAGGTGACTTCTTGCCTCCCGTCTCCATGTGAAGTATGCTGAAACATAATGTACACAAAGACAAGGAAATCAGAGGACACACAGTGCTGCCAAGTTTTAGGAGCATCTAGTAGAAGAAACAATGGCTTTCACTTGAATCTTAAAGGATTGAACCATATGATATAAATTAATGAGGAACTGTTATAAGAAATAGATCAAGTGTATTAACTCAATCAGGTTCTCAGAGAGCTGAGTCAATTCCAACTTATTTTCAAATTTACCATGGAGTACATTTAGTAGAAACTGTCCATCAAATTTTGCATTGCAACTGTTTCCTGAGCCACTGGTATACAGAGGACAATCTAAAAGCACCAATAGGCCATGATGGAGTAGTAATGACCAAAACTATACAGTACAGAGTTCGGCCAGCTCTTTTTGGATACAGGTATTTAATTAAATTATCCAAGATATACAACGCTTTCTTATAAAGCAGGTTTATTTTACATAATTTTTGCAAAATTGTGGGCTAATTTAAGTATTCTGAGAAGCTTAAGGTGCAGCTAGACTAAGCTATGAAGTTTGGTAGGTTAAGAGTAATAATTAGAAAGGCATTTGCAGTAATGTTTACTACAATTGTGACTCCACTGTCATCTGACATGTATCTGTATTATAAAAGGTGACTATAACATAAAACAGAACATAACTCTTAGCAACTGTTTCTATGTCTAATCCTCACCCCAGCCTGTGAAGGAGCAGTGTTAAATGTCACTTTACACTGATGACAATGAGCCAATAGCTAATTGGTGAGAAATTCAAAGAGAATATATATTAACATTTCTTGCTATATGCAATCAACTTTTTTCTTTTTATGTATCAGTTTCATTTTAGAGCTTTTTGTTTTATTTTGATTTTGGTCTTCAATTAAAAGAGCTATGCCTGGCCAGGTCGTGGTGGCACACACCTGAAATCCCAGCACTCAGGAAGCAGAGGCAGGAGGATCTCTGTGAATTCAAGGCCAGCCTGGTCTAGAGTAACAAAAAAACGTTATGCCTGAGGCTGCAGAAGGGGCATAACGCTCCATGCACT
This sequence comes from Phodopus roborovskii, assembly GCF_943737965.1. Classification (NCBI taxonomy): domain Eukaryota; kingdom Metazoa; phylum Chordata; class Mammalia; order Rodentia; family Cricetidae; genus Phodopus; species Phodopus roborovskii. Next base: position 11,449,165 of record NW_026126516.1, on the reverse strand, counting down.
TACCATTCTTGCAAGGACTCAGGTTTGATTCTCAGCACTCACACATTGGTTCAAAACTACCCATAATTCCAGGTTCAGGGGTCTGATGCCCTCTTCTGGCCTTCAGACAACAGTCACACACATAGTGCACAAACACACAAAACCCTCAAGCATAAAAAAATAACTAAAACTAAAACCCTTCCAAAATGTTTAACATTTCTTCTGTGGAAAATGAACTAGACATAGGTGTCCATGGTGACAAAAACCTTTAATCCCAGCACTTGAGGCAGAGACAAGCAGATAGCTGTGAATTTAAGGCCAGCCTGGTCTACACAGTAAGTTCCAGCACTCCACAGTAAGACCCTGACTAAAAAAAAAAAAAAAAAAAAAAAAAAAATGAAAGAATGAATAAAAAGCAACTAGACAGCATAAATCTTGAAAAGATTTTTATTTTATTGTTCTATTCAGGACCAACTATTACAAACTTAGTAATTCTTGGCAAGTCAGCCATATTTAAATTAAACTGACTTTGTATAAACCTTTTAGACAAATGACTTTCAATAAAGGGACCCAAAAAGGCACTAAAATTCAACTAGGAGAAGGGGATTTTGGAACATTTTGGAATAGTGGAGATATTTTTAGAGTTTACAATTGAGGGATGCTAGTGACACTATAAACCTCCTATAACACACAGGACGGAGCCAGATGGCTCAGCCAGGAAAGGTGTTTGCTGCCATGCATGACAATCCTGCGATGGATCCCCAGGATTCTCATGGCTGAAGAGAAAAGACCTTCCTGTGTACCCCACAGAGTAAGTATAATAAAAAAGGGTTGAAATAAAGCAAGGAACTGCAGTCCAAAGCTTGCTATAATTCTAGTAGCCCACGTCTGCAATCCTAGCACTGGAGAAGCGGAGGAGGGATCTGCAAGAGGCCAACCTGCGCTCCATAGTGAGTCAAACACAAACTCAAAACAAGCTCAGCAAACAAAAGCCCACAAGTACCCGCAAGGACAGCAACAAAACTATCTCAACATATCAGTCATTCTAAGATTTAAATGATTATTACACAGAAATGAAACTTGCTCATTTCCCTAAACCCTGACCCTACTTTTCCCATTATAAGCCACTCTCTCTATCTTGTATGGAGAGAGTGATGAGCTGCACTGTTCCTCCCTCTTGGGTTTCTCTCACTTTCCAGTCAATCCGGGCTTCCTCTGCAATCTCTTAAGCCTCACTTCTCCATTTCTACCATGGCTGCACCCATCTTTGGTTAACAGGGCATATCTCAACCCTCTCCCAATACAGCCTCTTCAGCCCCTCACACACCAACAACACAGAACAAGGCTCTAGCTCTATTTCTTTCTCTTGTGCTCTCTCTCTCGCTCTCTCTCTCTTTTTTTTTTTTTTTTTTTTTTTTTTTTGTTTTTTGTTTTTTGTTTTTTGCTTGCTTGCTTGCTTGCTTGTTTGTTTTTAGAGACAGGGTTTCTCAGTATAAAAACTCATGGTTATTCTGGAACTCACAAATGCCCCTGCCTCTACCTCCCAAGTGCTGGGATTAAAGGTGTGCACCATCCCACCAAGCTCTGAATCTAGCTCTGAATCTACATGGTTTACCTTACTCTCATTTCACATGCCACTAATACTGAAAAAAACACAGCTTTAGATCATAATTCATCATGATTGATAGAAATTTTTACACACACACCCTACCTTTGGTGTTTTGAGATAGGGCCTCTCTCCACTATGTAACCTTAGCTGGTCTGGAATCGATATGTAGATCAGACTGTCCCCAAACTGAGAGATCCATCTGGCTCTGCCTCTCCAGTGCTGGGATGAAAGGTGTTCACTACTATATCCAGCAATAGCATTGTCTTATCTTTACTCTTTTCACTAGGCTGTCCTTTCTGCTGCTCTTACCCTTATCTCCTCAAGGCTTCACTTGTGAACTCCATTTAATGAGCTCCAAGAAACCAGTCTATATTATTAGCACACAGGACTTCAAATATAGCAGGGGTCAAAGTGCTAAGTAAACAAATAAATAGCCAAGTAGACTTGCTTGGTTGGATATTGTTTATATAGGTGAACAGTTAGATGTACTACAGAAAAAAAGGTGCTTACCTAGCACATGTGGAGCCCTGAAATAAAGTAAATTAACAAGTAATAATGGTGACAATAATAAACCTGACCATTAAATCAATGGTTTTGGATTACTCAGTTGTTTTTGTTTGCTTGTTTTTTGGGAAAAGCTTGTGTATGTAAATGCGTTCTCTCTCTCTCTCTCTCTCTCTCTCTCTCTCTCTCTCTCTCTCTCTTCTCCCGAGTGCTGGGATTAAAGGCGAGCACCACCACCACCCCTGAGCTGAATTACTCAGTTTTTTCACTGAAATACTTCATCCAGAAAAACTATCAAAGTTATCTTCAGGTGGAATTAACTTTAAAGAAGCCCTACTGTTTGGAGTGGACTGTGAAAAACCCTTCACAGACATATTTCTTTATTACAACAGCAATGTGGGATAGATCATATTGCACTGTTTCTTAATAAAGATTACACAAATCTTAAAACTGAAGGTCTGCTTAAGTCTCTAACAGCAAACTTTTCCTGCACACATTACCCACTCAGCCCTTCCCTCAATCACGGCTTCAGGTATCCATCTTCCTCTTTCTGCAAGCATAGACTCCTTCAATCATGCCATCCTTTATGAACTCAGTCTGGGGGTAAAACGGTGCTGGAGTGTGCCTTTAATCCCAGCACTGGGGCAAGTAGATTTCTGTGAGTTGGAGGCCAGCCTGATACACAGAATAAGTTCCAGGACAGCCAAGTTTACACAGAGAAACCCTGTCTTGAAAAACCAAAGCGGGAAAAAAGAAATATACTATTGAGTAAAGATTTGGCCAGGCAGTAGTGGCACATGCACCTTTAGTCCCAGCACTCAGGAAGCAGAGGCAAGAGGATCTCTGAGCTCAAGGACAGCCTAGTCTACAAAGAGAGTTCTAAAACAACCAGGGCTACACAGAGAAATCCTGTCTAAAAAACCAAGGGGGTAAAAAAGGAAAAAAAGAAAAAAGAAAGACTTAGTGAGGAAAACAACATGAAGGCTGGGAAACTGGAAGGCCACAGGTGTTCAGATAAGTCTTGCCAAGGGGACCTTTGAGCAAGATGAGAAAGTGGAAACACTATTATATAGTGGTGCTTCTCAATCTGTGAGTAGCGATGCTTTTGGGGGCCTAAGACCATCAGAAAACACAGATATTTACATTATGATTCATCAACAGAAGCAAAATTACAGTTACGAAGTTATCACTGAAGATAACTTTAAGGTTGGAGATCACACATGAGGAACTGTACTAAAGGGTCATTAAAGCCTTAGGAAGGTTGAGAACCACTGCTTAACGAGCATCTGGTTCTAGACAGAATAGCTACAGACCATCAAGTGTCCAAAGAACAGCAGGGAGACACCTGAGACCACCAGCACAGGGAGCAGGAGAGACAGGAGACAGACAGAAAGAAGAGAGTAGGTCAAAATGCAAGGATAATTATGTCACCACTGTCACCAAAACAATTTTATAGATGAGGTAACAGAAGCACAAGAAGTAATTTACCCCAAGCCATACAAAGTTAAATAATTCTAAGTCTAAAGAATCATTCCTATAAGTGCCTTAACCTCAAAAGTTTGACATGCATCCTGTTTAAGGTTCACACTCCTCCCGCTTGAAATCCAAGTGGGGTTGGGCTGCAAGAGAGAATGGCAGAAGTAACACTGACTTTCAAGACTGATATAAAAGCCAGGCAGCTTCTGCCTTACTGGCTGAAACAATAAGCCTCCATGGAAGAAACACAGTAATGCACCGAAAGTGTAACCACACCAAGGCCTGCTGTACACATGCACTTGTCAAGAGTCCCACCTGGAATCCTGGCACTCGGGAGGTAGAGGCAGGTGAACCTCTCTGAGTTCGAGGATAGCCTGGTCTACAGAGTGAGTTCCAGGACAGCTAGGGCTACGCAGAGATACCTTGTCTCAGGGAGGGGGAAAAAGAAAAAAAAGAGTCCCAGCTGGGCACCCATTCTTCTTTGGATAGGTTATACCTATCCAAGTGCTGGCACAAGAGTTAAGCCCAAGTCTAGAATGTAGGTCTTTCATCCTAGTTAGTCAACCCTGACCTCAGTCTTCAAAAGCCTGTGCACTTGAGGCCTCAGACACAGCAGAGCAGAGATAATCCATCTCTATCACAATTTCTTCCACAACAATCTGTGAGCACAATAAAATGCCACTTTGGGCTGGAGATGGCTCAGTGATTAAGAGCAATTACTGTTCTTCCAAAGAACACAGAGTCAATTCCCACAACTCTCTTGTCTCACAACGGTCTGTAATGCCAGTTCGAGGGGATCCAACACCCTCTTCTGGTCTTCATCGACCTTGCATGTAGGTGGTGCGCACTGCACGCGCACGCACACACGCACGCGCGCGCGCACACACACCCACAAACATGCAGGCAAAACACCCATGTCCCCACCCCCCCACACACTAATAATAATATATCTTTTTAAATGGTTCTTGTTTTATAATACTAACTTGGGGAACTGTTGGATAGCAGCAGCAAGGAGAATCTGAACTAGGGCAGGGCAGTGGTGGTGCTTGCCTTTAATCCCAGCACAACCAGGGATATGCAGAGAAATCCTGTCTTAAAAGAAAAAGGGGAAAAAAAAAAAAAAAAAAAAAAAAAAAGAATCTAACCTAAAATTAAAATGTGAGGGGATCTGGCTCTGGCCGCGACTTGTCATCCTACTGATCAACAAGGTTGATTCGGCTGAGCTGGCTGGCTATCTCCTTCCTCCCTCACCCCTCCATGTGCTCTACCCCAGTGTGCGCTTGGTAGAGGAGGACCTGTCTTCAGCCGAAGCTGTGTAAACAGTTTGTGCTACCCTGCTAGAACCTACAAATTAGAAACTCAATAAAAATGGAAAAAGAAACTAATACATTGCCATAGTATGTAAAAGATGTTTTAGCATTGATTATCTTCAATGTCTAGAAGGCAACCTTCTTCTGATAATTTAACCTCCTAAATCTACTCTCACAGTAAAGCTATAGGTAACAACAGGCCTAGAACAGGTAAGGGCTGGATAAGGGGAGGGAAGAGTTGGGGAACAAAACCTCAGAAGAACATCAAACAGCCTCAAAGGCTTCCCACAGCAAAAGATGCTTGCCCAGTTCAAATAACTCTTCAGGGCAAGTCCTAGAGCAGAAGGCAAATAAGAAATAGTTCTAAGTCTACTCCTTTCTAAGATTCTCATCCTAGAACATATTCTTGTAGATAGTATAGTCATAAAATACTGATGCATATGAAATGGGTTATACAGAATCCTGGGATCCAATTTTTTAACTAACTTACACAAATTTCATATTAAATGGCTATCAATACAAATTGTCATGTAAAATGTAACATAACCCTCACAATATTTAGGCTCCAACCAGTAGCAACTACCTATTTTTGTTTGGGTCTGTTTTCCCAGACAGGGTTTCTCTGTATTGCTTTGGAGCCTGTCCTGGACCTGGCTCTGCAGACTAGGCTGGCCTTGAACTCTGAAGACAATCACCTTCCTCTGCCTCCAGAGTGCTGGGATTAAAGGTGTGCACCACCAACGCTCAGCCACAACTATCACTATTAAGAAGAAATACAGACAAAATACCTCCTAGTTTGAGCCTTCAAGATTAACCATGGCTGAGAAGTTTAGGTGATTAGTAAGGTTTTTTTGTTTTGTTTTGTTGTTTTTTATTTTTTCTTATTTTACATGTTCATCCCAGTTCCTTCTCCCTCCCATGCCTCCCCACCTCCTCCTATCCCACCCCTCCCACTCCACAGGGAGGGTGAAGCCTTCTAGGAGGCTTCCTAGAAGTCAAGTCATTTATTTGGAGTAGGGTCTAGGCCCTCACTCCTGCCTCTAGATTAAGGGAGTATCCCTCCATGGGGAATGTGCTCCCAAAGTCCTTTCACGCACCAGGGGATACATCCTGGCTCCTCTGTCAGAGGTCCCTTAGTCTGCCCAGGCCTTCTAACTGAGACCCACGTTCAGGGGGTCTGAGTCAGTCCAATGCTGGTTTCCCAGCTATCAGTCTGGGGGTCCATGAGCTCTCCCTTGTTCAGGTCAGCTGTCTCTGTGGGTTTCTGTAGCCTGGTCTTGACCCCATTTTCTTATCACTCCTCCTTCTCTGCAACTGGATTCCAGGAGTTTGACTCAATGTTTAGCTGTGGGTGTCTGCTTCTGTTTCCATCTTTACAATGGCATACAAGGTAGTTATCAATCTCATTATCAGGTGATTAGTAATGTTAAAGAATCCTAGATTGGGGCTGGCGAGATGGCTCAGTGGTTAAGAGGACACTGGCTCCTCTTCCACAGGTCTCAAATTCAATTCCCAGCACCCACATGGTGGCTCACAACCATCAGTAATGAGATCTGATGCCCTCTTCTGGTGTGCATGAAGACAAGCCATTCATACACATAAAATAAATAAATATGGGTGGGGGTTCTAGATTGGAGCCAGGTGTGGTGCCTTTAAATCCCAGCACTCCGGAGGCAGAAGCAAGTGGATTGTAAGGTGTATGGTTTCCCAATGGGCGTGGTCAGTGCCACAGACGGACTATCTCACTACAGTGGATCTCTGTGAGTCTGAAGCCAGCATGGTCTACAGTACCAGCTCCAGTTGCAGGACAGTCAGAGCTACACAGAGAAACAATGTCTCAAAAAAAACCAAACACAATGAAACAAATCCTAGGTTAAAGAGTTGGACTTTCCTAGTCACCTTCTGTTACTATAATAAAATACCTGAAGGGCTGGAGATATGACTCAATGGTTAGGAGCACTGCATGCTCTCCCAGAGGACGTGGGTTCAATACCCAGCACCACATGGCAGCTCACAACTGTAATTCCAGTTCCAGGGGACTCAACACCCACAGCAAAATTACATTAAATGCACATAAAATAAAATAAAATAAAACCCTGCAATAAAATACCTGAGATAATTGACTCGAGAAAAGGTTTGTTTCTTTTGCTCACTTTTCAGAAGGCAATGCTATAGTTTGCAGGGCAAAACTGTTCACCTCCGAGCTAGGAAGAGAGATTCAGGAAAGGGGCTCCCACAATAACACAAGGGTTTCCTAATAGATCCAAAATGGAGAATGAGGTTTTACAAATAGGCCTGTGGGTGACATCAATATTCAAACCGTCACACTCCAAAAGAGAAGTCTTCCTGAGTCAGTGTCTGCTCTCCCTTACCCCAATAGGAAGGCATATGTGGGTCAGTAGATCAGATATAAGTGTATTTTTTGTGAGTGTATCAACTTCAAAAAAAAAAAAAAAAACACACACACAAGAGAGCACACAGAGAGACAGAGAACAGAGAGTCTCACACTGCAGCCCGGGCTGTTTCTAAACATGGCCCAAACACTTGTTTCAGCACCTCAAATACTTAAAGTGTCAGCTTGTTTGTTTAGTTTATTCTATGTGTATGAATGCTCTGCCTGCATGTATGTTTGTGCACACATGTGTCCGGTGCCCTTACAGGCCAGAAGAGGGCGTCAGATCCCTCAGCTGGAGTCAGACAGTTATGAGACAACACGTGGGTGCTAGGAACTGAAGCCCCTGCGAAAGCAGTGAGCGCCCTTAACCACTGAGCCATCTCCTTCAAGTGTATTCTTTACATTCTGTTAAATGGACATGAAAGCATTCCAGATAGCTTATTTTTTTCCTTCAAACTTAATTTGAATTGACAAATAGATGTGATACAAGCCAGGAGGGTTAAACTTCCTGGCTTTTGCTTCTAGCCTAGAGACAAGCTCTAGAGCTAAAATTTGGTTGTATTTTAATTTAGAATGATAAAGTTCAGAACCTTTATTTATTTTTATAGATGAGTGTTTTGTCTGTCTGTCTGTCCGTGTACCACTTGCGTGCCTAGGGACATCACAAAAGAACATCAGATACCCTAGAACTAGAGCAATGAATGGTTTCCAGCTACCATGTGGGCAATGAGAATCGAACCCAAGTCCTCTGGAAGTGTGTGTGTGTGTGTGTGTGTGTGAGAGAGAGAGAGAGAGAGAGAGAGAGAGAGAGAGAGAGAGAGAGAGAGAGAGACTGCCAGACTAAGAGAGGGAGGGAGGGAGGGAGGGAGATGGAAAAAGAGAAACAGAGAGAGGGAGAGAGAGAGACAGAGAGAGATGGAGAGACATCCAGGGTCTTGTTATACAGCCACTTTGGCCTTGACCTACTCCCCAATCCTCTACCTCTCAAGTGTCTGCTCTCAAGTGCCAGGATTACCCACCCCACAGCTTGCTTACCAACACAACTATCGCTTTTGAAATAAAGTAAGAGATACAATCAATTTGTAGTAAACTGGGTATAAGTCTCTAAGCCAGTTCTCAACCTTCCTAAGACTGTGACCCTTTGATACAATTCCTCATGTTGTGGTGACCCCCAACCATAAAATTATATTCACTTTTCTATAAATGTAATTTGCTACTACTATGAATCGTAACGTAAATATTTTTTAAACCAGAGGTTTGTCAAAAGGGTCATGACCCACAGGTTGAAAGCCACTGATTTAAGAGCACTGTCTGTCCTAGAGAGCCCAGGTTTGAACCCCAGCAGGCAGCTCATAATCATCTCAAACTCCAGCTCCAGGGGAGCCAACAACCTCTTCTGGATTTTCTGGGCACCAGTTACACATGTAGCACAGACATATAGGCAGGCAAAGCAATCATACACACAAAATAATAAAATAAGCTTACAAAAGAGAAAAAAATAATTTTGGGTGGATGTGAATGTTGAACAAGTAAAGGTGCTTGCTGCCAAGACTGACAACCTGAGTTTAATCACCAAGGCCCACGTTCTGACACTACATACACAAAGTAAAATTTTAAAGTAATGAATGAATGTCAGTTTTTTAAATTTTTGCAAGGTTCACTAAGTTGTCCAGGCTGACCTCCAACTGACTGAAATCATACAATCCTGCTACCCCAGTCCACAGGATTGCAAACGTGTCCTATTATCATGCCCAGCTCACACTACATAGTCTTACACTGTTTTATGTATGTGGGGTCTTTTGCCTCCATGTATGTGTGTGCACCACATACACATTCAGTGCCCAAGGTGACCCAAAGGTCTCCTGGAACTGGAGCTACAGCTGTTTTTCCGACACCATGTGGATGCTGGGAATTGAACCTGGGTCCTCTAGGAGAGCAGCCAGTGCTCTTGTATCCACTGAAGCAAATCTCCAGCCCCACATACTACATATTTAAATAAGATATTATGTAAATTATATGCTGCCTGAATATAGTAAAATAAGAAAAAGTAGTAACTATTCCTATAGTCCACAATCACACCTTTTTGCTTGTTTGTTTGTTTGTTTAGGTTTTTTGAGTAGGGTTTCTCTATGTAACAGTCCTGGCTGTCCTGGAACTCACTCTGTAGGCCAGGCTGGCCTCAAACTTACGAGATCCTCCTGCCTCTGCCTCCCGAGTACTGGGATTAAAGGCGTGCATCACCACTGCCCAGCTTGCACACCTTTCAAGTGATATAATGAAAACTCATACAGAGTTTGAAGCGAGCCAACTCTGGCCAATTTTAAGTAGAGCGTTCCAGGCCATACAAGGCTACACAGTCTCAAAAACAAAACAAAACAACTCATAGAATCTGAAAAACACATTCTATCTAGCAAAAAATCTCCTCTAAAAACCTGGACACTCAAAAGCCTAGTTAGCAAACTGAAGGGTGATCCCTGGGTGTGCCTGCCTAGTCATTGTCTTGGAACCTGGCAGGGATGCAGCCCGGTTTGAGGTGAGAACCGGAAATGAGCACATCAGCAACAGCAACCCTCCAGGTATGTTTGCTCAGGTTAGACAGTGCAGACTAGTTCCACAAAGCCCTGAGAACTTTGTTCTGCTGGACAAGCAGGTCCTGAACAAGAAAGATCTGGTTCTCAGGCATCCAGTATACCCTCCACAGCACAGCTTCATACACAGTAAGCATTCCAATTTGTTCACAGGTTAATTCATATCAACAGCTGGCTAGACAACACCAATACTGGTTTATTTCACAAAAGTTAATGATTCTGATCATGCTACACTAACCTCAAAACACCTGATGCAGCTGGTGTGGCAGTTTGAGCATTTGGGGGACAGAGGCAGCAATACCTCTGTGAGTTGGAGGTCAGCCTGGTCTATAGGGAGGAGGCCAGCCTGGTTTATATAGAGAATTCCAGGACAGCAGTGGTTCTCAACCTTCCTAATGTTGTGACCCTTTCATTCACTTCCTTATGTTATAATGACCCCTAACAATAAAACTATTTGCTGCTACTTCATAGTTATTTTTGCTACTGTTATGACTCATAATGTAAACAGCTTTAGAATGAGAGGTTTCTTAAGTGGGTCGAGACCCAAAGGTTGAGGACCACTGCCAGAGACATAAAACAGTAGGTAAATATCTAGAGCTGTTAACTAGCAAACCTCTACCTCCAGTCCTCTAGCAAACAATCCAGGTTCAGAAAGTGTCATACTCTTTGAAATCTAGGTGAAAAACTCATTTCTAATTTTGTTCAATATAAAAACAGGATTTACTAACAGATCTCTATGCAAGTCAACTATAAAACATTAAAATGAAAGTTAAACTTTCTTTCATCTTTAAAAAGCATTCTATTTTTGGGCCAGAGAGATGGCTGAATCATTAAGAAGTCGTAAAGACCCAGGCTGAGTTAGCAGCACCCACACTGGGCGACTTAAAACCACCAAAAATTCCAGTTCTAGGAGGCTGGACACACTATCTTCTGCCCCAAGTGTTTAACTAGTTTTCCTGAGCTACAATGACCTTTTATATTCCTATCCATAAAGGCAAATACTAACGTGAAAATCAAACACATGAGAAAAGTGCATAAGGGGGAAAATAGTATTCTTGAAAATTATGTTTATTTATATTTACACTACAGATAAAAGCCAAAGCTTCTAAACAGTGAAGATGCATCTATCCACAAGTTTAATCTCAGCACTGAAAAGGCAGAGGCAGGTGGGTCTCTGTGAATTGAAGCCAGCGTGGTCTACATAGGTAGTTTCAGGCCAGCCAGTTATATGGTAAGACACTGTCTCAAAAAGAAGCCCCCCCCACCAAAAAAAAAAAAAAAAAAAAAAAAAAAGCTAGGCAAGCACTCCACTAAGCTACACTCTTAGTTCACTTTCTTTCTTCCGTTTGTTTTTTGAGACAGGATTTCTCTGTATTGTTTTGGAGCCTGTCCTAGAACTAACTCTGTAGACAAGGCTGGCCTCAAACTCTCAGAGATCTGCCTGCCTCTGCCTCCCAAGTGCTGGGATCAAAGGCGTGTACCACCAACGCTCGGCTTTCAGTCCAATTTCTTACACTTGATTTAATGAACAACTTTTTTCTTTTTTAGAGTTTTTGTTACTTACAAAGCACCTACACCCAAGATGCTTAACTCCTGGGTAAGCAACGGCTGCAAAGCATTAATTTATGCCTTTTTTGACACCACATTCATTAGTGACCAAAGGTGAACAGGCAACACAAAGGCTAGAACAATATTCTTAACACAAGTGAATATAATCATTTAAAATTTTAAAATGCCTAGAATGTCTTTTTATACACACACACACACACACACACACACACACACACACACACACACACAGAGCAAAGCTGTTCTGGTCATAATAACCAATAACCACCATCTGGTAAAAGAATTTTTAAAAACTCAAGGTATATCTGATGAAATACTAACTAGCAATAAAAAGAAATGAACTATTAATATACTTGAAAACACAAATCTCAGCTGGGCTGTTAGTGGAGGCAGGTGGATCTCTGTGAGTTCGAGGCCAGCCTGGTGGTACATGCCTTTAATTCTAGCACTGAGGCAGAGGCAGGCAACTAACTCTCCTGAGTTCGAGGCCAGCCTGGTCTACAGAGCAGAGTTCCAGGACAGCCAGAGCTACACAAAGAAACCCTGTCTTGAAAAACAAAAACAAAACAAAAAGCAAGCATACAAACCAAACAAAAACCATTATGCATAGGAGATTCTTAAGCCAACCCTACCTCAAAAAGAAAAAAGAAGGCAGAGCAGGCCTGAAAAGTATTATAGTGTGTGGATGAAGTCATCCACACTAGGAATCACAGCAATAAGGAGAGGAAACAGGAGGGTGGATTTGAGGCCAACCTCTGCCACACTATCAAACTGTCTCATATTTTTTTTTAAAAGTTACATATTTTATGGTCCCACTTACCACCCCACCCCACCCTCAAAAAAAAGGTAAAGCTACAGGAATAGAAATGAGACCTTTCTGGGAGATGGAAATGTTTTCTGTATCTTTGACTGTGGCAGTGGCTACATGACTGCTCATTAGAAGATCCCCTTAAATAGTGTTGATGTACCAGGCAGTGGTGTTACACAGCTTTAATCCCAGCAGCACTCAGGAGGCAGAGGCAGGTGGATCTCTGTGAGTTCAAGGCCAGCCTGGTCTACAAAACTACATAGAGAAACCTTGTCTCAAAAAAAAAAAAAAAAAAAAAAAAAGAAAAAAAGAAAGAAAGAAAGAAAAAAGAAAGGAGAGGGTGGAGGGAGAACAGGAAAAAGGTCTAATTTAAGTTCTCCTAATTAGGTAATTTTCTAACCTATCTCAGGAGGAAGAGCATATACAGCTGCGTATTAATACATTACAGAGTTGACTTGGACTAGGATCTACATAAACAAATTACTCAATAACTGTCAAGCACCAAGTGGCATTCTGAATCTTAAAATGAAGTCATCTGACACCACTGGGTCTTGGTATCTAAGGATGGTTTGCAAAGCACGAATGACCAGGGCGCACGGAGGCTTTTCCAAAGAGATGGCATTTTCTTGCCAGCGGTTACCTCATAGCCCTGTATAATGAAAGGCCAGTGAAGTTTCTTCACAAGTTATTTGCTAAATGCTTTACAGAGAACAAAGCTAGGCCGGAACACTTTGGAATCCAATGTGGGAGAAGGGTTCAAAACACAGTTGGACAGATCAAACATTTCTCCAACAGAACTTCTACACGCTTGTCACTGCCTGGCAATGCTATTCCAGGTTGTTGTACGGTTTCTCTCCCCCCCCCCTCCCAGGTCCTTTCGAACGAAATTCTTTTTATATAGATTTGCTGGGTGTGCACACGGGACTGGGCCTGGGAGCAACTCTCTAGGCCAACCTCTGCAGCGGAAGGAAAAGCCAGCTCAGTGGGTGTCCCTAACTGGGCAGCAGGACAGAGCAGGGCTTCACTCCACATGCGCCACCCAAAACTCTGAGCCTCCTGCTTCCGAACAGACTTAGATGTGCACGGCCGGGAAGCTACTCCTTGATAAAGGCAGCCGCTCGCCAGCACAGCTACCCTTCTGTGCTGGGGAACTACGGGGGCCCACAGGGACCTCTCCGTGGGGGCACTTAAGTTTTGGCGTTTGTCATTAAACTTAGTCCCACTCTACAGGGCCGTCCACTTGACCCGACTGCACCCTTACCTGTGTGCACCACGGGCGGGCAGGCTCTTTACCTGCCCGGTGCAAAAGCCGAGCTGGGCTCGGACGCGCACTGGCGGCGGCAGCGCACGGACCGGTAATGCTCAGCGGACCGTAAGGACGGCCAGCGCGCAGGCCGCACGCGCGCGGCAGGACAGGGCTGCGCCTTGAGCCCCGCCAGGAGCTCCGGATCGGGGCTGGGTCCCCCTGCCACCACCCCGAGGGGCTGCCACCCTGCGGCGCCGTCCACTCACGTTTTCAGCGTCCCGTTCATTCACCGTTGGCAAGGGGGTCCTAGTGGACATCTTAGTGCGCTTTGATTCTGCACAACGCCAAGGCGAAAACAAACCCGCCCAGCTCTGGGCGGCCGGCGAGCAGCGGCCGCGAGCGGCCTCCGGGCCCTGCGCTCCCCGGCCGCAGTCTAGATCCCCGGCCTGGCCCGGGCCGTGCGCCCGCGGGCCCCGGGGCTCATTCTCCCCCAGCGCCGGCGGCCGCGGCGAGGAGCCCAGTGGAAGCGGGCCGGCTGGCCGCCGCAAGCCTCACGGGCGCCTCGCGGGCCCCTCGCCTCCCGCAGCCGCAGCCGCAGCCGCAGCGCCGCGGAACTCAGCCCCGGGGGCCCCGGGCAGCGCGGCCCGCAGCCCCTGAAGAGGCGGCGGCGCAGGAGGATGTAGCGGAGATGAAGCGCAAGACGGGCCGCCGCGGCCTGCAGGCGCCGACCATGGAGGGGGCCGCGGAGGAGGCGCCCACGCCCTGCCGCTCTGCCTTCTCCCGCTCGCTCGCCGCCCGGCCTCGCCCTGCCGGCTGCCACCGCCGCTCCCCGGCACCTCAGGAGCCTCACAGACCCAAGATGGCCGCCCCTCGGCTTCCTCCGCTGCCTCCGGCTGCCGGAAGTGACGCCGCTGCTGCCTGGAGTTCCGCCAATCAGCGCGGCCGGAGCGAGTGCCGGCTGCTGTTGCTAGGGGCGACTCGTCCTGTTGGTTCTGAGGGGGAGGTGCCGAGCTAAGCAGCCGCTCGGTCTCTTGCAGCTCTGGCCGAGCTGCGGTGGTCCAGGGCGCCTGGGCATCCCCGACGGCTCCGGGACACCGCGCTCGAGGGCGTCCTGCACCCGACAGGTGGGCTGGCATTTGCGGAGCACAGATCTGGGCTGGCCGGACTACTACACATGCAGATCCTACTGTTTGCAAAAGTTGAGTTCGCTTTTCCCGGGCCACGCAGGCAGCAAAGGATGGAGCTACTCAATCAGCAGTTACAGGTCTAGCGGAGAGGGCCAGAGCCAGGCTCCTGCTTCGTAACTGAGACATCGAACGCCCAGGCTATAAACTTCCTCGCCTCGGGCCCTAGGGGGCCGCTGGATCCCTGGCCCAGCGGATGAAAGGGTGCATGACAAGGGGGCCACAAGAGCGATGGGGACAAGAGTTCGATGCGAACAGGTAAACGCACCCAGGGATCAATTCCTAAGTGCCGGTAGGGGCCTATTATATAGCAGTATTTCTCTGTCTATCCCCACCCCTGGCTCTCCCCTCCACCCCCTCCCTTTCTCGCTCTTCCTCCTTCCTCTCCCTTCCCTCACGCTCCTGCCCTACCTCCCTCTCCTGCTTCCGCCTCCTGAATAGCGACCTGCTCAGCCTGGCCCAGTGTGGCCTGAATATGCTGCCTCTTCCTGATGCCTCCTCAACTTGCCACCTCTTTCTGTCTCCTGGGGACGGAACCCACTGGTACAGAGAGGAGGGCTGTGTGAGCTGGGGTAATGCAAACCGCTACTAATAGTCCGCCACAGTTCATTAAGCCTCAGGTGTCTGTGGAAGATGGACAGACACGACATGTCTTCTGA
Source organism: Phodopus roborovskii (assembly GCF_943737965.1). Taxonomy (NCBI): domain Eukaryota; kingdom Metazoa; phylum Chordata; class Mammalia; order Rodentia; family Cricetidae; genus Phodopus; species Phodopus roborovskii. The sequence continues at coordinate 11,433,838 of NW_026126516.1, read as the reverse complement.
AGGTAGCTACTGAACGAAATCAAGTGTGCTGGTTATAGCAGAAGGACCTAAACCCCATTCCTATAGCTTTAGAAGTAGGTAAATTTGTGAGTGACTATACTTGGCTTTGTTTGCTTTTCCGTCTTCTGTTTTGTTTGCTTGCCTGCTTTGATTTTGTTTTTTGTCCCCCAACATCCCAATGTCTTGTTGTATCCTGTTTTGTGAAACACCAGCATCACTTCCAGAGAGGTCAGGGGATCCCAATACAAAAACAACACAGGGCTAAGATGCACTCAGAGTTCCCATCGTACCCTCCTAGGGGTGGGGCGTATGTGCTCAAAGGGCCCCAGTGACCCCATTTGAAATGTGGTTCTTTTTCTCCCTTTTTGGTCAAGCAGAGATCTGCAGAGGCATTCCTCTGAATCAAGTGTTTCCTCCACACAATTCAGCTGAAATGTAGATTGTGATAACAGGAAGGAGCTTCGAAAAAAAAGCCTGTGGACACTTTAGAACATTCCACATTGGCCAGAGAAGTAACTGAACAATGAGGCTTCCCCAGGGGGATTTCCTCATTGATGCTAGGCATTAAACAGTGAGTCAGTGGATGCCAAAGGTTAGGAGTAACGATGACAGCACCCAGCCTCAAGATATTTCTTAGTTTTCCATAAAGTTTAGAATTGAAGACACTGAATTTTAAAGGCACAAACAAGACCTGGAGATGGTAGGCGTGTTTGTGATGTGTGAAAAAGGAAAAGAGGTCCAGCAGGGTGTGAGGAGGAGGAGAGCATTGTTCCATCCAGAGGAACTTACGTGGTCCTGAATTTTGTGCACCTGTCATCTATCTGAAGGGATGGAGCGATCAAACCTTAAAACTCTTGTAGGATGACACCTTGCATTCCCTTTCAGAATTCTTGTTTCCTGTCTGGTTCGTCTCCATTTGTTTATTTCCTTGTTTATTTCCTTATCTCAGGCAGTCTTGCTGTGTATCTCAGTCTCAAATCCCTATCCTCCTGCCTCCCCCTCCCTAATGCTAAAACATCAGGCATGCACCCCGTCTGTTTCCTCTCTCCCTGTGAAAACAGTGCCCACCTTGAGCATCACCACAAGCCGACTGCAGTGCAGAAATGCACGCAGGAGAAATGCACTCAGGCACGCAGGGCTGGGGAGATGGCTCAGCAGTTGAAGCTCTTGGTGCACAAGCAGAAGGATTAGGTCTCCCAAAACCCACATAAACCCCAAATGGGCAAAGCAGCCCCCGGTATCCCAGGGCTTAAAAGACGGGCTCTCTCGTTAGCCTGGAGCTGCTCGCCAATCAGGCTAAACCAGCTGTCCAGCAGGGCCCAGGGATCTGCCTGTCTCTACCCCTTCAGGCCTGGGACCACAAGTACAGACCACACCTGGCCTTTTAACCCTGGGGTCTGAGTGTGAGGCTCAGACCCCTGTGCGTGCATGGATAGCACTTCACTCTCTGAGCCGTCTCTCCTGCACTTGAGAGAGAGACAGAAGGATCTCCGAGAGTTTGAGGCCAATCCAGGGTAAGACACTGAAGGAGGGGGAGGGGATGGGGCTGGAGAGATGGCTCAGAGGTTAGGGACACTGGCTGCTCTTCCAGAGGTCCTGAGTTCAGTTCCTAGCACTCATATGGTGGCTCACAACCATCTGTCATGAGATCCGGTGCCCTCTTCTGGCCTGCAGGGATACATGCATGAGGAACGATGTATGCACAATAAATAAGTAAATCTTTTTTTAAAGGGGGGGGGGTTCTAGAGAGACGGCAGGGCAGTTACAAGTAATTGCTGTTCTTGCAGAGGACCTACGTTTAGTTCCCAGCACCTTCTGGAACTCCAGCTCCAGGGGATCCAGTGTCCTCTTCTGGCCTCTCCTCAGGCACAAAGTGCTCGTGCACGTGCGCGCACACACACACATAGAGTCAGAACACACTTAAAATAAATTTCAATGTCATGTCAGCACAGTTTGATGGTAACCAGTAACATTAGCAGCACCATCAAGTTGTGCATGCGCCACAACTCTGTCCTAAATTTTTACTCTAAAAATGTGGTGAACATGGGCTGTCAAGGCATCTCATCAGATGAGGGTGCTAGCCACCGACCTGTCAACCCAAGGAAGAGAGAGGTGACCCCTGCAGGTTCTCCTCTGACCTCTGTGCCTGCCTTGGCACTTGTGTGTGAATAGACACACATAAATGAATAAATGTAATCTTAAAATGTTTAGTTATTGTTGCTTTTTGTTTGGTTGGGATGTTTTTGTTGTTGCTTTGGTTTGGTTTTGGTTTTCCGAGACAGGCTTGTTCTGTGCAGCTCTGGCTGTCCTGGAACTTGCTCTGTAGACTAGGCTGGCCTCAAATCCATAGAGGCCAGCCTGCCTCTGCCTCCCGATTAAAGGTCTTCAATACAATGCCTAGCTGATTTTTTTTTTAATGTAAGGGAGCTAGGAAGGTAGCTCTTACTGATGACCAGAGTTGGGGTTCCAGCCTTTACTTCAGACAGCTGACAACTGTCTGGATCTAGGGAATCTGAGGCCCTCTTTTGGCCCCCACAGGCACTGCAGATGTGTGCACAGACCCACACATAGACACTCATGCATGTACACAATTAAAAGTAAAAACAAGCCTGGCATAGTGGTGCGCATCTTTAATCCCAGCACTCACGAGGCACAGGCAGGCGGATCTCAGTGAGTTTGAGGCCAGCCTGGTCTACAGAGTGAGTTCCAGGACAGCCAGGGCTGTTATACAGAGAGACCTGTCTTGAAAAACCATAACAAATAAATTAAAGTGTCTGAATCTCAATAGCATAACCTGAGGCTGATAAATTGGTCCAATGGGTGAAGTCCCATGCTTCCAGTCTTGAGACCTGGTGCCTACACAGTGGAAACAGAAAGGTCTGCGGCTCTCTGGAAACGGGGAGAGGGACGGGATTACAAAGCCCTCCGTGGTCCAGTCTTACAACTTGGTAAGCCTCTGATCTCACAGGGGCAATTCCAGATGAAGGCAGACAGGACAAGAAGTTGTTAGGACAGATTCCATTCCTGAGGCTAGAGTGCCTCCTCTCCTGTGGCGTGACCTCAGACATGAGCTGTCTGGGGCTGGCCCTCTGAGTCAGCCCTTAGCCCCACCTACACGCCTTCCCCGTGGGGTGTCAGGGCTCAAAGACTTCTTTCAGAGTGAGGCCAGGAGAACCAAGGCTATAGTGTGACCAAGTACGGATGAATACTCGGTGTGCTTGAATATTAATAGGAAGTAGCCTTTGTAGCCAAGGAAATCCAAAACAGATTCTCATGGAAAAAGCTCTCTAATCTAGACCCAAGCCAAACAAATAGAAAGCAGGAAAAAAACCTCGAAACTCCTAAATCCCCTTAATAAAGAAATCCTACTTTTATATAGAAGTGATGTCATAAAAATCACAGTTTCAAGCCGGGCATTGGTGGCGCACACCTTTGATTCCAGCAGTCAGGGGGGGGGGCAGAGGCAGGGGAATGTCAGTGAGTTGGAGGCCAGCCTGGTCTACAGAGCTAGTTCCAACAAGCAATCACAGTTTCAGTCTCTACGCATGGCAGCACATACACCTTTAATCCCAGCACTGGGAACCCAGGATGGCAAATCCCTATGATTCTAGGCCAACCTGATCTACCCAGCAAATCTCAGGCCACCCCAGTCTACAGGGTGAGACCCTGGCTCAAAGCAAAAAACGACAACAGAAACCCACCAAATTCTTGTAAACTTTTTCTGAGGGGGAGGGGTAATGATGGGGACCAACCTCAGAGCTTTGTTCATGCTAGACAACTAACTGCTCAACCACTGAGCTATAGGGTCATCGTATTTAGGCCAGGCTAGCCTTGAATTTCCATTTAGCCAAGGCTGCCCTCAAACTATCTGGTTTAGTTTCATTTCTGTTGTTGAGATAAAATATCCTGGGAAAAGCCATCTTAGGAAAGAAAAGGTTTATTTATGTCACAATTCCAGATTATAGTCCGTCATTGTAGAGGATCATAGCAGGAGCTGGAAGCAGCTAGTCCATGATATCCACAGTCAGGGACAGAGAAAAAGAAATGCCTGCCTTCCTGCCTGGTGCTCAGATAGCTCTTCCTACCCCTGCTTGTGCACAGCTCTGAGCTCAGAACCAGGGAATGATGCCTCCGTCTTAGCCTAGGTCTCCCTTCAGTGAAGGCAGTCAAGACAAACCCCACGTAGACTCTTTCCTGGGGTTCCAGGCTGTGTCTTGTTGACAGTTCAAACTAACCAGCACACATGGACAGTAGCACAGTTCCCCAGCATATGTAAGGTACTAAGGTGAATCCCTAAACCACATAACAAAATAAAATTCCTAATAATTCTATGAAAATCAAAGGACTAAGATGAGGTCAGTGAGCCTGTAGAGTGGATGAGAGATGCAGGGACAAACCTGGAATATTAACACTTCCTGATTTCAAAACTTTGTACAAAACTACAAAACATGGCCAGGCATAGTGATACAATCCTTTAATCCCAGCACTTGAGAGGCAGAGGCAGGAAGATCTCTGAGTTGCAGGCCAGCCTGATCTACTGAGCTATTCAAGGACAGTCAAGCTACACAAAGAAACCCTATCTCAAACAAAACAAAATTAACATTAAAGTTATTTTAAAAAAAACAAATATAAGCCCCCAAATCTAAAACTCTCAAACTCTTTAATACAATAGTTTTTCAGACAAGATGTCAAAACAACAAAATAGTCATCTTCAGGATAAAAATTCTGTGCTGAAAAGGACACTCTCAAGAGAGCTGGAGATTTGCTCAGTGGTTAAGAGCACTGGCTGCTCTTGTAGAGGACCAGGGTTCAGTTCCCTGCCCCATGGGGTGACTCACAACCCTCTGCAAACTCCGGTCCTTGGGCATCCAATGCCCTCTTCTGTCTCCCTGCACGTTCTGTCTGTCTGCACTTATATCTATGTAGGCTGTGCATGTTTATATATGAAAACAAATTTTAAAAAATTAAAAGACAAATAAAAAAGGCTGGAAAGGTGGCTTAGCCGTTAAGAGTGCTTGTTGCGCTTGCAGAGGACCCAAGTGCAGTTCCCAACCCGTTTCATACACTTCACAATCACCTGGAACTCCAGCGCCAGATCCTACAATCCACTCTCCTGGCCTTACACAAGCACACACACACACACACACACACACACACACGCATACATACTTACACAAGCGCACACACACACAAGCACACACACACAAGCACACACACACAAGCACATACATACAAGCATACACACACAAGCACACACACAAGCGCACATACTTACACAAGCATACACACACACACACTTTTCATATTAAAAACAAAAGTTCAAAGCAGACTAGCACTATGCAGTGGAGCCGTAGCTCCCTTGGCAGAGTGCTTGCCTAGGATGTATGAAGTCCATGTTCATCCCCAACACCTACAAACCAGGCGGCCAGGGCACAACTGCAATCCCAGCACACCAGCACTAGGAAGATGCGAAAGTCAAGTTCATCCTTTATTTGATGACTTAGTGAATTAGAGGGTAGCTGGCTATGAGAGAGAGAGAGAGAGAGAGAGAGAGAGAGAGAGAGAGAGAGAGAGAGAGTAATAGAATAAAACCTTTGCAAGTTACATATCTCTAGGGACGTTTATGTTCAATAAATGAAGAACTCAACGATGAAGAGACGCAAAGCTGCTTTAAAATAGACGGAAGCACTGATTAGACATTTCTGCAAAGACACACACAGGGCCTGTGGTAAGCACATGAACAGACGCTCAGTGTCATGCGCTATCGTGGAAGTGGATGCCACTTCACACCCACCGGATTCGCTCTCATGAGAAAGTGACGGGAGGGTGATGGGAGATGTCATTCTGTAAATATGTTTCTCATACTGGTTAATGAATAAAGCACTGTTGGCCAATAGGAAAGCAAGATAGGCGGGACTAGGAGACAAGGAGGAGAGAGGAAGAAGTAGGGGGAGTCAGGAGGGAGAGTCTGGAAAGAGCAGGACGCCAGCCGGCTCTCCGGTAAGATGAGACCACATGGAAATACATAGATTAACAGAAACGGGTTAATACTTAAGACAGAGCTAGCCGATAAGAAACTAGACCTGGCCAACAGCATTATATCAAATACAGAGTCTTGGTGTGTTATTTGGGGCTGGCGCCTCGGCGGGACAAGACCAGTGGCAGGCAGAAAAATCTTCTCCTTACATATGGCGCCCAACGGGGTAGGGGTGGGAGGGTGGACGGGGTGGAGCGAAGGCTCAGCAGATAAAAAAGCAAGGACTGCTCTTCTAGAGGACCTGGAGTTCAGTTCCCAGTACCCCATGTGCTGTGTTTTGTTTTTGCTCTTTTGCCTTTTTGCGGAGCCCAGCTCCCAGATAAGTCACACAGAGTCTTCCTGTTGCTTATGAATGCTGGCCTTACTTCTGTGCATCTCACTCACGGGCTCACTCGGTGGCTGGCTGGGTGGCGGTGTTTAGACAGGCACAGTAGCACAGCTTCACAGAGTTAAACAAATGCAGCACAAACAAAAGTCACACACCTTAAAATAGTATCCCCCAACACACATGTTCAACAGTTCTAGGGGACCTACCCTCTTCTGACATTTGTAGACACCAATCACGCACATGGTACACACATATGTGATTACAAAACACATACACATAAATTAAATATGATAAGAAAAATATAGGTGGCAAGCACTGAACAAAGAATGTGGAGATTTGTTGCTAGTAAGAATTTAAGAAGTGTAGCCTCCTTGGGGAACAGATTAATAGAAACCAGAGATAGAAAGGAGGGAGGAAACTTAAGCAGTAAGAGACTTTTAAAAATATATTTCAGGGTGGGAGGTAGTGGCACACGCCTTTAATCCCAGTACTCGGGAGGCAGAGGCAGGCAGATCGCTGAGTTCGAGGCCAGCCTGGTCTACAGAGTGAGTTCCAGGACAGCAAAACTATACAGAGAAACCCTGTCTCGTAAAATTTTTAAAAAGAACATAATAATACCTTATTTCTGTGTGTGACTGCAGAAATGTGTGTGCCCCTAGTGCATGTGGAGGTCAGAGGACCCAGAACCCCAGTCCTCACATTCCACTTTGATTGGAATAAGGTGTTTCAGACAGCTAGCTGATCCATCTCTGCCTATCTGACCACAGAAATGCTCCAATTATATATAGACCTGTCCCCACTATGAACTAGGGTCTTCATGCCTGCATGGCCAGTGCCTTACCAACAGAGACAGAGACATAATCCCCAGCCCAAGACAAGGCTTCTTAAATCTGGTAGACACACCAAGTGCCCCAATACAGTGAGTATAATTTCAATAGGACAAACTGTATGTGTCATTTTCACAGTAGTGGCTTCCTTGGGGTTCTGAGGCTTAACTGCAGGGTGATGTGCATGGTCTTTGAGCAGCTTCTGGTCTCAAAGAGGGTCTTTTGACTCACTCTGTAGACCTGGCTGGTCTCGAACTCACAGAGATCCTCCTGCCTCTGCCTCCTGAGTGCTGCCTAGCTCCTCCTCCTCCTGCTCCTCAAAAGAGAGTCTAAGAAATGCCATTGCATTCACAGGAAAGAAAAGGCAAGACATCCTATGGTGTTTCCTGGGAGACAAAGAAAAAGCTGTTCATCCCCAATAGAAGGGAACACCTACATAAACAAACAAGAACTTCATCCAAGTCCAGCCAGGCAAACCAATTAACTTATTATTGGTGTGATATTTTTCAGGCAACTGCACCACCAAGGTGCCCCACCCCACACAACTGTTCACCTCTTTGGGTAGACCTCTTACACAGTGACTATTGGTATCCAAGGGAGGGGAAGGGGCTCATGAGCATCCGGAGTGTCTGTCCCTCCCCAGTCCCACTGTAGCCTGACCTACAAGGGTGCTGTACAGAGCTTGGCAGCTCTGCTCCGAGGCAGCAATGACCGTGCCAGCCTAGAGGACACAGCTGCACCACAGACACCCTTTGAATTTAGACCCGTTGGTGATACAGTGCCTGCCAATTTGTTGGATTAAGAAGCAGCCAGGAGATTAGCATAGCACAGCCAGCCTGAGTGTGTTCTTTCCAGGGAAGGTTAGCAGAGGGAGGCAGACTGGCCCTGAATGAGGGTGGCACCATTTCAAAGGCCAGGGACTCGAATGGAGTAAAAGATAAAAGGAAAAAGCCCGATAACACCGACCTCTCTCCCCTTCTCATTTCTGGCCACCATGGTGTGAACTGCTGTGTGTAGCAAACCCTCCCCACCACGACTGGCCGAAACATCTGCAAGTGTGAGCCAAAGTAAACTTTTTTTTTTCTGTTTTGTTTTTCTTTCTTTTTTTTTTTTTAACGTTCTTTTCTTTTAAAATTCTACGTATTACATGCACAGCATCCTGCCTCCAAGTATGCCTGCACCAGATCTCTTTGCAGACAGCTGTGAGCCACCATGTGGGTGCTGGGAATTGAACTCAGGACATCTGGAAGAGCCGTCTCTTCAGTCCTGGTTTTGGTTTTCAAGGCAGGGTTTCTCAGTAGCGACGGAGCCAGTCCTGGGACTCCCTCTGTTGATCAGGCTGGTCAGGAAACCAGAGATGCGATCCACCTGCCTCTGCCTCCCAAGTGCCACCACCACCTGGCTAAAGTGAACGTTTTGTTAAGATATTTTCTTTGAGTATTTTGTCACAGTAAGGAAGATCACTCGGTCCACACACTTAGATTAAATATGTATACCAAAAGTTCAAAGGTGACTATTATAATTTAAAAAAGAAATGTCGGGAAGAAATCACACCATACCATAGGGTTTACACAGGAGGTTTATTGGAAGAGGCAGAGAGGGGGGTTAGAGAGGGGGCCAGAGGAGGGGACAGAGAGGGGACTGGTCCCTGGAGATGAGTGGTGTGAGAGGGAGAGACCGGAGGTGGGCAAGGCCCGCCCTTTATAAGGGGAAGTAGCAAATGTGCACAGCTGGTGATCTTAGTGGCTGCAGCTGAGGGCGCATCCTGTCAGAGCCCCAAGGACAGAGCAGTACAGATGCCTGAACACTAACATTCCTCTCTCCTTTTTTATTATAAAAAGATGAGGAGTTAGGAAGGGGTAGCAGGGGAGGCAGGGATGAGGCCGCCATATTCTCAAGACTACTTCCTGCTGACCTGGGGGAGGGGGGTGGGAATCATTCATTTTATGGGGCCCGGGAGAGCTGGGGTGCTGACCACTTCCTGGAATAGCTGGCTGTTTCACTGTCCAGGCCCTGTGGAACCGTCAGGCGCCGCTTGGGCCTGGTAAAATGCTGTTTTTGGTGGATCCAAGTCAACTCCTTAGGGCTTAAAGCACCTGATCCTTTCCCATCACCACAGCCTCACCCGGACAGGTTTTGTCACCTTGTACCTCCAGCTCTGAGGCCAACAGCTGGTGGTCCTGCAACAACAACGGATTCAGAATGGTCAGTGGGTCTCCAAAACACACCCCAGTGGGATTGAGGAGGTTTAAATTGTGACACAGTTCCCATGAGTGAGGCAGACAAATAAGACCCAAGGGTCTGCAATTCCTAGTATCCTAGGAATTCAGAGAGGGTGGATTTCAAGAAGCTACAGACTGTCCTGTGCTTCAAAACTCAAAGAAGGCCAAGGGCTCTGAGCCCAAGAGAGACTCAGTCTCCTGGTACCAGGACTTTGGCAAAAGTTGTCACTCATGTCCAGAAGTGGGAAAGGGAGAGGGGCTCACCAATCAATCATGCCAGTGTTGGATGGAGGGACCTAGTGACCCCGAGAATCGAGACTGTAGTATGTGGAGTGGGTTCCAGGGTCCCAGAGCGCCTCAAACTGCCAGTGAGCAGGAGGAGACGCCAGGAGAGCATTTCCTGGTCGGGGAACCAATGTTGTAATTTAAAAAGAAAAGGAGGGAAGGAATCACAGCATACAACAGGACTCATGGGAGGTCTATTGGAAGAGGAGAGGGAAGGGCGGGGGGGGGGCAGAGAGCAGTCCCTAGGGACAAGAGAGAAAAAGAGAAAGACAGAGGGAGAAAGGGGGGGACGGGGAGTGGGGGGGGGCGGGCAAGGCCCACCTTTAAAAGGGAGCGGATCAAATGTGCACAGGAGGTGCTCTTAGTGGCTGCAGCTGAGGACATATCTTGTCAAGACCCCAAGGGCCTGAATACTAACAGTTACCATTGAGAGTGAAGACACAATGTATACCATCCAAAACAATGCGGACAAGAAACGTATCATCAAACGACACCCTCTTAACCTCCGAAGACGAGTGTGTGAGTGGCTGGATGGTTAAGAGCACTTGCTGCTATTGCAGGGGATTAAGATTTAGTTCCCAGCAACCACATGTAGGCACCAGATAGTTACACAGTGCACATACATGCATTCACAGGTAAAACACTCACATATATAAAATAAAGCTAAAAGAAAATTTTTACAAGTATGCCAGGTGTGATGGTGCAGCCTTGAATAGCACAAGAGGCAGGGGCACTGGGCAGTGGTGGCTCACACCTCTAATTCCAGCAGTTGGGAGGCAGAGGCAGGCAGACCTCAGTGAGTTCGAGGCCAGCCTGGTATACACGGTGAATTCCAGGACAGCCAGGACTGTTAATACAGAGAAACCCTGTCTCGGAAAAAAAAAAAAAAAAAAAAAACAAAAACAAAAACAAAAAAACAAAACTAATAAAAAAAAGAGGCAGGGGCAAGTGGATTTCTGTGGATTCAAGTTCATCCTAAGCTATAAAGGGAGTTCCAGGCAAGTGGGCTGACCCTGAGTAAGGGCTACACAGGGAGACCCTGTCTCAAAAAGAGAGTGTGCACAGGCATGCGCATGTGTGTGATTGTGTGTGTGTGTGTGTGTTTACATGGTGTGTCCATATGTGTTGGGGTGATGGGTAACAGAAATTCAGAAACAATAAAAACTAAGATAGCTGTGATGTTTAATCATTAATTGTCAACTTGGTTGCATCTTATCACCTAAGAGACAGGTCTGTGAAGGTATCTCCAGGAAGGATTAACAGGGGATTCAGGACCCCACCACCACCAGTAAGCAGCATCTTCCAGGTGTAAAGAAATCCAAACAGAGACAGTACTGTGTTGTTGGTTTTGTTTTTAAACTCTTACTGTTCTGTGACTCTTTGGTTGGGGCTGGGGTGGCTGCTACCCAGCTCCCAAATAAACTACACACTGAGTCTTATTCTTACTTATAAATGTCCAGCCTTAGCTTGGCTTATTTCTAGCTAGCTTTTCTTAACTTATACTATCCCATCTGTTTTGCCTCTGGGCTTTTACCTTTCTCTGTTTCTGTATGCCTTTCTTTACTTCTTACTCGGTGGCTTGCTGTGTAGCTGGGTGGCTGCCCCTTGAGTCCTCCTCCTCCTCTAGCTCCTAGACCTTTGTCTTTCCAAATTTCTCCTTCTGTTTATTCACTCTGCCTGCCAGCCCTGCCTATCCTGTCTCTTTCCTGGCTATTGGATGTTCAGTTCTTTATTACACCAATCAGGTGTTTCAGGCAGGCAAAGCAACACAGCTTCACAGAGTTAAACAATGCAGCATAAAAGAATGCAACACATTTTTGCATCATTAAAAAAGTGTTCCACATGTTGGGCAGTGGTGGTGCACATTTGTTACCAGCACTTGGGAGGCAGAGGCAGGAGGATCTCTGTGAGTTTGAGACCAGCCTGGTCTATAAGAGCTAGTTCCAGGACAGCTTCCAAAACTACACAGAGAAACCCTGTCTCAAAAAAAAAAAAAAAAAAAAAAAAAAAAACAAAAACAAAAACAAAAAGGAACAGACAAACAAAAAAAGCAGAGTCCCACAGCAGAACACATCTTCTAATATTCTACAACAGGGTTGTATCTCGAGTAAGAAATTTCTAAGCCAGGAATGATGGGTTACACCTTTAATCCCATGACTTGAGAAGAGGCAGGCAGGTCTTTGTGAGTTTGAGGCCAGCCTAATCTACATAGTAAGTTCTAGGACAGAGGTACATAGACCCTGCCTCAAAATAAATAAAAATTCTTGTAGGACACCAAGACACAGTAACTACACGTAGAGCACAGTATTACATTATGTATTCACAGCAGGTTTTGTTTGTCCGCTGGGCAGCTGCACATTGGGATATTTGTGACTAACGCTGCTGTAATATTAATGGGCAAGTTGCTCCTTGGAAGTAGACTTCCTTCTGCCCTGGGTGTAACCGTGAGAGGCAGGATTGTTCACGCCTTCGGTGTGTCTGTATTTAAGCCCTTGCGGACCCAAAGCCTGTTTTCCAAAGCTGCAGCACTGTTTTTCTTCTCCACCCCAGCAGCGTTGGTGGTGCTGATTGCCTACTGGCCGCCTGGTCTTTTCTATCTATGTCATCTGCACGGCAAACCACCACGTCCTGGGGACTGGGCAGCACAATTCAACGCTTTCCCTCTCCCATAGCACCAGCACCATCTACCATCTACTGCAAGTTCTGTTTGGTGACTCTTACAAGTGGCATTCTTTGACCTGGGGCTTAGTCACTGGGATTTCTGCCTTTGTTTTATCTACTCTTGTGTGAATGTGTGTGTGTGTGTGTGCGCGTGTGTGTACACTCAATTCGCTGCCTGGCACAGTGGAGCACACTTGTCATCTTGTCAGTTGGAAGGTAGAGAGGCAAGAGGCTTGCAGGTCAGGGGTCAGCCTGGGCTACCTACATGTCAAAACGGAAACTGCAATGAACGCGATTCTTTCTCAGGAGGACACAGGCAATTGCATCTGAAAAGCAGCCAGATGATTCAGGATAAGCCTGTGGCCTCAAGCTCCCTACGCCTTTTGCCATATAAGGCAACACGCAGGTTGTGAGTTTTGGTGTGGCTTTCTTTTAGTACCACATTAGTGGTGTGGAGTGTACCACATGTGGCTTTGATCGGAGCTTTCCTGTGGGCTGACAAGACCGGTGCCTTCTCACTGTGCTTTTAGCAACTTGTATTTTGTGGAGAAATGTGTGTGTGCAGACCCTTTGTCCAGTTTTCCAGTTTCCAAGCCATTTATTCCTTCATTATTGACTAATTTCTTTAGGCAGCAGTGACTCAGGGAAGACGAAGAAATAGGAGGTGCCAGGAACTGACTCCTCATTTAGATGGCAGCCCAGCAGAATCTGTTTGGGATGAGGGTTTTGAATTTCTGGAGTCAGTTGGAAAATTTGAGGTTTCCAAAGCAAGTCTTACACCCCTCAGCTCTTGTGATAGGATAGGTAATTGTGTGAGAGTGGGTGTGCTCACCTGTGTGTGCATGTGTGGAGGCTAGAATCGATGTGCTCTCCATCTTTTTTTTTTTTTTTTTTTTTTTTTTTTTTTGAGGTAGTGTCCCTCACTAACCCAGGAGTTCACCATTTTGGCAAAGTTGTCCAGACAGGGAGCTCCCATAGTCTGCCTCTGTTCTCCTATGCTTAGGCCTCCAAGCCTGGCTTTATGAGGATTCTGGGGACTCAAACTTAGGCCTCATAATTGCATAACAAGCACTTTACCCACTGAGCCGTATAGTCAGCCCCATGGGAAATATCAGGAGCAGAGGTGTGTTGTCTCACAGGGTCAGATCTGAGAAGGGTTGTCTTGCCAGGGAAAGGAGAACTAGAGACTATTTCTGTTTTGTTTATAAACTAATTGAGAAGAGAGATCATATGGCAACCAATGGCCAGGAACTTCTGTTTTTGATTTTTAAATTTATTTTTATCTGTGTACACTGTTGTTTTTGCCTGTATGTATGTCTGTGTGAGGGTGTCAGATCTTAAACATTTGTGAGCTGCCGTATGGGTGCCGGGAACTGAATCTGGGTCCTCTGGAAGAGCAGTCAGTGGTGCTCTTAAGTACTGAGCCATAGCTCCAGCCCCATAAGCACTTCTTGAATTTGAGGGGCGGGGGGAGAAAGAGTGAGTTCTTTGGCCTGGTGTTGGTGCGAACGCCTTTCTCTGTGAGTTCAAGGCCAGCCTGGTCTACAGAGTAAGTTCCAAGACGGGCTCTAAAGCAATACAGAGAAATCATGTCTCAAAAAACCAAAAACACAAAAAGAAAAGAAAAAGAAAGCAAAGATGAGGGAGAGTGGCCAAGATGGCCAGGGATTCTCCACCTCCCTCGAGAACGCCCTCACAAAGGAAGTGGTTGCTGGTCATTGCCACTGCTATAATTCTTCCCTCACTCAGACCCTAACCAAGAGCCACCGTGATCAACCCGGCCACATCCTCCAGCTACCCAGTGCCCATGGGAGATAGTGGGAAAGTGTCTGCTGTGCCCAGCCACACCCAGGGCCTTCAGCCACACCCAGGGTCTTCCGGCCCCAAACCTGGAGTGTCTTGAGAACCTGTAAACACCCCCCCACTGGTGTAAGAGGTCCCCTTCCCTGTGGCCCCCAATAAAAAAGTTAGATTTATGTGTGTGTGTGTTTACATGGGTGGGGCCAACAAAACTAGAAAGGGGCTCTGAGAAGGGAGGGAGAGCTCTGCAAGGAAGTGGGAAACGGGTAACAGATCAGCCTAATCACAAGTTGAAATTAACTGGGGGAAGGAAGAGGTCACTGTGGCAGTGGTGGCTGGAGAGATGGCTCCTCGGTTAAGAGAGTTTGTTCCAGTACCCACAAGGCAGCTCATGACTGTTGATACTCTGTAACTTCAGTTCTATGGATGTAACACCTTCTGACCCGGTAATGGTGTCACACACCTTTAATCCCATCACTCAGGAGGCAGAGGCCTGCAGACTTCTGTGAGTCTGAGGCCAGCCTGGTCTACAGAGTGAGTTCCAGGACAGGGACTACACAGAGAAATCCTTTCTTGAAAAACAAAACAAAAAGTTATGCAAAGGGTCTTCTCCCCAACAACAGGATGAAGTTAGAATGTAGGCCTCAGTGTAATAAAGTACTAAGAATAATTGTCCATTACATTTATGATTTATGGTTCATTATGCATTATATATGTATTCTCTAGTAGATACCAAATAATATACCACAAAGGAAAACAGGAAAAAAAAATCAATGCAAGACAATTATAAAAGCTCTAAGAGATAGGGAAAAGAGCAAGATGAAAGGGAATGAACCGGATCACACTTGGCATTTCGGAATACTGCCCTACCTTGTGACCAGGTCTGCAGTGTTCCATGTGAAAACAAACTGTACACTGGGATGCTATACCCAGCTGAATTATCAAAACAATTAAGGTCAGAATAAAGGCATTTTCAAACCTAGCAACTGTGGAAGGTTAGACCATTGCCCCACACCACTTACTCCCTTATCTTGATTTCTTGCCCCATCAGGTTTGAGCTTGGCCATGTGACTTATTTTTATCAACAAAATGTAAAAGAAGTAACTCAGACTGAGGCTTGAACTATGCTCCCCATCGGGCTGGGCTTGGCTTTTACCTCTGGAAGCATCCCTCATGTTGAAGTAGAATGAAGACAGGAAAATAGGGCCTGGCCCAAACAAGCCCAGTCCAGCCAAGTCTGAAGATCAGTTGAACCGAAAGTGAATTGCAGATGATGTAGAAAGAAAGCAATGGTATTTTGTCACGGAAAGTCGTGGTGATTTTCTGTGCAACAAAAACCAAGTAATGGCCAGGTGTGATGGCACGTGCCTTTAATCCCAACATACACACAAACTCAGAGATCTGCCTGCCTCTGCACCCAAGTGCTGGGATTAAAGGCATGCATCACCACTGCCCAGAATGTTTTCTAAGTTTTTAAACTAGAGCTGGGTGTAGTGTAGTGGTGCACACCTTTAATCTCAGCATTTGGGAGGCAGAGGCAGACAGATACAGGTGAGTTAGAGATCAGCCTGGTCTGCATAGTGAGTTCCAGGATAGCCAGGGCTATGTAGAGAACCTGTTTCAAAAGTAAAACAAAACAAAAACCAAAACAAAAATCACGAAGTGTAAGAAAACATCACCCCCACTGACCTTTCTGGGAGCTACTTGGAGGTTTGAGAGGGCAAAGGGGGGACCTGAGGCTTTGGAAATCAATAGACAGGGACTGGAAGCTGATACTGCTGGGAGCCAGGCGTTTAGGAAAGGGCTCTACAGGTTCTACTGCATCCTTGAGATCATGGAAGAGCCTGGAGATGTGAGAAATGAAGGTGATAAAACAAGGAAAGAAAAGTAATCTGAATCACAGACACTGAAACTCAAAGCTGTGACGACACACCTGTAAACCTAGCTCTTGGGAGGGAGAGGCTTGAGGGAAAGCAATTTAAGGCCACTCTGGGCTATATACTGAGTTTAAGGCTAGCCTGGACTTCAAGAGATGCTGTCTCAGTAAGGAAAAAAGAATGTTGTATACCTTCGTAACAAACATACAAAAACACATATACATACACCACACACAAAAAGTGCAGAAGATAGAGCTTCTCTTTTTGACTCACTCAGAGAGCTTTATTGTAATTGCAGATGGATTAGAATTACTTCAATCTTGACAATATAAAAAGAACCATAAAGATGATGTAAGCTGGGAGCCAGAAAGTCAAGTCAGAGAAATAAGCATACTCATCTTCCCTCTGGGCAGTCCAGGGGTGTTCTTTTGGACAGAAGCATAAGTAATGAAATCTCAAACACTATGTTTAAGTAGCTTGTGAAATAACCAATAGACAGACGGAGAATAATAACCATGTGGAGAGGAAAATATAGGGTTTGGAGTTAGTTCCTCACTTGTCCTTGTGAGACATCAGTGTGAAATGCTCCCAAGTGATGGCAGCATGTATCAGGGCTCATAAACCACACAGCACGGTGGGATACCACCTACAGGGGTTCACGTGGAGTCCAGGGCTCCCGTCATCTTTATGGAGCTGGAAGTCTCTTATCTCCTAGTGGCACTGTTACCATTATGACCTCTCCTCTTAGGGTGTCAGGGACATACCTACCTCAAGTGTTCCTTGCTCATGTTGATTTAAGCCTAAGAATGGCACATATATACAGTTTGTCATATCGATCATGGTATATGCCCATGGTACCTACTGACTGTACCTCTAGCAATCATTTTAGAGTGAACTTCTACTTATAAAAAAGTTTACCTTGGGAGGCAGAGGCAGGCGGATCTCTGTGAGTTCGAAGCCAGCCTGGTCTACAAGAGTGAGTTCCAGGACACCCAGGACTACACAGAGAAACCCTGTCATGAAATCCTCCCCTGCCCTCCCCCAAAAAAGAAGGTATGTAACCACGCTTAACATAGCTCTTAAATTCTGTGGTTTGTTGAGATAGGGTCTTATTGTGAAGCTGTGGCTGTCCTGGAACTCTCTGTAGACCAGGTTGGCCTCAGACTCACAGAGATCTGCCTGCCTCTGCTTCCCTACTGTTGGGACTAAAGGTGTGTGCCACCAACACCAGGTGAAAGAACTCACTCTTACAAGTTGTTCTGACTTCCCCACACTAAAAGGTAGGTTAAACTAGTTGTGGCGACGGCACGGGATCCCAGTACTTGAGCCTAGGTTCTATTAAACCCTGAAAAAAAGTATTTGCTTAACAACTCATGGTTGTGGAAGCTAGGACATTCAAAAGCCTGCTGAAAACAGAGTAGGGGACTTCTGGATGGTACAGGACATCACAAGGAAAGCAGATGGGGGAACTAACTTGAGTCTCTCTCTTCTTTTTGAGACAGGGTTTCTCTGTGTAATCCTGGTTGTAGACAAAGCTGGCCCCAAAAGCAGAGGTCTGCCTCCCAAGTGTTGGGATTAAGGGCATAGGCCACACTGCCTGGCTTCTCCCTCTTCTTATAAAGTAACTCGTACCACCATGAGAGGACCTGCATGACTACCTAACCCTTATTTTCTCTCAAACATCCTACCTCCAAATACCACTGACATGAACTTCAGGGATCTTTTCCAACATGAGGGCAGCACACATCTCTTGTGCTGTCTAGTGTGAGCGGCTGCCTACACTGCAGCAAGCCCTTCCTTTGCTTCCTGTGCACACTGTAGGATTGGATCTTCATTCCCAAGCAGGAATCTGCTGCCTCCAAACACTGTTAAAGGCTCAGGAAGCAGCATTGTACTTCCTCCTCCTAGTGGTAGGAGATGCCAGGTACAACAATTCACCTTTTACTTCAACAGGCCTCAGATGATTAGACCAGTAAGAACATGGAGGCCCTGAGAGCGTCTTATGAGTATCTTCTCACCTGCTCATCAGCTCCAACCAACAGGACACCTTTGTGCAGGGTAGCAGTGTGCTGTCTTACAGGTGTCAGGTACCTTAGTGATTCATGAGCAGAAGCAGCACAGCTCTGGGGGAGACAGTGGACAACAGTGCCTTCTTCCCAGGGAACTGCCCCATTGCCAACAGTCCACCTGCCACTGCTTCTCTGGACCACTCAAGTCCCTGGAAGTAGAGCCTGCAAGGGATTAAGTAGTACTCTCAGAGGGGATGTAAGGAAGCAGGATGCAGAAACGAAAGAATGTATGCAGAACTGAGGGAGGGCTCTATTACGGTTCTTTAGAGGAGCAGAGCTTATAGAATGTGTGTGGTGTGGTATGGGGTGTGAAGGGGATTATTTATTTGGCTTGGAGACAGGGTTTTTCTGTGGAGCCTTGGCTGTCCTGAAACTAATTCTGTAGACCAGGCTGGTCTCAAACTCAGATCCACCTACCTCTCTGCCTCCCAGAGTGCTGGGGTTAAAGGCATGCACCTACCCTCCTCATCCCTCAATTAAAGGGAATTTATTAGAGTGGTTTACAGGCTATGGTCCAGCTAGTCCAACAATGGTTATCTACCAACAGTTAGGTCCAAGAATCCAGTAGTTGTTCAGTCCACAAGACTGGATGTCTCTCCTCAGTATATGCCAGAATCCTGAAGTAGGCTCTAATGCCAGTGAAGGAATGAACTTGCCAGTGTAGGCTTTCCTCTGTCCTTTATACAGGATGCCAGTAGATGTGGCCCAGACTAAAGGTCGATAGATACATCTTCCCACCTCGAAAATTCCAGATGAAAAAGTGGGTCTTCTCACTTCAAATGGTTTAATAAGATAAATAGCCCACAGGTGTACATACTTGTTTGGGTTTAGGTAATTCCAGGTATGATTAGGTTGACAACGAAGGGATAGCCTTCTCAAGAGTCAAAGACTGAATAGAGTTGGTCCCAGCTCAGGGTGAAGGCGGCTTCTGCACACCTGCCTCTCTCCAATCCCAGTATCAGCATGGCTTGCTGGCTTCTCAAGACATGGCAGCCACTTCTGCTGAGGCATTTCTCTGTACAGTGCAGCTTGAAGCTGAATCAATGTTCACGGCAAATACTAACAATTTGTAGTAAGATCTTTGTGTGTAGCCTGGTTGACCTGAAAACTATGTAGACCAGGCTGGCCTTACTCCGAAGAGAAGCCTCTTTTTGCTTCCCAAGTATTGGGATTAAAGGCATGGGCCTCCATGCCTGGCTTTAAAAAAAAATTTGAGTGGATTTGTGCATATGCGTACAGCCCCCGGAGGCCAAAGGGCATCAAAATCTCCTAGAACAAGTTAACAGGTAACTCTGAGCCACCTGATATGGGTCCCAGGAACAGAATTCTGATCACTTGTGAGGCAACTCTACATAACCTTGGCTGTCCTACAATGTATTAGATTAGGTTGCTATCAAATTCAGTAAGATCTACCTCTGTTACCATGGCTGTCCATGACATCTTTTTAATTTTAGATGTATGAATGTTTTACCTACATTTATGTATGCACACCATGCCACTAACCCAGCAGATACAGAGGAAACTGACCATATTCCAGGTTGGGGTTAATAAGGTCTAATTCTTCAGGGAAATCAGATACCTTACCAGCTGGCATTGGACAAACCCATGCCCAGCCATGATGCCCTGAAAATTAAGCTTACAAAGCTGGGAGGTTGAGTCTGCTGCCTAGACAACTGGAATTGGATCTCTGGTCTCCATGTGTAGAAGAAGGGCATGCACTCCCATACACGCCTGTCAATTTGAGCACTGCAGGGGAAAGCAATCTCAGTAACCCATACCCTAGGCCTTAATGAGTAAAATGCACAAGGAAGACAGTCTGAGGACAGGCTACATAGAATTAATGAAGTGTGTTCCCTAACTAACATGGTATTAAAGATGAACCTGTTTCACACAGGACTGACATGCTCTCCAGAATACCCAACATTCAAATTCGAAGCATACCAAACAGCTTTCAGTGCTTTTCACTACACTACAAAATGAAAATGTAGCTTACCCTTTTAGTATTAAAGCAGAGACAAAATTTAATTTTAACATTGTTTTAATCAAGTAATGTAGCTGTTTCAAACAGGAAACGTTTAAAGACACCTCAATAGAGCAACGAACAGCTGATTAATTGTAAAAAACCCAGATTGTATGAATCCCATTGGTTTGGCCCCAGACAGAAGCCCAAGCCCCTTCCTTCCTCAGGGTTGAAGACCTGACTGAAACAGCTCTAAGACAAAAATCTTAGCAGCCCAAGGCTCAATGTGCTGATGTACTTGAGAACAATCTCAGAAAATGATGACAAATGTACGGGCCGGCCATGCAGCAAAGAATTTGAAGCCTAGGAGACAAGTGGGTTTGCAAATACGTCTTTTCTTTGGTGTGACACTGCACATTCCCTTGTTACCATTCCAGGAATATGGCTCCCATTCATGCTCAGCAGACAAGGTTTCAATTTAGCAAATATTTGTATCATTTCAATGCAAAAATCTTACATTTATTAAAGTTTTATAAGCTGTGAGATGGATGACACAAAGGGTAAGATCTAAACAATGTTATGAACTAGTATGCCACACAGATTAACCACATGGGTTCTTAACTCTGAGAATGCAGTTTTGTGGAAATATACACTAAGAAGTTTTTAATGTTATGCAAATAGGAGCCCAGATGGAGTTTACACCAGCTGGTGGGTAAGGAATTCACTTGTATCTGAAGCCCAAGGCTCTGAATGGGCTGGCCAGGCCCTAGCAACTGCACCCACCCAGTGGCCATCACCAGACTTCTCATGCGCCCAGCTATATTCAATGTGAAGTAAAAAATATCCCAAGTCTTACACCAAAATACAGGCTCTGACTCAGAAGTATGATTTTAACTTTCTCTTTAAATAAGACAATTGGGGGAAGGGGGATCAAGCTTGAAACACAACAATACTTATTTTGGCAAGATAGCAACCAAAATCTAAAGTACAAGCTATTATATCCAAATTAAAAGGCATTGAAAAATTAACCATAATATTGGGGGAAGGAGGGGAGGAGAACACAAACACAAGATACAGTATGTTTAAACATCTTGAAATTATAATTTAAGGGTAAAAGATGAAAAATTATGCTGTTTTAGCTAGAGATTAAGTGCACCTTTTCCTGTTTCTCCCAAATATTATCAGAGTTACGATTTAATCATACCTCAAAGCTTTTCTCAGTACAAAGCAACCACTAAATACACACAAAATTCTTATTTGTTAATTATTTCCCTGGCTCATCCAACGTGCCATGCACACATGACTTCAAAGACTACAATTTGGGGTGAAGTGTACACAAACTGAAAAGCCACAACTCTAAATTTCAGAACTTGCTCTTAAAATCACAGGACACACAGGTCATTTCCACTCCTTATGAAGATGTCACACTGTCATTTATTTGCTCATCAGTCTCCCTTAGAATGACAAGAGTTATCAGTTGCCAATCTGAACAGTTGGGGAGATACAACTTTTAAAACACTCCATTTCTTAATGGCTAAGTAAGGTCATTACAATTGTTTGCATTCTGCAAATTTCAGCACCTACAATCTACCAGGCCCAAGGACCTTAAGTTAAATGGTGTATCATCCTAAAAGTAGCCAATTACTTCAGTATAAGCCATTCAGAGCCCAAAGTCTGAAGAATGACCAAAACCAAATCTTTATTTTATAACTGTATAAATGTGATCCAAATGTGTCCACCACTAGTTTTTCCAAAAGAAACATGCTATAAATAAGCAAACTACAACTGCTCACTGATATGTATGGACTCCCTAGATGTCTCATTGGGCTTAATTATAGACCACTCACAGTAATAGCTTTTTAGTATCAAGTGTAGCATGATGTTAAGCCATTTTAGCTTTTGCACATACATGTTGCACTTCTGGCTGATAATGGAGAAAAATTTGCAGCATTATACTGTTAAGCTAAGTTGCATCCATCCTTTTAAATGGCATCGATATCAATGTCATCATCCTTGTTGTCAGACTTCACAGTTTCAACTTTTGGTACACTGGCAGTCTTCGAATATACCACCTGACAAGATAAATCATTTCATCAATCAAATATAGACACAGAGTAACCAGCCCGTTATATTATTTCCATAATAAATTCTTTGTAATTTTGAGATAATTACAGTATTTTCCCTCTCCTTACCTTCCCTCAAAGCTTTGCTGGGTGGGACACACCTTTAGATTCATGGCCTTTTCCCCCTTCCATTTTGGCATTTTGAGACAGTATTTCTTTGCATAGCCCCTAGCTGTTCTGGAATTCAGGAGACCTTTTGCCTCCTGAATGCTAGGATTAAAGATATCTGCAACCATGTCTGTCTTATTTATCTTAATAGATTATGCACGGGGTAAATGTCTTTCATTGGATTAATCTAATTATTCTCCAAAGAGGTAACTCAAGCTTAGAAAGAATGCTTGCTTACCTAGTACGCTCACTCTCCAGAACTCTCCTCCACCCCAACCCCCACCCCCGCAAAGATTCTATGTATTTTTGGTTGTTGTTCACTCATTTGTTTTCAAGACAAGTCTTCTCTGCAGCCTTGGCTGTCCTAGAACTCTGCAGAGCAGTCTGGCCTCAAACTCACAGAGATCCAACCAGTCTCTGCCTCTAGAGTGCTGGGATTAAAGGTGTGTGCCACCACTGCCTGACTGATTATACTTCATTGTTTAATCTGAAATTTGAGAACTACACTTGCTATCAGTTTGAGGCTAACCAGGGCTACACAGAGGGGAAACTAAACCAAAACTATCAAGCATCACTGACAAACCAAATACTTCAGTTAACATATTCCCTAGCTTTTACCTCAATATTTTCATCTTCATCTTCTTCCTCACCACCAGAAGATTCTTCCTCTGCTTCCTTCAACCATTTAATAAACGGTTCTGCTTTGACTCGAATCTCTTTGGCAAGTTCTTTTGAGACGTATTTTTTGGAGGCCTAAAGTAGTTCAGAAATTTCTCAGTGAAGACTTGAAAACATACTTTACGTTATTTAAAGGGGCTGGATCACACCCTAAGACTAAACTATAAAGGGGCTCAAAAACTGTGTCAGAGTAACAGCGCACCCCCACCCGCTGTTTCGATGCTTCTGACATTTCACAGGAACACTTATGTGTTCCCTACCTTTTCCGACCAGCTGATGATGACCTCTTCTTCTAAAAGGTCTGCGTCATACATCTCCTTCAAGATATGTGGGATCTTGGAGATCAGCTGAGCTTGATGCATCGCTACCACACATTCCAAACCATGAAGAAGGTACCGCTGAGCCTTTTTGTTGTTATGACAAAACTGCAAGGAGACAGCATCAACAATTGTCCCCGTTTTAAGGCAATTCAATACTTATACACATTCATTTTCTTAAAGCACAGCACATGTAACAGTGGCTTGGCTAGAATAAGGTCAATGCACAGATACCATTACCATTTGTAGGTGCTGCCACACTTGCTAAAGCTGGCCAATCACCTATTTTCTGGATGACAAACATAGTGGGTTGAAGTGATTTAAAGCCACAGTATTAAGGTGACAGTCTTTACTTAACCCCCTCCAAGTGTCTTACTCTTAAGAAATGGCGCCTGTATTTTTTGATCTGCTCTCTTATCTTCTCATTAAAGAGAACTTCAGTCAAAACAAGAGGACCCATGGCTTTTACATCCAGTCTTTCTGCTTCAGCAACAATTTCTTTATCAGATGAATCAATAATGCCCTCTTCTTTCTTTTTCTGGAAATAAAAAGCAATTCAATGAAGTATAAGCATATTCTGCTGTGCTTGAGAGCAGTATCTCCTCCTCCAGCATTTCTGACCAATTTATGAAAGTACACCCACTGTACTTCCTCCAATATATTTCTTGATTGAATAAGCAAAGGAGAAAAGCAACTATGAGCCTTGCATTAAAAATATACAAAGGGGCTGAGCATTGGTGGCACACACCTTTAGTCCAGCACTTGGGAGACAGAGGCAGGAGGATCTCTGTGAGTTCAAGGCCAGTCTCCAAAGCAATACAGAGAAACCTTGTCTCGAAAAAAGACCAACAACAACAGAGAGAGAGAGAGAGAGAGAAGGGTGTGGTGGCACACACCTCTAATCTCAGCAGAGATAGATGGAAGATCTTTATGAGCTCCAGACTAGCCTAGTCTACATGTAGCAAGGGCTACAACAAGGAGAGCCTGTCTCAAGAACAAAACACTAATAAAACTCAAAGATATCAGAGGAAGAGTTAGCCAATTATGAACGTAAGAAGCACTATGAGGTATTTTCAGATCAAGCAAATTTACCTTAACAAAATCAAACAGGATGTTAACACGCTCTTCTATAGTTCTTTCCAAATCATCACTGAGTGTCAGAACTTTAGCATGGTCACTGATCTCATCCATTCTGCGTCTCTGAGCTTCCTCAGTTGTATCCTCCCCCCAGTCATCATCCTCCTCCTCTTCCTGTTTAAACAAAAGCAAAGACCTTCAAACAGCAGTATCAGTCACATTGACAGGATGGATCATCAAGCCCCTTTGCTGACAGACCATGTCATCAAGCCCAGAAAAATAGCATAGTTTTTTTTTTTAAACAGTGCAGTATATATTAATACAAATTTTTTTTGATTCATTGCAAAACACCAGGCGTTTCACACAGTTTTAAGTGCCCTACACTCACCACAGCATGTGGAGGAGGACTAATTTCATTTGGTGGTGGAGGTGGTGGTGTCTCACTGCTGGAAACAGAGCCATTTTCCTTGTCCTTGCCCTTCCTGTTTTTCTTTTCCTTTTCTTTCTTTCCTGTACCACTGTCACTATTCTCTACAGGGAAACAAAAGTTAACTTAGTCCTAGGGTTTATGTGTCACCCACTATCAAGATTTAAACCCTACCCTCTCACCATCACAACTCCTTAGTCAGGTCAACTCAAAATGCAACTTAAAAAATTCCGAAGGGAGGCTGGAGCAATGTCACAGCGGTACAGACCATTTCCTCCAGTCTCTCGGACACTGCACACTTGCGGTACAAAACACACACGCACACAAAGCACCACCAACATTCCAAACGATACAAATCCCGAATCATACAGGTTATAAAATAAATAAGACAAAGCAATACAATCATGGACATAATGTCTCAACCAGGTAGTAGTTTACCCTCATGAATTAAAACTAAACGACATAAAAAATCTGACCACCTAACAATAACAGATAGCTTGTTTTAGCCTATATAACGGCTTGTCTCATGGGGAGGAGAACACCGGAATAGGTTAGACTATCTTGCTATAGCAAGCTCAAATTGTGTCAGATAGTTTTGTTCATCTGACACAGAGTGTTGCTTGCAATTGCTCTAAGCCACTTAGTTTAATGAGACAAGCCTTGTTTCCAGAACAGTAGATCTTTTTTTAATGGGTTTCCATCATAATCTATGTTATAAACCAACAGGATGGTAGTTTGGCAGCCTCCTTTTCACGTTTACTTAAAACAGATTTTTCAATATTTTAGTCCGTTAAAAGCCATAAGGCCCTGAGCCAGAGACAGGCAGATCTCTGAGTTCCAGGCCCGCCTGGTCTACAGAATTAGTTCCAGTACACCCAGGGCTATGCAGAGAAACCCTATCTCGAAAAACAAACAAATCCAAAGTCCAAAGACTTAAAGTTCCTTATACAGTAATAAAAACCTTCCATTTTATATTCCAATAGCCATTTTATTAAAAAAGACTTACCAGGTGGGTTTTTGAGAATGAATGTGCAGAGTTTATGATGTGTGTCAAGCATGCCTCGGTACCCACAGGCTTTACAAGAATTACCTATTGTTTGCTTCTTTGGATTGACATGCTGTCAAGAAAAGTAAAAACAAGTGAAAAGTTTAAAACTGTATGTGAGTTTATGTAACATGAAACATCTAACACTGGCTCGCACAAAATTTCTTCATGGAAGCCTAATTTTAACAAAGTACTTTCTAGTAAGCCTGGTATCCTTTCAGAAATATGAAAGCATCATCACACCACCACAAAAGCACACACTGAATGGCAAAAACTTTAAAAGCACTCACCAGATCTGTCTCAGGATTCTCACACTCAGGACAAAGAACAAACTTTTTAATGAATCCATCCAACATGTCTTGCAGCTTATTCGCCTCATGAGATCCGTTGACAATGTACCGGTCATTCTTAACATCAAACTGGGTCTGTGCTCCCAGCTCACAACCAAAGTATTTGGTGGGATCTATTCGGAAGACATTCAATCTAGTTAAGCTTTAGCACTGGCTTTACACAAAAATCCACACAGAACTCACCATTCTTTAAAACTACAGGGTCAGGGGAGATAGACACAGCCTGGGTGGTATAACGACATCCAATCTAGGAGGTCCAAAGATCCACACTTGCTAATTAACATGGCCAAGGAAAGATGCGGAGCTCATAAACTGTCAAGACTACATGTACATTATACCTTTTCGGGCTTCTCCAAGCTTTACTTACACGTTGGAGGCCGATTAAGCGCCTTTGCAACGTCAACCATGTTGACTATAACTGTCTTGATTCCATTTCCTTTGCCCTCAACCTAAAGGAAATAAGAATTTCAATTTTGCACCGTCTCCCTGTAAAACGCAATGTAAAATACTATGAAGAACGGCACGAACCAACTTTCTACCAAAGCGGAAGGTCAGTATACCTTGGCAATCAAACGGGGCATCTTGTAGCGATAGAACTGGTCTGACACGCTGCGGTTGACGTTGACAGACATTTTGGCTTATTAGTGACTTTATCAATAAGATGAACAGATCTTTGATTGCAACTTTTTGGTATCTTCTGTCTGGAGAAGAAGGGATGACATAAACGACTGCAAGAGTTCTCGGTCTCTGACATGAAAAAGTTTTCGCCACTGAGGCTGTAAGCTTCTTGCTTGTACGCTATGTTTCCCCAATACAGGTACCAATGGCTGCGCAACAGCTCTGCAAGAGAAAAGGAGAGACACACAAACATCCCTACGGGGCCAGGATCGTCCCCGTGTGGGGTACCTTCTTGTCCTCGAGCACCCCGCGTCACTAACAGTCCCAGCAGCTGACGACCTCAGGCACGGCACGGAGCACCCTCCAGGCACCGTGGAGGCCACCATTTTGGCAAGAGCGGGCCTGTGGACGGGACGAGACACAACACAAACACAAACCCTGCTCCGTCGGCGGCCGGGAGGCGGTCAGGCCCGGGAGCGGCGGCGCCGCGCAGGCTGCTGCCGGCCGTAACCGCCGCCCAGGATCGGGGCGCTCCTCCCGCTCGGCTCAAGCCCGCGAGCAAGCAGCTTCTCCGGTCGCGCCTCCCCCGGCAGCCATCGTTGGCAAACGGGAAGCGTCGAGCCGGCCCGGCCAACCGCGAGGTGGCGGCTCGGCTTCGGGGCGGCTCGTCCAGGCCGGGAGCCATGGGCTCCGCGGGGGCACGAGGGAGGCGGCCGGCGCCGCGCCCGGTCCCCATGGCTACGCGGCCCCGCGGGGGCGCCCGGGCTCGGCCTGCGGCCTCCGTGAGTCACGGCCGCGGCGCGGCGGGGCGGCCCGGCCCGGCCTGAGTCAGCCGGGCGCCGGCACGCGCGCCCCCGCCCGCCCGCCCGCCCGCCCCGCCCCCCCAAACTGCGCCACACGCGCGGCGGGTCACGCGGCCGCGCCGCCATCTTGCCGCCGCCATGGCCCGCCGCCCGCGACTCACCGTTTTCGTCAAATAAAGACATAAACCCAACGCGGCTCGCCCGGGACTGGGAGGAAGAGGCGCTGGAAACCGGGTCCGGAGCGGCGGGGCGGGCGGGCGGGCGGCGAGCGGAGGGAGGCGCGGCCGGGCAGGTGCCGCCGCCGAGCAGCGGGAGGGGCTGTCCCAGCGACGTCCGCGTCCACACCAGCAGCGCCGAGCCGGGCGACCTGGCGGGGGACAGGGCGGTGAGCCGCAGGCGGCCTGCCCCCGCCGGCGGCCCGCGGGGTGGAGGGGCGGGAGCGCTGGGCAGGGGCGCGGGCCGCCGCCCCCCGCGGACTCACCTCTGGAATGTTCTCGCTCTGACTGAACAACGCCGCCGCCGCGCTCAAGCTACCCTCGGCCCCGGGTCCCGCCCCCTGCAGCGGGCCGCCACTGCTCATTGGCCGCGGGCCCACCCGAGATCGCCCGCCATTGGCCCGCAGGCGCGTCGATCGCCCCTCTCCCCGCCCTCCACTTCCCGGGGCTCCACTCGTGGGCTCGGCCCGCCTCCCGCCGACCCCTGCTTCCTTCCCCTCCCTGCCCCCTCCCTCCGTCCTTCCCAGAGGCCTCCGCGCTCTCGCGATAGCTCGGCCGGTCTCGCCGCGCGCTCGGGCAACATGGCGGCTGTCGGTCCCACCCGCGGGGTGGGGCCGCGACTCTACCGGCCCCGGGCCGCGCGCGGCCTGCGTGCTCGCCCGGGCGTCCCCGGCCGCGCAGCTGCCCGGCCCGGGCCTGTGGTCCCCGAGCGGGAAGCAAGGCCGCCGGCCTGAGCCCGCGCCCGTTCGTGGCTCTGGTTCCCACGGCGGGGACGCCGCCTCCCCCGCCGCCCGGCCCGGCCCGGCCCGGAGCCCGCCTCCTGCTCGGCGCTCAGCCGCCCCAGGCCCACTCGGCCGGGCAGGCGTCCCCGGCGGACGGGCCCGCGGCTTCCTGCCGCGCGGAAAGCCTCCCGCTGTCGCATTGTTGATTCGCTAGAGCTGCCATTGAGACTGAAGTCCCCGCGGCCCGCCCTGAGCCGCGGAGAAGTACCTGGGTGAAAGTGGCGGGAGGCCTGCCGGGCTTCCGAGGCTCCCGAGAGCAGCAGCCGGCCGGGCTCAGCAGCGGCGCGCTTCCCTGCGTGGGGAGGGACACGGTGTTATGAAAGAGGGGCTGCCCTTTGTTCTGGGCCAGAGGAATCGTCCGAGAGGCTGGGATGCCAGACCCAGGTTAACTTCCCGTGACTCCCAAGGCCCGCAGAGCCGTTGAGAAACCACTGTCGTTAGGGCGGAATAAAGAAAGATGCAGGATGGAAAGATCTGTGCCCTACGCTGTCTGAGCTGCTGAGGGCCGGCCTCGGCTCTCCCACGTTAAAGTGGAAAGATAGAACCCCCCAGACAAGCTTAGCAGTACCGAAACACTGAGTCTTGTCATGACTTAGCAGTATGGAAACACTGAGGTTTTGCTCGGCTGCACTCATAAGTGAGGATGTGAAACCAATCTGAGGTAGAGGCTTGTCTCAGGTATATTTCATAATGCTGTACAAAGTCCTCTTTTCCATGTTTGATGACCTGATCTTTAATTTCGTTTAAAAAGCTTGTGTTGGCCCAACACGCTGACACCTTTAATCCTAGCAGGCTTGAGGCAGAAGCAGATAGATCTCTGTTAGAGGACAGCCTGGTCTACATTGTGAGTTTCTGGACAACCATATAAACAAACAAGCAAATAAGTAAATAAAAATAAAAAAGCACTGGGCGTTGGTTGCGCACGCCTTTAATCCCGGCACTCAGGAGGCAGAGGCAGGCGGATCTCTGAGTTCGAGGCCAGCCTGGTCTACAAGAGTTAACTCCAGGACAGGCTCGAAACCAAAGCTACACAGAGACCGACCGTCTTAAACAAGAAAAAACAACAAATAAGTAAATAAGCTTGTGCTGCATACCTTTAAAGCCACTCTGGGGAGGCAAAGGCTACAGAGAAGCCCTGTCTCAACAAACAAACAAAAAGCTGGCACTACTTTGCCCCACCGCTGCTGTTATGGACAACTTCTAAGAACAACTTTCATGCCCTCTCACAGCCCAACCTGACCCCAGGCTCACTGGCTCTGCTTTCCTAGTAGGAGAGTAACAGGTACTTGCCAGCTCACCCAGATAAGTAACCTTGTCACACCAATTTATCACATGCTTACCATAGCCTAGAACTTTGATTAGATTCTGAATACATTGAAGACTTCTTATCCCCATTTTACAGACCCGAAAATTGAAGTGTGTGTGTGTGTGGGGGGGGGGCTACTTTTCCAAGGCAGAGCTAGGGTTTGTACCAGTTCTCTAGAATCCCAGAGCCTTCCTGGGTCAGCAGATGGCATACCCTTTTCAAACAAATACATAAGCATAACTAGGCAGTTTATATGTAACCCCACTTAATTGACTAATAACCTGGTGAGGAGGTGTTGTTATACCCATACTTTACAGGCGATGACAGCTCTTTAATACACGGTGGACAGCATTTGAACTCCAGCTTGTGCGACGCCAAGCTTATTGCATAATTTCCCCAGCCATTTCCGACCCCACCTCCTCTGGCTGTTACTTCCTTCGCTCGGGTACTTACAGTTTGTTAAATAATGGACTCTTGGTGCTTATGAAACCCTTGTCCATGGGTTGTGCATTTTGGCACTGGGCAGCTGACATGAATAGTTGCTGAAGAAGTAAATGAGTTAGCTGTCTGGCTGGTTGTTTAGACATTGGTGTCTCTGAGTCTGTTCAGGCTGAATTAGTCCCCTGAGTTAAAACCAACTCTTAGTGGACTAGAGCTTTGCGTTTCTGAGGCCATTGGGGGGACTAAGAGACAGCCAGCTTTGAGGGGCCATCTGGTTGGTCAGCTGCTCCACCCGCCTCTATGACGTGTCTCAGCTTTTAAGGCTGAACACTTGGTTCAGTTGCTGTCTCTTGCCTGAGGAGCAGCTGGAGGGCAGGAGCATGATTTCTCTTGTGGCACACTAACTTATCACCGCAGTGTGCACAGAGAACAGGCAGCCAAAGATGCCACGAGGGAATGAGTAGCGCCTGGTAAGTCAGAAGCCTTGATTGCCGTGAGGGCTGGTACCCTAAATCACAGCTTCCTACATCATGCAGGGTTGAGTGACAGTGTGGAGAGTTTGGCAACAGTAAAAGGGATTGACCACTAAATGACCAAAACTAACTCAAAGTAGAGCATGTGGTGGCTCTGAAGAGTCCGACAGCCTTTGCCCGTTTAGTGGCACGAAGCTTCACTGCAGCCATGGTTCGGAACACTTGACGTGTGCTCATTGTCTCGCACATGCTGTCACACCATGCAACGCCAACAAAACTTCCTGAGTCACCTCTGCCCAGATTTAAAAGCATTGTGAGTTATGAGGGGCAGTATTTTTTTTTTTTTACTGTAAATACAAACTTATTGCTCTTGTAGAAACAATAGTTTCATTGAGGCAAAGACCTTTAATATTTTCCTGCTGTCATTCTTCGTCATGTATCAAATTGTATACAGTGTGTTAGAATGTGTTTTTATTTACTTCACTATCTTGAGACAGCATCTCACTATGAAGTCCTGCTGGGTCTGGAACTCACAAAAATCTACCCACCTCTTTGATTTCTGAGTGCTGGGTTTGATGGTGTATACACCCACACCTGTCTAGAATTTTTATTTGTTTTTTAAATGCTCTCTGGGGACTAGTGAGATGGTCCCCAGATGGTCAGTAGGTAAAGGGGGATCCTGCAAAGATCTCCAGGAACCGAATGTTAGAAGGAGGTAACAGTTCCACAGGAAAATGTGAGGTGTGCACAGTAGCACATGCATGCCCCCCAATAAAATAAATAAATGTAATTTTAAAAATTAAAAACTGCTGTTTGACTACAGGGGAGTCTGTCTTTAAAAAAAAAAATTGGGGCTGAGTGTGGTGAGTGTGGTAGTCTCAGCACTGGGTGTATGTGGAAGTGGATCTCTGTGCATTCAAGGCCAGTCTGATGTGCGTATGTGAGTTCCAGGACAGCCAGGGCTGCACAGAGAAACTCTACTTAAAGTAATCTGCCACCACCATCATCATCATCATCATAAATTAAGTTGTTTGTGTTTCATAAAGAACTACATAGTGGCCAGGTGTTGGTGGCACACGCCTTTAGTCCCAGCAGACACAGGCAGATCCCTGTGAGTTCGAGGCTAGCCTGGTCTACAGTTAGTTCCCCAACAGGTTCCAAAGCTAAAAAAAGAACTACATAGTGAATTTTGGCTTGGGATTAGGACAGAATTTCCAACATTTTTTGAAATTGCTCTAGACATATTTTTGCCATTTTAATTTATGTAAAGTAACATTCTTAGGCATCAAATCAAAATTCAATCATCCAAAAAATATTGATGATGCTCTGTGCCCCCAACATCAAATATTTAGCTGAATTTTGTAGTTCTTTATGCAAAAGTAAACAAGCACATCCACTTCATTAGTATGCAGAGTTGCTGTTTTCAGATACATCTTATGTGTTTGGTGTGTATGTGTGTGTCTGTGTGTGTCTGTATGTGGAGTGTGTGTGAGTGTGTGTGTGTGGAGTATGTATGTATGTGTGTGTATGTCTGTGTGGAGTATGTATGTGTGTGTGTGTGTGTGCCCGTGTGTGTGTGTGTGTGTGTGTGTATAGTATGTATGTGTGTGAATGTATGTGCGCGCGTGTGTGTGCATGTGTGTGTGTGTGTGTGTGCCCGCTTGGTGAACACCCGGCTGATGTTTTTCCCTTTCAAGTCTCCAGCCTTCTAGCACAGCGGTTCTCAACCTTCCCAATGCCTCGACCTTTTAATATGGTTTTTCATGTTTTTGTGACCCCCCCAACCATAAAATTATGTCATTGCCAGTTCATAACTGTAATTTCAGTACTAGTATGAATCATGTTTGATTGGTAGGATATCTGATATGTCACCCCCAAGAGACACACCGGTTGAGAGCCACTGCCCTCCAGGGTGCCTCCTGCCTTTATGGCCTGCCTACTCCACCCTCCCTTACTCCACATCTGCTGGAAGGTGTATCACTTCAATAAGGGTTTCTATTCCCTGGTCCCTGCTACTTATTAGTCCTAGCAGTTTGAGGTCAGGGACCTTGTTTTTTGTTTGTCTTTGAGAAAGGGTTTCTCCATAAAACAGCTCTGGTAACTCACTCTGGCCTTGAACTCACAGAGATCCATCTGCCTCTGCCTCTGCCTCCTGAGTGCTGAGATGAAAGATTTGTGCCCCCACTGCCTGGCCAAGGGACCTTGTTTTCGACAACAAAATTATCGGGTTTGGCAGAGGCCCAGGGTCTTCTGTCTCGAAGGCGGGGGTAAGAATCAGGAGTATGGGAAAGATGACCGCTCAGGTGATGTGGTCCCATCCTCCTCCAAAGCAGTGCTCCGCCATCTTGCCTGCCCTTCCTGGGAAGGGCAGGGAGTGCAGAATGGTGTGACTCAGCTTCTCCCCCACAGGGGTGCGGGGCCTCAGAAGGGAGAATGCTGCCTCTGCTCTGCATTGGTTGTCTCAGGAACATGGAAGGTTCTGGCATGATAGCTGCTGCACACTGGGCCTGGTTCCTCCTCAGGTACATGGTCCCTGGACGAGTCCACACCCCCACACGCTAATGGCCACAGATGTTTGATGTAGGACTGCAAGTGCTTGTGGAGGTGCTGCGCCAGCAGCCAGGGGAGTTCTCCTGCCTGAGACCCTGGTCCTGGCGGCCATCTACAAACCTCTGTGAGGGAGCACCCCGGCCTGTGAGGGAGGGAGCACCCCGGCTGCCCTGTGGGGGAGGGAGCACCATGGCCGCCCTGTGAGTGAGGGAGCACCCCGGCCGCCCTGTGAGGAGCACCCCGGCCGCCCTGTGAGGGAGGGAGCACCCCGGCCGCCCTGTGGGGGAGGGAGCACCACGATTGTCCCCCTCCTCTCATTTCTGCTCCGTTGTGGATGTGGTCATTTGTCCACGCAGGTGAAGGTAGAAAACGACTGGCCCATGAGTGAACCTTGCTCCCTGATTGTCGAGCGCTATCACCTTGCCTGTAAGAACGACGCTCAACAACAGGATTCTTCTGCAGCTATGTTTATTGCGCGGCTCATACAGCAAGTTGAGGGAGGACCCTGAGGAGGAAAAAGGGCTCTGCTTATATATGCTCAGAGGAGTCGTGTCCGTTACTGACAGGTGCAGCCTGTAACGGTCACCCCATGACGTGGATCGCGCATCCGCGCCTTGCTGGCTTATGGACAGGAAACCGGCGCCATCTTCGGGAATGGCACCTGTGGCTCTCTACACCTGATGATCCGTGGGAAGTAGGTCCTGTTATTGGAGTACCAGGCCACACCCCTGAGAGTATGTCTTCATCGTCTTTGCGCTTAGTTAGGGCTACCTGGGGTCTAGGGTCCTCTGTATTGGATACTAAGTTCTGATATGTGTGGCTATGTTCCGGGGTCTCCCCACACCCTCTGGGGAGCACGGAGAGGGGCAGAAGGTGAGTGACGTCATCACCCTTCACCCTGCTGCCTGCAGAGGAAGTCACTCCCTGAGCTGTGTTGTGCTGGGCTGCCTGTCTCTGCCCTCTAGAGCTGGGATTACAGGCATACAGCCTGAGGTCACACTCCAGTCCTTATGTTCGTACAGCAAGTGCCCACTCAACCATGGAGCCTCTCCAGCCTCTAGGGTCCATTTTCTCGGTGCAGGAGCTTATTAAAACACAGGTTGGAGGCTAGCAAGACAGCTCAGTGCCAAAAGCATCTCGGGCTCACCACAACCAAGTTCAATTCTAGCCTCCGCATATTTGAAAAAGCAGAATCTCTCAAGTTGTCTTCGGACTTTCACAGACACACTGTAGCATGTACATGCCCAAACATACTACTAAGCAAATGTAATTAAAAGGTATTTTAAGGCAGCTGGGTCACGGTGGCTCACACCTTTAATCCCAGCACTAGGGAGGCAGAGGCAGGCAAATCTATCTGAGTTGCAGGACAGCTTGGTCTACAGGATGAGGGCTACACAGAGAAATCCTGTCTTGAAAAACCAGTGTGTGTGTGGTGTGTGGTGTATGTGGTGTGTGTGTGTATGTGTGGTGTGTGTGTTTTTAAATCAAAGACTTGGGCCCTGCAGAAGAGAGGGTGTTTCCTGGGCTGGACATGAGATTTCTGGCAGTTTCCGGGAAGTTGCAGGTGCAGTGCCTCCCAGGACTGCACTCCGAATAAAAGCTCAGGGTTCATTTACTTTGCCCCTCCCCCCAAAAAACCCCCAGGATCCGAGCTTTCTAGGTATTTCTGGGCAGCCAGTCTGTGCCCCGTGAGTACACAGTCTCCAGGTCCAGTAGTTCATGGTGGGGCTGGGTTATGTTGCTCATGCCTGTTCGTTCGAATCAGAGCGATCTGAGGTGCTCTTTGGTTACCGTGCCCAGTGAGGGACGCGTGCACACCCTCCTTCACCCCACAGCAACTGTTGCTCATAAGGATGGCTTAGCACACACCGGTGTGGGACTCAGGAGCCCTGACACCCGGCTTCGGTTCTTCTCGCCATGCAGGGGACTCTTTAACCGCTTGGTGTACCCGGGTTTGTAGTGAGAAAAAGACCTGATCACCAGCACCCCCAATTCCCAAATTCCCAAAATGCTTGTTTATATAAATGCTTGTTCTCCTTTGAAGGGGTAGTTATAAATGGCTAATGATCACAGTCAATCTCTTTCTAAGGAAAAAAGGGGATATGATATAGAAATGAATGCTTTATATTGGTATGGATATTGGCTTATTGATATAAATTTAAGGTCAATTTTGTTATGCTGTACATTTACTTTTACTCTTGTTCAAGGTATTGTGTTTCTGTAGCTCATTTAAAATGTAATGTATAATTAATAGTAATATATAATTATAGTCATCTATAATCAAACATGATCATGTTATTAGGTTTTCTAGATAAGCAGAGATATATTTCAGATGGATAGGTAATCCTCAAACACTTCAAAGACCTACAGAATATGGCATTTAAAATGTCTTAAGAGCTTACACTTTTCTCGACAGGGAGACACGTCTGCTCCTGGCAACACCAATTACTTCAAGAGGATGATGGGCACTAAAGAAGCTCCTTATGGACTTTGCTTTCTATGTGGCAAGACTAGCCATTTGGGCAGGAAACTGCTCTTGCCTGGACTGTTTGAGTGTATACTGTATGAACTGGACATGCAGGACCCATAGGAAAGTAATGCTGAACTTGCTAAGACAAAACAGGATGGTCCTTCGGGGTTCTTGCTTCCCAGAGGAAACTGTCAGACATTCTGCAGGACACAGAAGAAAGCAACTGATGAACAGATCTTCAAATTTCCTGCTTCACTGGAAAATCTGCCAGACACTCTAGGCCTGTAGGCTGAAGATGGATGAGCTAGCATTACAGGGGAGCCTTGGGTGACTGTCCAGGAAGCCGGATGTCTCTGTCATTTCTAGAGTTTTACAAGTTTCTTAAAATGTACTTCCTGTTTACTTCAGTAATATTATATCCTTCTAGGGTCTTTGACAGAGTTGAAGACATAGTTTTTAGATATAAAACTTTAGAATCACAAAAAGAGGCTAGATGATAGAGTATTTTAATTTTGCCAAATGCAAATGAACTAAATATTGTAACTATAATTCTTGTTGATGACTGTTTTGTTATATGTAATTTTACTAGGTTGAGGTTGAAACCTTCATTTTTTAATTAGGCAGATGTCCTTCTGTATGCTGAGAATATATGTTGCATTTATTTGTTGATAAGTAGAGTAGGGCCAGGCAGGAAATCCAAACAAAGATAAAGAGAGACAGAAGGTGTAGTCTGGGAGAAGTCATTTAGCTGCCAGAGAGGTAAGATGTGAGGCAACAAACCACAAACCTCCTGGTAAAATATAGAATAATGGGTTAATTTATATAATTTGAGAGCTAGTCAGTAATATGCCTTGAGGCATTGGCCAGTCAATTATAACTAATATTAAGTGGTTATTTGGGAACTGTCGGGCGGGACAGAAAACATCCAACTACACGGGGTCTAGCAGTTTGATTCTCTTCCCTTACTCTTGATGTGATTGTTCTGGGGGAGGCAGGGTCTCAGTGCAGCGCTGAGGATGCCTGGGAAGCCTGTACCTTCCTGTGTGCCACACCTGTGAGGATACATTTTCATCTAGACTACTGATTGCCACTCATCAGCACTGTGCATCCTGTCCAGGGACACACACAGGACGCTAGAAATTCAGAGGCACCAGGGTCATATTATCCCTTCATGTTTATTTTGATCGGGAGCTTTGTCTTGTCTCAGCCAAATGACCAAAGCCTAGAGCTTAGGCGATTTGGGGCTGGAGAGGTGACTCAGAGTACCTGTTGCTCTTGCAGAGGTCCTGGATTTGGTTCCCAGCCCCCACATGTGGGTTTACAACATCCTTAACTCCAGCTCCAGGGGATCTAAGGCCTCTTCTAGCCTCTAATAAGGGCACTGAATGCATGTGATGTACTTACATGTGGCGAAACACCAATACACATAAGAAAAAAAAAGTCTTAAAAATTAGGAGATTTTACACACACGTTTAGGTTTGGCACACTGGACACTCATGAGACAGCTTGAGTACAGTCTTGTCTCAGCCAAATGACCAAAGCCTAGCTTAGGGCCTGGCTGCTCATGCCTGAGCACCATCGTCATCTGATCTGGTGTGTATGAGCTCTGCTCGAGTGTGTCTGTCTGTCCCTATTCAGATGTACATTTGTACCCACTCCTGTCCCATCATTCACTTTTGCTTATTTTACCTCTGTTCATCTTTATTCGTTTCAGTCATACATTAACATTCCCTCTAGATTCCAGCCGTAGAGAATTTGAACATTCAGCACACTGTGATTCTGTTTTTCTTAGTGTGGTGAAATAGCTGAGGCTGGCTGACCGTTTTTTAGAGTGAAGAGAGCTATTTAGCTTGTGTTGGAAACTGAAGGCCACTCAGGCAGCCCCATCAGTCCAGCACTATGGAGGCAACGAGTAAGGGATCACACACGTGTTGGGATTGACAGGTAGCGTCTCTGAGCAGGAGACCAGGGAGACGGGACCTGTATTAGTGTCCTTTCCTGACACTGTGATAAAACACCTGCCAAAAGCAACTTAAAAAAAATGAAGGGTTTGAACTGGCTCGCAGTTCCAGGGCACAAGCCATCCTGGTAGGCTGGGAGTGACCACAGGAGCTCAGTCAGCACGCTTGCTCTGACGTGCGGAAGGAGAGAGCAATGAACGCTTTTGCTCAGTGCACAAGCCCAGCCCAGGAAATAGCGTTACTCCAGTGGATAGGTCTCATCTTTTTGTTATTGTCATTTTTGACAGCTCTGGCTGTCCTGGAACTCACTCTGTAGATCAGGCTGGCCTTGAACTCACAGAGATCCACCTGCCTGTGCCCCCCAAGTGCTGGGATCAAAGATGTGCACCACCACTGCCTAGTGGGTCTCATCTTGTTAACCCAAGGAAGCTATTTGTCAACAAGCATGCCCAGAGGCTTGTTTCCCAGATGATCCGTACCTCATCACACCGACAGTTAAGATTAAGCATCGCCGGTAACGAAGCACCACATAGTGCTAGAACTAAGACATCAGAAATGTACTTTCTCAGACTGCAGCTACTATAGATCAGCAGTAAGTGCTCGCTGCCTTTTTGGGCTCTGACTCTCAAGGCCAAGCTCTCTGTCCTGCTTCCAATGTACGCTGCTAGCTTTTGTTATCTCTTGCTTGTATTTACAAAGCTCTAATGCTCATAAGGTTGTGTTTTGTTTATTTATACTTATCACAGAGAGAGAGTGTGTGCTTCAAGTGAAGCTAGAGGACAACTTGAGGGAGCGATTCCTCCCCTTTCACTGTGCGGGTCCGGGGATCAAACCTGGGTCGTCAGGTTTGGCTGCAAGTCCCTTTATCTGGTGAGCCATTTTGCTGACCTACAAAAACTCTAATCTTATTGTTTAAGACAAAGAGGCCCTGGCTGGTTTGGAACTCAGGAGAGCGGCCTGCCTCCCAACTGCTGGGGTTAATGGCTTGTACCAGCGTGTCCAGCTAAAATGTTCATCTTCATAATGATGGTGCATACCTAAAATCCCAGCATGAGGGAGGAAGATGGAGGGCTGAGACCCCGAGACCAGCCTGGGCTGCGAAGCAAGGCTGTTTTCATTGCCAAAAGCCAGCTGCAACCTTGACTTTTGTTGTCACAGTTTGCATCTTCACGTGGTGCTCTCTCCCAGTCTGCATGCCGTATCCGGTGGGTTACATGCTCACCCCACACAGGGCACCCTAGATTACTTGTTTATACCAAGTTAAAAACACAACAGGCCTAAAATTGGCAACAAGGCCTTTGTTTATCAGCCTCTTGGGGATTATATTGGCCAGTGCCTCAGGGGCTGCTCACCTATGACAAGTCTGGTGGGCTCAATGCTTCCCATACTGCCGCCATGACAGTCCTCCTGGGCACAGATTCTCTTGTTATAACTCTTGGCAGACATGGAAACTGAAGCGTGGAGACGCAATCAAGTTTGGCAAAGTTGGCCTGAACAAAGCAGGCAGTTGAGTCTGAAGGTGAAGCTTCACACCTTTCCCTTCTGATAGTGACAGCAGGGAAGCACCCTCTGCTCTAGGGCTCACGAGCTGGGCTCTGGATCTCATCTCCAAGTGCCCTTGTGAGGTAGCTGAAGCCTCTTCCCGGCTCTGCCCCTGCCTGGGTCATGCTGAAGGTCTGATACCCTGCCTGGCCAGGGGAGCTGTTTTTAAACTTCCTCTTAGGGTGGATGTCTCTGTGTCTGTGATATTCTTTAGTAGATGGAAGAAGCTTTTGGAACCCATAACAACACGCTCTAAATAGCCTTTATTTTTTGGTATAGATCTCAGCAAATATAGCAAGTACCAGATGGGACTGTGAAATTCTTAAGGGAAGAGTGGATTCATTTTGAGTCTTCTTAAATGAGGTGAACTCCCACGTCCAGCTTTCCCAACGTGATATTCTGTGCTGTTAAACTTGGTGGGCAGAGCTCAGCTATTCTGAGCGTTTATGTGTCAGAAGCCCCCGCTCTGGGTTGGTGCATAAGGCTCCTTGTATATTGGGTGCTTTGTACAGAAGGAGGTCTCTCATGCTAGCTATTTACAAAGTTCACTACTTTTTCTTTCTTTTCTTTTCTTTTCTTTTTTTTTTTTTTTTCTTACTTTGGTTTTTTGAGACAGGGTTTCTTTGTGTAACAGAACTCTTGATTTGTAGACCAGTCTGGCCTCGAACTCACAGAGATCTGCCTGCCTCTACCAAGGGCTGGGATTAAAGGCGTGTGCCACCACTGCCAGGCTGATGGTTTCTCTTTGCTACTGTTTATGCATTATTTTTTTTTTTTTTTTTATTTAACACACAAAGCCAGGCCCCCTTTTACTTTTATTTTAACATTTACTAGTTTGTATTTATGGGAAGTCTGTTCTCTCCTTCTACCCTTTGGGTTCTGGGGCTGGAACTTGGGTCATATGAGCTGGTGGCAGGTGCCTTTGCCCACTGAGCCACCTCAGTGACCACCATAGCTGTTTTTAGCACAACATACTTTTGCTGCCTTAAAATCCCAGCTGATTGTAGAGCCATGGCAGGCTGCATTTCCTTAGCGGGGTCTCTCCAAAGCTCGATGTCATGCTAAGAAAGAAGGAATTATGGAAGGACAAACACTATAGTATTCATTAACACAAAGGAAAGATCACTTGTAGTGGTTTAAATGAGGACCGTCTGCCGAATGCTCATGAACTTCAACACTTGGTGCCCGCCCGCATCGTGTTGTTTAGGGAGGTTGGGGGACCTTTATGTGGTGGGACCATGCTCACTTTGGTGTTTATAGCCTGGCCCACTCTCTGCTTCCTGTGCATGGGTGAGACGTGAGCCCTCAGCTTCCCGCTCCTGCTGCCGAGCTGCCCTGCCATTGTGGATGTCTGGCCTTCTGGAACCGTAAATAAAAAATAAACTCTTAAGTCGCTTTTGGTCATGGCATTTTATTACAGCAACAGAGGGTAGCAAGTAGCCGATGGATCAGGCTTCGGCAAGGCCGATATGAAGGTGAGTGAAGCTGGGCACTGAGACCACATCTCGCTGCCTTCTGTGTTTGCCTCACGCAAACTCCCTGGCTTTCTACAGTAGCCAGGTGAAGGGAAGCCTGAGTTATTTTCTTAGCCTGAGTCTGGCCACTGGAGGGTGGCCTTGGGTGGTGGCCTTGGGTCGTGCCCCACCCCCCACCAGCCTGTCTATTGTGTAATACGCCAGGAGCTACAGGTGGGCAAACTGCTTAATAATGAGAACAGCCCGAAGACATTATGGTCTTCACTACTGAGAACTATGTTTCACAAAGCTGAGAAACATCCTGTGCCTTGGCAATTGGGATCAGATGTGCATGATCGGCCACACTGACTGTGGGAAGATGCCCACCACTCCATAATCGCTCATAATCGCAAGATGGTTTATCCCCCATTCTGAGACGGTTTCTCTGTGTGGCCCTGGCTGTCCTGGAACTTGCCACCTGGAAAGGCATGAATGTACCACCACAAAGCTGGCAAGGTGGCTCTTAAGGGGTGAGAATCCCTGCCGTCATCATCATCAGTTTATTGGAAGATAGTTCCTCCTCTATCAGAGCCTGGGTGCAGCTGATTGGTTCCCATCACGTGGTGAGCAGGAGCAGCTCCTTACACAACAGGTGTCTTGGGCTCAAGTCCTTCAAGGTGTGGGCAGGTGATAGCCGGGGGAGGCAGACTGCAGAGTAGCAGGAAAAACGCCAGGGAGCGTGGCAAACTGGAGAACCGATTTAAAGGCCGTACGCTGGCCAGGGCACAGCAGCATGTGCTGGTAATCTCAGCACTGGGGAGACTAATGCAGGAGGACTGTGGGTCCATGGCTAGCTGGGCTGCATAGTGAGACTCTGTCTAAAAACATCTAATACAGTAAGACATGACATTCAATTAGTGACGGTGAACCCTCAGTTAAAAGTCCCCACAGACCACACAAGATGGGCAGTGTCTAGTTGGTGAGTACTAGTTTGCAACTTCTGCCGTGAAATGGGAAGCTTAAGCCTGGAAGGGACTCGGGGCCTTTAGTCCCCACACTTTTCAGAAGAGAAACTCGACTAAGAGACTGCCTGTTGAGCCAGGGCTGGTGGAGAATCTCAATTTAGATAATCTGAGGATTTCTTCTACTTCACAACTAGCTAGAAACATTTCCTCCCTAGATAAAGAAAAAATAAAAGTCTTCAAGTTTAAATTTAAATCTTTTTAAAATAGATAAATTTATTTTATTTCATCGTACTGCCTATCATGAGTCCCATACTTTTCTGTTTTAATAATAGCTGCCACTTCCCAACTAAACTGCAAACTTGTGTTTGGCAGGAACTTTGATACTCCGTACTACAAGCCTGATACCTTTTTAGAATTATTTTATTTTCATTTTCTTCCTTTGTTTCTCTGTGTAGCACTGACTGTCCTGCTCTGGACCAGGCTGGCCTCGAACTCACAGAGATCCCTGCCTCTGCCTCCCAGTGCTGGGATCAAAGGCATGCACCATCACTGCCCAGGTTTGTTTGTTTTTGTTTTTTTAAGAACCTGTATGGGGTCTGGAGTCTGGGGAAGTTGGAGGGCAGCAGGATGTAGTCCTGAGGCCTGCAGTGTGAAGTTCTCTGGAGTGTGTTTGGTGTTGTGGATCCAGGAAGTACTCCTCACCAAGACCAGCACTTTAATTCTAAAACCCAGAGAGAGTTACAAGGCGTGTTGTGTGTGAGTGTGGGGCATCACCACATCCTGTCTGGATGCAAACCAAACGGGTTTTTAAAGTCTTCTGGCCCCAGACAATGTGGTGTAGTATAAGATTGCCCCAGAAGCTCATCTGGGCAGAGACACGTCTCCATGGTCATGCAGAGGCCCAGATGCCCTGCGCTGGATGATAGGGGGTGAACTTGGTGCTGCAGGCAGGTGAGAAGGTTGGGTTCTGTCCACTGGACAAAGCTGAAAGCCAGTGGTTGCACTGCACGAAGAGAGAGACGTGAGCCCACATACCCCGTCATGTTTGCCAGCTCTGTGTTAGGACAGGTTCGCCCGATGCTATAAATGGCCTCGCCCTCCAAGGACTCATTTTCACACCACACTCAGTTTCTAATAGTTGCCCTGGGCAACAGAGGAGCAACTGATCAGCTCACCTTGTCAATAGTATACAGGATCTACAGGAAGAAGACTTCTCTCCATTCGTTACATGAAGAACAACTGTGACAACTACTCATTTTAATGGTGGTGCTTAGAAAGAGGCTGGGGTGTGTGTGTGTGTGTGTGTGTGTGTGTGTGTGTGTGTGTGTGTGTGTGTGCTGCTTCT
Organism: Phodopus roborovskii; assembly: GCF_943737965.1. Taxonomy (NCBI): domain Eukaryota; kingdom Metazoa; phylum Chordata; class Mammalia; order Rodentia; family Cricetidae; genus Phodopus; species Phodopus roborovskii. Next base: position 11,390,722 of record NW_026126516.1, on the reverse strand, counting down.
GGCGACAGGCTCTGTGAAGCCGCTGGTGATTTTGTTCTGGGGCTTGGCTCCTGTCTGGGCCGTGAGTTCTGTGTACCATGGGAGAGCCTCCAGTGGGGACTGCTTATCTTCTCATGACAAACACGTCTGATACTCTTAACCAGCCCAGAAAACACTCGTATCAAAGCCGCACATGCCAGAGTAGGCACGGGCAGGAGAGGGTGGCCTTTTCGGTGCTGAGTGTGCGTGAATAAACATTTTGCCCATCTACCAGCCTGCCTGCTCCTGATGCACCCTTCTCTTAAGAATGCACACGTGCTCGACCACATCCCCAGTTCTGCTTAGTGGTGTGGAGCTGAGTATCCGTCGCAGATCTCAGAGGGCTCAGGTGGCGCACCATGTCTGGGTGTTAGCGTCTTTTTCTCCTGTGGGCCTCCCAGTGCTGGGGTTGAAGGCTGCTCCGCCACACACCACGGAGAGGCTTTTGAGTTCATCCTTTACGTTGTAAATAGCTAACACAGTGGCCTTGGTCGGGCTCATTGTCAATGTAAGCTTTGCTCTTGGCAGTGTGAGATCTATTCTTTGCACGTTGAGGTGAAGGGAGCCCAGGGTTGGTTAATGTGAGCGCCTGCCCTGTGCATTCTTTGTGGGTTATACGACTCTCTAGTTCCAGACACAATGACTGGCCTGGGCTTTTCACATACAATTCCTTTTTCTTGTTTGTTTTGTTGTTGTTGTTTTGAGACAAGGTTTCTCAGTGTAGCTTTGGAGCCTGTCCTTGAACTCACTTTATAGACCAGGCTGACCTTGAACTCACAGAGATCCATCTGCCTCTGCCTCCCGAGTGCTGGGATTAAAGGCGTGCACCACTGCCACCTGGCCCAGATAAAGTTTAAAAAAATTATTTTTGAGACAGGGTCTCACTATGTAGACCAACTAGGCTGGCCTGGAAACTCACTGAGCTCCTCCCGCCTGTTTCCCAAGGGGTGGGGTTAAAGGTGTGCCACCACGCTCATCCTTTAATTACTTGATTTTTCCCCCATTTTGGTAGTATTTGGTTGATATTTACAGGTTATAGCTTAGTGGTAGAGGGTTTGTGATCAAAGCCATGAGTTTGATCCACAGTACTACAGCCAAAATACCATAGTATTAAGTGTTCAAATCTCCTAAAGCCAGGTACGGTGGCACATACTTATAATTCTTATGTGGCAGAGGCCGAGGGGGAGAGGCAGGGGCAGAGAGGCAGAGGGGCTGAGGGGCTGAGAGGCAGGGGCAGAGGGGCTGAGGGGCAGACGCAGAGACAGAAGATTTCTTGGAGTTCAAGGCCAGTCTGTGGCCACATGGTGACTTCCAAGCCAACCAGAACTCCATAGCAAGACCAACATCAGAAAACAAATGAAAAACCAGCCAAGCAAAACAGTGTTCTCCCACTAAGCTTATGGTTGGGTTCATCTGTTTCTCTCATATTCGTGTGTTTTTGAGGCTGTATCATTGGGTTCATACTGATTTAGAATTACTTCATCTTGGTGAATTGAGGCTTTGGTGGTTATTTAGTGACATCTCTCTGTTCCTGAGTGGGAGGGGTGTTGGAGAGATGGCTCAGAGGTTAAGCACTGGCTCCTCTAGAGGACCTGAGTTCAGTTCCCAGTACCCACATTACATGACTCAACACTGCCTGTAAGTCCAGCTCCAAAGATCCAATGCCCTCTTCCAGCCTTAGTGGGAACCTGCACACGTGTAGCGTGTACTCACACACACACACACACACACACACACACACACGAAAATAGATCTTAAAAAGTTGGTAAAAATGCTATTTAAACCATGTCCTGATGAGGCCGAATTGGCTGGAATGTCTGGTCTCCCTGCCTCCGCCTCCCAAACACGGGGCCACAGCTGCACACGACACGCCTGCCTGGAGCTGCTTTCCTCTCTACCCTTTCTTGGCAACCATCCCTTTTTGCTGCTGTTTTGAGATTGTGTCTTATTAGGCCGAGCTGGCCTCAAGCTCAGCCCTTACACAGTGTAGTTGAGGGTGACGGTGAACCCTGAGTCACCATGGCTGCTCGGCCCTTCCCTTTTCCCTCCATCACGGGCTTGGTATTTTCATTTTCTATTTCTGTCTTGCTCCACTTCCTTCTAGGAAGCTTCTTCCGTGAGCTCTTCCCATCTACTGCTTTGGGTCCAGTCTGCCCTTTGTTCTATTGTACTCTGAGCTTCTGGCCTTGCCTTCCACGCCTGTCCTTTTCCCTGATGTTTGCCTGTTGTTAAGATCTCCCTCCCCTCGTCCGGCTGCCTGTTTAGTACTCCAGCCCTGATGTTCCCTTACAGTCCGTCTCCTTTAGGCCAGTCCTGCCCTGCATGAGCTGATACTTGGTTTGTGCAGTCTTCATGGGACACCAGCTGCTCTGTTAGTTAGGCTGTGTGACTGGGCTGGGATGCCTGAGCACAGAATGCCCCTGCAAGTCAAGGCCTGTTTTTCCTAGGGAGACTAGGCCAGGCTCCAAGGCCAGCAGGAAAGGTTGGCAGTGTCCCCAGAGGTCAAGCACTCCAGGCATGGCCATCAGTGAATTATGGAGCCGGGGCTGACCGCCCTGACTCCTCGCGGCTGCCAGCCTCAGTGTCTGATGACCAGGCTAGGTCACTGGCTGGGAGCAGCCTGTGCAAGTGTGAATTTCCTGGGCCACTGATATCCCTGGAGTTGGGAGAGGGAGGCGAGTCTCATGCCCGTGTGACCAGCCAGGGCCTGCCTGTCCCCTATGGCTGTTTCCACCATGGCAGATGAAGGGCTCTGGCTGATGTGTCTGTCACAGATTCCTTCCTCCTCCCTGATGTTCCTGCCTGTTGCTTGAGGGTCTTACCCACATTTGAGGAGTGTCAGGATTAAGGCAGAAAATTCTATTGCCACCTTGTAGGTTTCTGAGGATAGGGGGAAAAAAAATCAGGTCACAAGGTCTGGGTAAAATGCAGGGTAATTACGGTTTAAAGCAGTTTCCTTCTGCCGACATTCTGGGAGATAGCCTGAAGCTTGAAGAAGCTGCCAGCTGACTGCAACCTGCCTGCCTGAGGCTGTGGCCTATGGAGAATGCTGGCACTGACCCCTCACCCAGCCCCCTCACCCAGCCCCCCTCACCCAGCCCCCTCACCCAGCCCCCCACCCAGCCCTCTCACCCAGCTCCCCCCACCCAGCTCCCTCACCCAGCCCCCCTCACCCAGCCCCCCTCACCCAGCCCCCTCACCCAGCCCCCGCCCTGGGTAAAAGCTGCCTGACCTTGCCATCCAGTTCTTCTGCTTGGGAGGAGAGTAACATTTAAATTCGTCCCTGTACTTCCTCAACTGCCAGGGAGATGTCCTCGGTCAATGTAGGAATCTGGGTCAGCTGTTCACAAACTAGCTCTTTGCTCAGTGGGGTTCACAGCCCAGGCCACAGGCAGCCGCAGCGGGAGGGGATATTTGAGCAGGAGTGTGTGTGTGTGTGTGTGTGTGTGTGGGTGTGTGGGTGTGTGGGTGTGTGTGCATGGCAAGGGTTGTGTTGGGTGGTAGGAGTGGGCCTGGAGAAGGATTTGATTTTTTTTGTGAGTTATATTGTTCATTTATTTTTGTTTTTGAGATAGAGTCTCCCAGGCTGGCCTCAAGCTCTCTGCCAGCTGAGAATGACTTTGAACTTCTGACCTTCCTACCTTTATCTCAAGTGTTGGAATTTCACATGGTACAGCCACACCCAGTTTATATGAAATTAGAGACAAACTCCGGGACTGGTGCATGCTAGGCAAATACTAAGCTATACCCCAGCCCACATTTTCTTGGGAGGAGGATTGAGATGGTCTGTCTTTGTAGCCCAGGTTGGCCTTGAACTCATGGAGATTCTGTTGCCTCTGTTATTGAGTGCTGAGATGATAGGCATGCAGCATTATACCCAGCATGATCCAGCCTTCCCCCAATGCCAACGGTAGACCTCAGAGCTTTGAACAATGAAAGGCAAGCCTCCAAGCCACCAAACTCCAACCCCAGCTCTAGGCTTTCTGACTCAGGGTGGCTATACTGCCCAGGCTGGCCTTGAATGCTTTTTGTTTTTGAGACAGGATCTCTCTGTGTAACAGTCCTGGCTGTCCTGGAACTCGCTTTGTAGACCAGGCTGGCCTCACACTCACAGTGATCCTCCTGCCTCTGCCTCCTGAGTGCTGGGGCTAAAGGCGTGTGCCACCACCGCCTGGCTGACCTTGAGCTGAACCTCCTTCCTCTATGTCCCAAGGGTTGGGCTCTCCACAGTGCATCACCACGTGAGGTGCGACACACATGAGTTTTCTGCCATGTTATTGTACAGCTCTGCCCTGCCTGCACCCCCTTAAGCTCACTCATGAGCCAAGGCCTCCGTACCCCTGCAGAACTTCCTTCCTTCCTGGGTAAGGCTTAGAAGTTAGCCTGGGTCCTGGATTTCCACATTTCCATCTGACCTGGGAGAGGGGACTCCCTCTTAAATGGAGATGCTGCTGCTTGGGCCCCCGTGCCTCCCTTCCAGAGATTGGCCCCAATTCATAGGCAGGATGTCGCTGTCATTTTGGCCGCTGGTGAGAGGCCCGGCTGTGTGACCTCAGACCCCCTGTCTTCTGTCTGCTGCTGTTCTCAGGGTCTCAGTGTTTTTGGACCCGAGAGTGTGTATTGCAATTGCTGAGCAATACTGTAAGATGCCATCTTACAGTGGGTCACAGTCGGGAGTTTGAGAAGGCGTTGGAGGGACTCTGCCCTGCGCCCTGTCTGTTTACGATGGTGAGTCCTGTGGACACAGCCACATCAGCCACATCTGTCTCCAGTCGGAGAACTTGCGCAGTGGGAGGAGCCACTTGGGCTCATTGTTCCTTGCTTCTTGGACACATTAATCCTAGCTGGACCCACAGCTAGGTAGTCAGTCATTCCAGAAGGGCCCCCAAACCTGGCCCCCTGAGAACCAGAGGTGGAGGGTCTAAGTGGGCCTCAAGGCAGATCTCCGCACACTGCTCAGGGCCAGGCCTCAGGCAGAAGCAAAGCCAGCTCCTGGCTACACTGCTGCGGTAGGTCTAGCCCGATCCCCACCCTGGAAGGTGCTCTCCCCTCCTGAGGCTGAAGTCGAGGAAGGGTTCCCAGCAGAATGGCCCAGCCTCATGGGTGCTGCTTTTAACTCTTCCTACAAAGAGAAAACAAAGCCAAACAAAACTTTAATGTGTCAAGCATATACGTATAGAAACGAAGTAGACACTTAATGTGCACAAAAGTCATAGACACTTAATGTGCACAAAAGTCATAGACACTTAATGTGCACAGAAGTCTCCCAAGCATCTCACTGCAGCTTGACTATGCTATTGGCAGGGACAGAGGAGGTCTAAGCAGTGACAAGTGGTGACTCTGGGCGTGGCATCTGGGCAGTCTCACTGGTCCTGATCCCCCGGGGGGTCGGATGCTCATGGTACAGTCAGGACGGTGCTCTTGGACTGGGGCTGTGGTTTTGGACTTACAGGGGATGTTAGCAGCAACGTTTTTGTTTTGCTTTATTTGAGACAGTTTCTCTGTGTAGCCCTGGCTGTCCTGGAACTTGCTCTGTAGACCAGGCTGGTCCCGAACTCACAGAGCTCCCCTGCCTCTGCCTCCGAATGCTGGATTAAAGGTGTGTGCCACCACCGCCTGGCTTCATCAGTTACTTTTAATGGAGTAAAACTATAGTTGCTAGGCAGAATACACACTTAAGACCCCACAGAGGGCCCACTGGGGTGGGAGTCTCATCACATTTGTGGATATGCATTGACTTACAGGATAAATGTGTATCTTACCGTTGGAGTAAACGGTCAGAAGCCACTGTGCTGATGTGAGATTACCATGACATCATTTAACTGACATGTCACAGCGCCCAGGAGTGCTAAGAACTGTTGCTCCCGTCTTTGTTCTTTCCCACGGGATCTTTCTGGAAAGAACTCTGATCCTTTTACTGTTCACTGTCCTACTTCTTAGAAAATGCCCCCTGCTGCTCTTCCTCCCGTCCAAGCCCAAGACACAGCCCTGATTTCTGAGTTTCGCCTGAGCAAAGTCCTGACAGGGCGGTTAGTGAGCTGAGCATTCAGACTCCTCAACCCATAACCACTAGGTGGCGAGGCCTGGCTGTGACGTCTGAGGCGTGGTGGGATTGCAGCTAACCCTGCTGAAGGCCATGCCGCCGGGAGAGGGCGCTTCCACGGAAGCCTGGTCCTTTGTCATCCCTGTTCTGTGGGAGGGAGTAAACACGTCCTTGTGGGCTGGAGTGGGGTTTGTGGACGAATTCCAACGGGGTATTTCCTCTGGCGAAGATGATGCTGCGTTCTTGTGACGTGGAGTACAGACTGGGGAACGCTGGTGCTGGTTTGGATATTTGCTTGATGGGATGGGCTTCAGGAGCTTTGGTTGATTTGGAGCCCCAGCGATGCAACCCCGGTGAGGCTTAGGGGGCGTTCCCCTCCCCACACCCACTGCAACCAGAGTGTGCTATTGTGATCCGACTTGGGGTGATCTGCGATAGGTGGCCCAAAGGGGGACTGCGGGGAGAGGCCACTGCTCTTCATGTTTTAGATTCTGAATTTCTATTTCATGTGTCATGCCTGCGTGTACAGCTGCATAGTGTGCGCACGCTTCTTGCACACAGAGTTCAGAAGAGGGTATTTGACACTCCGTGGATGCCAAGAACTGAACCGGAGTCCTCTGCAGGAGCCATAAGTGCTCTTAACTGTCCGCCCATCTCCCCAGCCCCCAATGCCACTATTACTAATTACACCAGGGTTCCAGGCCTTGCTGTGACTGTCCAGGTGACCAGGTCACCTCTGTCACAGAGATGCCTGCACTGAACTTGGTTGGTAAGTATGGGTCCTGCAGGACTGTCAGGCAGCCGCGGTGGCAGTGGAGAGACAAAGGGGAGGCCCTGTCAACCTGCCCCCATCGGGTGATTCCTCCACAAGCCATCTTCCTTTAGCAAGGTTGCTTCTGTACCTGCCTCTTCAAACTCTGACGGGTCAGAGCACACAGCCACCTCTCACCGTCCCAAGAGTGTGTGTGTAGCGGGGAAGGAAGGCTTCCTTTCATTCCACACGTGGGGAAGCAGGGGTGCCCTGTAGAGAAGGGATGGTGGGCAGCTGAGGGTCCCAGCAAAGCAGCTCTGGTGGCACTTTGTGACAGTCAGGCAAGGGCAAGCTGTATGTTCATTCCGGGCTGAGCCTGAACTCCTGACCCTCCTGCCTCTGCTGCCTGAGTGCTGGAAATATGACGTGCCACCATGCCTGGATTTCTTTCTTTTTCCTTCCTTCTCTCCTTCCTTCCTTCTTAAAAATAAACCCAGGAAGTACCAAGAAATCTAAACAACCCAGTCTTTCCCAGTACAACCTATCGACACTGACGAGAAAGTAATTCACAGGGTAGATTTCAATATCCTACAAAAGTCTAGAATGAAAAGCTCAGCCTTACCCCAAAGCTGAGTTCTTTTCCTTATAAATATTTCCAAAAGGGTTCACCATAGGCCATGATGTGTCACAGGGTCACCTCTGTAACTTGCTTAGAGATCACTCAGCCCACAGACTTCTACAGGTCACACTCAAATGGTGGTGGCTGTTTCCATCAAGGCATGGGTGTTGGGGACACCCTCCTTTGTGTGTAGTGGCCTGTCTGAACTGTCACGGATGCTGTGAACAATCCATTGGAGCGGTTTCCTCTGGAAGTGTTTTGGGCTTCAGCCTTTGTGAGCCTGGCTGGCGGGATTAGGTCACCGAGAGAGAGAGAGAGGTGAGCTTGAAGCATCTGGCCCCATCCTTCCTGCTTCCTGGTGAGGGACAGAGTCTCTGCCACACTCAGGCCACCATGAGCTCCACGTGCCTCCCCTACGGCAATGGACCGAGGTCCCTCAAACCGCGATCCGAAATGAACATTCCGTTCCCGTCATGCCTTTTGGTAACTGATGTAAAAGTAGCTGCTATGCCTTTCAAGCAGCTGTCCATTTAACTCAGGCCATAGATCAAACTAAATAAGCAATTTAAAACCACTTAACACAGCATGTGAGTGCTCCCAGTGGGTCTGACGAGCAATTCCAGTCCCCGGTCCCTGAAGACTCAAGTGTCAGCCGCACGGTGCTCACTTCGGGTCTCATTAGCTGTTGGAACCTGGTGTAGACAGGAGTTGAGCCAAATAGTACAAGTCTGTTCTCGGGCATGTGGGGCAGGGGAATTACCACAAGTGTAAGGCCGGCCTGGTCTACACAGGGAGTTTCAGGCTGGTCAGGGCCATGTAACAATGGAGAATTACCTCAAAAGACAGACACAGCCACATGTGGTGGAGCCCATTTGTAATCCCAGTGTTTAAGATGCGGAAGCAGGTTTTTGAAAATGGCTGTCCAGGAACTCCCTCTGTTGACCAGGCTAGCCTTGAACTCAGAGATCTACCTGCCTCTACATCCTGAGTGCTAGGATTAAAGGTGTGTGCCACCACACCTGGCTCTGAGGCGGTTTGAGGACAGCAGGACAGCTACATAGTACATTTGAGGCCATTTAAAAAATCCGAAACCGCCAGGCGGTGGTAGCACACACCTTTAATCCCAGCACTCAGGAGGCAGAGGCAGGCAGATCTCTGTGAGTCTGAGGCCAGCCTGGTCTACAGAGTGAGTTCCAGGACAGGCTCCAAAGCTACAGAGAAACCCTGTCTCAAAAAAAAAAAAAAAAAAAAAAAAAAAAAAACAAAATCCCACACAAAAGTCAAAAGATACTATTGTGGTAAATAAGGATCAGGATAAACAAATAGGCCGAATAGATGTTTATTCAGGGAGAAATAACTTACAACCTAGACAGATGAACACCAGGAAATTTAACCCAATCCTCTCCTGTCCCAATCACGCCAGAAAGAGAGAGCGCCTTCCTGGCCCCCTCCGACCTCCTTCCACAGGTCACTTCCGCCCATGGCTCCACCCCCAATGGGCGTGGTCAGTGCCACAGAAGGACTATCTCACTACAATTTCCCTTTTAGTCTAAAGAAAAGATTTAGGCTTAATATAAAACTATATACAAAACAGTGAATAACAAGTGTGCTCCAAGAAAAGGAAAATCGAGAACAAAATGACCTACATATCTAGTCCTAGGGTGAGGGCAATATGGAGTTTACAATAGAGTTGTCCTAAGCTGGAAAACGTAAGTCTAGTACCTAATATATCTAACTAGGAAGAGAGAATAATAGTTGTGATAGTTTAATCTTCAACCTCATCAAGACCTGAGAAGGAAATTAACAATATTAGAGGGGGTGGAGCCATGGGCGGAAGTGACCTGTGGAAGGAGGTCGGAGGGGGCCAGGAAAGGCTCTCTCTTTCTGGCGTGACTCGGACAGGAGAGGATCGGGTTAAATTTCCTGGTGTTCATCTGTCTAGGTTGTAAGTTATTTCTCCCTGAATAAACATCTATTCGGCCTATTTGTTTATCCTGATCCTTATTTACCGCAATAAGATACAAAGTCCAAGTTCATAAGGACAATGAAATAGCTCACCACGTAAAAGCATTTGGAGCACATGACAGCCTAAGTTCGGTCCCCAGAACCAAGTAAAGTTGGAAGGAGAGAACTGACTCCAGAAAAAATTAAGCTCCAGAGAAGACATTGTCTCCTATTCAAAGGCCTTAGAGGACACCTTCAGGACAGAGCTACGTGGAAACTTAACCTGGAGCAGCAGCTTGAGGAGCTCTGTGTGACACGTGGGCAGATCTCCTGGGACGAGGCATGTTCTTTAAGTGTTTAGATCCGGCAGTGGTGGCACACGCCTTTAGGCCCAGCACTCAGGAGGTGGAAACAGGCTGTGGAATCTCTGAATTCAAGGCCATCCTGGTCTAAAGAGTTCCAGGACAGCGAGGGTTATCCTGTCTCAAAACACCAATAAATAAATCTGTTTTTCTATTTGTGTGTGTGAAAGGGAGAGAGACTGTGTCCATGTGGTGTGTGTGTGTGTGTGTGTGTGTGTGTGTGTGTGTGTGTGTGTGCCGGTATCCAGAGAAGTCAGAAAAAGTACCAGATCCCCTGGAGCTGGTTGGAGGTAGTGTGTGTTACCAGAAGTGGGTGCTGAGAGCTGAACTCAGGTCCTCTGAGCCCTGGAGCCTTCTCTTCTGCCCGAGGCATGCTCTTGGATTTGTTTGTTTATTTGAGATGGTTTCTCTGTGTAGCCTTGTCTATTCTGGAACTCACTCTGTAGACCAGTCTGACCTCTAACTCATAGAATAGAAATCCACCTGCCAGACATACTTTTTTTTTTTTTTTTGAGACAGAGTTTCTCTGTATTGCTTTGGAGGTTGTCCTGGAATTCACTCTGTAGACCAGGCTGGCCTCGAACTCACAGAGATCCACCTGCCTCTGCCTCCCCAGTGCTGGGATTAAAGGCTGCACCACCAATGCCCGGCTGTTGGTTTGTTTTAAAGATCACAGGTAACAAGATATGGTGGCCCATGTCTCTAACTCTGGAGGCAGAGGCAGATGGATATCTGTGAGTTCAAGGTCAGTCTGTTCTACTGAGTGAGTTTCTGACCATCCAAGGCTACAAAGTGAGACCCTGTCTAAAAATAAATAAATAAAAATCACAGATGTCTCAGCATAGAGTGCACGCCTTCAAGTGGTCCTCCAGTAGCCCCTTCTTTCCTCAGGCCCATGTGACTATAGTATTCAGACAGAATTGCTATGAACCATCAAGGGGACCCTAGAGACCCCATTAAGCAACAGACTGCACAGGGTGTAGAACCCAGCATGCCAGAACGACCCCTGCTGGTTTAGGGGCTAGCTGTGAAAGTGTTAAAAACAACACAAACAGACTCCTGCTGGCCTCATCCCTCTTATGTAGTGGCACCTGGCTTTGCAGGTGAATTTGCAGTGGTGGCCACATCCTAGGGGCATATGTGACCCTTTATAAGGAAGAGGAGGGACTTGCTGGTTCTCTTGGGTTGTGGCAGAGACTGCATCTACAGGATCAGGAAGACCTCGGAAGTTATTACTATTTGTATAAGTGCTTCCCTAATAAATACCTGTTTATCTTTTATCTTGGGTCTTGAGGATTCAGTTAAACGCTGCCTTCACTCTTATCCTTAGAGTTCCGAGTTATTGCTTCTTCCAATTCTGGGTACCAGATGCCAGGATTTCGTCTTAGCCTCTGGGTAGGACCACAGTGAACCCACTGTTAGGAAAACTAATGGGAGTGGACTGGGAAAGGAGGGAGGCCACCGAAGGAGGCTTAGAGGCGCTGTGCATGATACTTGGGATGTCCCAGGAAGATGCCTCTCTCTGCTTGTCCTCTGCCTGGGCTCTGTGGGACCACAGGGTCAGTGAGGATAGCTGATGTGTGTGTGTGTGTGTGTGTGTGTGTGTGTACTTTGGTATGCTGCTGCAATCTGGGTGTCCAGAGCAATGCAGCGTGGGCCTCCCCAGGCTGTGGGACAGTGTCTGCTAGAAAGGCACTTAAGTCCTGGTGTTGGTTGTTTGCTTGGTGGAGATTGAACATTCCTAAAGAAATTGCTGTGGCAGGATTCCTAGCAAGCACAGTGTCCTCCTACAAGGAAATGTAAACGCCAGGCTGCTTCTCAGAGGTCTTATGACACCCAGGCTGCTTTAGCCTTGCGAGAACAAACTTGGTATCTGACCTGATGACCCGATCATGGTGATACTTTCTACGGTGTGTGTTCCAGTTAACTTCCCTAGCTTTGACACAGCAGACCCTCCCTGACACCCAGGCTTCTCAGTAAGCAGCAGATGGTGTTTCCATTGGGTGGTCTGAATCACCCAGCCTGCTTTTCAGGGTCTTAGAAAACCATGGAAGGCTGAGCTCGGTCCAAGGAAGGTAAGTGATCCACTCGCCCATTCCCCAGCCTCCCAGGATCCTGGAGATCTAAGCAGCAGGGAGTCTAGTTAAGCAGGAACTCACTGAAGGGAAAAAACTGCAGGGAAACAGCCAGCCAATGGTTTTAAAGGTCAACCTATCGTGGGCCCAGGCACCCTATGCTTCACCTAGTGAACAGGAGCCTTTCATGCAGGAACCTCATCAGGTTCAAGTTGGCAACCAATCACCCGTTTTTTTAAACATCTCAGGACTCAACTCTTGACTTTCCCTCAGCGTCATCTTTGACTGGCTCCTGCTCTTCATGCTTAACTGCCCCGAGGGCCTGAGTCAGTCTGTCCTACTTCCTCTGAGACAGGGTCTCACTACAGGGCTGAAGCTGGCCTGGAGCTTACTATGTAGACTAGGCTGATGGGAGATGTCATTCTGTAAATATGTTTCTTCTATTGGCTAATGAATGATGCTGGCCAATAGGGAAGCAAGATAGGCGGGACTAGGAGAGGTGGAGGATTCTGGGAAATTTAGGACAGAGTCGAGATGTGGTCTCAGGAGGAGAGGATGTGAGAATCTGACGTTCTCAGTAAGATAAGACCATGTAGAAATACATACATTAGTAATTACGGGTTAATAATTAAGACAGAACTAGTAAGAAATGCTAGTCACTGGCCAGCAGTTTCATAGTTAATACAGCATTTCATTGTGTTATTTGGGGCTGGCACAGCTGTGGGACCAGGCTGGGGGGAAAGTGCTGGTAACACTAGGCTGTCCTTGACCCTGTAGTCCCACAGGGCCCAGGCAGAGGACAAGCAGAGGAGAGGCATCTTCCTGGGACATCCCAAGTATCATGCACAGCGCCTCTAAGCCTCCTTCCCCTCCTTTCCCAGTCCACTCCCATTAGTTTTCCTAACAGTGGGTTCACTGTGGTCCTACCCGAGGCTAAGACGAAATCCTGGCATCTGGTACCCAGAATTGGAAGAAGCAATAACTCGGAACTCTAAGGATAAGAGTGAAGGCAGCGTTTAACTGAATCTGCAAGAGCTAAGATAAATGATAAACAGGTATTTATTAGGGAAACATGTACACAGTCCCAAATACAGGGACTGAGGGCACATACCACCATATCCAATCTATCCAAGTATATTAATGCATCCTCGGCTGTTGATTGACAGGCACCGTCACCTTGACTGTGCAAGTTGTTATAATTCCTTCTTGGAAATCTGTGATCCTGGGCCTGTCAGTCATATTGGGTTAATATTAAGATATATTATTTTTTATTTATTTTTGTCTTGTGTGCATTGTTGTTTCTGCCTATATGTATATCTTTGTGAGGGCGTCAGATCTTAAGACAGTTGTGAGCTGCCATGTAGGTGCTGGGAATTGAACCCGGGTCCTGTGGAAGAGCAGTCAATGCTCTTAACTACTGAGCCATCTCTCCAGCCCAAGGTATATTATTTTTTGAAACTGTGTGTGTGCACATGTGCAGGCATGTGCCATTGTATTCACACTGGGGTAAAGGGTAACTTGTGGCAGTTGGTTCTCACCTCCCGTCAGGTGGATCTCCAGATTGAACTCAGGTTGTCAGGCTTGGTGGCAATTGTCCTTACTCACTGAGCTACCTTTTCTTTTAAATTGCTTACTTCCCCATGGAGAACAGGAGCATCAGGAGTCACTGCCAGCACCTGCTTAGCAGCTCTGTTCTGTCCCCACGACTACTCTCCTGTTCCTTCTCCCTGATGTTACACCTAGGTCCAGGATGGTGTTCAAGTTAGCTAAGCTACGCTATTGGCTGGAGGGAAGCCGTCACTTGTTCTGCAGGTGATGCCCATAGCTGTCTACACTGTCATGCTTGCTGGCATGCCTAGCCATGCGCCGGTATTTCCCATGTTCAGGAGAGCAGCCTGTGTGTGTGCATCCCAGAAGTTCACGTGTACAGGTCTGTTCTGCGGATGCTATTGAGGTGGCTGCTTATTTCCCAGGCACAGTGTTCCCTTTCCGTCCTTAGATGTACTGAGGTCCCAGGTTCCCCTGCCGGAAGAGATCCGGAGAGCAAAATGATTCTCTGGCTTTAGGCCTAAGTTTCCAGGAGGAGTTCACGGTGCCCTTGCACAGCCACACCTAGTGAGCCAGGGAGTCAGGGAAAGACATTGCTGGGATACCGTGGGATATTGCGTGTCACTGGCACCGTGGGATATTGCGTGTCACTGGCACCGTGGGATATTGCATGTCACTGGCACCGTGGGATATTGCGTGTCACTGGCACCGTGGGATATTGCGTGTCACTGGCTATATGCATAACGCACACAGGCTTCACTGAATGTCAAGGGTACCCTCTCTTGAGACTGCATAATAATTGGCAAGATAGGCTGGGCGTTGGAGGAGCATGCCTTTAGTCCCAGCACTCGGGAGGCAGAGGCAGGCAGGTTTCTATGAGCTTGAGGCCAGCCTGGTCTACAGAGTGAGTTCCAGGACAACTCTAAAGCCACAGAGAGACCCTGTCTCAAAAAGCAAATAATAATAATAATAATAGGCAAGATAGAAAAATATGGGACTTAGGAAGAGGGAGGTCCTGGCATAGTCCACTCAAGCCACCAGTGTCATCTTGACAAAGGCAGTACTTATGCTGTATCTGTGTATATGAAATGCACGAGGATGCCAGGGTCCTATGTTGTCACTCTCTACCCCGTTCCCTTCAGTTGTGGGCTCTCACTGAAACTCTTCGATCAGGTTAGGCTGGCGGCTCCCAGCATTCAGCTGTCTCTGCCCTCAGCACCGGGCACACACAAGCACGTTCAGCCCTTACAGATCCTGGGATTTGAGTTCAGGTCCCCATGTTTGCCTGAGCACTCTCATCACTGAGTCCGCCCCTACAAGCTTTCCCGTCTTATTTCTTAAGTACTGGGTCTCATATACTGGTTTAAGATTGAACCAAAGCACTTAGAACCAGAGTGTTATTATTTGGGCAACCCCAGACTCTAAAGGAAGAAGCAGCTGAGGTCGAGGAAGCCCTACAGCGTCTTGGAAAGGAGGTGACAGCAGAGAAGTGACCCCAGCACTCAGCCGCCCCTCCCTGGCTCACGCAAATGGCCGCCTGTGGGCATAGAACAAGTGTCGTGTTGGTGACACCTACCTGATGGCTTGCAGGCCTTCCTGTGCCATTTTACCCTCTTGGGATCTCACTTGTCCACCATGAACTGGCCTCACTCTTGGGACCCCATCCGGATGGTCACCATCTCCACAAGAACAATGTGGGGGGCGGTTCTTAAAAAGAGCGAGAATTCACAAGCATGAGCCAGGCATGGTAGCACACACATACAACCCCAGCATGTGGGAAGTGAAATTGGGAAGATCAGGAGTTCAGATCACTCTCAGCTACATGATGCCCTGCCTTAGAAACCACCCACAGAGGGCGGCAGAGCTGACTCAGAGTCTAAGCACTGGCCGTACTTCCAAAGATCTCAGTTCAATCCATCGCCCTTGCTTGCACGGTGGCTCAGTTCCAGGGATCCAATGCTCTTGGCTTCCACACACGCTCCGTGCACACAGTGCATAAACATATATGCAGGCAAGACACCATACACATAAAAACAACACAAGGGCCGCCAACAGAACAAGGCAGTGGTGCATGACTTTGGTCCCAGTGCTCAGGAGGCTGAGGAAAGAGGACCTATGTGAGTCTGAGCCAATCTAGGTCCACATAGAGAGTTCCAGAACAGCCAGGATTACATAGAGAAACTCTGTCTCAAAAAACCAAAAACCCCAAAACAAACAACTACCAACAGGGACCAAAGAGAAGACTCAGTGACTAAAAAGCACTCGATCCCAAGTCTGACAACCGGAGTTCGATCCCTGGGACCCACATGTGGGAAGGGAAGAGTCAATTCCCCCAAGTTATCCTTTGGCCTCCAAACTGCTCCATGGAGTCTGTACACCCCACCCACAAGTAAATTAAAAATGTAGCTAAAAACAAAAACAAAAAACAAGCAACCAACCAACGAAATACACATGGGACCGTGGAGACAGCTCGGTGTACCTGCTTTGCAAGCCTGAGGGCCTGAGTGTGGAGGGAGCTCCAGCACTGTATAAATCACACTTGCTTGTAATCACACAAGGGTGGTGGAGACAGGAGGACTCTGAGGGTTTGCTGACCAGTCAGTCTAGCAGATTTAATGAGAGAACCCGTCCCCAAAACAAAAACAAACAAAACCCAAATAACAAATGTACACGTGGGTACAGCACAGCATACAGGAAACAGAACAAAGAGGCTACATATTAAGGGGTGAGGAATAGGAATGCAGGTAATAGACGCGTGTCATGAAAGAGGACAGATGATAAACTGCTTTTGTAGGTCTGTCATGGTTTTACCGTTTTGGGTAAGTGAGTAAATGCATAGATACGTTCAGCAATGGATGTATAAAATCCAGTGTGAAACTCTACAGCTTCTATTCCCAATGGCTGCTCTAACTGGATAGAAATTCACCAAGTCCTATTGTACTTGGATCTGGCTAACTGTGGTGAGGGTTAATTTCTTTTAAATAATAAAGGTTGAAAACAATGAAGTGATTAGGAAAGCACTCAATGTCTGTCTTCCGTATGTGTGTGTGTGCATGTGTGGCACAGACACATGCACACACACAAACACAACATTCACACACAGACACCCAAACACACACACATGCATGTACACACACACACACACACAGTGTCAAAGAAAATGTAAAATTCACATTATGCTCTAGCTGGTCCCTAATTGTTCAGTTATCTTTGGACAAACGTTTTCTAAGCAGTGTACATTGTTGCAGGACAGAGGGGGTACTTTGGTTTGTTTGCTTTTTGAGGCCCTCTTGCCATGTAGCTCAGGCTGGTTTTGAACCCTTCTGCCTCAGTCTCCTCAGAGCTGGAATTACAGGCATTTGCCACACCTGGCTGCTGCTATTCTGTGGACCCCTCCCAGGTGCTCACAGTACCAGGGAGCCCCCCTCAGGTCTGATGTCCTGATGGGAGTTGTAATTGAGGACAAGAAGTCTGGGAAAAGAGCAGGGCAGATGGCTGGCGCAGGCTTGGGGTGACACCTGCTGTCTAAAGGGGCTTGTATCCTGGACTGCCATCAACTAATGTGAACATACTGGGCACCCCGACAGACAGATTGCTTCCGTTTCCGGTGGGAAGAGTCCAGGACTGCCGTGTTGACGGGACCCTTCAGAGGCTAAGAGGGAGGACTTGGATGCACTGTTTGTACTGTTGGTTTTCCTTCCGACCTGTGAAAGACGACCCCATGGCTGTCACTTGTCCATGTTTGCATGTCTGTGTCCAGATTCCTCGTGTGTGTGTGTGTGTGTGTGTGTGTGTGTGTGTGTGTGTGTGTGTTGGAGGACAGCCATGGATGTGTGTTCTTCAGGTGCTGACGCCTTCCCCTCCCTCCCTCTCTCCCCCTCCCCCTCCCTTCCCCTCCCCCTCCCTCCCCCTCCCTCCCTCCCTCCCTCCCTCCCTCCCTTCCTTCCTTCCTTCTTTCCTTCCTTCCTACCTTCTTTTTCTTAAGATAGGGTATCTCAGTGTCCTGGGAGTTGCTAACTGGGCCAGTTCGGGCTGGCCTTTGAGCCCCAAGAATCTACTGTCTCCACTTCCTTAGAGCTGAGATTACCTGCATTGCACTGTGCTCAGCTTGTTTTGTGTAGGTTCTGGGGATTGAACTTGGGTCCTCATCTTTCAAGGCAAGTGCTTTACTGACTGAGCCACAGCTCCCAGCCCCTTCAAAACCCTCATTATACTGGCATCGGGATCCTTCTTCTCTAATATGAGCTCATCTTAACATATCTGCATTCATGTTTTATACCTGCAATGTCACATTCTGAGATTCTTGGGGCTAGAATTTCAGCATATGAATCACGGGGTGGGGGGCAATGTCCACGTGTAACAGCATGGGATGTCCACTTCATGCCAGTGACATTGAGCAGAAAACATGAATTTAGCATGCAAACAAATCATTCAGACCCCTGAGGGAATGGCATCCCAGAAGGAGGGATCAGCACACGGGGTCTGAGATGGATGCAGCTAAGCACAGTGAAGGAACAGAGAAGATGGAATTGATGGCCAGAGGTGACTCAGCCGCGGACATTCACACCTACCCATCACATTTGCAACACGGAGTGTGTGAGGAGGGGGTGCTCTTGTTTAGCTTAGGGGAGATATAAAAGTCAGACGTTCATTCCTAACAGAAAGTCTGAGACGGCACTAGCGTCCTTATGTGGTAGAGCCTTGGCTGGGGAACAGCCGTTTGCAGCAAGTCCACAGTGCTGGCTGAAGCATGTCCTTTGCTGGGGAGGGCGTGGATGCTTGCCTTTGTGTCACACTGCAGCTAAAGCAAGAAGGAACGGACTTGAGGGACACAGCTGTCTCAATTACTTCTGTTACCGTGAAGTGCCCTTACAAAAGCGCGGTAAGGGACAAGAGGCTTATTTGATTCACAGTGTCAGAGAGTTATAGACTGTCACAGCAGCAGGAGCTTGGAGAAGCAGGTCCCCTCACATCTTCCATCAGGAAGCAGAGAGGGTGCCCCTTTCTCCTTTTATACAGTCCCCGAGTCCAGCCCATGGCATCTACAACCATGCTAGAGGCCAGGTGTTTCTAGGTCTCATCAGATTGACAAATGAGATTGGCCATCACAGTACTCATCATTGTTTCGGGTTTCTGCATATCCCCAAATGATGGGGTGTTTTCAAACCATAAGCACCTTCTCAGCCATTTTATTCACTTATACATACACTCGTGGGCCCTGGTCATGGCTGCAGGGGCCAGCCAGCTGTGCGGGTGCGGTTTGGACATTGCAGCCACTGTCCAGACATTCTACATCCCCTTTTACCAGTGTAGACTGTGTGTGGCTGCTGCCGGTGCTCTTTTTCCGAGTGTTCGGTGAACAATTTTACCTCAGTGCCCAACTCAGCACGCATACTCGCATTGGATCTCTGTGCCACGCCCCTGACTTGTCCAGAGTCCCCATTCCTGATCCCTGAACCCACCTCTAAACACCAATGACTTGCGCCCAGCACATGTCCATGCTGTGGATTGAGGGAACCCTGATTAGAAGACGCAGAAGCTCCAGATAGAAGGGCAGGGCAGGGCAGGGCTCCAGGGACAGCCAACCGCTGCCTCTCAGCTGCACTGTGAAGTCTGCTTTGCTGATGTTGAGTGCAGGATCTGGGGGTGAGACTTGGTCTTTTCTGCAGTGCGGTGGAGCACCGGGTGGATGAAGATGGGGCTTCAGGGTGAAGCCTGTGTGTTCTGTGTGTTTATGGTGGGGGTCACAGTTCCGTGTCATGAGCAAGAAGTGAAAAGTGACCTCCGCAACAGTAGTGCTATGGTGCATGCAGCTGGCTGGCTTTCATCAGTGGTTTTCAAAGCCCCACAAACAACAAACCCTGACATTCTGTGACTGCATGAAAGCCTTCCTGCTGCGGCGAGGCTCTTCCGTCCCCCCAGTATGAGGCAGCTGCTGACAGAAGCCTGCTCCGGCATTATCCATAACTTCAAGTGATGTTTTACCTCCTCAGGGTTACTCAGCAACTTCATAACCTGTTAAAGAAAAACTGCTGCTCCCACCACTTCCGACGGCAAAGGTGGGTGTTTCCACGCCAGCCCCACACGCTGTGAAGCGAGGGTTGCTATTTAATTCTGACACTGGGCCCGAAAGTGCTGAGCTCATAAGCTGGGGACCCAGCCCCACAGCATTGCCTCCAGTACAGAACCAGTGACAAGCCCGAGCTCCCCACACCCACAGACACAGTCTCAAGGCCCGTGGAGCTCAGGGCTGAACTCTCCATGTGCTTACATGCTTGTGATACAGGAGACTCATGCAGAGGGTGAGGTCTGGGAGGGGCCTTATTGCAGGGGATTCAGTCCTACGCACAGATGTCGGGGTGTCCTGCCTTCCCTACAACAGCCCAGAAGTTCTCCAAATTCCTTTGGATAAGATTTTTTATGAAGGACCTATTACATAGCCTTGATTAAAAAGTCAGTGGCCACTGACATGGCTCGGTCCCTATCCTTTTAACCACCCTGAGCCTCAACATGGGGCTGGGATGCCCAACCTACTCACAGATGGTCCCTCGAGCAACCAGCCCCTCCCCAGCCAGTCAACACATGAATGCAAGCTCAAGTATGCATGAAGGGAGAGTTGCGTTTGATACAAGGCTCTGTTCACTGCCCTTAGAAATCTCCAGGGCTCGGACTCTCTTGTGAACCAGGTGAAGTTCAAATGAAAATTTGTTTCACATGTCTACTTATACATTTTAGTTACAGTTGTGTTTCAGGAAGTCTGCCAGGAGAGACATAAACTGTCTACCCCTTCCCTATAGGACGCTAACAACAAACTAAAGGATTCCACCGAAGTCCAACTTGGGGAACCAGTATGTTCCTTTGGTTGGTTCACAGAGCCCAGGTGAGGGTGGGCGACCCTAAAGGAGCCACGCCAGCATGGATGACAGTTTCCCCACGGATGCAGGCATGGGGTCCCCCTGCCTTCTGTTAACCTTCCACACACTATCTACTGAAGCATCTCCTAAGACCACAGGTCATGTGTAAGAACGTACATCCCACTGAGAGGCACAGGAAGCGGGTGGCTGCCATCTTGAGAGACCTTAGTGAGTGGCCACTGGTGCTGGGATGAAGATGATGGTTGTGATGCTCCAGGGTGGTTGGGGACTGTGGGTAACTCGTGGTGGATGCTTCTTTGGCTATAGCGATGAACCCTGCAAATGTTGGAAACATGCTCCAAGCCCCCTAAACGCCAGCTTCCAGACCCCTTCTAGGCAAAGAGCCCCAGACAGATGTCATGGTGTTATGCCCGTCAGTTTACATACTAAAACAAAAACTTGAATTTTCACTTTCAGTGTCCTTGATAGAATCTTTCTCAAATTAGTCTCCTATGGATTCCTGTTACTGCTTTTATTTCTTCAGACAAAAACGTCGTTTTGTTATTTTGTGCTAGATAATGCCAGCATCACAGATTTGGGGTGTGATCGTGCTGGCTGGGGTTTCCTTGCCTGTTTTGTGACATCTGAGGCTGTGCATTGCTCCGTGTTCCTTCAGAAGTCACCTGCAGGGAGCTGCCGACCCTAGATGGATAGGGCGTGAATGCTTGGTTACTTATTTTTTCGTTAGTTTCTACTTTTGCTCACTTGCTGTTCCACAGTGCCTGGGAAGACCTCTCTTTTTGCAAATCACTGTATGTTGAGAATGCTTCTGACTTATAGAAAAGCACATTCCTCTGGCGGGTCACTTCAGCTTTGCTAGAGCTGTGCAGGCCGCCAAGGCAGCTGTTTCTGCAGGAGGCAGAAGGGAATTCCTTCAGGGAAACAATATGCCAGAACTGAGGCCCAGCCTTTCTCCTCAGCAGCCAGTGAGTGAGTGGCCAGGGCAAGAGGGGATCTGAGGAGGTGGCCGTGGGCTTTGTACCCAGGTTCTACTTGCTCTTGGGTGAATTCTCATTCCCCCAAAGGGGCACGGTTGTATGGATGACAAGTTACCAGGTCACTGCAGTCTTAGGCCTAGGCGAGGAGTCTTCACCAGGATGGGAAACCTCGGTGGGTGAGGTTGTGTGGTTTACATTGTACAGAGTTCGGGGAGAAGGGACCAGGGAGAGCGATCACAGCGTCCAGGAGAATGCTGAGACCCTCTCTGGCAGGCTTCTCCTCCCTCTGCCCTTGAGGTCGGGGTCTTGCCGAGCTGGCGGGGCCAGCGGTATTGAGCAGGGTGACCTTGAATGGGCACGTCTGCCTCTGGAATGCTGCGGAAATCCCTGACTTTCCTGGGTTGGCCAGGAAGGGATCGGGTTACGTTCTGGTCTGTCTACCGAGGGGCTCCCTCATCCTCAGAGCCGGCCTAGGACTGACTGAGGGGCCCCGGCTGGTCTTCGGGCAGGGAGAGGGAGGGAAGCCGAGCAGGGCCGGGAAGCTCCCGGGGAGCCAGGGGAGAGAGGCGGCCGGGAGGGAGACGGGGCTGGCGGGGCCGGCCGCAGCCCGGGGCGCAGCGCGGGGTGGTGGAGGCGGGAGCAGCGCGCGAGGCCGGGGCTGAGCCCGTGACCCCCGGCGGCGGCAGGGCGGCGGGGGGGGGTGTCCCCTGCCGGGCGCCCCGGGGACGCGCGCGCGCCCTCGGCCTCGCGCCCCGCCCTCGCGCCCTCCCCGCGCCGCCTCCCAGCGCCATTCCCGAGTGCCCTCGTCCCGGCCATGGAGGGTCTGGTGCTGCGGCCCGCCAAGGGCTACCGGGTAGTGCTGCTGGGCAGCGTGGCGGTGGGCAAGACGGCTCTGGCCACGCAGTTCGCGTGCGGCCGCTTCCCCGAGCGCTGCGAGCCGTCGGTGGAGGAGCTGTTCAGCAAGGTGATCGAGGTGAACCGGGCTCCCGCGCTGCTGGAGATCGTGGACACCGTGGGCGCCGAGCACCTGGTCACCCTCAAGGACCTGTACATCAGGAACAGCGACGGCTTCGTGGTGCTCTACAGCGTGTGCAACGAGGCCTCGTTCCAGGCCGTGCGGCCGCTGCGCGAGCGCATGGGCCGGCTGCGGGGCTCGCGCGCCGTCCCGCTGGTGTTGGTGGGCACCAAGGCCGACCTGGACGCCGAGCGCCAGGTACTGACGGCTCAGGGCCGCGCGCTGGCCCGAGAGTGGCGGTGCCCGTTCCTGGAGGTCACGGCCAAGAGCAAGATGCTGGTGGACCGCGTGTTCACGCAGGTGGTGCGCGAGATCGAGGCCCTGGCGCCGCCGGCGCAGGAGGCTCCCCGCATCCCCGCCAACGCCCTGGAGACGTGGCCTGCAGAGAGGTTCATTGGCTAGCGCGGCGCGGCCCGTTCAGCGCCTTCTCCCAGAAAGTTGGCGAACCGTAAACAAGTGGCTGCTTCTATAGGATCACCCCAAACGGTGCTGCAGTCTGCCTACGTGTCTGTCTTCAGTGTCTGGCAAAAAAAACTTTGCAAGCCACCCGCCCTGCCCGTTGACCTCCAACTGTGCTATAAGAAGAAACCAAAAATTGCATTTTTTTTTTCTTTTTTCTGTGAAGAGACTTTACAGCCCTGTTTCTTCCATCAGCTTGTTTCTGGACTTCCCTACCCCCCACCCCATCCCACCCCCGTCTAATTTTTGTGAATAGCAACTTGTGAGCTTTGGATTGGTTGGGGAATCTGCACTAAAGACAAGTTTTCTTCAGTTTCAGGAGGGTTTTCTCCTTCCTTTTAACAGCTTTGAATCCAACAGTAAGATTTTCCTCAACACGAATTCCTAAATATAGTTGTGACTTATGCTGGGTTGGTTTGAAAGGGGATACTCTACGGGGACAACTGTGCACACACACAGAGATAGCTCAGCCCTACCTTGTAATTGACAGTTGCTTTCTACATCCCCGCGTTGGAAATAAAATTAGAAGTTGGTAATTTTAACATGTGTCTATGTAACTTATATGTAACCTATATATCATTCCCAAAGCTTTATCTTTCACGTTTTATTTCTATTGTGTGTGTGATGCTAGTACATGTGTTTGGACACATCTGTGTTAGGGGACAGCCAGGCTTTGGCCCTCCCATTCTCCCTTGTTTGAGACAGGATGTCTTTGTTGTTGTTGTTGTTGTGCACTGACTTCTGGGTTTTTCTGTCTCCTCGGCATATCTTGTGAAAGGAGTACTGGAATTACAGTAGAGGCTGGGATTTGAACTCAGGTCCTCAGGCCCTTCTTTGAGACAGGGTTTCTCTGTGTAACATCTCTGGCTGTCCTGGAACTCGCTCTGTAGACCAGGCTGGTCTTGAACTCACAGAGATCTACCTGCCTCTGCCTCCCTAGTGCTAGGGTTAAAGGTGTATACCACCACCTGGTAACAGGAGCACTTAAAAATGCAGCTGTTTAGTAGTGTTGGGTGTTTAAAACTGACCTTTGAAATGTTCATGTGACAAGGAGTTCCTAAGCTGCAACATAGTTTTAAATTTAGGGGCCTCTCCCATGTAAGAAACCTGAAACAAACCAGGAAGTTCTAGCCTTCCTGTGACCTGAAAGAGTTAACATTGTTAAGGAAAGTTGGTTGAACAGTCATGTGACAGGATGGGCTCACTTTTATTTATATGACATGTGATACTTTTCCTTAATGTAAAGACCATGTTTCAGAACCCATCTCCAGCTTCACCGAGAGAGGGGGATGGCTAGGCTGTCCTGTCTTCCCCCCTCTCCCCTCCTGAGACAGGTTGGCTCAGGGTATTCCCTTTACAAACCTTAGAACCCATTGCATGCACGCGTATACACACATGCACACACACACATGCATGCTTGCACACATGCACACACGCATGTGCACACATACACATTCATGCTTGCACGCGCACACACACACACACACATCCCTTGCTGGCCCTCCTGCCAGACCTCAACCATCTCTCTAAGGCCCTGTTTGGAGAAGAGGAGGAGCATGTGGGAACAGGGGAGTACTTCTCTGCCTCAGCATTGTATGAAAGCCAGCCCTGCTTGGGTAGCAGAGGGAATATAAAGACCCTCCATGCTCTGGATAGGGACTCCACAGAGAAGGCAGTCTGGGGGATTGGCCCCAGAACTGGAAGCCGGGTGTACACTTGCAGCTCTCCATCAGCTAGTGCTCAGGCCTTCAAAAATTGCTTGTATGTTCCTGGGTCCCAGTCCTTATAAATATCAGGCCTTGATCCACGGAAGTGTTCCCAGCCAGCCATTTCTGCCTTTGGACTTCTGGGATGACCTCAGATACCCCCAGTCAGATCCAAGTTTCCAGTCAAGAGTCCAGGGCTCTTCCTGGCTGGTGGATCCGAATGAAGGAGCAGAATGTGAGGCCAACTCCTCCACCCTCAGGAGTATGCTCAGGAGCAAGGAGGAAGCAGCTTTCTGGGACACACACACACACACACACACACACACACACACACAAATAAATACACACACATATATGATTATACACACACACAGTTAAAAGACATACACACAGGATTTTCCTTCATATATTTTTAACATCTGTAAGTCAGACATAAGTTGCCTCTGTCCCTTTGGTGGCAGGGGGCCTAAATGACCCCAGAGTGGATTTGCAAGGGACTGCCAGGGTGCTCCGCCCTTGCAGGCACAGTTTCCAGGCCAGGCATCTCAGGCTGGTGTGAGATGACCTTCCAAGGTCTTGACCCTGTGGCCTTGCCCTGTGCAACTAAGTGGCCAGATGTCAAACTGAGGAGTGGAGAGAGGCAAGAGGGGGCAGAGAGTGTCCCAGCCCCTCCCCGGGCTCAGGCAGAGCTGTTTCTGGACAGCACACTTCGATTTCTCTGTGTGTGATTAGGGGCTACTGTGGTGTAGACAATTCTTTCCAGGGCTTAAAATGACATCACTCCTCTACTGAGAAATACACACTCTCTCTCTCCAGTCTTACAATGCATAGCCTGCCTGGGCAACTACCTCATAGTAACACGGGGGTCTCGATGTCGTCTTGTGGCCGAGAGGTTTCTGAGATACCCTAGTGACACCCACTTCCCAGTGTTTATTCCCAGTGGTGACCTCAGCCCTCAAAGCTGCTCTGCCCTATTAGGGCTCTTTATTTCAGAAGCATAGTGTGACCTGAGCGATGGGAATGCCACTTTCAAAATCACATCACAAAGGGGTCAACCTCTGCCACACTTGCCTCCTTGAAAGACACACAGGTGTGGTGATATGTCATTTATGATTTAATAAAGATTGGCTGAAGTATCAGAATGCAAAGCCAGCCACACTAGTT
Organism: Phodopus roborovskii; assembly: GCF_943737965.1. Classification (NCBI taxonomy): domain Eukaryota; kingdom Metazoa; phylum Chordata; class Mammalia; order Rodentia; family Cricetidae; genus Phodopus; species Phodopus roborovskii. The sequence continues at coordinate 11,365,166 of NW_026126516.1, read as the reverse complement.
AGCTATAGAAGCTGGGCAGTGGTGGTACACACCTTTAATCCTGGGACTCAGGAGACAGAGGGAGATGGATCACTGTTGGTTAGTTCAAGGCCACACTGAGTTAGGAGAAATTGATTCAGTCTAAAGGAGAAACAGCTTGCACAGAGGAGATCTCAGCTCTTGGGATCCTGTGCCTTTAATCCCAGGGTTTGAGAGGTATACAAGAGGTGAGTCTCAGAGCATTTGGTCTCCAGCCGTGCTGAAGAGGGCAGTGCAGTCTCGATTGCAGTCTGGGGTTCAGTGGATCGACCCTTTCAGCCTGCCCTAGAGGAAAGAGCTGGTGGCCGGCTGCTTTGCTTTTCCGATCTTCAGCTTGAAGCTCGAACCTCAATGTATGTCTCTGCAACTTTTATTATTCGTGCTACACATATATGCAGTACCAGGCCCTGTGGACACAGCAAGAAACTGATGTCTTCAGCCAGCAGCAGCCTCTCAGGCTAGGCTGGAAGCGGGCCCTTCCCAGGGGAACGTGAAGATGATAGTGTCCCGATGACAGCCCAGACACACAAAATGAATTCGATGAGAAGCAGCACAGAGGACCCAGCTCAGTAGTCCAGGCTTCCAACCCCCAGAACACAGAGAACCCACACTTGGCTGTTCCTAGCCCTGAGCTTGAGGCAGTTTTGCTTTTGTTTGTTTGTTTGTTTTTCCCTTTCGCATCACTAGATACCCAACATAGCGATGCGGCTAGACAGGGTGCCGAGTGCAAACCTCTAAAATGTAGGCACTCGGCACTCTGAGGAGTGTGGTAGCCAAACGTAAAAGCTCCGTGACTGGCCACCATGAGACAGAGGGACTTCGGGACACTGGGTGTGGGAGACGGTTCAGAAGGAAGTGGATGGATTGTTACTGGGAGTTGCAGAATAACGCATAGCTTAGCCCTGTGGCTACCCAATGGTAAGCAGAAAGTGGCCAGCTGCAGCCCATGGCCTGGCAAGGTTTCCCAGCAGACGGCTGAAGTGGCTGCTTGGTTTTATTTTGCTGTGAAGAAAGAGAGAAATAAGAAGACTGTAAAAGGAGATTTTCTCTGTCAGGTCCCGCTCTGTCAGGATCTGCTCTCATCAGGTCCCGAAGCTGCTTAATGAAATAACCCCTCGGAGGCTTAATATATATTTATTGGCCATTGGCTTAGGCTTCTTAGTTGGTAACCCGTTTCTATTAGTCTGTGCACTCCATGTAGCCTTGGCTCATCAGTGATGCCCGGGTCTCTTCACTCTCCGGCTGCTACATGGCATCAGCCATCTGTCTTTCTTCTTCCTGCCTCTCTGTTCGGAATTCCCGCCGAGCCAAATTCTGCCTGTCCAATGGCTGAAACAGCTTTGTTCATCAACCGATATATAGTCACAGCACACGGAAGGACGTCCCCACAAGGACGCTACACAGAAAGGACAGATTCTTCAAGTTATCCCACTGACCTCCGCATGTGTAGCTGGCACACGCTTCTAGTATGACTCTGGCGGCCTGGAGTCTCACTCTAACTACGCCCTTTCTTTAGTCGACACTGGCGAGCTCCATGCTGACAGGATTCTCCAAGAATCTTCGTGGGCCTCTGTGCTTTGGGGCCAACCCATTAAAGAGAAGCCACTCCTAAAACTCTTTGAGAATAGCCTTCCTCTCCTTTGTCTTCTGTAGGTGTGTTGGGGTCTGGTGTCCCCCGGCTTCCTACCGGCCCTATTGATTGTGTGTGCTGGCTCTCAAAAGGACCGTTACATTTTTGATTAATTTATTTTTTACATTCCAATCCCAGTTCCCCCTCTGCTCCCTCCACACCCCTCCCCTCTGCTCCTCCAAGAGGGTAGGGCCTCCCCTAGGAAGTCTACTAATTCTGTCCCATCATTTCATTGAGGCGGGACCAAGGCCCCTCTCCACCCCCCTCACCCCTGTGTCTAGGCCGGACAAGGTGTCTCTCCACATAGAATGGGCTCCACTGAGTCAGTCTGTGCATTAGTGTTAGATCTTGGACCACTGCCAGTGACCTCATATACCGTCCCAGTCACACCTTTTTGTCCCCCATTTGTCAGACCTGAGTCAGTGATCTCGAAGGACTGTTACATTTAAAAAATATCCCTTAACATGTATATTTTTAAAGGTTAATGTCTTTTATGTGTACAGATGTTTTGCCTGCTTGTGTGACTGAGCACTGAGTGCATTGCTCTTGGGGACCAGAAGGAGGCATCAGATCACCTAGGACTATGAGCCACCAGGAGGAGGCTGGGAATCAAACTTGGGTCTTAGGCAAGAGCAGCCAGTGCAATTGGCTCTGCCACACCTCACCCTCCCTATTTAGTTTTTGCATGCATTTGTATATGTATTTGTCATGGTATGCATGTGGAGGTCAGAGGACAACTTGTAGGAGTTGGCTCTCTCTTTCTACCACAAGAGAACCGGGGATGAACCCGGGCAGGCTTGGCGACAGGCATGATCTTTTGTGTGACTGAGAACTTGCTGCTCCAGTCTAGCCGCTGTGTAGAGGTAGAGGAAGGAAGAGCCAGATAAGCCATCTCAGAGTTCCATGGGTCTGCAGACTACAGGACCCTGCACCGGACACATGCGTGGGGAACCATGCACACTCAGCTTACAGTTTTGTTTCCAGGCCACGGCACATTCAGTCGGCTCTGCCTGGGCTTCTGGAGTGATAATATTGTCCAGAAGTTGATATCATAGCTCAGGAATGGCTGCAGTGACGTTCGTTGCCTCTCTCTCCACCACAGAAGGGGACAAGAGTGAGTTCAGCTGAAGAGACAGGGCTTCTCTCGTGCGAGCAGCACGCTCATTCTGTATGTGAAGAGCGTGTGGGGGCTGAGTGCAAATGGTGGTGGTGCTCCCCTAACCCCCCACCCCACCGACGCCCCTGGGCGGGCCCTAGGGATTGGGTCCCATGGGCATGAGGGTGGACCTCACTTCTTTTACTGTGACAAGGGAACAGGGGAACCCTGAGGTTAGACACACCTCCAAAGCCCTTCCCCAAACCAGGAGTGAAGTTCTGGCTGTGCAAGGGGGTGGGGTGGTCGAGCTGCCATGAGCCAGCCACATGGAGTCTTTGTCTATTGAGGTGGACAGGAAAAATGCATTCTGCCTGGCGTAACGTGAGCCCTGGCGTGAGAACCAAGCCTGCCTGCTTCCCCAGGCCAGCTAAGGACGGCCCGGCCTTTCAGCAGTTTCTTCCTTCCGTTCTTCCTTCTTTCTTCCTTTCTTCCTTCTTTCTTCCTTTCTTCCTCTTTTTTTTTTTTTTTTTTTTTTTTTTTTTTGAGGCACTGTGTAGACCAGGCTGGCCTGAATCAGAGTGGCCTCCCAGGTTCTGTAATTAAAGGTGTGTACCACTGTGTCCAGCCCCCAGTGCGCCACCACGCCCACCCCAGTGCGGACCACGCCCACCCCAGTGCGCCACCACGCCCACCCCAGTGCGGACCACGCCCTCTCCAGTGCACCACCACGCCCAGCCTCCAGTCTTTATCACTGAGTAATGTATTCACAATTAACTTTTCCTATACGGCCTTTGTTATGTCAAAGTATTTTCCTTCTAGCCCTGTTTGTTGAATGTATTTATCATGAGGTTGTGTTCAATTTTGTCTAGTGGGTCTTTAAAGATTTAGTGTGTGTGTGTGTGTGTGTGTGTGTGTGTGTGTGTGTGTGTGTGTGTGCAGTTTCTGGTGGCGACCAGAAGAGGGCATCGGATTCACTGGAGCGGGAGCTATAGGCACAGTGATGCCCGTCCTGTTCTCTGAAGAGCAGCAAGAACTCCAACTTTTGAGACAGGGTTTCTCTATGTAGCCCTGGCTCTCCTGTGTGCACCAGGCTGGTCTCAAACTCATAGAGACCCACCTGTGTTTCCTAAGTGCTGAGGATAAAGGCATGTGGCACCGGGCCTGGCCTTCAGCGCCTGCTTCTTCTGTTCTAGTCGAGGCCAGTGTGCTTGACCCCGTGTTCTGTGACTGTGCTTCAGCTCAGCGGTCAGGATGACAGCCAAATGAATGTACCGGTTCCACGTGTAGCTTTTGTTAGTTTTGACCCAGGAAGGCACAGCTGACTGTATTTTCCCTGTCATCAGTTTAGGGGCCCAACCTGCTCTTTAATTACACAGCAGCACACAGATGAGATTGCTTGGCCAAAGTTCAGTGTTTAGAGAGCTCTAAGCTCTCTGCAATAGTTCATTTGGATTGTGATAAGAAAGGCCTTGGACATTAGTGCGGCAGACACTTGGGCATTGTCCATGGCAGCAAGACCCACTTTGAAGTGAGTGGCACCATCTCATGGGGCTGGAGCAAAAAGAATAAAATCGGGCAAAGGAGCCAAGAACCCACCTGTCTCGTCATCCACGCAGACGTGAGTGAGCATCCTCAGACCCCTGGGTCACACCCTCCCATGAAGAGCTGCACCCTCCGGTGATGTGAGCCTAATACACCGCATCCTTGAGAATTTGCCTCCTTTCACTTCCCTAACATCTTACCTCCTGGATCAGCACCATGAAGGTTCCTGGGGCAGGGATGAGTCTGTGGATGCTGATGAAGGCAGAAGCATCAAAGGCAGGAGGACAAATCTATACACAGAATAAACACTCGTCCCAACGGGGACAATTACTGCTCCTGCCATGACAACTTCCCACCAAGGAGTCACACATGTCAGCACTGGCTACACAGTGAGAGAATTTCATCCTCCCCTCACTTCTCTGGGTACCGCATCAGTCTTTGAAGGCCTGGGTTGCAGCTCAGTTGGTAGAGGGCTTGCCTAGCACGCTCAGAGCCCCGGGTTTGAGACACAGCTCTGAATGAACTGTGTTTGTTGGTGCAGGCTGTAACCCTAGCCCTTGGGAGCTGGAGGCAGAAAGCTCGAAAAGTTAAGGTTATCCTTGGCTACATAGTAAGTTCACGAGCTCAAGGCTAGCCTCAAGAAAGATAAAAGTTAAAGATAATTGTTGGCAGCCTGGAATAACCCTAGCTAAATCAGCTTTATAATAGTATGTGTAACACAACTGTGGAATCTCTTCATGCTGAATTTTCTGACTCTGATGTCTGTGAAAACTAAAAGCAAAAGGCTATAGGAACAGTTCCTGGGTCAGGATGCCCAGCTACACTGCAGGGCTGGGGCCCTTCTCCAGCATTCCTGGGCTAACCAGAGCTATATTTAGACCTTTGGGGCATGTTGGCTGCCGCAGCTCAGGGCTGCAAATAAGCTTTGCTGTATGGGAAGCCTTGTAAAATCTCCTTGCAAGTTGATTCATCAGTGACTGCCCAGTGCAGACATTAAATGTAGCTCTCAGAACAAGCGCAGCGTGGCATTTCTGTACCCTGGGAAACCAAACCCTGGGGACCTCCCAAGGGGAACGAAACTCTCAAAGTGTGAACAGGACATGAAGTCTGCAAAGAAGTCACTCCCGGGTGGAGGCTGTTTTTGCTTTCTTTAAGACACACTAAATAGGTAATTTCTTTTTTTCTTCCGAGTCAGCGTTTCTCTATAGCGTTGGAGCCTGTCCTGGAATTCACTCTGTAGACCAGGCTGGCCTCCAGTTCCCAGAGATCCACCTGCCTCTGCCTCCTGAGTTCTAGGATTAAAGACCAGTGCCCCCACTGCCCCACAAATAGGTAATTCTTAATACTCGCAAATACTTAATTGTTGTAAATATAGAGCATGGTTAATAAAATCGGTACACCATCAAACATATTTTTTTGTTGTGTTTTGCTTTGGTTTTTTGTTTTGTTTTGTGTTTTTTTTTTCCTTCCATGTAGTCTCTCTATGTAGTCCTAGTTGTCTTGAACTTGCTCTGTAGACCAGGCTGGTCTTGAACTCGCAGAGATCCACCTGCTCCTGTCTCCAGTGCCGAGATTAAAGGTGTGCGCCACCACTCTTTCCAGGTTCTTAATGACTACAAGCAAAAGGTAGTTTCAAACACATGGCCACATCATTTTAGGGCGGTTATAGCTGGGACAACGACGCTTACTGTATTCGGGTTTGAGCTGGTATCTGGTCACAGATGATTACAGTGACGACGACAGTCACGAACCTGTCACTGGAGAACACACGGCCCCTTTTGTAGATTCTTAGTTTCTCCCAGATGAAAGAATGTAAAAGCATACTCAGGGGAAGCTCCAGGACAGGCTCAGCGGACTCTGAGAGGGAAAAGAAGCAGAAGGGAGTGCAGGCAAGCTGGAGCTCTCAGAAGCTCAAGGAGGAGGCAGCCGGTGAGAGGAAGCCGTGCTGTGAGGTGGAGGGACAGACGGAAACTGCCTGCCCCTGAGACGGGGAACTTCTGCTTCTGCTCTTATTCCGCTCTCACCACAGAATGTCTGAGGTTTGTTCGTCCCCCTCCTAAAAACAAAACAAACAAACAAACAAACTCCAGGTTTGCCGAGTTCCTGGAGGCGATGGGACAGGAGCAATTCTACTTTCAGGGAGGCCCCGCCCCTCCCCGAGGTCTCCAGTGTGGAAGGCTGGCTCCTCTCGGGGCTCACGGGGGAGTTCTTATTTCCGATTTAAAGCCACTGCTGTGGGCAGTGCACGGAGACTCAGGGCAGCCCTGTGAGTGCTGGAAACTGTCACTCACGTGCCCGTGAAGCCGGAGAATTGTGTGGGAGGGAGTTTGGGGGGGTTAGGGTTAGCATAAGAAAGAAGCCAATGAAAAGAGAGGTGACCCGAACTGCCACCACAGGGGTCGCTGCCAGACAAAGTGTGTGATGTGCAAACGAGCCATCAAGGTCGCCTTTTTCCAGCAGAGGGCCACTGCACCCACCCCACCCCCCCCTTTCTCCCAGCTCTGGTCCACTCCCCGCTTGGAGGTGTTCTTTCCTTAATAAATTGCCCCTGCCTTTACCACTGTCTACTTGTCCTTACCCGATCCTTTGTTGCGGGACACAAACCTGTTTTTTTTCCATGTTTAAACCTCAGTCGTCAGCCAACTTTTGCTGTGTAGGGACAGGCAGCAGATGCTTAAGAGCCATCAGTCTCTGACACTACCACTCAGATCCATTCTTAGAGTGTGAGGGATGCCGTGCACGTAATATAAGCAGCAAATGAACAGCTGTGTTAGTTAGGAAACGACTTATTCATACAGCAGGCAAGGGTTTCCCTTGGTCCCAGGCTGTGGTGGCCCTAGTCCTGCCCTGGGTGTGAACATTATTACATGGAAAATTTAGAGCATGCCTTTTATACTGTTTTTGGTGCTCTTGTGTATCTATGCACATATGTGGGAGGTGGACACGCGTGCACATGTGTGTTGTTGGAAAAGAATTTCAATTTCAGTGTCACACAAAGGGACACGTGTAGGTAAGTTGGCAAGGCGATTTCTTTTTATTAAAAAGCACAGCCTAGCAGCACCAACGACCGGGGTGGCCTCTGTCCTTTGTCCCCTTGGTGGGAGCTGAACTTCACAATCAGTTGACTAATCCTGTGAAGGGTTAAGGGGAGGCCCGAGTTTAGATAATCCTAATACAACAAACAAACAAACAAACCATTTCTCACACATGTGCTGATGCCTGCAAAGGCTTCAGAGCCTGGAAGGGAGGTACAGGTGGTTGTGGCCACCTAGTGTGGGTGCTGGGAACTGAACTCTGGAAGAGCAGCAAGTGCTGTTAACAACTGCATCCCCTCCAGGGCCTCCGCCTTCCTATGGGGCTGGCCTCTTCTCTGAACCTGGTGCTCACCCTGTTAGCTAGCTTCCCCAGCCCTGTTTTTATTTTTCTTGGGTAAGAACCTTCACGTTCCAATTGTACAGGCCAAGAATAAGTTCTTGGCCGTCCTCCCAAATGGCGAGCTTCCCAAGTGCTGGGTTCACAGACATGTATCACCACACCAGACTGTAACATACTCCACCCCCGCCCAGGAGTCTTTAGCCGGTCCTGTTACCAATTACTAATACAAAACCAGATTGAGTCAAGGGAATGTGCCTACACATCTCAGACTGGCCGCAGCAAGGTGGTTTTCCTAGCCCCTTCTGTGAACCCGGGAGCCTGACTGTTCCCACGAATAAGACAGGAGCTGCCATTGATCTGTGTCCTTTAGTCACCCAGGTGATACCCAGCATCCATTTCTGTTTCTTCTTTGAGTCTTTGTCTGTTACAAAAGAGGATGAGTTAATATGCCCTCGTGGGATCGAGAGTTACTGAGAGCGCTCTGGAGGAGAGCAGGAATGAGGGTGATTGAGTGTACTTTCTGTACCTCACACCAAGGAACAATGGGGAGTTGATTGCCAGGGCGGTGCGTGCGTGTGTGTGTGTGCGTGTGTGTGTGTGTGTGTGTGTGTGTGTGTGTGTGTGTGTGTACGTGTGCAGCTGGGGGCCACTCCTCCTAAGGGAACACAGAGCTTGTGGCAGCTTCTAGAAGGAGTCCAGGGCTACTGTCCCTAACATCACTGAGCATGGGTCCCTTTCTGCTCACCCTGGGCTCAGCTACAGGAAGTTGGAGTTCAGCCCACTGCCGAATCCACTGGCTTACCTGACCTCGGACTCGGGAAGCACAGCTTTTCTCTCTGTCCTTGCCTGCATTCCAGGACAGACTGCAAATGGAGCTAGTCCCGAAAACAGTCTACTTTAGCAGATGCTTCACATATAAGCAGAAATCCCCGTGTTTAACAGGAGACGTGGGCAGACTGGAATTGGTCACACCATTAGCTGTCTGAGGCAGTGTGGCCTGAGGCTTCCAGTGTTCTTGAAACTCTATCTACAGCTTGTTTCCTCTTTCTGTCAAGACTTCAGGAGCAGTTAACCAAAGAAGCTGGTTCCGACTTCCTGTAACTGGCTTCACCAGCACACTGTCCCCTTCCTTCCTGGGCTCTGAGGCTCCCTAACAGTGTCAGATAGGATGGGAAGTCTAGCAACTCAAGAGATCGTCCACAGGAGAGAGGTCCTCAGCCTGGGGTCTAGTTTACCTTCCCTGGTAACTGAGAATCCAGAAACTTCAGAGGGGAAATGGTCCTGAATCCAATTCCTACAATTTGTGCAGAACTGCTGGTTGTGGGTGTGCAATCCCAGTGGGAGGTGATGGGAAGCCAGAGACACTGGAGGCATCTTGGGGCTTGTTGGCCAGCCTGTCTAGCCTAATTAATGAGCTATAGGCCAATCATAGACCTTGTCTTCAAAAGGACATAGACAGGGTCTGGCGAGGTGGCTCAATGATTATGAGTGTGTGTACTGCTCATATAAAGGACCAAGGTTCGATTCCCAGCACCCACACCAGGCAGCTCACAATTGCTTGGAACCCTGGCTCTAGGTCATCTAGTGTGTTCGTCTTAACTTTTTGGACTCTGCACACGTACACACAGTTTAAAAATTAAAAATAGAAAAAACAACTTTTTAAGGAAATAGCATTTCTGAGGATGACACCTGTCTTAGTTAATGTTACTATTGCTGTGCTTAAATACCTTGAACCAAAAGCAGCTTGGGAAGGAAAGGGTTTATTTGCTTATACTTCCTCATCACTGTTGGTCATCAAGGAAAGTCAGGACAGGAACTCAAACAGGGCAGGACCCTGGAGGCAGGAGCCAATCCAGAGGCCATAGAGGGGAGCTGCTCACTGGCTTGCTCATCATGGCTTGCTCAGCCTGCTTTCTTATAGAACCCAGGACCGCCAGTCAAGAGATGGCAAACACCCACGATGAACTGGGCCCTACCCCATCAATCACTAATTAAGGAAATGCCCTATAGGCTTGCTTACAGTTTGATCCCAGATTCCACATCAGGAGGCTTACCACGGCCTGTAGCCCTGCTCCTGGGGGATCTGAGCTGCAGAGGCCACTAAGACAGAAGGGTAGCAGTGGCCCTCACCTCCACAGGGACAGTGGGTCACACATGAGCCCACACTCACACACCTGCAAAAACAACATACAGAAAAGGTATATTCCCTAAGAAAAGTAAGTAAACAAGCTCGCATGTTTTGAATTAACCTTTAAACTTAACATTTAATTTAGTTTTTCTTAACTGTGTTGTTGTTGTTGTTTATTTTGAGATAGACACTGAATTTACTAGGTGGTGGAGGGTGACTTTGAACTTCTTATCCTCTTTCCTGTTCTGGAGTGTTGAGGTCACAAACATGTGCCACCCCCCCTTCAGGCTTTGTTTCATCTTTACCCTTGTAAATTACATCCTTAGAGAAACTCGTCTTAGCGAGGATCGTGGTTGTAAGGGTGCTGAAGCTCAGTGTGAGACACCCATGGGCTCTCCCACTGTATCGGATTGTCTGCTGCCCCTTCCTACAGACTGCCTGTAAACACTTAATAAACTTGCTAATTCTGGTTCATTCCGGTTCATCCTAAGGCCTGTGTGTGTGTGTGTGTGTGTGTGTGTGTGTGTGTGTGTGTGTGTGTGAGAGAGAGAGAGAGAGAGAGAGAGAGAGAGAGAGAGACATAGTTAAGAATACAGCTTTAAGTACAGGTCCCCGTGGATTTTGGAGGTCCTTCGGCTTGCTTGTGGCTGCACGGCTGTGTCTTCCTGGCACCACAGACACTGTCAATCTGAACGACTTCGTCTTGTATCTTGGACATTGTGTCACTTTTCTGATGTGGTGACGAGGCGCCATGACTAGAAGTAACACAAAGAAGAAGGTTTATTTTGGCATATGGCTCCAAGATGGAGAGAATGCATTGTGGTGGGACAGGACAGGCATGGTCTAGTCAGGGGCAGGAAGGAGAGAGAGAAAGGGCTGTGGTGGCGGGGGGGGGGGGAGCTAAGCTATAATCTCCTAAAGCTGCACCCCCAGTGACAATACTTCTTCCAGTAATGCTATACCCCTGGTCCCATAACCTCCCCAAACAGCAGTACCAAGTGGTGGCCAAGTCTTCATATAGATGAGCTACAAGGGACATTTCTCATTTGGCCACACAGACACTGAGGCCCCAGAGACTCTGGTGTCCCAAGAGGGAGCAGAAGTCATCACCGAGACTAAGTAGGTTAAACCTAAGACCCCACGCATGTCCCTGTGGCCCCTCCTGCTCTTTATTCTTTCTGTGTTACAAGTTTGTGAGCCTTTTAAGTTTACACACAGTTGGTTTCCATTCAGCCCCCCATGGGTTGGTTTCCTCCCTGTGCCTAGTGGCTTTCTCCAAGGCCTGTTGGTGTAGATGTGGAGCTCCCAGAGAGAGAAGCCCTTTTTGGAAGATCAGGGGCCTGAACCAGAGTGGAAGTGGACATCCAGAGTGATCACTTTGTCCCTAGGCTCTGTCCCCACAGACCTCCCAGCGCCAACCTCCTAGGTAGCCTGTGCCTTTGCAAACCCCAAGGTTTCACAACTTGAGCTGATCATGTTACAGATGACCACCTTGCTCATCATCCTTACAGACGGCTCATTCACTGCGATGGACAGACCTCCGTGGATCGCCATGACCCTGCTGGATCTCTCCACTGACAGGTGCACTGTCTTTGAGGTTTGGCAGTGAAAAAACAGGCCCAGAGAAATGACCTTGCACAGACACCATTCTTACTGCCGAAAGGGGCGGGGCCGTGTTGGTATTTCTGAGCTTCTTTAGCTCATAGATCGGATGCAAATGTAGCCCAACCAGAATTTTCTGTGATTGCCTATTCAGCCTGGCTTCCACCTACAAGGCAGGGCCCTTTCATGTCTGGGAAACGAGAGGTCAGCGTGTTACTGCTTTGAGGTTCCGGTCTGAAGCCCTCAGTGATGTGGGCCTCTGATCCTTGACCCACACCTCGTAGGGCCTGCTGAGCGAGCGGCACTCTGAAGGGTGGCTCTGGAGAACCGTCCTCGGTTCTCAGCGCACTGAAATCATCCTTAGGACTCGTCCTTTCCATGCATTCACAGAGACAGGGTTGCCACTGGTACTCTTATTTCATCTGGCTCAATGCCGCCTGCTGTATGAGCCACCTTTTGTCCTGTGTAGGTCCACGCTGTATATATGACAGGCATGTACAACCTGTGCTAACCACTCAGGAGAGGCCGCAATCACTGGTCTCTGTCAACATCACGGTCTGGATTCTCCACACTCCTGTCATAGGACTGTCATAGGCTGCAGCACCACTGTCTTTGGAGGGGCAGTTTCGGGTTTGGGGCGTGGTGGAGTTGGCAGGCTCTACCTTTGGCTATCTGCTGGAAGGTTACACCAGAAAGATTGATTTTCGCTGTCCCAAAGCATTGTTTTAACTCAATCTTTTGACTTTTTCTAAAGAGATTATTTAAAAGCTTCCTTTTCTCTCCCTTGTTCTGCCATTTTACAGCGGCCCAGAGTCCTCGCATTCTTGTTACGCATGATGTCCCCTGCCTGGTTCCAGGCCTCTGTCAGCCTTCACGTGTCCTGCATGCAAGTTGCCAGGCTGGGCCCATTAACCCTCACCGCTACCCGGTAACTCGCTGAGCTCATGAATTCCACAGCAGCTTTGATCTTCACATCCTACTCACTCAGATAGTTATCAGGAAGGTGGGCGAGCCAGGCTGGCCGTTCCGTCTCAGGTACCTGGACGCAAACGGCTGCCTTGATGCACACTTACTCCATCTTCAGGCTGTTGCTCGTGAACAACTTTCAAAAGTAATAAGGGAAAATTCCAGAAACAAACAACCCAGTGCCTTGCTCCATCCCACCTGGCATGTGAACTAGCCTTTGTCCAGCTATCCATGCTGTGCTAACCACTCAGGGGAGGCCTCAATCATTAGTCTCTGTCGCCACAGTTTGGGTTTACAACACCTGTATCACAAGGATCGTATTGTCACAGGCCCTGAGACCTTAACACCACTGACACCATGTTGGCAGCACTATTCTGACCTTAGAACCCAGGACATAGGCCCCAATACCTGCTAGAAAGGGGAACAGGAACCTCATCCATCAGAAATCTATCCCATAGTTCCAGGGTTCAGGAAAGTCCCTAAATGGGATAAACGGAGCTTTTTGTCTTCTGTAGTTTCTCTTCTTGCTAACTGTTCTTGCTAACTGAAGTGTGTAAACCAGGATCTGGCTTTTGTGTATAAAACACAAAGTATGGTGTGGCTGGTGGCTACACGATTTGGGCGAGTTCCCCACACAGCTACTGGTTGGCAATGTAGACTTTTCGTTTAAGAGTGCCACGTGTTTTCTGGTGGGATCACCTCACAGCAATATTTGATACAAATGACTTTAATTCTGTTAAACTGTTAAACTGACTGCATTAACAGCCAAGTAGGCCCTACAGAAGAAAAGAGCTGAGCTTGAACACACAGCAGTCATGTAGAAGTCAGGTTTATGTAAAGGAACACAACTGATAGAATGAACAAATGAATGACTTAGCCCAACAATGGCTGTTTCACAAGAATCCTGTCGTTGTTCGGTTAGTGAGGCTGCATATCTCATCCGATCCCAAAGAAGTAGGCACTAGTTAGTACCAGTGGTGGAACTCTCAGCAGCAAGGTAGATGAACTTGCCAGTGAGAATGAGGACAAGCAGCAAAAAGCAAAAGTGTCCCCTTGCGTGTCCTTGTGTGTGAGCTGCCACCAGAAGGTGCGGCCCTCATTTATGTGGGTCTTTCCATCTCAGATGTCCCAATCCAGAAGACTCCTCCCAGGCAAGCCCAGCTGGTTGGGGTTTAGTTGATTCCTGAAGTAGTCAAGTTGACAACTAAGATTAGCTGTCACAACTAGGAACTACCCAAAAGCAACACCATTTAACCCAGGAGGCAGATGCAGGCACATCTGTCTACATAGTGAGGTCCCCTGTCTCACACACACACACACACACACACACACACACACACACAGAGAGAGAGAGAGAGAGAGAGAGAGAGAGAGAGCAACTACCCCGCACTAAGCACAGAAAAAGATGATTTTAAAATAGAAACACAGGGGGCCGAAGAGCTGGTTCAGCACCTGAGGGTAGGTACTGCGTTTGCAGAGAACCTGCGTTTGATTCTCAGCACAGTGTCAGATGGCTAAAACGCCACAACCCCAGCTACAGGGCATTCTCTCCCTTTTCTGACCTCTGCAGGCATCCACGTTCACACATACGTGACACACACATAAACAAAAGTCAAATTTAAAAGTAGAAATGGAATATCAGCGGGCCATGCATCATCTAGCTTTCTCGAATGTGCATGGGGTCCTTGTAGGAGAAGAGAGGGTACTGACTAAGTCATCATAAATATGATGGCCGAATCAGCTCAAATGTCATAAAAACTCACTGGTAGAAATATAAGATGTTAGCTGGATGGTGGTGGCATACGCCTTTAACTCCAGCGCTTGGGAGGCAGAGACAGAGGCAGGCGGATCTCTGTGAGTTCGAGGCCAGCCGGTTCCTTTTGCATACATAAAAGTAAAATTGTAAGGTAGAAATGGAATATATATATATATATATATATAAAATATATATGATGGCAAATGAACCCTGTGTGTAGGAAAATAAAGAAAAACAACTCATACCCAAAGCCAAATAAAGAAACTTCCAGATGTGCAAATGGGAAGACTGTGTGACTAGCAGGCCCCAACACAAGCACTGTGAAAGGCGCCCTCCAGCAGAAGACAAGAGACGCTGGGAGCTACCCAGGGCCCCCAAAGAGCAAGGCCGGAATAACAACAGTCCCAGGGTATATGGAATGCGTAGCTCTGAGAGATGCTATGGTGGCTGACATCTGCCTCCCAGCACTCAGGAGACTGAGGCAGGAGAATTGTCATGAGTTCAGACTGGAAGAGTTTCAGCCTAGCCTGGGCTACAGAATGAGATGCTGTATAAAAAAAAAAATAAATAAGTAAAATAAAAATGGCTGTAATCGCAGCATTGGAGATGAGTTTTTAAAGCCAATATAATCTACATGAGACCCTTTTTCAGAACACGAAGGCCATCAAAAAGGCCGATGCTTCCAATAGCTTAGAAATCAAATTCTTTGCAACAACTTAAACTTACACTTAAAAATGCGTATATTTTCATTAAAAATTGGGAGATACAGCTAGGTAGATCGGGCGACTTTCTCTTATAGCCCAAGTACGTAGGAAAGTTCCTTAGCCAAAAGTGGGTGAGGTCCAGACTTTGCTAAGTCCAGACCCTAACCTAACCCTGAGCAGGGGTCTTGATGGATGCCCAGGGCCTGGGAGAGGACAGGAGTCTGCCACTAGGGGGCGAAACCAGCCTGTGAATGAAAAGGTACGCCTTCCAGCCTTCTGGATTCCTCTTCCTGAGTCCGGGAGATTCTGGAGTTTCTGCAGCCCCACAGTGGTCCAGGACCATGCCCGAGGCACCGAGTGTCCCCCACACCCAAGCAGTCCCCGGGGCCACTGCCTTACAGACAGAGGCTTTGATTCCGAGAAACCTATCCCAGGGCCAACAATCTGAAGCACAGTCTCTATCTAGAACAGCAGGGACCAAGATGTGAGGACAGCATCCCGAAGGGGTCCCAAGGTCACAATAGCAGGGGTTTGCGGGGCCTGCCATTGGCTATCAAGGACTCTGCTGGCTCACCCTACTCTTTTAAAGCAGGCTTACAGATTTTCTCCGAACAACGAAGAAAACAGGGATTGTATCTCCATGGGTGACTCAGCTCAGCTCTGCTCTGTCCTGGGCTCAGTCACTTTCTCCCGGAGCTAAGTGGGAGGAGATGACCCCGGACCCACCACCTGGCTGCTGGCTGCTATCCTGGGTAAGATGTGGCCCCAGGACTTCAACCCTTCTCCCGGTTAGCTTTGTTCCTTCTGCCCCATGTCCCATTTCTTATGGGATCTGAACATTGGTTTTAAAACCAGCAAGGAGTCCGGCCGTGGTGGCACATACCTTTAAAGCCAGCACTCGGGAAGCAGGGGCAGATCTCAGTGAGTCTGAGGCCAGCCCGGTCTACAGACGGAGGTCCAGGACAGTCAGGACTGTTACACAGAGAAACCCTGTCTCCAAAAACCAAACCAAAAAACACTATGGCAGACTTGATTCTCTCCTCCTACCATGTGGGTTCCTAGGATCAGACTCAGACTGTTAGTTTTGGCAGTGAAGTGATTTTACACACTGAGCTTTTTTTTTAAAAGCCAGTCTAGAAATCCACAGGGCAGCACAGCCCTTACCAAAGAACTCTGGAATCTGGAACAACCCTTGGGTGACCCCGATGGCTCCTTAGACCCTGAGTTCTTCCAAAAGCACCTCAGTGTGGGGTAGCTAGAGAAGCTCACAGCCTTTCCGTCAGCTCAGGGTCATAGGCAACTGTCCGGTGGCCCCTTCCTCTAGGTTAGTGGGAAGGCAGAACCCTTGGCCCCTAAAAGCTGGACCTGTGAAGGTCCTGAAGGCTCCCACTCTCCTTGGGGCCACACAGCTTGGCAGGGAGTAGAGCTGGAGTCAAGGACACCAGAGGGCAGGGAGGGTACACAAGCCAGGTCTGAGGCCTTTCTCCCCGAGTCCTGGACTCTGACTAAGGCTGAGATTCACTGCCCTTGGGCCTGGGAGCCTGTCTGTGGACCATCCTGCCTGGCGTCCTTCCTTCAGGCTGCTCTGCCCTCACCCCAGGCAAACTGCTGGTTCCCCTGCAGTGGGACTTTGCTAATGGATGGAGACATGGAAAAGGAGAGTTAGATCCAGGGAAGCTAGGCAGAGGTGCCAGGGCTGCCAGCCTGGGCCCCCCTGGGCGGCTCTGCCTGCTGGGGCACTGGCCCCTGGCTTTCTAGGGTGTGGAATGGCAGTGAATGAGCTTTTCTGTCCATTGTTGGCCCTTCCCTTCCTCTGGGTGTTTTGGGAGTTTCCAGTTTTCCCTACAAAGAGAATCTTTATGTGTGTGATGATACAGATGCTCTATTTTTTTTGCTAACATATATCCCCTGTAAGAAAAGCCTCTTCAAGGTGAGACCGGCTGACCTTTCACTGAGAGGAAGGCCATCTTGTCTGAGAATCTCCTGTCTTCACTCAGCTGCCCAGAGTCCCAGAAGCCCCCAAAGCCTCAGGAAAGGCATCCTGGAAGATCTCTCAGGCCTTTCTTGGTTATTTTGGGAGCCATAGCAATGGATTCTGCAGTCTATTTAATTAGCAACTGCATTGCCAAGAAATTAGCAAATTCATAACAGATATGGTTTTTCACTTGACTTTCAAGTTGTCACAGGGAGACAAAATGTATCCCCTTGAGAATAGTCACGATGGAGCAGTTCACCCAGTCAGATGCTTTCACCGAGATTTAGATTCACAATGACATTACTCTTAGACCAGTTCAGGCAAAAGAAGGCACATTAATGTTGTTTCAGATCACTTCTCTCCTCCTCATTTGCAACATGGTTTCTCTGTGTAGCCCTGACTGGCCAGGAACTGATTGTGTAGACCAGGCTGGCCTTGAACTCACAGAGGTCCACCTGACACATGCATTATAATTCTTAGAGCCAGACTTTGGAAAATCACTAATTGACTTTTGAAGCAAAAGGAATCACCCATGAAGACCCATTTTGCTGAGACAAAAAAGAGAAATTGTGTTTTAGTAACAACTCAGTAAGGATTGCTTATGAGTTTATAATTTTTATTCCACAAAGAATCAAAACACTTTTAAATCCATTTACACACACACACACACACACACACACACTCAGATGTGTGGATGCCAACTACATGCAGTGAACGAGTAAATTGACATAGACTTTTTGGATCAAAATTTTAAATTATGCATATTTGTTTATTTGTGTGTGTGAGAGAGCATGTGTATGTATGTGTGTGTGTGTTTGTGTATGTGTGTGTGTGAGTGTGTATGTGTGTGAGAGTATGCATGTGTGTGAGTGTGTGTGAGTGTGTGCATGAGTGTGTGTATGTGCTTGTGTGTACATGTGTGTGAGTGTGTTGTGTGTGTACATGTGTGTGCTTGTGTGTTGTGTGAGTATATGTGTGTATATGTGTGTGAGTATGTATGTGCATGTGTGTGGTGTGTGTATGTGTGTGTACATGTGTGTGTGTGAGTATATGTGTGTATATGTGTGTGAGTATGTATGTGTGTGTGTGGTGTGTGTGGTGTGTGTATGTGTGTGAGTATATGTGTGTATGTGTGTATGTATGTGTGTGTGAGTGTGTGTATGTGTATTGTGTATACATGTGTGTGAGTGTGTTGTGAGTGTGTTGTGTGTGTGTGTGAGTGTGTGTGTGGTGCCTGTGCCAGGATGCCCCTGTGGAGATGAGATTAAAATCTCCAGGAGTCGGTTCTCTCCTCGGCCTTTGGTTCCCGGGCTTACTCTAAGCTCTTCACACGTGTATGGAGAGAGCCATCTTGCTGGCCAAAGAGTACATTAAACATACTTTTAAAGTGTACTTATTTACGTATTTTTGTACATGGGTGTTGTGTCTGATCCCATGGTATTGCAGCTATAGATGGTTCTGAGTCAACACGTGGTGCAGGGAATTGAACTCAGGACCTCTGGACGAAGCCAGTGCTGTTAACTGATGATCAATCTCCCCAGCCCCTTAAAAACGTTTTAAAGATTTATTTTAGATGTAACTGTGTATGTGTCTGTGTGTCTGTGCAGGTGCTAGAGGACTGAAGGACACATAGGACCCTCTGGAGCTGTGGCCATAGCAGTTGTGAGTTGTCTGGCATGGGTGCTGGGAACCAAACTCAGGCCTCTGCAAGATCAACACAAGCCCTCCTTTTTTGTAGTCAGAATCTTACTATGTAATCCAGGCTGGCCTCAAACTCAGAGATCTGCCTGCACCTGCCTCCATAGCGCTGGCATTAAAGGTGTGCGCTGTCATGCCCAACCAACCCACACTCTTAACTGATAAACTTCTCTCCAGCCCCTGTCTCCACCCCCAATGGGCGTGGCCAGTGCCACAGATGAGGACAAAGTGAATATCTCACTACAATTCCCATTTTAGTCTAAAGAAAAGATCTAGGCTTGATACAAAATTATATACAAAACAGTGTAATGGGGTTTACAACAGAGTTGTCCTAAGCTGGAAAGTTTAGTCTCAGCACACCCTGAGGTCCTAAGATCTGTTGACCCTAATAGCAAGACCATCAGGCCTCAAAGGGTCACACACTCAATGGACAGAGGGTCTCACTCTCTCCCTAAGCTTGTGGGTTTTGCCTTTAAAAACACCTGTGTCCGGGGGATGGGGCTTCTCTTTAGCCTGCGTAATGGAGGAGCCCGTTTGCGCAAACGTTTCCTGTTCATTAAAGCCTCTTGCATGTTGAAGTAACTGGACTGGACATTGAGTTCTTGGGGATACCGACCGAAACTGGGAGACTCCTCATTCTGAGGGTCTTACAATATCTAACTAGGAAGAGAAAATAATAGTTATGAAAGTTTAATCTTCAACCTCATCAAGACCTGAGAAGGAAAATAACAATACTAGGGTAGGCGGGAAGTGTGGATGGGCAACTTCCGAAAGGTGCAGCGAGGACAGAAACAGCAAGCCACCTGGACAGTCACCCAAGGTCTCCGAGCAATGTTGGTACAGCCAGTTTTGGCTAAGGCCTAGAGTACCTGACAGACCACAACAACAGCAGGAAGGGAGAATGGCTGTCTTACCCTGACTTGGCAGGGTTTAGCAGTCTTCTATATTTGTCCCCTGCAAGCACATAGGACTGCATGTCCAAGTCAGTGGTCAAGGTGGGGGCAGTTCTTTGCCCAAGAGGCCATTTGCCGAAGCGAGGATGAATTCCAGCAGGAGCAACAACAGTGTCCAACATATTTTCGGGAAAGTGCATGGTGCTGTCAGGAGCAACAGTGTCTCACGTCAACAGAGTACTAATATTAAAACATTTACATGCCATATTCTGCATGTCTATGAAGTGATTGAAGATTAAGCATCTATGTCTGACTAATCTCATAGTTAAAGGAAACATGGATGGAGATAATCTGTAATACTCAGGAACCTAGCTATAACATTGATTGAAACTTCCCTGAGTTAAGCAGGGACAAATACTTAAGAAATATATATATACATATATATATCCCTAAAACAGAGGTAGAGTAGAAATGTCTAGACAAGAGGTAGAACTATAAAGTGATATAAAAATATCCTATAAAGGATATAAAAATATCCTAAATTGTATCAATATACAAAACGTCTTGAACATAAGTAAAAGTATACATACATAGAATATGGTGAGGATAATGTGTATAAAACATCATAAACGGAAAGATTTTACACAATATGACAAAATATAATATACAATTCTTCTGGGAAGGGAATATAAATGTAATTTTACATAGGTTACTACATATAAGAATCTATAACAATGTAAGTTGTATAATACTAATATCTCACTATTACTAAAATAATTCACAAGAAGATAGGCTAATCTACCTATATTCCATCTAAACCATAACTTTCCCAACCATACACTATCCCTGTCTAAAAGAGATAACTGAGTCTAAGCATCACCTTCCATACCCAACCCTAAGTAACTAAAACCAACCCTAAGAAGATGAATATTATCCCTAAATGCCAAGAGTAGGAAAGTAATCTTAAGATTACTTCCTGCTGAAATGGGACGATGATTGCTCCATGGGATCCTGTAGGAAGAAAATTTTTAGCAACCAAATTTCTCAACAGGCTGTGACATATGTAGCTAGTCACTGTGTGGCAGGAAATGCTTGACTGGAGTTCTACCTGAAACTCTGGCCAGGGTGTAATAAGTAGGTGCACCATTACAGCTAGCTAGTCATGAGTTGTCTTGAGCAAAACAGTCTCAAACCGGTTTTAGGGTGGTGTGTTGAGTCAAGTGGAAATGATGACGTGGGGCCCCATCTTCTTTCCGGAGAGTTCAAGGATTGCTGTTAGGAATTGTTATTATTCCTTGTGGAAAACTTAAACATCAATATCAATGTAAAATTTTCAAATTTTAAGGAATGCATATAGGGAAAAGTATTAATAAGCATTTAAATGTATATGAGACAATTAGGATTTCAGAGAGAAAATTGCATATAAGGAAATGAGTCCTCAGATTTTGTTTTCTTCTGTCTCACACCAATTGGCTTCTTGATATAAGGCGGAAACTGTGAATTTAATCTTAACAACATGCTTGAATTTAGAGAAGGAAAGCCAAATCCAACTCCAAAGCCAGCATTGGTTTACATGAATTGGGACTAGAGGAATACTAGATAGTAAAGAGAAATAGATTTCTGTATAGAAATAGTTTACTAGAATTAAATATTTTTACCATAAATCAGATTCCTCTTCATTAAGTGATTGTTTCTGGAGAGCTGGCTTCTCTTCTGTAGGTACCTACATGTTCAGTGTCTTTTGGCTGTTTGAAGATAGGTGTTCCCTGTGTTCCTGTAAGAACAAGAACAGAACACTTCCCCCACCTTTGAGAGGTCTCCGGGACCTAATTTGTTGGATGACTTGTCATTTCACTCATTAAGATGTTTGTCTTATTCAACTCGAATCTTGATCAACTTACATGGTATCCATAGCTTTTCTTCCCCTGTGGATGCAAAGGCAAAACCCCTACCGCAACGTAACACATATCCTGGTTTCCATTCTGAGGTCAGTACATCCTTGAAGTACACTGGCTGATTTAGTTCAGAAGTTTTTTCTATTGTCCAGTGTCTTTCTGCAGCTGTTTTTCCTTTTTCATCAGCATTAAGAAAGTTTAATGTTAATAAAGCATTATGTAATCTGTGTTTGGGTGTTTTGGTTCCTCCTGCCTGTTTATGGAGCATTTCTTTTAAAGTACGATTGGATCTCTCAACCACTGCTTGTCCTGTAGGATTGTGTGGTATACCAGCGATGTGCTTTATGTTATAATACTCAAAAAACTGTTTCAATTTGCTGGAGACATATGCTGGAGCATTGTCAGTTTTTATTTGTGCAGGTATGCCCATAATGACCATTACCTCTAATAGGTGTGTGATAACAGAATCAGCCTTTTCAGAGCTCAGAGCAGTGGCAAATAGAAACCCTGAAAATGTATCTATAGTGTGATGTACATATTTTAATTTTCCAAATTCTGCAAAATGAAACACATCCATTTGCCATATTTCATTCCTATTTATACCTTTAGGGTTACTGCCTGGTGGTAAAGGAGTTTGGTTATAGAATGAGCAAGTAGGACATTTCCTTACTATTTCCTTGGCTTGTTGCCAAGTGATAGAAAAATCCTTTTTTAAACCTTTGCTATTCACATGGTGTTTCTTATGAAACTCTGAGGCTTCTAGCACACTTCTATTAATAACTAATCAATTTAATCATTGCCTTGTTCTAGAGGACCTGGCAGACCCATATGGGATCTGATGTGTGTTAAATATATAGGATGAGTCCTCTTTCTGATAGTATCTTGTAACTGTATAAACAATGAAGTTAATTCTGTATTGTCAGGAATAAATTCTGCAGTCTCAATGTGTAAAACGACTCTCTCTACGTATTGAGAGTCAGTAACTATATTGAGGGGTTCTGTAAAATCCATAAGTACCATGAGAATGGCATACAATTCTGCCTTTTGTACAGAATTGTAAAGGCTTTGAACCACTTTACTTATTTTTCCTGATTTATATCCTGCCTTACCAGATTTGTTTGCATCAGTGTAGAATGTATGAACTCCAGAGATAGGTGTTTTTCTTACAATGTGTGGAAGGATCCAAATCGTTTTCTTTATGAATTTGATTCTTTACTTTTGGGATAATTATTGCTAATCATTCTCAAAAAATTACTGCATGCTCTCTGCCAATATTCATTATCTTTCCAGAAGGAGGAAATTTCCTCATTAGTTAAAGGTACTATAATTTCTGCTGGGTTCCTTCCTGTTAGCTAACAAAGTCTTAATTTACTTTTTATAATCAAGTCAGAGATCTTTTCTATATATGTTTTTAGTTTTTTTATTCTGTTTATGTGGTAGAAATATCCATTCTAATATGATATCTTCTCTCTGCATCAAAATCCCAGAAGGATATTCTCTAGATGGCAATATAACCAGAATACAGTCTAGTTTTGGATCCACACGGTCCACATGTGCTTCTAGTAGCCTCTTTTCTACCCATTCTAATTCCTTTTTAGCTTCAGTTGATAGTATTCGTGGACTATTCAAGTCCTTATCCCTTTTAGGGCCATTTTCAAGTTTTTCAAATCATGCCCTTCTACTGCAATGATGGTTTGCAGTTGAGAAATCTCTCCTAGTAATTTTTGAAGATCATTAAGAGTCTGGTAGCAATCTCTTCTGATCTGTACTTTTTGTGGTCTAATTTTCTGTAGACCTATTTTATATCCTAAGTAGTTGATAGAATCTCCTTTTTGTATTTTCTTGGGGGGGTACAATTTGTAATCCCCAGCAAGGTAAAACTTCCTTTACTTTCTCAAACATTTTTTCTAATATTTTTACTTCAGAGTCAGCTAACAATATATCATCCATGAAATGGTAGATTATGTACTGTAGAAACTGTTTACCAATTATTTCCAATGGTTTTTGCACAAAATATTGGTACAGCTTGGGGCTATTTAGCATTCCCTGTGGGAAAACCTTCCATTGATAATTCTTCACTGGTTCAGAATTATTGTAATTAGATACCGTGAAGGCAAATTTCTCTATATCCTGTTCTTGTAAAGGTATAGTGAAGAAGCAATCCTTTAAATCAATAACTATAATAGGCCATTCTTTAGGTGTCAAAGACGGTAAGGGCATTCCAGGCTGTAGAGAGCTCATTGGCTGGATAACTTTATTGATGGCTCTCAGGTCTGTAAGCATTCTCCATTTACCAGATTTCTTTTTGATCACAAATACAGGAGAATTCCAAGGGCTGGTAGATTCCTCGATTGTCCAGCATTTAGCTGTTCCTGAACCAGGCTTTCTAAAGCTTCTAACTTCTCAGAGGTCATAGGCCATCGCCCTACCCAGACAGGTTCCTCTGTTAGACATTTTAAAGGTAGGGCTTTTGGTTCCTCTGTTTGTTCAGCACTTGTATTCTGTTTTTGTACAGCCTGGATATTTGGTGTCTGTCTTGTATAGTACTTTATAATATTTTTTTCACAATCATGAGGTCGTTTATGGTTCTTATCTAATACTGGAGGAATGTTAATCTGTGTATTCCATTGCTGTAATAGATCACGACCCCATAAATTTATCACTACATCAGCCACATATGGTCTCAACCTTCCTCTTTGTCCTTCTGGTCCTATACATTCAATCCATCTCGTGCTCTGTTTTACCTGAGACAGGGTTCCAATCCCTAGGAATTGAACATTTACCTCTTTCAGGGGCCATCTTTGAGGCCAAGATTTATTAGTTATGATAGTTACATCTGCCCCTGTGTAAAGTAACCTGTCAAACAGTCTGTTATTCATCTTAACTATCGATCCAGGCCTTTGACTGTTTATAGAGGTTTGCCAAAATATACATTTTTTGTTTCCTTCTTTCATGTTTGGTTCAACTTCCATCACTAGTTTATCATCCAGAGTGGTATGAGTTTTTATAATAGGCACAGAATTTTCTAATTGTCCTGTGGGAGATTGTCCTCCACTGTGACTGGGAATGTTCGGACCACCTGTGATATGGGGGCCTTCAAGAGGCCCCCCCAAGGAGTTTCCTGATGGTAAAGGGTTTCCTTGCTTGTCTCTGGTCGATCTACACTCATTTATCCAGTGTCTGCCTTTGCCACACCTTCTACATAACCCAGGAGGCTGAGGCCTTCTGTTTGATTCATTCCTGGGAGTGTTATTTCTAGGGAAGTTTTGCCTACAATTTCTTTTTAGATGGCCTATCTTACCACAGTTAAAACATCTGACATTTTGATATCTTCTCAGAACTTTAGATATGGCTTCTCCTATCCAAGCTTCAGTGTCACCATAGTTAAAACCTCTGTTATCTTGGTATCTTCTCAGATCTTTAGATATGGTTTCTCCTACCCAAGTTTCAGTGTTATTGTCATTATACTCAATGTTGGCTGTATATAGAACCCAAGGATGCTGATCTGATTTTTAAAGGCCAAAACACTTCTTTGCATTGTAGATTGGCATTCTCATAAGCTAATGATTCTATGAGTATTCACCTAGAATCTATGTCTGCTACCTCTAATTGTACTGCCCTAGACAACCTTTCTAGGAATACACTAAAGTATTCTTTGGGTCCTTGCCTTATCTTGGTATCGGATTCTATCCTCTCCCCTAGTTCATGAACCTTATCCCAAGCACTCAAAGCTGCTGTGCTGCATAGAGACAAGATGTGTTCATCATAGGCAGCTTCAGTTTCTGGGTCAACATAAACACCCTCACCAAGAATTTTATCTTGGGGAGCTTTATAACCTTTCTTTAAGCCCTGAAGTTCAAGAGAGCTGTTGCTTCCTCTCTCTATTAAGCCCTCCATTCTAATTGAGAGGAGTTTTCAAGGACAGCTGATATTAATTGATCCCAGTCTTTAGGGATTACCTTGTTATTTCTTGCCCATGATTCTATTAAT
Organism: Phodopus roborovskii; assembly: GCF_943737965.1. Classification (NCBI taxonomy): domain Eukaryota; kingdom Metazoa; phylum Chordata; class Mammalia; order Rodentia; family Cricetidae; genus Phodopus; species Phodopus roborovskii. The sequence continues at coordinate 11,339,898 of NW_026126516.1, read as the reverse complement.
TGTTTCACATATAGTGAGAACATGCCATAAGAGACTACTGCTTCCTTTATACATTTTAATTCTTTCTTATGTCTTGGTTCCCACTGATATGCAATGGCACCTTTTGGGTGGTTTTTTTTTTTTTCATTGCTGGTTTTTCATTAATAGATACAGGGGAAGCTCCCCTGACCCTAAATGATGTAGAAAATTTTAAGTCTCTTTCATGTCCTGTTACCTGTATCTTTTCTTCTGATGTATCAGATTGAAGGTCTTCTAAGGCCTGAAATCTATTCACCAGTGCTTCTTTGAGTGTCTGAACTTCTTGAGTCATATAACTTTCTAGAGACTTCATTGCATCAGTCAGTTTCTTGCTTTCTCCAACTACGAATGATTCCATGTTTTTAATATTCTCATCCTTAGATATTATCTGAATGGGCAAACTGCCTTCCAGAAACAATGTTCTATGCACTATCTTGCCATTATCCTCTGACATGGAAGAGATTCTATCTGCTAGTCTTTCCATCTGATGTTCCAGTTTTTTAACCTTATTAGTAGCTTTGTCCAACCAGGAATGAACTATTTCTGCTAGCGTGTTAATGCATTGCGTTGTTTCTGTTTTGGTTATTGAGGCATTGGACATTGAACAAATTCTGTATTCTACTTGGTCATTTTTATGTTCCATGTTTTATATTCTACCTGTCATCTCTCTATTGCCATTTTCAATATTCTGAGCCTTTTTTTCCCAAGCATTCTATGTTTTGTGCTTTGTTCTTTAGGGTATAGATATAATTACTTTGTTTTGGAATGGGTTTTCATTTATTGATACAAATTTGAGGTCAATTTTGTGATATGTATATTTCTCCTCTTGTTTAGGTATTGTGTTTATATAGCTCATTTAAAAATAATGTATAATTTAATACAGATTATAAGTAGCTACATATAATATTCAAAACTTATAGTTAAGTTAATTAGGATATATAGAGATGTATTTGAGATGAATAGGCATTCTTCAAACCTTTCAAAGGCCTACAGAATATGGTATTTAAAATGGTTTAGGGTTTTTCTGGACAGTGAGACATAACTTCTCCTGGCAATACCATCTTCCTGAGAAAGGAAGATGGCCATCAAAGAACCTTGTTATGGAGTTTACTTTCAACATGGCAAGATTAGCCATTTAAACAAGATACTGCTCTTGTCTGGACTGTTTGACTTTATGCTGTATAAACTGAACATGCAGGACCCCCAGGAAAGTGACTGCTGATACAAGATGGACATTGCTACAGAGTTCCTGCTTCATGAAAGAGTCTGCCAGACAGTCTGCAGGACACAGAAAAAAATGATTGACAAACTGCCAATACAGATGGACAGTTTAAACTTTCCTGCTTTGCTGAAGAGTCTGCCAGACACACTAGGGCCTATGGGCTGAAGATGGAAGTTTACAGAACTTTGCGTGACTGATCAGGTGAGTTGTCTCTGTCATTTCTAGAGTATGTATTATCCTTCTGTGGTCTTTGATGGAGTTGAAGACAGATAATTATGGTTATAGTTTTCCTTAGTTAGGATTAAAGATAAGTTACATAGACTTTAGACATACAAAGATAGGATAGATGATGGAATATTTTCTTCAAATCTTACTAAATGTTAATGGACTAAATATTGTTAACTGTGATTCATATTTGATAACTGTTGTGTGATATATTTTACTATGTTAAGGTTAAAACCCTTCCTTTTATTTAGACAGAAAAGAGGAAATGATGGGAGATGTCATTCTGTAAATATGTTTCTCTTATTGGTTAATGAATAAAGCACTGTTAGCCAATAGGGAAGCAAGATAGGCGGGACTAGGAGACAGGGAGCATTCGCGGAAGTAGTAAGGAGTCAGCATGTAGAGACTGGAGAGAGCAGTCACCAGCCCCACTTTCTGGTAAGATGAGACCATGTGGACATACTTAGATTAATAGAAATGGGTTAATACTTAGGACAGAGCTAGCTGATAAGAAACAAGTAACTGGCCAACAGCGTTATATCAAATACAGAGTCTCTGTGTGTTAATTGGGGCTGGTGTGGCGGTGGGACCTGAACAGTGAAAAACCTACTCGTAACAGCTCTCTATTGTCATTTTCAATATTTTGAATCTTTGTTACTAAGTCTCCTATGGTTTGTACAAGTTCCTTATTGTTTGCTCTAATCTCAAACCATTTCTTTAAGAATATCATATTAATGATGAAACCCATTGCTATTACAAAAAATGTATATATTGGTTAAGTCATGATTTTCTTCTGCTAAAATTCCTACTATATATAAAGTAAAAAATATTCCTAAAATCCTGCATTGTAAAATTATCCACCATAGGTATGGAACAATTGATCTCAGATATTATATCAGCTTAAATTGCGAAGGATGTTGCAATTACCTTAGGTGTAATTATGCTGTCCTGGAACTTTGATGCTTTTAGTTGTAGATCTCAACTTGTGGTAGTTATGCCTGGAGGTGTACCACCAAATAGCGTCTGGCAGCAGAGGACCTGTCTGATCGTGGCCCCTGTAGAATAGCTCTTAACAAACTAAGGCAAGTGAAATTTTGTTACATGAAGGAGTGAAACGAGTCGTATGCAAATTTCTGGGGCCGCAGGGCCAACAGGTGTCACCTGCAACTGGCACCGCTGGGCAGCGGGAACACATAAGCCGGACAGGCACTGCAAGGCTCTGTGGGAATGCACTGTGAGGGAATGGGCAGGAAATGAGCAGTGGTCTCCGAGCCGCAGTGGAGATAAAGGAGTTATAGAGCAGACACAAACGGCTCCCAAGCTGCTATGTGTCTGCCTGGTTAGGCAAGGGACCTGCCTGTTCAGGGATGGTGGGGGAAGGGAATGGCGTCTGCCGCCTGGGTGAAACTCAGGTCCTTTGAAAATCCTGATCCCACTTCTGACACCAGATATCGTGGTTTAATAAGGATCAGGATAAACAAATAGACTGAATAGATGTTTATTCAGGGAGAAATAACTCACAACATAGACAGGTGATCACGAGCAGGTTTCTGGTTCCAAGGATGCCTCCGGATGCTCTCCTGTCCACATCCTGCCAGCAAGAGAGTGCTCCCGGGCTCCTCCTCAGACCTAGTTCCCCAGGTCACTTCTGCCCCTGTCTCCGCCTCCCCCCAATGGGCATGGTCAGTGCCACAGATGCAGACAAAGTGAATATCTCATTACAGAGAGGCTTCCCTGATTGGCCATCAGTGAAGCTACAGAGCCTTTGCCTACTCTTGTAGTAGGAGTATTCCAATGGTCCCCTTCTTCTGTCTCCAAGGGACTGACCAGTGCCAACACACAGGCAAGCCTGACTGTCCAGTGGAGGCCAGATTCTTCACACTGTCTTCCTTGGTCACAATGGCCACATTTTCACCTTCATCTGCCTGCACTGTACAGGCTGTATCTAGGCAGGTCATCTCTGCATGCTTTATACATGCTCTGTACTAGGTGTGTGTGTGTGTGCACGTGTGTGTGTGCGTGCCTCATTCTACCAACATCACATGCAGGAATTTGTTGTCAGTGAACTAGAAGTTGGTGCATACATCTGACCTGGAAGTGAGACCCTTTGCCACGGGATGGATGCATTGAACAGCGGAGGCCATCATGGATGGAGCCTTCGTCCATCTGGTGAAATTCTGGTCAGCCTTCACCTCTGCTTTTCTGCCGAGGTTCTTTCCTGGAAGCTGTGATCACCCTGACAGGGATTAGCGTTGGTCCTGTGCCCGGGTAGTTCCTCTCCCTAGCCAGCCTTTTCTACGCTCACCTGTGCCTTCTGCTTCCAGAACAGGTGCTTAGAGGCTACTTTTTCAAAAAGCGTAGGCTCTCAGTCCTGAAGATGCCAATGGGCACAATAAAGCTTGGCATCTCTGCCTTCATTTTGCATCTCTCTGTTTTACTGCGTTGAACTGTGGTCTGACTCCTGTTTACCTCAGCTTGTGGCATATCCATCTTTTAATGAGGGCTCATTTTAAGTTGGCTGTGTTTCCCTTCAGGGATGAAGATGAAAGACCCACGGAGGGCGTGGACCCTCACGCCCAGACTCAGGAAAGGCGCCCCCCCCAATAACTCACGAGAAGCGGTCTTGATGCAAAAGCATGAGGTTTTTTATATTCCAGTGCACTGGGGTCCACAGCCATACTCCACGTGGGGTAGAGGACTGGGAACCCTGGGTACAGTGTTCAGACAGCTTTTATAGGGTTACAACAAAGCCCACACATCATAAACCAACCATCTCTTAGCATCCAGTGCAGACCAATCAATTTGAACTATCCAAGCGCCCCCCCCCCCCCCTTAGCCCAGGAAGTCTGCTTTCACTAGGGATTCTGGGTAGTGTGACAAGGCTCATTTCTTGTGTTCATTCACTCACAGGTGCTGTCGTAAACCGCCCTGTCGTAAACAGTCAAGAATGTGACCTTTTGCCTACTCACTGCTAGGGGGTAGGGTCTAGGGAGAATTAGGCTAAATTTTTCCATCCTTACAAAGAGAAGAATAACTCAGCTATTTGAAGGACTTGTAGGGATGGCATAACCCACAGATGGTCAGCTGCAAGGTTTTATAGTGCCAGACCTCCATAGTAGTCCTGGAGGTCTCCAGTCATTGCCTGGGCCTGCTAGGGTAGGAGTCTCCCAGCCTAATGGCCTGGTGACGAACCTGCAGTCAGCCAGGGCAGCCCTGAGGAGTGAGCGCCTGGTTAAGAGCAAGGCCCCGGGTGATGGAATGCAGGTGTGAGTTCAGATGGTCTGTGAGCGCCTCTGAACTTTGTGCCCTGGGTCTCACTTGCCTCTTTTCCAGTCCTGACTCAGACCACATTCCTGGATCATTAGAAATTGATCTTCCCCAACAAACAAGCCTGGGGCCGAGAAGGGGGCCGAGTATGTCGCTAAGTGTGGGAGCATGTGCAAAGCTCTGGTTTCAATGCCTGGCACCCGGAGCAGGAATGGGGATGCCAATCATTTCCAGGCAGTGGGCTCACCAGCTCCATCTGCATCTGGGGACCTTGGGGAAGGAGCAGAAGTGTGATCATGAAGATCCCTGCAGCTGCTGTCCTGGTGCAGTCATTTCATGAGGCAAATTCGCCTTGCCCTTAGCCCTCAGTGTGCAGCTTTGGCCTAAACTATTAACCATCTCTCTATTTGTTTCAAGGTCCTGTTTGCTTTACCCGCAGGGACAACAGCCTCACGTTACCTCTTAACAACATTAAACACAGAAATTTGCTCTATGGCTTAGGTTTGTCTTTTTTCAAAGGTGATAAAAATATTCAATCTTCATGAACCATCTGGAGATTAAGTGAAGGTCCTGGCCTTGAGATGTAAGGCCAATATCTGTGTATCTAAAACTGTCAGTGATGCAATGTGCTTTTAGAGCATCAAGACTCTGATACATTGCTTTCCCAAATGGCCAAATAAGAACACAATTCGTGCCAGGCGGTTGTGGTGCACACCTTAAATTCCAGCACTCGGGAGGCAGAGACAGAGGCAGGGGGATCTCTTTGAGTTTGAGTCCAGCCTGGTCTACAAAGTAAGCTCCAGGACAGCCAAAGATACACAGAGAAACCCTGTCTTGAAAAACAAAAAAATAAAATCACAATTTGGTTTTGTTGTTGTTTTGAGATAGAGTTGCCCTTTGTAGTAGTCCAGACGGGCTTTTTTTTTTTTTTTTTTTTTTTAACAGTTCTTTGTTATTCTTTTTCAAAATTACTTTTTATTTATTTATTGAATTTATTTTTGTGTGTACAAGTGTTTGCTTGTATATATGTCTGTACTCCGTGTGTGTGCCTGGTACCCAGAATCCTGAAGAGGGTGCTGCGTTCATCTGGGACTGGACTCATAGGCAGTTGTGAGCAGCCTGATGTGGGAGCTGGAAAGTTAACCCTGGTCTCCTAAAGAGGAGCCTGTGCTCTTAGCCACTGGGTCACGTCTGCAACTCCCAGTCCCCTCGCTCCCCACACACTATTGTCACAAGTGTGACCAATCATGCCTGGGACAGGAGATTTATTTTAAACTATAATTTTGTTGTCAACCCAACACGGCAGTAGGGAGAGCGGCTGACTCAGGCATGTGCAGAGGAATGCAACCTAGGTGTGTTACTATGACAGGTCATCAGGGTGTCTGGGGAGCTCAAGGCGAGGGACAATACATCAAGCTATTTTGAGACAATAGTTCATTGGTCACAGTGATTTGTCACAGGCAGTGATGTGTTTGTTGCTGTTAGATCTTTGGTAACCGGCTCTGACTGGCTCACAAGGCTCAAAGGCTCCTTGCAGGCTTATGTTCAGGGCTGACAGGCACTGGAGACTTGTGCTTGCAGAAGGACGTTAGCTAGGAGACAGATTTCAGCAGTCTTTTAAGACGCTCTTGGCAGCAGGCATGAAGTTGCACTTGGAGTTATCCTGAAGGTTCTCTGTTCTCGGCCTCCACTCCACTTTATCAGGGTCTGATGTAAATGTCTCCATTTTTTGTTTGTTTGTTTTGGTTCTGGTCTCTCTGTAGCTTTTGAGCCTGTCCTGGAACTCACTCTGAATACCAGGCTGGCCTTGAACTGCCTCTGCCTCCCCAGTTTTGGGATTAAAAGTGCCTGCCATCACCACCCATTTTTATTTTTTTACAATTGCAATACAACACACATAAAGCTTCCCATTTTTAAACCTTTCCCCCATGTGTTTATCAATGTTTTTGTTTATTTGTATGTGTGTCGGTGCTTTGCATGCATGATTATCTGTGCTTCACATGCCAGATGCCAGTGGAGGCCAGAGGGCGGCAGAGTCTCCGACACTACAGTTACAGATGGCTGAGAGCTGGTGTGTGGGTGTTGGGAAGCAAACTGGGATCCTCTGCAAAAGTAGTGTGTGCTCTCAGCCACGGAACCGCTTCTCCAGCCCACCACGTGTACAGTGCGGGAGCATTCGGTCCATTCACAGCGTTTTACAAACCAAAGGCACCACCTGCTTCCAGAACCTTCGTCCTGTGACCCCGAACTCTACATCTGCTAACCTGCTAGCCAGCTTCGTTCTGCTGGTGCCTCATCTGAACGTTCTGAAAACACGACAGGAGCTCCCCACATTGGAGCCGTGTCCTGATTGGACCTGGTTAGCCCGAAGTGTCATGAGATGGTTAGCAGGAAGTCTTGTGAGAGACAGGCAGTCGCTGTGTGTGGCCCCATCTTGTTTTACACGACTCCCTTCTCCCTCCCAGGACATGGCTCTGGTCCGCATTCCTGCGTGTCTTGCTGTCACGTTAAGACTAGGAGGTCACGAGGCAAGCATCACTTCCGGCCAGTGTCAAAACTCAGGGCAAATCGCCTTGTGCACACGGTCCCGCCAGACCCTCAGGTCCTCAGCGGCTCCTCACTGGGAGCAGTGGTGTGGGGCATTAGTCTGCCTCCTCTTATAAAGCTCAGCCTCCCCCAGGGTGAGTTTTACAGGTGATAGTGCCCTTACCCAGCAATTGAAAGACAAAGCTCTGTGGAGCCCTCAGTGGGAAGGCCTGGGTTTGTGTCAGCACCATGAGCGTGGCTTAAGAGACGGTTTATTATCTCAGTTCTGGACACTAGCTCAAAAGCACACACACACACACACACACACACGCATGCATACACACACAGTCCACACACACACACACACGCATGCACACACACACAGTCCATACACACACGCACACACACACGCACACACACACACACACACACACCCCGAAGGACATACATTCCGTGCTCTTGTGGCTTTGAGTGGGTTACCGATAATCTCTGAATTCACTGGGCCTGTACAGACCTCTCCTTCGGTCTCGGCTTCCAGTTCTGTTCTGACTCTCACATTTCTCCTCTTGCTAAGGACACTGGTCACTGGATGAGGGATCACCCTACTGAGCTCATCCTAGGCAATGGCCAAATTTGCCTATGTCCAAATAAGGTCACATTCTGGAGGACAGAGAGTCAGGACATCAGGGTGAGTGTGAGGACTCAGATACCCCAGATACCCCAGTGTTTCCCCAATGGACCAGATCAACTTTGCTGCGGTGATGGGGACAGAGTCTAGGCCTTGGCTCCGGATGAGTGTTCCAGCCTGATGTAGTTTGGCAGGGCCTAGTACATGGGGAAATAGTTCCCTGGTGGCAACCATTCCCAGAGGGCAGCCAGTAGCTTAAGCAGACCATGTCCCTCATAAGAGCAGCACTGTCTTCCCCAGCAGACAGACACCGGGAATGGACCAGCCTTCCCTGCCCATGATGCTTCTGCTGGCACCTGAGTTTGCAGATTCACCGAAAAGCTCATCCAACATCTTGTGATTCCGTGAACCTTTTGACTAAGGAATTCACACCACTGCCAAGTAAGTGCAGCAGTGGGCTTCCGGTCTCTATCTACCCCTCACCCAGGAATGAGGGGATGGCCCGCTCAGGCCGCACACCCTGGAAGGGAGGGCTCTGCTTTATAGGATATCACGCATGCTTTGGGGCAGAGATCACTGTGGTCGCATTTCCACAGCCAAAAGCTGCAATAGGGCCGGGGGGACAGGGGTGAGGTGGGACCACACCTCAAGACCCCTCACCCCCTAACCCCACTGCCATGGACAGGATGTTGACTTCCTGTCCCAGAAGCCTTGAGGGGCTTTGTCTCCTCCACGAGGAGTCCGCTTCCACTCTCGGCATGAGGACAACCTCCTTAAGTTGAAGAGTGACACACTCCATGGCTGGTGAGGATTCACGATGCCACTGAACCAGGAGTCTAGAATGAGATTGTTCTACTGGCTTGGGACATTTGTGCAAAAATTGCCAAAGTCGAGATGGATTTGCTATGGACCCCAACAGAATTGGAGGCCACAAAGGGAAAGGTTCCGTCAGGCATTTGCCTGAGTGAGACCGTAAAAGTTCCAGATGAGAGTCGCCAAACCCAGAGACACGGTTTGCACCTCTGCAAGAGCATCTGCTCAGTGACCCCAGGCTGATGTCACTCCCGCAGTAATCATTGTGCCAAAGACGATCACTTCAAAATGTCTTACTTTGCCTTTTAACACTTCCCTTTGGAGCCAGCGAGGTGGCTCAGTGAGATTGATCTCTAGAACCTACATGGCAGATGTAGAGGAAAACCAGAGACAAGAGGATCGTGCAGAGAGAGAGAGAGAGAGAGAGAGAGAGAGAGAGAGAGAGAGAGAGAGAGAGAGAGAGAGAACAGACTCACCCTAGCTTGTCCTGGATCTCCATGTGTGGCGTGGCATACACACCTCCCCATCCACAGAAATAAAATATTTGTAAAAGTGCCCCACAAACCTTGGCTTTCCCAAACAGTCCCTCAGTCTTCTGAAAATGTGTTTATTATGGCTCATGAAACCGTGGTGCTGTCAGTAAATAAGACTTGATTTGTTTCCATTTTAACTTCTTTGTATGGGACTCCATCTGCCGGTTTGGGGCATCACTAGAGGACGCTAATTTGGCTTCATTTGGAGGAAGGGCGGGTGCAGCCTGTGCAGAGATAACAAGGAAGGTCATAACTGGGCTGGAAGAGTACTTGCCTAGGATGCCAGGCCTGAGTTGATCCCAGCACCGTGGTGGCCCACACGGTAACCCCAGCACTTAGGAGGTTGACAGGAAGATAGGGAGTTCAAGGTCATCCTGGCATACACGGAGGCTTTGAGGCCACCCTGGACTATGATAAGATATGATAATAAGAGAATGAAAAGGTGGCCTACGAGAGAGGACGCAGAGGGGACCCGTTGCCTCTCCCCATCTCAAGGTTCAGGGACCTGTCCCTTGCCAACCTGTAATACTCAGCAGCAGCAGCAGGGGGCGCTAGAAGGACAACGAAGGAGAAAAGTCATAGCTGGGCTGGAAGGTGGCTGGGAAACTAGCTATTCAGGGGCACAGCTCCCCTCTGCCTCCCTAGGGGACTCTCTGCCAGTGCAGGGTGGGGGAGGAGGGGCTAGGAGAGTGCTGCAGGCTTGAAGACTGTGAAGGATTGACCCCTTCCCTGGGGCTGCAGAGGCCTCACCAGGGCTGGGGGCCATGGCCTCGCTCAGCTAGTCCTGGTTTGTTTGTTGTTTTCCCCCTGATATCTTTCTCTTATGTTTAATTAATTTATATATTTATATTTGAGATAGTGTCTGACCGCATAGCCCCACTGACCTGGAAATCACTATATATACCAGAATGGTTTTGAACTCAGAGATCTGCCTGTCTCTGATTCTTGAGTGTTGGCACTAAATGTGTGTGCCACAATAGCCACATATTTGGAGATACATTTAATTCCTCAGTAGCCAATACCTTGTTTCCAGCTCCGTGTCAGAAGCTGTTAGATGCCCCCTGTCAGATCACTGTCCTGGCGTCTCTTGGTTGACCCTGGATGGCACAAAGGCCAGGAAAGCCACACACATGAGCCATTGTTAAGGCAGAGCCCTCTGCACATTCAAGTGTCAGGAGAGTAGCTAGAGAGACTCCAGGAGGCAGCAGGCAGCACCAGGCCTTAGGGAGGCTTGTCCTCAACTGGGCTGGGAACAAGATCTGTCGAAGGGTCAGTTGGACTCATCAGGACATTACCAAAGCAGCCATGCTGTCCTTCTCTGACCATGTCAAGTGTCCAGGCATCCACATTGGCTTTTTTTTTTTTTTTTAAAGTTTACAAGTCCCTGGATCAAAACAGACTGCATCCAGGTGGTATCACACACCTTTAACCGGGAGGCAGAGGCAGGCGGGTCTCTGTGAGTTTGAGGCCAGCCTGGTCTACAGTGTGAGTTCCAGGACAGGCTCCAAAACTACAGAGAATCCCTGTCTCCAAAGGGGGAAAAAACAGGGGGGGGGGTCAGAGGAGATCATGAGTCCAGGTCAGCCAGGGGAAGTCTCCGGGCCTAAATACTGTTTAGAAGGGCCTGGGAGTGCAGCTCAGTGGCCGAGTGCTGTGGAGGGGCGAGGCCCTGGGCTCCGTCCCAGCACAGCAGAAAAGGAAGTATGGCTTCCTTCACGGAGCCATGCTGAGGCTGGGCGACAGTCCCGGAGGTCAGAGTCGTTGATGGCAGCTTTGGGGAACTTGGCATGGAAAGACATCTCGCTCATGAAAGGAATGTGCACAGCTGTAGTCAAGATGGGCCGTGAGACACAGCGGGGGTGGGGGGGGCAGGCACAGAGCACTCCAGCGCCTCCCCTCAAGGAACAAACTATTTCTTCACTCCTGCATGTGGACTTGATCATGTGGCCCTGGGACATCACCAAATGTGACTCAAGCGAGGACTAGAAGAGTCAATAGGCTTGCTCTTTCTTCCGTGGATGAAGTTGTCCTGCAGTCACCTGCCCAGGCCAGGCCAGGCCAGGCCAGTCTCCCAGCTCCATGACCCTCTGAGCACCTGGCTACGGGGTCTGTGTGTCCAGCCCCTAGGTGCGTGCAGTCCCACAGGAGGGATGCTCCACTAGCAGGAGTCTTGGCTGCCAGCGCCTCTGATGACAACTGCTGTCTGCGCAGGGGTGTGGCCCTGCTCACCCAGTCCTTCACACAGGGTTAGTGTCTGCACCCCACCCCAGCTCAGACTGGGAACTGGGACCCCAGAGGGTCATCAGCCTCAGGGGAGACTCCAGAGCAGAGCAAGGCCAGTCCTGCCGATAAACTGAGTTCAGGGAAGGCCTCGCTCGGGTCTGTGCACACACTCCATGCTTTCGTTCCAAATTCACGCTGCTGTAACCTGCTCCCCTCTCTCTGGCCTTGCCCTGGATTTTCCAAGGACAGCAGCTGCTGCTGACCCTGTTAGCATCCACGGGAGGTCAACTAGTTCCTTGACCTCTCAGCCACACTCTCGGGGTGACACCCCAGTCCTGTCCTGATCTACATGTGGTAGCTCCCATATTCATCACCAGGGTCCCCTCTGTGCCACCGACTCCTGCTGGGAGTCCCAACCCTCAACACATCACCGCGTCGAAGCTCCAGCTCTTTGTGCAAGCCCCGTTGTCCCTGCCGGCTGAGATCCCATGGTTCCTCCGTGAGAGCTTCTACCCAGCAAGCCTCTGGTGCCTGAGCTGGGCTCACTCTCTGGTAGGAACCCAACTCCATCCCTCCTGGTCTGCACTTGAGCTCTGAACCTGGCTGGAGAAAGCTCAGGCTGTGGTGTGCTGCTCCAACCAGATGCAGACCGTGACTGACCATCCTACACCGGAAGTGTCACAGCTGCTTTGCATTCCCAGTCTCCAGAACCACCTGCTTTCATTTGTAAAATGCTAATAGCCACACATGGCTCAATCGTGAAATCACTCCAGCTATACCCATAAGCAAACTCAAATGTGCATGCATGTGAAGGCACACTGCTTTCCCGGGACATTCCGCCATCTGACTTTTCTAGTTGGTACAGAGGGACCTTCCTCCCTTTCCTCACTGCCACACCGGCCTCCATTGTTGGGTGGGCTGAGATCATTCCTAGCTGCCCACTGATGGACACGTTGGGAGTTTCCAGTATTTTGCTTCAACAATGGAAGTGACTGACCCGGGTCACTTGGCATAATTGCTATTGCTGGACTTGGGATCAGGCAGAAAGGGCATAGCTGGCTCCCAGTTGTGAGATCTGTCTGTTAGTCTCACACCTGCCTGCACAGGGCTGTGCAAAGCTCCTCAGAACCGGTGCCCCACGGCCTTGCCCAGGGCACCGCCATTACTCCAGTCTTGCCAATGAGCCACAATCCCCTTCTACAGACTTCTCAAACCGAGTTTGGCTCAGCTGCTCCCCGAGCCCCCCAGACCCCCATCCCCACAAGGCCTTCCTCGCCTCCGGAAGACCACGGCTGATGAACTGCTTTTAGCACAGGGCCCATCCACCTCTGTCACAGTCAGGGTCCTCCATACCCTTCCTCTCTTCCCTGGGGAACGGGGTACTCCTTATGAAGGCTCCTGGGTCTTCTCTGTCCCCCATTTCTAAGGGGGCAGCCTGAGGTGTCCCTCCAGGTCTTAAATCGCTAAATTCTCTCTTCAAAAGTCTTTACAGCTGGAACGAACTTGACCCTGGTCTGTCTGTCTCTTGCTCTCCAGCCTGTCCTGACAGAGTCCTCCCCTGCCTTGTCCCCTACAGCCTCACTGACTTCCCAGCTCTTCCTGCTTTTGTCCAGGTGACACTCAGCCTTGTGCTGGGCTAGGGGCTCCGAGGGTCTGGGATGTCAGCCAAGTCTCCACAGCTGGGATCCCCTCCACTGGCCCCTGCTGCGTGAGCTCCAGACTGTTTGTGTGTTTGTGTGGACCTCTGAGAACAGCAGGCATCAAGCGCATGAGCCCGTCAGTGTGGAGCCCGAGGGACAAACTCTGCTTGCAGGGGCAGAAGTGGGATCGGGCAGTGACCTCTCCCCTGTGTTGGTGCTCTGGAGCCTGCTGGCCTGACATACAGAGCCTCTGCCCCGAGGTGGTGACTCACTTCCGCTCTCTGGGGCAAGTTCAGGGTTTTCCTGGAGAAATGACCGACGTAGAACTAGGTTGGTGGCAAGGTGGGCCCTGCCCTCACTGAGCGAGCGGCAGGGACCCCTGGTGTCACCCAGGCAGGCACTGTCATCTTCCGCTTGGCACTTTGGGGCTCCATGTACTCTGGCCCAGTTCAGTTTCCCCTTGACCTTCAGCCGAGGGTTCTCCTCTCACGCTAGTGGGGAGGGCCCAGGTAAGAGCTCTACTTGCCTGGGCTGTGAAGAAGACTCAAACCAACACAAGTGTGCAGCCCATGGCAGGCACTGAGAGGGCCTGGCGCACATGCCCTGTGGCCTCCTGCCAGCCTGGCCTCCCAGTTAGTGGTGGGGCTCATCCCATCCCCATGCCATGAAGCTACACATATGTGCACTGTATACACACACGTACTCACACACACACATACACCGTACACACACACATACACCGTACACACACACGTGCACCGTACACATGTGTACTGTACACACACATGCACTGTACATACACACACACATACACCGTACACACACACATACACTGTACACACACACGTGCACCGTACACACAGGCGCACCGTACACACACGTGCACCGTACACACACACACGTGCACTATACACACACATGCACCGTACACACACACACACACACGTGCCCCGTACACACGAGTACTATACACACACATGCACTGTACATACACACACACATACACCGTACACACACACACACTGTACACACATACATACACCGTACACACACCTCCCTTCTTTATGGGATGGTCACAATTCCTCACCACCTAGGATCTGTCCTGAACTTTGTGGAGTAGTTTGTCATGCCCTTTTCCGCCTACAGACTCAACTCTGCCCCAAATCCTAGGTCAGAGGTGGGGTGCAGGGGAGGTGGCCATATGCCCTTCCCATTGTGTATACACCAGGAGTGTGTTGTTCACTGAGTGCAAGCATGGAGTTAACACGATGGAAGCCCACGCCTCACCTTCCCACCAGCCCTCCATGCCCCCATCAGGATGACAGGCAAAGGCTTCGGGAGGGATGAAGAATGGGCCTAAGTTCATGAAAGGGCACAGCATTTGAGAGGCTGCCCAAGAGCTGGCTGCCAGGACTGTCACCATGAACCAGAACAGGAGAGAGCCACAGGGCCATCACGGCCCCTCCCCCAACTTTGCAATTCTCCAAATAAATCACTCCACAGCCACTTTTGAAATCAGTTTTACATCAAGCTTTATATATATATATATATATATAAACATATAACCACCCTAAATTCTATCCTGAGTACACTCATACAAAATCAACACTATAAAAATAATATCAACAATATTAATGTCATCAAACAAGCTGACATCTACAGAAATATGAAGGCCTTCGTGCATTGCTCACAGTCAGTGGCCAGTTCCTGGCCAGTCTTGTAAGGCAAGTACCTGGAGGGGTTAAATCTGGAGGAAGGGCTTCACGTCCTTGAACCAGGAGGACTGGTGAAGGCTGGGCCAGTGCCGAGAAGGGCTTACCGGCCAGAGAAGAGTAAAGGTGCTTGATGTTTCCCAGGTGTGGGACCCATTGTCCCCCCAGAGCCAATGACTACTGGGTGACAGGGATTAAATCGGCAGCTGGAAGGAAGGCTGCTAATAAATCTCCAGGAGGGTTCAGTGCCACCACTGGGCTCTACACCACAGAGGGATTGGAAGCAGCAGTGGCAGGAAGGACATACATAGTAGCTGTTCCTGGCTCTGAACGTACAAGGGCCTCGGACAAGAGGTGTGCGTAGCCTCTAACAACTGGGAAAGTCCAGGAAATGACTCTTCCCCGGGGCCTCCAGAAGCAAGGCCCTGACCACACTTAGATTCCAACTGTAAGGAAAGTTCTGGTTCAGACTCACTGGATGTGTGGAGATGTGCTGCAGCACCAACAGGAAGCTAATCAAGAACTTGCTGGACTCGTGTGTTCCCACCCAGACTTTGGAGGGCCGGCCCACAGAGGTGCTTGTTCCTACGTGGGGGGGGGGGGGCACAACCTGGGAGAACCCATGAGGCCCCGGGCCTACCAAGGCCTTCTGGGCCACTGCCCAAACGTACACGCACAGAGGCAGCCATGGGGCGTGAAGAAGCTGGCCCTCGTGGCTGAGCGGGGCCAGGAGCTACTTGCAGGAGCAGGGGCCCGCTCTGCAAGTGGTTCTCACGCTAGATCTGCCATGACATTTCTCAAGCCCCCTTCCAGGTCAGGGGTCAGCTTTTCCTTCTCTCCCCTTTGCTTTCGGCTCTGTCTCATGGCAGCCCATGGACTGAAGGGAGCAGGAAGAGGCTTCATCCCTGGTCCTGGGGAGCTGGATGGGGCTACTTAGAGCCACCCAAGGGGAGTGCAATAGAAGACAGACTAATGTAGGAAGGCAGGGACACTCTGCCCAAGAAGAACCATCCTTTACAAGAAATGTCCTGTGTACTCACAGGTCAAGTCCCCACAATAGGTTCTGGGCCCCCTTGGACAGCAGTCTGTCCAATCCTGGCTGCCAGGTCTTGTTCCAGATCCACGGCTGGGCGGTGGCAGCGGAAGGTGGGAGGCTGGTGATGGGTCACTGGTGGTCCTGCTGCTACCGAGCGTCCCCAGCTGGGGAGGTGACTGGCGTTCCCCGCATGCTCATCAGCACATCAGACATTTGGAAAAGCTAACCAACTTTTATAAGTGAAAATAGGGGTCTGCACGGCTCCTGCACCCCTGTGTTAATGTCCAGTATATTCCGGATGCTCCTGATCTCACTGCTCGGTAGATTTCCCTTGATGGCCAGGATGGCGTTCAAGTGGCCTTTGCTGGTAGGAAGAGCATCCAGTCAGTGCCACTGCTGGCAAACACCCCTGCTCACAGCTCTGGCTGGCTTCTCTGGCTCCAGGCCCTGCCACCAAACCTGCGGCCACCTGCTGTGTCCAGTTGGCAGCCCCCCCCCCCGCCCCGTGTCTTCTTTCCCCTCTCCATCTCCAGCCTGCCAAGGCTGTCTCCCCCCAGAACACTTCTCACACCCTTGAGGTGGAAGACTCCTTCCCAGCTAAAGTTTTAGCTAAATGCCACCTCACCATCTCTGGACAGCAACCCTTGCAATTCAAGATGCTTGTCTGGGATACCGGTAACCGACTGTTGGTGGGATCCCAGGAGAGGAGGGGAAATGATGGGGTCAGTGGACAGGAGGGTAAGCAGACAGGTAGGTGGGTCGACGAGGAAGCCGAAGGATGGAAGGGCAACTGCACAGAAGGTGGGGGATGGTTGGATGCGTGACAGGTGGGTAAGGAGGTAAACGGAAGGATGGACAGATGGAGCAATAGGAGAGCGGTGAAGCGTAAGGACAGGTGGCTAGCGGGCCATAGATAGGTGGGTGGCTAGCGGGCCATAGATAGGTGGGTGGGGGCTTGGATAAATATAGGCCAATATGTAGAGAGATGATTGGCTAGGTGGAGTGGGTCAGCTACAGACCAGATAGGCAAAGCTACATCAACCCCAGTCAAGACCAGTTCAACTTTCACATCCAGGACACAGCCTAGGAAGGAACTCCTTCCATGGTTCACCAGGCCCTCAGACAGCTCCTTAACAGGATCAGGACGGTACAACACGTAAGCTCATGCCCCCAGGTCACCCCCAGACTAAGGGTCAGACATGATGATTCCACCGTAGTTGAGTGGGTCAGGGGACTCTCATCCCAGCGTGATCAGAGCACAGTGGGACCTGGCAGGGACAAAGCCGTTACTCAGTTCCTGAGGGCCTCTAGCACTCACCTGAAGTCAGGGTACAAGGTGGCATACGTGGCCACCTCAATCTTAATGGCACTGGAATCTTGTAGGCGAATGATCTCAGCGAGCTTAGGAAGGGCCTGGTGCAGCCAGGTTGCAGGGGAGCCCTGGGAGCAGAGGGATGGTTGGAGGGTGATGTAGACCCCTTCCCCCCCCCCAGGGATGCAGAGGGATGGCTGAGGGTGATGTAGACCCCTTCCCCCCAGGGATGCAGAGGGATGGTTGGAGGGTGATGTAGACCCCTTCCCCCCCCCAGGGATGCAGAGGGATGGCTGAGGGTGATGTAGACCCCTTCCCCCCAGGGATGCAGAGGGATGGTAGGAGGGTGATGTAGACCCCTTCCCCCTGGGATACTGAGAAGCTGTGGGCTGTTCAGGGCTCTTAGGGTGGGGGTGGGGTGTGCTCACATTCTGAGTGCAGAAATGCTGAATGACATCGGCATTGTCTAGGATGTTTCTTGCCAGCTGCTGCTGCTGCTCCTCAGTCTTGAGGACCAGACGCCGTTTGCTAAGCCGGATGATGTATTCCTTCACCAGGTGTAGGTGCACAGCCTCCATGAGCTCCTGGGCAGCAAGAAGCCAGGGGGGTGTGAGCCCATCCACTGACACCTACCCATAAGGGGCTCACCCCCACCCCCAATGAGGGCTCATCTCCACCCCACCCCCACCCCCAATGAGGGCTCAACTCCACCCCCACCCCCGAATTAAAGCTTCCAAGGCAAAACCGGAGGAATACACAGGGGCAAAAGTTCGAGCACAGGTGCCAGCATTTCCCTTGTGCACGTGCAAACACACATGGGGTTGGTGTGGGGTCCAGACTGCTCCAATCCCACCCCCAGGGCCACTGCTGAGCTTGCTCACCTCCTGGAAACAGTGCTTCAGTTCCGAGAACTCAGGCAGCCTGAAATCCACAGCACTGATGATTTCCTCCAGGGTCTCGACCGGCGTTGCCCAGCGGTTCTGTGTGAACTTCTTGAACAGCGGCTGGGGCAGGCGAGAGGCAGGATGTCTGGTCACGCCCAGAAAGGAAGGGGGCAGCCAGGCACAGACACCCTCACATAGACACTCATGACCGCAGGGTCCCAAGGGCTTTCCAGGAGCTGGCTAACTTTGAGGTCCCCACTCTGAGATCGGAAGCACAGGCAGTCTGTGTGTACCTTTCTTCCAAGGCCATGCAGCTGTGGCTCGGGAGAGCCTGTCTGCAGCCCTGCGTGCGGTCTTTCCCACTGCCTCTCTCTTAAATAAATAGATTCCTGCATAAACAAGGCCTTGTGCTTGGCTGAGCTAAGCCCTGTGCCAGGTCACGCAGGGTCACCCCATGAGCTTCCCATATCCACTGACTGCCCTTTGGACCTCCAGTGCTGAAGCTGAGCCTGGAACCCCTGCCCTACTTTCTGAGGGGCACCCAGCAGATGGAATCCAGCTACCCAAGGTCCTGAGCCCCAGGAACTGGGAGCCAGGAACAGGGCTGGGGTAGGAGCGGAGGATGAATCTTCTCCAGATGCTCCCAGCTCTGAGGCCCTTTCAGGCCAAGGTAAAGCCGGGACGTGGGCGTGGGCGGGTCAGCAGGCGAGAGCGCCAGGGCCCGCCACGTGGACACCCGCGGCGCACTGCATCTCCCCCCTGCCCCTCTCTCAGGTCTGAAGTGGGGGCTTCTACTACCCCTCTCCCTGAGCTCACTCCTGTGCCAGGCTTCAGGATGCGCCCCAGAATGGGGCTCCCCATACCTTCAAGTCTGCAAACAGGCTCTGGAGCAGGGCGTCAAAGCCATGAGCCTTAAGCTCCTTCAAGGGATCCAACAGGTGCCTCAGGGAATCTTGAGGTATCTGCCATTTCTGCTCCATGGACGTCCTGGAGAGTGAACAGGAGGAGGTCGTGACAGCCTGCCCAGCCTGCAACACTACAGCGATCCTGGCGCAGTCTTCCTGAATTGGGCCCTTGCCCTAGGACCCTCGTAGCTCTCAACTCTGCAGTCCCAAGCTTCCTGCGTGTGCCCCATGTCCCAGGCACATCCCCTCTGCCTTTCACCCTTAGCTTGTCTTCTATTTCACAACTTCATTATAAAGCTGAGGTAATAAATATATCAGTGGCATCCTGCTGACTACTCCGGCACCTCACCCCTTAGCTGTGGCTGCTCATTTCCTCACAGCCTTGTGACCCTTAATTCCCTTTCTGTGCCCCACCTCCCATCTGCCCTCTCTCCACGGGGCGGATCTGCCCAGTACTCTCACCGGAAGGACAGGCAGTTGTTGATGTTGGCGATGATGTTGGCCCTGTAATTTCTCAGCAGCTTGCTTTTCTCGAGAAATTCATCAAAGGTGCGCTGGTAGCTGACAAACCAGAGCGAGCACCTTCAGGACCAGTTCAAGCCCCGGGACAATAGAAGCCCCCCCCCCCAGTCTGCTGGCTGCTGGTCTCCCCGGGACACAGGGAGGGGCCATCCGTTCCTAAGCATCCTATCACAGGCTGCAAAATCAGCCAGAGCCCCATTTGGGTTCCAGGGAAAGTGCCTGACTCTGGGTTTCCCGTTCGTTTCCTGGGCCCCTCATCTTCCCCAGACCCCTCCTCTATAACTGGGAGGCCAAAGGGTGTAACAGTTGGCCGATGGTGTTCTCGGAAGTGGGGAGGAAACCCAGTTAGTTCTGAGGCTGTCAGGGGAAGGCACAGCAGGGCCGCCGCTCCTCGTGGGGTATCTTCTTTAAGCTACAAGCTGCTCTGCTTAGGAGATTTGCTGATGATGGAGTCAGGAGGTACCAACTCCCTGAGGGGGTCACCCCACCTGGGGCTCTCGGTGCTCTGGATTGGGGCAGGGCCAAAGGACCCTGCGCTGTAGTTGACAAGGGCAGGATGGGATGACTTGGATCCCCGCCCCCACCCCCGGCCAACCCTAAGCACTAGGAGAGCCGTGGCTTTCAGAGCTGCTGGGGGCCCTGTGTGCTGTAGACACACCTACCTCCTCAGTAGTGCAGCCAGCTCCACCAGAAGCAACTGCCTTATCTGTACCCCCACTTCAGAAGTGATGTTCTCAGCCTTGCCTTGGCCTTGTGAGATGATCTGCAGGGAGCAATGTTGAGCTTAGTGGCAAGCATAGCGGGTGCCCCTCAGAACTGGGGCGCGGCAGAGCATGCGGGGGAGGTGCGTGCTGGGGCACGGGCTCCACCAGAGGTGACCTGCGGCTGTCCCTGTTCACCAGGGGCCCGAGGGGGCAGTTAGTGGTACCTGGATGATGTCAATAGCCAGCTCGCTGTGGTAGTGGCCATCCAGGCTCTGGGGAGCCACATCCTGGGCCCAGCGTTGAGACTCTAGCTCTAAGGCTCGGGCCATCATCACCTTCACATTGGTCTAGGAGGAAAGACACAGGTCAACCTGCATCCTGCCTGGGCTCTTCCTGCCCACCTCCACTAGCGCGGTCAGACCCCGCCCCCAGCATCTGGACTCACCACTTCATTGGACAGGAACATGGCCTCCAGCAACCTGATCTGCTTAGGGGGCAGGAGGCTCCCAAGCCTCACATCCTGCAGCTCCTTTGCCAACTTGGGGCTGTTCAGGATCTCACTGTGGGCAGAGACACTGGCATGAGGGAATAACAGCGGCGGCCCAGCAGTGTAGCCGGCGACTCAGCAGCCACAGACACCGCTGTGTCTTCTGCCCGCTCCTTTCCCCTTCCCCACGCTGGGCTACCTTCAGCTTAGTTCCGGCTGGAGGCACCCTGCCTCTCCTTACCCCTCCCTACTCCTCCTTCCCCAAACCAGATCCCCAGACCTCTTAGCCTGGAGGTTGTCCTCCAGCCCTGCCTGCCCGCATCCTCTCTTGCCCAGCTAACTGAAGGATCTTCCTTTCCTTTGCTTCTGCGCGGAACACCAACAGCGCCTTTGCCCCCAGAGCCAGCTTTCTGCCTGTCTACTGGGCTTCCCCTAGAGCACAGATACAACACAGCTCCTGGCCCCACTGGCCCTACAAGCCAGCCCCACCACTCCCACAAAATCAGACTTGTGGCCAAGCAGGAACGGCTGCCTTGGCTGCCCTATAGAATTCTCTTGGTGCCTCAACTGGCCTGAGTTCCCAGGGGACCTGCTCAGCCCTGGCACTGCCTAAGGCCCTTTGTTTGCCTGGAACATTAAGAACAGCCCTCTCTTTGCCCTTCACCCAGCTTGGAGGAATGTGAGCCACACTTTGGTCCTCAGGCCTAGGCATGCCTCCCTTGGACTCCACGTTCCGTTTAGCCTTAGCTTCCTGCTTTGCAGCTACGCCCCAAGTCAGGAGACCCCAAAGTATCACAGGGGCAGGAAGGTGACCAGGCAGGGGGTTTGGGCGCCTGGCATTTCCTGATGAGTCAGGACAAACCAACAGGAACTAGATCAGGGTGCAGCTGTCTCTAGAAGTCCCTGCCGGTTTTCCCTGTGTGCTGCTGGCTCTGAACTTACCACCAGTGCGCCATTGTGGCCCTTTCTCTGGTCCTCCCACCGGAGGCTGGCTCAGCACCTAGCAATCTGCTCGCACTGTCAGTACCCACAGCCTCCCTCCTGTAGACTTTTACAGGGCAGACTCGGTAAGAATCCCTGGTCCTAGAGCTTCGGACATTTCCACCCCGCAATACAAGTCACTCCCCCAGCTGGGATCCATGGATTCTAGGCCAATCAAACGATGCCCGAGGCTGGTCCCAGCTGAGTACCAATTAGGCAGTTGGTATCTTTGGCACAGCCAGTCTCTCACCTGAGGTGAGCCAGATCGTGGTCTGACAGAGATTCCCCAAGAGGGACACCTCGGGCTCTCCACTGCTGCGGGCTCACGCGCTCGCTCGCTTGGGGTTGTTAAGACCCAGCAGCTGTGCACCCAGGATGCCACTCCCCTTGCCTGGAATACCATCCTCCTTGTTTGTTCTGTCCCCTCCCTACACGAACGTCAGTGTGGACTGACTCAATACAGAAGACTCCCGGCTCCCCCAAATCTGGTCCCCTCTCAAGCCTCGTGCTCTGGCCTCCCCCATGTCCAGCTGCATCTGTCACAGCCCCTCCCACTCTGTTTTCCCGCTGTCCAGATCGGAACCTCTGAGAATGAATGACCGATTCCCCTTTTCCCAGCTGCAGAATGGCAAAGGTCCCGGAGACTGAACTGCAAAGCCAACGCGCTCGGTACAATTCCCAACTCTCTTCCTTCACCCCAGCATTGGCTTCCAGCTCAACAATGCCTGCTTCTGGTGTCTCAGCACCTTCCGCAGAGAGACCCGTCCCACCCACTGGAATAGCTCACTTGGGGTAGAAGTTATGCACCCAGAGCAGCAGCAAGTAGGTGTCCCTCTCGCACAGCTCGAACTGCACCAAGGTGCACAGGTGGGTTGCGAAGTGCTGGTGGTAGCTCTCGGCGTAGGTGTGCACAACGTTGAACTCGGCGGGAAACAGCGGTTTGAGCCGCTCCACTACCGTCTCCAGGTCCTCCCTCATGGTGCAGCCCATGTGCACGAACTTGTTCTCGACCTCTGAGCGACCCTCGGGCACCGTGGCTGGCTGCGCGTCCAGACGCTGGGCCGCCACCTCCGCCACGCCGCCCCTCCACAGTTGCAGCCAGCGCCGAGGGCGCGTGGCCACCAGCACCGTTGCCACGGGTCCCCCGGCCGCCCGACGGTCCTCGAGCTCCTGCTGCGACACCACGGCCAGCGCCTGGCTCACGCGTTCGGGCTCAGCCTCCAGCGGCCGCCGCAGCACCCCAAGCACCTGGTCGCGCAGCAGCAAGTACAGCGCCTCCACCTTGCTCTGCTGACGCACCAGCTCCTCGTCGCTCGCGCCACCCGCCGCTGCAGCAGCCTCCAGCTCCCGCTCCAACGCCAGCACCGACCACGCGGCCTCCAGCCGCCCACTCTCCAGGGCCTCCTTGAGCTCCTCCACTGCAGCGCAGAAGCACGCGTTTAGGCCCACAAACTCACCAGGGCAAGAGGAGGGAGGAGGCCAACGTCCCAGACAAGAGCCAGGCAGAGAGCCCCATCTCCTAGACTGGTGAGCCCGCTCACCTGCCCTCTGCCCTGGCTGTGGTTTACAAGCCCCTACCCCGGCCCGAACAGGCACTACTTCCTGCGTGCTACTCCAGCCCCAGCTACCACCACAGCCTACCTGTGGGCGGTGGACCATCCAGCTCGGGCCTGGCCTTGGGCTGGACCTCAGGATCTGATAATCTGGGCTGATCCTTTTTCTTCTTCTTCCCTTTGGTGAAGACACTGAACATGTTGGCCAGTCCTTTGGACTTCTTCTTCTCCTTCTTGGAAGACTCTTCCTCCTCCCCATAAGGAGCCATCCCAGCCTCCTGGGATGGTATCAAGTCCTCAGAGGAGGTCTCTGACATGGAGGCCTCTGATTCCACCTCAGATGTAGACTGTGGCTTCTGGAGGCTTCCAGCAAAGTCCAGGGTCCCCAGCACAAACTGTTGGCCAGGAAGCCCTTGGAAGAAAGTAACCATCTTCAGCATCACCCTGGCTCAGGCCTGCCGGTTGGAAAACAAAGGCTTGAGAGATCACCATGAACGGTCCCCAGGCCTGAGTGCAGACCAGCCTGCAGCCATGACAAGGGCTCGCTCGATTTCACCTGCATGGCCACCAGAACCCCATCTCCTGGCCCTCGGCCCTGCTTCCTCCTTGGCCGTGGGTCCCCCCAGATAAGGAAAAGGCTGGGGCCCCAGACTGAGGGACTGAGGGTGCAGTCTCCACAGTTGGGTACCCACAGCCATGCGGTGAACCCTAGCACCCTGCCCACTGGGATCAGCGTCTGCCTCCTCTCTCCTCCTTGCACATCTAGCTTTGGGAGTCACAGAAATATGCCACAAGCAACAGGTTTGGGGACTTCAGACTGTAAGCAAAGGACCCCAGAAAGCCTTTTACATGTTAGCAAGGCACAGGGTTGCCAGAGGTCATACTGTGGGACCCATACTGCTTGGTTTCCACCTTACCCTGCTTGCTCCCAAGTGGGTAACCCACAAAAGCTTATGTCTCCGCCCAGTGCTGGTGCATGCCTTTAATCCCAGCACCTGGGAGGCAGCGGCAGGCGGAAGTCTCTCTGTGAGTTCGAGACCAGCCTGCTCTACAAGAGCTAGTTCCAGGACAGGCTCCAAAGCCACAGAGAACCCTGTCTCAAAAAACAAAACAAACACTTACATTTCTGTGCCCTTCCTAGGTGTCCACCCCACCTCCTCTCTCCCAGCAAGGGTGTTATGTAGCTTAAAAATAACCTTGTGGCCAATAGCTTGAGGTGAGAAGCCACAGCATCTGGCTCAGATGATTAACTTGCGTTTGTCAGGTCTCACACACCCTACTATATCTGGATTGTCAAAGCGAGGAGGGTCACCAGAGGAAGCATGGCTAGCCCAGGAGCAGCAGACAGGAAGAGGGCCTCTGTGGTAATAGTATGACCTATTTCCAGGAGGTGGCCTGCCTGCCCCATCTCCAACAATATACACCCCAAGCTGTAGCTTCAACTCACCAAGATGACCTGGAGGGACCTTGAGACAGCCCTGGAAGGCATAAGACTCACCACCACAAAGAAACTGAAGCTGCCCATAGCAGGCGCTTGCCCCAAGCACAGCAGACTCTACTGCTTCAGATAAGGCCTCTTTCCCACAGCCTCCCTGCCTCCAACAGCTCGGCTGTCCGGCTCATTTCCTGAGGGGCTTGTCCCATAACTAGGGCATGGGTAGAGCACCCTGATTAGACGTGAAGCCTGGCCTCTTCACCAGCTCTTGTCATCTTTACCAGGTGCCCCGAACAGACAGACCTCTCTCTCTCTTTAACCTCACGAGGCCTGAGAATTCCACTTAGGGCCAGGCAGTGTTTAAGGCCTGGACCAACCTATCCTATTTGCGTGACAAACACCCATCAAGGCTGGTCTGGCTGATGGAGCTACTCAGCCCAAACCTGAATATCTGGCTCCAAGTGCCCTTCAGTGTCAGAGTCTGTTGGTACACGAGGGAGGGCCAGCTGCACCTCTTCCCAGTGTTAGGTAGGGCTAACTGCTCCTCCTCAGCGGGCCTCAGTTTCTCCATTTGTGAAGAGAGGGTGCACCCTCCTACTCACAGTGCTTTTCGGGGACGTGGCAAAATCAAGGCCTGGAACTTGGCACCCAGTGGGCCCCACAGAGTGAGTCCCCTGTGTCCCAGCTGGTCCACTGAGGCAGGAGGGGGCCTGCTCGGAGGCACGCGGAGTGGCTGCACGGGTGACACCTACCGTAATTCTAGCCGCCTCTCTTCACAGAGCACCACACTGGTCTTGCCACCTAAAGTCTCTCTCACCGGGTGGCAGGCGAGCGTGCCCATGCCCCGCTAGAGACTACCCGGCAGGGAATCCCGAGAGAGAGTGCTGGAACCTTCCTGCTGAAGACCCGAG
Organism: Phodopus roborovskii; assembly: GCF_943737965.1. Lineage (NCBI taxonomy): Eukaryota > Metazoa > Chordata > Mammalia > Rodentia > Cricetidae > Phodopus > Phodopus roborovskii. The sequence goes on along the minus strand of NW_026126516.1, from coordinate 11,314,361 downwards.
TCCCTAGCTATTGTCCCTAGGGTGCGTGCCTGCACGTTTCTCCGGAGAGAGCCCAGTGCTGTCACCGGGAACCCGGGTCAGAGGGGCATGCTGGCCGGCATGGAGTGTCCCTCCCTCGGGGCCCTTCCCTGGGGAGTCCTGTCGGAGACTGCGGTCAGGACTGGGGCAGTGGGGACAGGGCAGGCCGGTGGAGGTCACTTACTGTGTCCGGGACAGGACGCCTTAGCCCTGGCCCTGGCGGGGCACAGCCTGAAATAGTCGCAGGCTCCACCCGGGTTCCGCCTACCCCACCAGCCGCAACTGCGGAAAACCCGCGGGGCGGGCGGAGGCCACCGACCAAGCGGATTCCAGAGCTGGGGGAGGGGCCGGGCCTCAGGGGGAGGGGCAGGGTCGCCTCGTTGTTCCCGACAGCCTGGAAAGAGCGTGGCCGAGCTGGCCCAGCGTGGCCGGGGGATGTGCGCGCAGGGAAGGGTGTGGGGGTGGTGGGCACGAGTTCCGCCAGGCGCGGGGCCATTGTCCCACGACGGTCTCTGATTGGCTGCCAAGCCGCTGGCCGCGTCACACAGTCAGCACCCACTCAGGTCTGGGGTGCGCCCTCTACCACCTCAACGCCCCGGCCACCTGCTGACACCCTCTGAGCAGCACTGAGTCGGTGGAAGCCTTGCCCGGAGGTCACCCAGGCAGAGATGACAGACACCCCCCACTGAGCCTCCCGCGTGACTCCCACCGGCAAGCTGTCTTAGGGTGGGCTTGGGCCAGATCCTCAGGATCCCCTTCTGAGGGCTTTTTTTTTTTTTTCCCTCAGGGTCTGCCTTGGGGAGGAGGGTGAGGTTGTAGGTCAGGGTAGGAAGGGGGAAGCTTCACTCCCTAGGAATTTCTGCCCCCTGGAAGATGGGCTCACTCCGGAATTTCCCTCCCTAAACGCCAGCTTCTTTTTTTGCCTCTACATGGAGTTCAGCTCCTCCCCATCTTTTGTTTTGGGTTCTCTCAGTCCCCTGCCAGCCTAAGCCAGGCTTTGAAGGGAGAAGAAAGGGCCTCTGAGTGGGGGTTATGCTTAGGGGTTATCCCTGGAAACTCAGAACTTCCTCTTCCTCCTGGGGAGCAGAGGTCAAGTGCCAGGTTTAAGATGCTCCTCCATCCTATCCCTTGGTAGGCTGTAGAAGGCAAGTTCAGAAGGTTGCTGGGCATGATGGCTCACACCTTTAATCCCAGCATTAGGGAGGCAGAGCAGATAGACCACTCTGAGTTCAAGGCCAGCCTTGTCTACATAGCAAGTTCCAGGACAGCCAGGGCTACACAGTTCTGTTTCAGACCCTGTCTCAAAGCCAGATGCCACCTCTTCTCCTGAGGTCCTAATGGGTGACATTTTCAGGTGAAGCCCACAGAGCTCAGGGTGAGGGTTATTGCCTCTGCTCCACAGGACACCCGAGGGAGATCAAGAGCTTAGGGTCCCAGGGTCCCACCCACCCTTGCATCTAAAGATAAAAGAGGACAGAAATCCAGGAGTCCTAGCCTACCACCTCCTGCAACCTCACCTCACCAGAGTCTACCCAGTCTCTACCTTGTCTGTCCAATGCCTAATTTCAAACAGGTATGGTTGAGAGAGGAGAGTCAGGCCTTCAAGAACCCATATCTGCTCTGAGCCTCTGGGCTCTGCGGGGCAGATGTAGGAATGTCAATCTTATCCCAAGATTCCCATAGTGTCTTCCTCAGAGCAGAGTCAGGTACCACCCACCTTGTGTGGGCACATCAGGCACTTCTCTGTTTGTTAAGGGTCAGGGCCAACGGTCCTATGTGAAGTTCTCAACGTAAAAGAAAGGCAGAAATTGGGCTATGTGGATAGTTAGTGTGGTGCTCAGGGACCCAGAGAGTTTAACTCGGTTGCATAGTCCACCAAAGGCCAGCTAACAGGTACTTTCCCACAGCAGAGAAGCAGTTGGAACAGCTTATCTGGAGAGCTGCTTCCCCAAACCCAACCCCTGGAAAGCCTGAGAGTCAAGGCTACAAAGGACCCTGGTCCAGCACAGAAGTCCTGGTGGCCAACACCTGGCCACGAGCCATAAGGCGCTGCTTGCTGGCAACCCTCTCTCCCCAAGTAGGAACTGCTGATACTGCTGATTCTTCATCTCTTGGGCGTTTTGTGGGGAGTTGTTGGGTTTTTTGTTTTGTTTTGTTTGACAAGATCTTTATAGCCCAGGCTGGCCTGGAACTCAAAATCCCTCTATTCTACATCTTGGGTACTGAAATGATAGGCTCTTCCTTTTATGTGTTTAATATATATATATGTATGTATATATATATGCATATTATACATATATATGTATATATATATATCATATAATATAAAATGTACCATTCCGGCTGTGAGCATCAGCATTAGTGCAGTGCATGTGAGTGTCTGTACATGAGAACGTGTACATGTGAGCACAAGTGCTCCGTGGAACAGAAGACAGCATTGGATCCCCTGGACCCGGAGGGAGGCTGCTCATTATGGGTGCTGGGAACCAAACTTGGGTGCTCGAAACAACCAAACCATCTCTCCAGCTGCACAGAATTCATCTCTCCAGCTGCACAGAATTCTCTTTGCCCTGCAGACCTGAACCATGGTCCCCATTATACAACAGTTACTGTTCCCTTCCCTCCCCTGAGCCCCTGGTAACCCATTCTATGGCTGTGTCTGCTGCATGGATCTCGTGAGTGGGTGTATACAGCCATTGCCCTTTCATGATTGTGTGGTGACACCACGTAAAGGGACAAAGACTAACTCTTGGTCCTTCACCCAAGAGTGGACCTGATTTATCCAATAGTCTGGATCCCTCCTATTCTGATAGTGCAATCTAGATTAGGTCTAGTCTAGAATAAGTCTAATAGAAGAGTCCTAATATAAAAAGGGAGCCCTGAATCGAGACTGTCCTCTATACCGAACAACACAGGAGATGTAACAAACAGGAATGAGCAACTGTGGTCTTAACCTTTTACAGGAGTCTCAGGAGAAAAAAAAAAATTTCCCCAGCTCTACCTACTCAGAACTGCACACCGCCTCCAGCACATGGTCTTAGGCCTGGTCCCCACGACAGGTGCACGCATGACATTTGGTCCACATGGGTTTGTTGTGTAGCAGTTTCCTTGTACTAAAAGCTTCAGTTTTGGAGGGAAGCCCTAAGAACACAGGACATTTCCTGGGAGGCGAGGCAACTGATGGTCTAAGAGGAGGTGAAACAGTCCATCTAGCAGTGAGGCTGGTTAAGACAGGAAGCAAACAATTCGGAATAGCTTCAGGAAGTCCCTGAAACTGACCAGACCCACTGGGGTTCCCCTCCTTCAAGCCATAAGAGCTGCTAAGCCATGCTCTCAGATAAGCTGCAGCCTAGAAGACCCTTACAGCTGGCCCATTGGGGACATCAGATCAGCCAAATGGCCTGGAAGAAACAAGCCAGCCAGCCAGACCTGCCTCAAAGAGTCTCAGACCACCTGAGCTGCCTGTAAATGACATCTCCAGCCTATAGTGACCTGCCTGCAGGTCTCCAGGTCCCACTGTTACTGTCACTGTCAGCCATGCTGGTGACAGTTTCCAGTGGTGCAGCTGCCCTGAGTCATTTGTGCTCCTGTAAGTAACCTCTCACCCATAACCCTGCACATAACACCAATAAAACTCATTGGTTCACCAAGTTGGACTTAACCTGTACTTTGATCTCTTCCCTATTGGGGTGAGTGGACATTTGTCCCCGGGAACAGTATCCTGCAGCAGTTACAAAGGAGACATAGAAAAGATAGTATAATCAAAGTTGGGCATTCGGCTGAGCTTGCAGTCCAAAGTATATTTAGATTGACTGTGTTATTTTACCTAGGGTTAATCCTGGATGGGTTAGGTGTGCAGGATGTAAGCAGAAGGAATAACGATAGGCCTCAAAGCATGGCACTAACTTGGTCACAGGCTGGGTGAGAGTTTGATGTGAAAAGGCAAACTTTTAACCGCATTTTCCCAAGGAATCTCTCGCACGGTTGCTTGTTTTAGTTAGCGTGATGTTCTAGAGGCCCAGCGATGCCATTGATCGGTCCTGTTAAGGTCCTAATTGCATCCTGTCCTACGGATGGACCATATTTTGTTGTCCTCGATGGGTACATCGGCCACCGTGAATAGGGATTTGGGGGACACCGAACGCAAAAGTTCCATTCAGGCCCCGACTTCCAGTTCGTATGGGTGGATGGTTGACCTTCTCTGACCTCTGGAGTTGTCAGGCCAGGCTCTGAGTGTTTTCTGTTCATCAGTAGATGTCGTCATAACCACTGCCTAACCATCCACAGATGAGGGAACTGAGGGTCCTGCCATCTGCGAGTCAGTATGGAGCTTCCCTCTGCTATCCTACTCCTCCAGAGTTACTCCATATTTGAAATAAAGCTTGGTATATTTAAGTCAACCGAGAGTTTCCATGGTGAAATGGGAGGCACTGTCCTTCATTCTGTCACGGGTAGGGACGACACCACTCAATTACTTTATTCAGTCAACTGATTATTCTATTGTGGGCAACACAAAGGCCCTTCTCTGTTCATTCCCTGGCTGGCTGAGAAAGTAGCTGGAGGAAGCGCTCAGAAGGAGGAGCACCAGCAGTGTGAGGCAGAGTTCAGCAGGCACAAGTGTCAGGTGGATGCGACCCAGTAGGTGTGGAAAGCCTGGCCAAGGGGAGAGGCTGCGCCAGCTGCCATGGCTGGCCACCTTGGTCACCAGGGCCATGCTGGTTGTGGAGTAAGGGAGACTAAGGCGTTGCAAGGTGCCTTCCCATCCTCCCTGCCACTGGGCCACTTCCCCCTCTGTGATGACTTGCATTTCCCACTGGCTTGACCTTGGCTGGCAGGAAAACAGCTTCTTCCTTTCACTTCTCAGGCCATCATCCAACCTAGGACCCCGATCGGACTCTGCTTCCTAGGCATACCCTCTGCATCCCTGACACTGAACAGAGCCACTGCGGTTCTGGTGGACAGATGAGGAAATGTAAGTCTCAGAGAAGTGGGTACCAAGCTGGGGGCCACTACTGTCATCTGTCTTCTCCCAGCCTTCCCAGGAGAGGAAGTGACTTGCTCAGGACATCAGCTGCAAGGAACAGGAGGAGCCTGCTGACAGCCTCGGGATCATAGAGTGACCGGGACAGGTCAACTAAGGAGCCATCTTAATGACATGCCCGATCAACGAAGGCCGCCAGCAGTGCCCCACCCCAATTCTGTGAGAAGCTGCTCACAGTTACAGGCCCCTCCCCTTCCCGATGTAGTGGGGGTGGGAGTGGTCTTAGGGAAAGCAGGGCTCTCAGGTTGGAGACCTCTAGAGCAACATAGGGATGATGCGATGCTGGGCAGCCTCCTGGAGGCTCGGGCCCTGCCTGGAGGCAAGGATGCTTCCTCCCCACGCCCAGCTGCTTCACTGAAGATTGGCCAGCCTTTCTCAATTCTCAGGCAGTGATGCAAGTGAAGTTTCCATCTCCAACCCATCCCTGCCACTGGCCCTTCTTTGAAAAGGCATGACTTACAGGAATCAGCTAAGGAACAAGGTCCACTCAAGTTTCTCTCAATAATACAGGCTGCCACATGGCAGGAACTCTCCTGGCAATCAAACATTTTACAAAGATAGCTCTGGTGCTAGAAGTCTGTGGGCGTTTAATCCACCTCCTGCCTGATAGCCAGGAGCCGCCAGGCTTTGGGGTCAACCTGGGCCCTAGCGAGCTCAGCTCTATCACCTACATCCGTGGCTTACTAGTGGCCTTCAAGGGTCCTGGGAACGAAGCTGACTCTGCTCAGAGGGCTGGCGGAGGGGCTTGAAGCAAACAGAGAGGTAGCTGCTGTCTGGGAACTGCTTCATATGGGCCAAGCCCTCCTCGGCAGCTCTACACAGAAAGTCAGAGCCCAGAGCCACACCAGGCATGTCCGCAAGGGGGTCCCTCTCCATGCTCTCTGCATCCAGAGGCTGGATTTAAGCAGAGTGACTCCACAGGGAGCTGGCAGGCCACATCAGGGTACAAGTGAGCACTCCCAACACCTCCCCCTTGGCCTTTCTTCTTCCCAGCATTTCTCGTCACTTCTATCCCTCAGAAAGCCTGGGTCCTCGATGTTAGACTTTTCAATCACCCCAGCCTCCAACTCAGTCACCCTAAGCAGAATTAGATTTCTCAGCGGTGACAGAAATGACACCTGTCATGGACACTTCCTTGGCCAAGCATCACTTTTGTAAGCCCCCGAGTGATACTGACTTTTTTAAAGGCAGGGTGTCATCCCAAGGATGACCTCCCTGCTTCCCTCTCCCTCAAGAGCTCAGACTACTGACATGCACCGCCACACCTGATTTATGGGGTGTTGAGGGTTGCTAGCCCTGGCGTTAGACTTTTAAATCTTGAGTCTTTTACACACATTTTAAATTTTGACCTAGGGGAATATGTTTCTCCCCATAACGTTGCTAAGCTAAAAATGAAAATGCCATGGGCATGGTGACACACACCTTTATTCCCAGCGCTTGGGAAGTAGAGGCTGACAGATCTCTGTGAGTTTAAGGTCAGCCTGTCCCACATACAGTTCCAGGTCCTGTGGGGCTATGTCGTGGCAGCCTGTCTCAAAAGACCAAAAGCAAACTAGACACGATAAATGTTCTGAGCGGTGGGTAGATAGTGGGTCTACCTGCACACCGGCGAAAGCATCTTCGCAGTGACTGCTTCGCCACGGGCCTGGAAGTGGCGCAGGGATAAGCAGACTGGGGTAGTAGTAGTGTTCACATTTCAGGTCCCTTCATGAGCTGGGACACACAAGGCTGGGCTGAGCCTCTGGCCGTTCTTACACAGGGGCCCTTGCCTCCCAGCCAGGCACTTTAGCCGCTACAAATCAGGGCTGCCCCTGGAGCACTGTGGAGCCCGCTATCAGCCAGGCTGACCCTGTGCCTTATCTCAGTGGCCAGAGCAGACCCTGCCCAGCCTCCAGCTCAGATTAACATGGCACAGGAAGGCCAGTCCTGCCCCTCCCCACGACTGATGATGGATGGTGGGAGACTCTGGTGACCTGCTGTAGTTCCCAAGGGGTTTTTGTTTTTGTGGCTTTTCTTTCCGCGCTCGTGTGTGTGCGTGTGTGTGTGTGTGTGTGTGTGTGTGTGTATGGTATCTGTGGTTGTGTGTGTGTGTATGGTATCTGTGGTTGTGTGTGTGTGTGTGTGTCTGTGTGTGTGTATGGTATCTGTGGTGTGTGTGTGTGTGTGTGTGTGTGTGTATGGTATCTGTGGTGTGTGTGTGTGTGTGTGCGCGCGCGTGCGCGCGTGCACGCGTGAGCAAAGGAAGGAAGTGAGGATGGGAATAGAATGTAGAGCTGTCTCCTGCCCCACTCCCACCCCCAGCCTGGTCAGTGATGAGAGGCTCTGCAGGAAACACCTCAAAGTCACTGAGGGTGTCCCCCCATGAACGTGGCTCGCTGAGGTCTGGGGCCAGGAAGGAAGGAGCCAGGGCCAGCAAGCAAGGAAGGAAGAGGAGGGGCAGGGAGGGCACGGAGGTGACAGGCTGGCTGCCACCTACGGTCCCCTCAAACCAGGGTCTCTGGGGACAGCGTGTCTTGTCCCTAAGCTCCCTTCCTACTGGTATTCCATTGTACGGGGCTAACCCTCAGAGAGGAAGGGGACACAGGTTACAGCGGGTCCATGTCCCCAGTCTTGTGACTGTTTCAGCATGGCACACTGAGCCCGGGGGACAAGGAGAGAGACCGTCACAGAAAGCCTGGGGAGAAGTCAGGTGAGTTCTGAGAAGGGCAGTGTGTTACGAGAAGCCAGGCAGAGGCTGGGACCAAGGGGCAGACAGCAGGGGCTGGGCTTGGAGATCCAGAGGCAAAGAAGGTGGCTCCAAGCTCCCCTGCTTGGGAGAGGAGTAAAGAGTCTGGATTACAGGCTCCATCCCGTGGGCTGCGCGCTCTCTCTCTCTCTCTCTCTCTCTCTCTCTCTCTCTCTCTCTCTCACACACACACACACACACACACACACACACACACCAGTCAGACAATCGGTCAGTGAGTCCCAAGATAGCTTTGAGAGACAATTCATGTCCCCTCAAGCCTGACCTGGACGGCAGGCTAGTCGAGAAGATCCCCTAAGGAGCCTCGCTAGGTGATGGAGGTAGGACCACACCTCTCAGGGCTGAAGAGTCACCAGCCAGAGCCAGAAGCCTCTCATTGTCCCTCATGTCCTCAGTCTCCCTGACTGTACCCTTGGCCTCTGGCTACCTGTGACTGAGCCTTCGGAGGTGGCCCCAGACCCTAGTCACTGCCAGGCTCATAGGAACACATGCCAAGCTCCTTTCACAAGGTTCACTTTCAGCCAGGAAACCCAGATTTCCCTTTTCCAGGTCTAGGAGCCCTCAGGAAGGCGTTCTGGAGAATCTAAGGAGGATAAGGACCAAGTCTGCTCATGGTGTGTGATGCTGCTCAGCCTTGGGCACACCCTCTGAACCGCTGTCTCCGGACCAGACATGCCCACCCACCTCACGCTCTGCTGAACACTCAGGGTCCCATCCCTCTTCCACCTGGCCCCTGGCCCCATTGCTGCACCCCAGGTCACCTTCCAACATTGCAGATTATGTCCTGGCTGGGTCATGGGCTCATAGGCCCGTCCGAAGCCTGGCTTTATGGTTAGCTCCTGTTCTACCCTCCTCAGCCAGCCCTATGCTAGCTCCTCTGGCTGGAAGGCACTGACAACATTCCCATTTCACAGCTGGAAATACTGAGGCACAGAGAGGTATGGAGGCTTGCCTACAGACTCATCTAGACACTCAGCTCTGAGGCTCAGGTCGGGCAGGACAGGATGGGGGCCTGCTGGACCTGGTAAGGGGCCTGGGACGCACAGGTGTGTGTGTGTGGGGGGGAGGGTAAGGGCTCTCTGGGGAGCACTCGTCTGTGGGGAGCACTCGTCTGGGACCGGGTCTCCTGTTGTCTCTCAGAGCCCTGTCTGCACTGCCAGCAGGACTCTGATGGCCTCTGAGGGGTTCACGTGGGACCAAACAAGGACTTTTGGCCAGTGAATCATCCTTTCCCTACCCATATGACAGGGCTACCTCTCACACTCTGAACTCTAGGTTAGGAGGTTTCAAGGCCACTTGCCCTTCACAGGCCTCAGTTTCCCTACTAGCAGGAAGGACTGCTTATCGAGTGTCAACAGTTCCCAGCCTTCACCTCTGACTTTGGAGCCTGGGAACCTCAACAACTCATTTCCTCATTCCTGCCCGGCCTACCCCTCCCCACAGAGGTCTGCCTGTCCCCTGCTGGGCTGACCTGAGCCTGGCATCCAGCCCTGCCTGATACACACGGTGCTGCTACTGGAGTGGTCACACTGACCCTGACACCTGCTCCTGGGAGGAACTAAGAATTCTGGACATCCACCCCAGGGCTCCCAGCAGGCTCAGACATGGCTCTGTGCTCCAGTCCCAGCACGGGGAGAGGAGGCAGATTGCGCTGGACGTTAATTGCCCTCTGGCTGTTTACAGTGCAGGGAGAAGGGCCTGGGTTGCCCACTCGAACCCTGGTTTTACACCTGAGGATGGGAACTTCACTGGGACCCCAGGCCACCTGCAGGTACCTGACCCCACACAAGCCAGTGTCGGGGTCAGGCCCAGAGCTACAGGGGAACCCTGCTAGGGTAAGAAAACCAGCACAGCTTATGCCATCAATTCCCTGCCAATCCCCTCTTGGCTCTCAGGCTCCCTGGAAACTCGAGCCATCAATGCAAATAGGTCCCCAGCCTTGACCCTCAGGCTATGGACACATTTCAGCAGTTATATGAGCAAGTGTACTGTCTCCTGTTTCCAAGGCTAAAAGTGCATGCGTGATTACCTCCCCACCCACCACCACCACCCAGACACACGGTAACCTAACAGTTTCCCACCCACCACCACCCAGACACACGGTAACCTAACAGTTTCCCACCCACCACCACCCAGACACACGGTAACCTAACAGTTTCCATTGCTGGAAAGTCCCTCTGACATGAAACCTGACTACCTCAAGCTGTACAGGCAGTGTCCACAAGCAGAGCACTGCCCACGCCTTCTGGGCAAGCCCAGCTGGGTATCTGAGGTTAGTGGACCCAGGGTCCTGGCGAAGGGCTGGCTTTATTTTCTTGCCTTTTAAATGTGTTTGTTTTTACTTGATGTACAGGTGTCTGTGCATCACACATGTGAATGCTCACAGGGGTCAGACAAATGCATTTGGATCCTCTGGGACTGGAGTCACAAATGATCACATATTGTCATGCTGGTGCTGGGAACTCAACCAGGACCCTCCTAGAGGAGGGGGGCAAGTGCTCTTCAGCCCTGAGCCAGCCTCGGTCTGCAGCTACAGGCAGGGGATTTTCCAGCTCAGGACTTGGGACAATCATCAATCATCCAGTAGTCAGCAAAGGGCAGACCTAGCAGCTAGCCACCACCTTCCAGCATCACCATCCCAACCAGCTTAGCTTGCCCAACTGTAGGCACTATTTTAATTCACATTTATTTTTAGAATATTTAGCTCCTTGCTGTAGTGGGGATATGCTGGGCAGTTAGAAAGGGAAGTCCTCTCTGGCCTGAAGTCCTGCAAGGAGCCTCAGCCACCCCAGAAGACTCCCCCACAAATGCCTGGGATGCCTCCCCTGGCTGAGCACTCAAGCAACTGAGACCAAAAATTCCATGGCTCCAGGCCTCAAAGCTGGGGTAGGGCCAGAGTGACTCACTGGGCTCCCAACTTGGGGTCAGTCACAGGGAGGGTGACGGAGCCTCCGCCCACCAGGCTCCTGCTTGTCATCCAGCCCTAGATGCAGGTGATAAGCACATCCACAGAGGTGGGCACTTCGATCTCTTCAAAGAGCACACGGTGTGGGGAGGACGCGACCTCGGGGGCTGTCCTCAGCAAGCCTTGGGTGTGTTGCAACAGATTCTGGTTCCTTCGGCGTCCTAGTCTACGCAACGCCAGAATGGCCAATATATGGTCACGCCTGTGGGGACATGGGGGTCCTTACTGCAGAGCGGTGTCCCTGGCACCCTCCAGCCCTACCTTGGGCCCCCAGGGAGGACCAGGAACCCAGGCTTGGGAGGAAGTATGATTCAGCCAGCATTCTTGGAGCTGGGTCACAGAGGCTGAAAGGCCCGGATCTACCGAGGATAGGAGGGGATGAGGGCTCTAAAAGGAGGCGGGATCGTGGACCTGCACAGCAATTGAACCTAGAAGCACACAGGCATGAGAGGGGAGGGAGCATGCGCACAGTAGAAAGAAGCCTTGCCCTGAGGCAGAGCAAGGAATCTAACCTAGGGAAGGTTCCAGAAAACGGCAGACCTCTAGGAAGGTGGAGGCCAAGTTTCAGGCTGGGGACTGCCCTCGTAGTGTGTACGGCAGAGCAGCGGGGGGGGGGGGGGGGAGAGGCCGAAGGGGGGGGATGAGTGGGGAGGAGGCAGGTACAAAGGGGCATGCTGAGTCACTGCCTCCCCTCTGGTTCCCCACAGCCGTCCAGGGCCGCCCTTGGAGCCAGGAAGAGAGGGCCAAACCCGGGCTGGGGAAACTACAAACTTAGAAGGGGTCCTGTGAGATCATCACCCAGATCCAAAATCTGGCAAAACACACCGGCTGCTCGCAGCCAGGAGCCAGGGAAGGGGCTGGACCAGGGGCTTTCGGCGGCCTTTCCATCCCGGAATCTCTGAGCGCATTGGAGAGGATCGAACCGGGATTTCCACGGGCTTAGATGACTCAGTGACCCGTGCAACCCCGGGTCCGAGCCTCCTTCCCGTCGAGGCCTCAGAGGGATTCCAGAGAGGGTTTGCGCCCGGGGAGGGGGGGGGTGTCGCGTTGTCCACGGGTGATGGAGAACACGAGGACGAGATGACCCTTTCGCCTACGCTCCCCGTGCCCCTCCCTCGTGCACATGCGCACACGGGTCCGACGAGGTGCTCTTCCCGGGTAGAGGCTCATTTCTCTCAACCCGGACAAGATTGCTCCTCCCTCTGCTCGCACTCAGAGTCAGCAGTGACCCCTGACTCTCGGTCAGACGCTAGTGGGGGAGGAGGATCTGCAAACCTGATGTCTGGGTAGCTCTGTATAAGCGTCTCCAGGTGCCGCCGGATGTCGTCTTTGTAGGTCTCGCCCAGGATCTCAGCCACGCACAGGATGGCTTGGTCCAGCCACGTGGCTTCAGAGCCCTGGGCAGGGAGGGAGATGTGTGCCATGGTCCACTCCTTCATGGAGTTCCTTGCATACAACACCCCCCTCCCCGGTAAGTGCCCTGCTGCATCCATCCCTTGTATCTGCCGCCCACGGGGGCAGGGGACAGAGCCAGCATCTGCAGCGATTCTCTAGAGATGTCTTCTTGCCTGTGCAAACGGGAAATCCTAGTCCTGACCACGGAAGTGCTGCATGGAAACTGTCATCAGTAGGAGACCAGCAGCTCAGTTATAAGGGGTTTGGGCATGGCTCCAAATGATCCGAGTGTCTGAGTGGGAAAGACCTCCAGAGATCTTGCCCATCATAACCCTCATCCCGTCTTGATCTACACTGTATGCAAATATAATGTAAAGCGATACCCTCAACCGTGCCCACTCGAGCCCAGCCCCCTGCCATCTTCCCAGTGGGATCTGAAGAACCGCCTGGGGTAAGGCCTCTTCTCAGCTGCCCACCCGCTCCTGCCATGGGGGCTCTGGGATGAGAAGAAGTGAGAATATCAGGTGCCTGGCTCATCAGAGACTAAGCCCTGCTTGACATGCAGATACTGTACCTACCAAGCCCTGGAAGGTGCTGCTAATGGCTTGGGCATCCAGGCTCATCTTATGGGAGCCGTTCACACGATCCAGGCCACTGAACCTCTCGTGGGGCCTCAGCACCTGCCCCAGGTACTCGCGGACCACAAAACGGTGCACCTCCTGCAGCGTCTCCTGGGAGAGCGAGGCTAGGGTCAGGATCAAAGGCGTGGGCCCTGCACACCCATGCCAGCCGCCCCGCCCCACTTCAGCCCGGTACCTGTGCCAGTGGTGGGGTCACATGCTCAAGGTGACGCGCAAAGTCCACCACCTTGTCCACGAGGGGGCGCAGCGTGTCCTGTGTGAGCCAGCTCCTGGTGTATAGCGCCTTGAACAGTGGCTGGGGGCAGAGGGAGTAAGATGTTTACCCTTGGGTCCCATGTACCACGCCATTTCCTAGGCACAAATTTCATCCCTGGGCCTCTCCTCCAGTGCGCCTGGTTTGAGTTTAACGATTTGGCAGGCCCTGCTTAGGGTGTGTGCTGAATACAGCTCAAGTGACTGGTCAAGGGGCTCTAGGCCATACTCCTTGACCCACCATCCCAGAGTGTTCCGTGTTGGTCACTGAGGAATTACAGAGAGATGGCAGGTGTTTGCCCAGTGCCCTCGCTCATCTGGGAACCCGTTTAGGACAAATGAATGAATATTGGGAACTAAGTCTGGACCATCAGGGCATGGGTGGGCGCTGCTGGGTGTGCGTGGAAAGGGTTCAGTCACCTGCACGTCTTGCTGTACAATCTGGAGCAAATGCTTCTGGAAGCTTTTGGTGGCAGCCACCAGGGGCTTCTCCAGTTCCTTTATGGTTCCTGGGAACCTGGCCAGAAGGCTGGTTCTGGGGAGGGGCCAAAACAAGTCCTGAGCTGGGTAAGGGGAAGCAGGCTGGGAAGTCACCTGAGGCGGATGAAGCAGGCACGGAGTACCTGATGAAAAGTGCTCGCAAAGAGCTCAACGCATCGAGGTCCCAGGGCCTCAGCAAGCAGGCTCTGGCTTTGTTAAAGAGGCAGAGATGGTGTCCCTGGGCACACAGCCAACAACAAGCAACGCTGGAATCCGAACCCACAAGGTGGCCCAGATCACACGCCTTCTGCTGAGGCCTGTATCCCCCAGATTAGCATATCGGTGGGGAAGAGGGCACCCGGTGTGTTTGGAGGTCAGGGTACTCCGCCAACAGAGGGCCTTGCCTTCTGAACGTGGAGGTGCCCGGGATTGCCCAGGATGGGGGCAGCTTTTCCGAGGAGGAGGTAAAACTCAGAAAAAAGAACGGAATGGGATGGAGGAAATAAACGGGGAGCCCTGGGACCAGGAGAGGCCCGGATCTCCCTGAAGCCTCACATTCGTTCCAGGGCCCTAGCTCTGCTGAACACGTTAGGCCAGGGCAAAGAGGGGACGATCCCGGGAGGCCTTGGGCAAACCCACAGGAATCCACACTCAGGAGGTCCCTGCCTCGCCCTATCCCGCTGGGGCCACCCTCGCCAGCCCCAGCCCCTGCTGCTTCGGATCCCTTTTCCTGAGTTCGCGCGCCTCCTGCTGGCAGTGCTTGGCAACGCCCTGGAGCTGGGGAAACTTACCTCATCTCCATGCAGGAGTTAATGTAGGAGCCCAGGTAGCACTCGCTCACCGCCTTGGACGCCAGGAAAGCCTTTTCAAACCTGGGGACCAGAAAGGATCGTGTCTCTGACCTCTTAGGTCCTCACCAGTGACGTGGGTCTCACACTCAGGTCATCGCTGGACCCCACCCACCGGGGCTGAGAAAGCCACCCGCACCTGGGCACAAAGAGGCAGAGCGCGCGCGCGCAGATCTGCAGGGTGGTGGCCTCCAGCTCCGAGGAGATAGCGCCGGCCGCCTTCACGTGCTCAGCCACGAGCTGTCAGGGACGCCACACGCTGAGCGCAGTTGAGTCCCGAACCAGCCCGTGCCACCCCCACCCCCAGAGTCCACTGGCAGAGCTGAGAGCTGTAACCTAGACTGGCATGTGCTTCAGGGGCCTCGATCACCCCACAGTTCCCTTCTCAGTGTAACTTAGCTCTGAGGGATCTCCGCGGGTTGCCTGAGGTCAGAACACAAAGCCCCTCCTGGCCCCTCCCGTGCGCACCATGTGCACATCGATGGACAGGGGCGCGTGGTACAGGCCCTGAAGCACTTCTGGGTCTTCGCCGGCTTCCCAACGCCTCTGCTCCAGCTGCAAGATGCTGTCAAAACAGCTTGAGATCTTTGTCTGCGGGGGGGGGGTAGGAGCGGGCTGCGGGTGAGCTTGCCAGGAAGAAGGTAAGGGCGCCCCCTGCCTTCCAAGTCCCATTTTGCGCCTTTCAGGGACTGGCCATCCCTGGACCCCAACCACAGCCCAAGCCTGCAAGTACAATCCCAATCCTCACATAGAACCCAGCCTCTGGATCCCGGAGCCTCCAGCCTCACCTCTAGGAAGCTAGTGTAGTCACTTTCCAGTCGGGCCCACAGCGCGGGCTCTAAGAGTGGGGGCAGCGGTTCGGTGGGCAGCGCCAAGTCTGGAGCACCCAGGAAGTTAGGACTGAAAAGCAAGGGGAGAGGTTGAGGACCTGAGCATGACTCTGATGCCCACCACTTGCCTCCTGTCCCTAACCAGGCTCAAAGTCTAAAGCCATCATTAGGGCCCTGAACTCTGTTTCTGTTGACACAGTCCATTCCTCTACCCTTCAGAGGTCTATGCCATCACTTCCTTTCCCAGAAACCTCTGACAGCTGGGTTGGACTTCTTGGCACTCCAGCTTCCAGCTGGGCCTGCTCAGAGTGGTTAAGGAGCTGTTCGGATGGATGGACCTCTGCCACATTGCCTCAGTGTGACCTCTACCCTCGTGGTTAGCCTTCATTCTAGAAGGGGCTCTAAGCACCGCCCCCCCCATATGCATCACCATCTAACCCAAGTCAGGGTGCCCAAGAATAATGGCCTGACCACAGCAATTTAAACGGGCCAGGATTTTGTAAGCCTTCTGCCTCGTCTCCCTTAGGCCTCTGGCAAAGCTGGGACCCAAAGCACCCTTGTTACACAGCACGTTCCAGCGATGGAAGCCCCTATCAGACTGCAGGCTGCGTATGAATGCTCATCCAGATGGAAAGCAGGCTGAACCCACACCCTGAGTGGTACTCTGCCTGGAAAGCCAGTGTATTTGCAGCCACCTTAATGGCTAGCATTGCCCTCTGGGGCTCCTGGCTCCGGTGGGAAGCGCACATAAGAGACATCCTAGCTTTGGGAACCTGTATGATCCCTTAGGAAAACCTGGGTGGGACCACACAGCCTACCGCAAAAGAAAGAATAATAAAGTCCCCAGTCTTCCTGGCACCCCATCGCCTTTGCCAGCAAAGGAATGAGGCAGAAAGGGGCCCCGTGTTCTTGCAGAGGTCTTTTCCTAAGGTCTCCTGGTGGGTAATGGTGCCCGCCCCTGCCTTAAGTACTGTGTCTCGGGCCTCACCTGCCATATACATTGGCGGCCCAGTCTAAAAGCACATAGAGCTGCTCACAGCCGCGGGCGTCTCGCGCCAGCTCCTGCAGACGCTGGGCCACCGCGCTGTGGAAAGCACGCAAGTAGGTCTCCCACACCGGAAAGTCGGTGGCTTCGTAGGCGGGCTGCATCTCTAATCGCACCTTCTGTAGGTCGTGGCGGACGACGCTACCAAGCTCAGCCAGAAGCTGGGCTAGGTCTGACGCGCCCTCCGCAGCAGCCCCGGGGGCCACTTTGCCGCCTGCCTGCTGCACGCGCTCCTGAGCGCTGCGCCGCACTGCGTCTTCCCAGTGCTGGCGCCAGTGGCGGGGCGTACTCAAGAAGTCACCCTCGGCTTGGGGGGCCTGATGGGCCTCCTCTTCCAAGTGCACCACTTGGGCCAGTTCGGCTAGAGCGTCTCGATCCACGCCTTCAGAACCCAGGGCCTCACGCACAATGGCTCCGATCTCTGCAGCCATTCCATCGTAATGTATGCAAAGGTCCATAGCGCGCCGCGCATAGGCGGTGGGGTCCTGCGCAAAGGTGCGTGAGGTTTTGTCTGCTACCAGCTGTGTCTCCAGGTACCGCAACTGTTCGAAGGCTTTCACTAGTTGCCGCTCAGTGATGAGGTCTGTCACGGATTTGCTTTCTGCAAGCAGGGATGAGAAAGGGGTCAATGACAGTAACCAACCAACCCAGGGTACTGGTACCAACTTAGACAGCTAGCTTGCGCTCAGAGACTTGGGCTGGGCTGCCTGGCCACTGCCCAGATGTTCTGCACGCCATTGAACTGCTCCAGCTGCCAGAAATTCTTGCTTAGAGTCAGGGCCCCAAATCTGACTGAAAACAACTTGGGTCAGCTCCTAGCTGCTACAAGTATGGCTACATGTATGGCTATATGGACCCGCGCCTTCCCTCTTGCACACACACCCCATCCTCACTCCCATCTCTGCTGAGCTGGCACTGGTGACCTCAAGTGTGGCCGTAATTGCAGGTCTAATAGGTTCAGAGCTCAGCTGGGTGTGTCCTGCCCTGGCGTCCAGAGTCAGGCCTTGAGCTGTACAGCTTTCTGCCCTCCTGCTGCTGAGTTCTCTTCTTCTGCTGGATCCCTTCTTGAGAGTCTGGGTCCACTGTGTGATGCCCTGAGCAGTCCCCCCAGCTGCCCCTCCAGGTAACCTCTGTGACCCAGTGGTCTGAGAGGATCAGCACCTAATACTTAGGATGAGTTTGCTCTGGTCTCGAACCCCGCTTCTCTTCTAGTTAGCCATAAGATACCAAGCAAGTCACTTAGCTGAGCCTGACTTTTCTGTCTGCTCAATGGGTGCCTTGGGCTTCCCTTGCTAGATACTGGCAGGGTTTGTGCAGAAGGCAGGATCCGGGTGAGTTAGACCTTAAGGAGCGTGTGTCAGGACACCTCGGCTCAGCTCCTGCCTTTGTGTCCTCAGTTTCCTCTCACAGTGTCCTATGAGACCCTACCTGCCTGGGGTTCCAGCTCCTCAGGCCCCATCCCTGTGGATGCCCGCCGACTGACACCGTCTGCAACCCTGGAAGGCTTCTCTGGCACAGCAGTGACTTGAGGGAACCCAGCAGCTAGGCCTTCGTCCAGGGCCCGACGCAGGGACCGTAACAGGAAGCGGGAACTTCGCCTGATTAGGCCCGGGTCATCCTTGGGCTTGTGGGTGGAAGGTGGGGGCAGGCTGGTCCGGAAGAAGGTCCGCTTCAGGGTGCCCAGGCTGGGTTTCAGGGCGTTCCCATGCTGTCCCTTTGGCTCTTTCATACTGTTGGACTTCCGGGTGCCCTGTGGCAGGGTCTGTGACTTCCCGAGCTCCTTGGGGCTTTGGAGCTCTGGCCCAGGGGTCACTGTCCGTGGCAATGGCATCTTGGCAGCAGGAAAGCTGGTGTTGAGAAAGCAGCTCAGGAGGCCTGGAAGGTTCCAACCCAGGAGGCAGACACAGAGTCCTGGGTAAGCTCCCTGGGGCTCACCCAGCAGTGCAGGAAGGCGGATCTCTTCTATGGAAAAGGAAATAGCTGCCAGCTACTGGACTGGTCTGAGCCCTCTACATGCTGGAGTGCAGCTGGTGCTAAGATACAAACAGCTATTGCCAGCAGAATCCCCCTGGTGCCGTCCCCAGAAGGCGCCCACCTTTCATTGGGACTGAGTGATTTCCACCCAATTAGAAGGACTATTGAGCATGCATATTCTGGGAACCAGCCCAACCCACAACCCACAAGGGCAGGGTCTAGTACCCATACCCCAAACTTCTACAATTTTAGAGTCTAAAGCCAAAACCTGCCCCCATCCCTTCCTCCCACAGTTCCCCTTTAGCTCTTCCAGAGAGCTGGGCTCACCTCTTTCAGCACAAAAGGCAGGATCCCTTCTGCTCCAACAGGAACCTCCTGAAGCAACTCCCTTCCTAGCCTCTGTGGAGCTGGAGGAGGGTATGATGACGCCCTAGGGCGCTAGCCTCCAGACACCCAGCCACTTATCTTTACCAGGCAGCCTGGAGGGGAGGTGGTAGGAGCGGCTTCAGGTCTATATTTAACCTGGAGCTGAGGAATCCCTATATATTTCCTACCTGCTGCTCATCCCCCAGCTTCCCCACACAGAGTGTGGTAGTGGTCTCAAAATCAGGAAGACACAGCTCAAGCCCCTGGCAGGCACCAGCCACCTCCATATTCCCTTGCAACTAGTAAAGCTTGGCTGTTTGCTCCTCTGACTGTATGTTTAGCTGGAGGTGGCAGAGGAGAGACAGTCTTCCTGGCCACTGGAACCTCCTGCTACCACATTGTGCAAGCCGGGCAGGGGCGGGGGATGGAACTGGGCTGGCAAGCTCCCCCTATGTCCATGGAGAGACCGAACCAAAAGAAGTTCGGGCTGGACTGGGCTGAAACGATGGCTCCTAGTTGCGATTACAGAGGACCCAGGTTCAATTCCCAGTACCCACACAGTGACTCACAACCATCTGTAACTCCAGCTCCAGGGCAACCAATATGCTAACTCTGACCTCTGAGGGCACCAGGCATACACATGGTACACAGATATACAGGCAATCAAAACATACACACATAACATAAAGCAAATAAATCTTTAAAGGAAGGAAGGGAGGAGAAAGAAAGAGCAAAAGAGAAAGGCTAGATTGCGCAGAAGCATAGCTCCCAGCCCTCTTCGGGCTCATCACCATACCAGGACAGATCCAAGCAGGAGCTGGGGCCAGACCCCTGGGTGAGTCAGGAAGGAACTGCCCTTCCCTGGGACTTAAGGTATGCTGGACAGGGGCCAGCCCCTAGGCTCTAGCCCTCCAGCAAGGTATCTGTCAGAGTCAGCTGAGGCCTATATCTTGCAGCTCCAGAGGCCACCAGCAGCTTCAAGGAAGCCCAGAGGACGGAGGGCTGACGGAGGGCCGCTCAAGCAATTGGTTGGGGCCTTATCAGCTCCACCCTGGTCACAGGTCATTAACCTGCCCTGGCACCCAGTTCAGTGATTCCGCTCCGCAAAGATCTGACCCACACAAGGCAATCTCTGGTCCCCTTCCTCTGTGGGGCCCTTCAGAGCCTAGTGTGGGAGATGGATGGCACCTGTCCTATGTTCTCTAGGCTCCCTGACACAGGGGTGTGGGAGAGGACAAGGTGGGCCCTGCCTTGGCTGTGGAGAGTTCACCTGTGTCTACTAAGCATCTACTGTGTGTTCAGCCTAGTGCTGACCCAGAGCTCATCCCCAGGACAAAAAAAAAAAAAAAAAAAAAAAAAAAAGCTGGGGAGTCTTATCTGCGCCTTTTGAGAAACTGAGGCTCACAGAAGAGCCTCAAGCCACTCAGCCGTGTCTCTCCAGAAGTTAGGGACAAAGGGTGATTGGTGAGTGTTTGTGAGCACTAGAGGGTCAGGTGGTACCCCAAAAAGCTCCTTTCCCTGTGAGGACCCCAAGACAGGAGCTAGACCCGCTGCCCCTTGCAGGGGAGTCTGGGGACAGATTCTAGATGAAGGACACATGAATTTCATGGCCGATGGCAGGGAATCTTTGGGCTCACTCCGGCTGCTCTACCGTCCTCACTCATATCAAAAGAGGCCCGCACTGCAGGGCCATCAGGGCCACCATCTGCAGCCATGCCACTCCTGGCCTCTGCAGCTCTCAGCGACCACCCAAACCGTTGACCTCCCCGGTCCAAACGGGTCACTCCCCTCTTTGAAAACCACCTATGATGACCTAGTACCCTCAAGCCATCCGAAGCCCCTTAGCCGAACATTCAGGTGCCCTCCTTCTGGATTGAGAACATTCAGGTGCCCCCCTTCTGGATTGAGAACATTCAGGGGCCCCCCTTCTGGATTGATCTTTCTTTGCCTCACCCCTGGTCCCCAGGTTACTCACCTTAGCCCATGGGACCCATCCATCCTGCCGAGAGTACAGTTCTTGGTTCCCCCTCAAGTGTCCCCTCCTGATCCCCACTCAGGACCCAGGGAGTCGCCTACCTCCAAAGAATGCTCAGCTTTGTGTCATGTGCTCAGTGGCCCCTGGACTGTGATGTAGCTTCTCCCAGGCTTGAGAGTCTGTCTGCCTCCCTTCTCCTTCACCCCAGAGCACTGTTCACAAGCATGCACTATTAGTGTGAATGTGTGCTCCCCTGAGGCTGGCCTGGCGGGGTGTCACCCTGGTGTCCACTGTGCTGCTGGGCTGTGGACCCCACCCCATGCCTTCCCCTCTGTTGGCCACCAGGCTGACACCCGGCTCTCTATCTCGGGTCCACATTGCTGTCATTCCCTGACTGGAGTCTGGTACTAGGCCCCAAGAGTCTGCAGTTCCAGGCCAGCCCAGGCCCTGGGCTCACCTCTTTTCAGGTCAAACTACAATCCCAACAGCATGGCCAGGGCAGGGGCAGGGAAAATCACCATGAGCCACTCCAGCCATGACCACGAGGTTACTTCGAGACTCTATAATTTCCTAGACTTGCTTCTATCCATTGCTAGACCTTCCCTCTCGTGTCAGCCGCCACACTCTGTTTTCCTCCATGACAAACCACATCCTTCCTGCCATCCCCTATCCTCCAAAGCCCCAGGAATAGACACTGCAGAGAGGCTGTGGTCCCTTGCCCTGAAATGTCCCCTGCAAGCTAGGGGCCCTTTCCTGAAAATACGGGGCAGGACAAGAATATACAGGGTTTCAATCCTCCTCAGTGTTTCCCTACAAGATGTAGTCAAGACAGCCAGCCAAAGAAAAACAGTAACAGCCGCAAATGTCAGAGAGGAACGGTTCAGATTGCTGCTTTAATTGTTTATGTCCGTCTGCCTAAAAAATCCCACAGTTGGGTATGGTGGGCAAGCAAAAGAGTTTGGTAAATTTCATATGTTCATTGTGTAAACATGACCAATAGCTGTCTTATATGCCAACCAAACCTATTTTAAAAAAGACACAGACTCCCTTCACAGTTGCTAAAATACAAACCACCCCTGGGTTACCATCATCCATAGAAGTGCAGACTTCTGAACTTGGCATGCAAGGCCCTTTCTGGGGTTTGTTGAGGGTTACCTGTCACTTGTCACTGTCCTGTCCCTCCTGTCTGCTCGGAATCATCCCTCCACCACGCTGTTGTGTGAGTCGCCTCTAGCAGTGACCTGAGCTCTTCCGGCTGCCAGCTCCTCCGGGCTGTCCCTATGAGTGCCTAGCTATGTGGCCTGAGATGTCTCTGCCACTTGACCAAGAGCCCTGGGGAGCATGGAATGAGCCTGGCTCAGAGCTACGAAGGGCCGGTAAATACCATATGTGCGAGGAAAATAAAGTGGCGACATGACCGTGAACCTGGGGTACATCCACACTTAGGTGAGCATCAGCTTCGCACACCTTCATGCTGGCCCTAGCGCCTCCCTCTGTGCGCACAAGTAAGCGCACGCGCAAGTGTGTGTGTGTGTGTGTGTGTTCTATAATACGTGTGTGCGCCTCTGCACATGTGTGCGTCCTGTGTCTGTGTGTGTGTCTGCATGCCTCATGTGTGGCTCTGCTCTCTGTGACTGTGTGCAGCTGTCTACATATTCAGATGTGTGTGTATCTTCTGTGACTGAGCTGGCCTGGCTTGGAATCCAGGCCCTGGACGAGAAAGGTCATTAACAGAGCCAGAGCAGTCTCCACCCTCCTGCCCCAAACACCCTCCACCCTCCTGCCCCACCTGACTGTGTCATACCTGGTTTGTGAGCAGACAATTGTGCCCAGGTGGAAAGGACCCTGGGGAAGGCAGCCAGGCAGGATCCTGAGACCAGGTTGAGGCAGGAGGCCTCCAGAACTGCCCAATTGATCACCAACAGCTGGGACTTCCCAGCCACAGGACCGCCCAGGCCCACTCTACGCAGACCCCTACTTTCGCTTTCAGAAAAGTTCCGCCCCTGCCATTCCAGAGACAACTACTCCAACCTTTGATCAGTCACAGCCCAGAGCTAGCCTGAGCCTGACGTGGACAGACTGGGGAGGGGAGATTAGGGAGGGCCTTAAGGGAAGCTAAGGAGATGGAGATTAGTGGAGGAGGGGTCATGAAGGTGGAGTTTAGGGAGGGTGGCCCTCGGTCTCAGCAGTGGGGTAGGAGCTGCTGGGGACCGCTGAGGACTGTCAGACCCTCACTGCCAGAGGAAAGCTAGATGGGGGGCTGGGGAGCACTCAGCCCCCTAGAGCCCAAGTCCAGAAGCATTCCTCTCTCCAGGGAAGGTTCCAGCTCCAGGCCAGTCTAGGAAGTCCAGTCCCATCTTTACCTGCCAGAGCTGGGAGGCCAGGGCAGGTAGGAAGACTTGTTGGGGAAGTTTCCGGCCATGCCTGGAGGAACAGGTATGAGCCACACGCTGCTCCAGAAAACTTAGCGTGCTGGAAGGAGAGGGCCCAAGGAACCAAGCAAGGGTCCCTCTCAGGAAACAGCCTTCTAGGCAGAGACAGTGTCCCAAGTCACAGCGTCCGGGGGTGGCCACCATGATGACTTTGGAACTCAGGGGAAATCCAAGGACACATTCGGGCGTGTCCCATCCTGCACTGGATGTAGAATGGATGCCCCAGAGTGTTGTGAGGACACAGCCACACACAGGTCATACCCTCCCCGATCTGGGCCTGAGGGCTGAGGTCTTGGTTCTGAGGCTTTCTTCCTGGTCTGCAGGGTACTTTAGTTTTTTGTTTGTTTGTTTTTAACCTGGAGACTGGGTCGCACTATGCATCCTTCGATGGCCTGTAGCTCACTATGTAGGCAAGAGTGGTTTTGAATTGACAGGAATTGCATTAAAGGCATGAGCCATCACAAACGGCCCCGGTTTTGTGTGTTCTTTCTTTTGTGTCTCCTATTTTCTCTGTATGTTGCCCATGAGGTCACCCTAATAACGTCATTCTTTGCTTTTCTCTCTCTCTCTTTTTAATGTCTTTGTTTTGAGACAGGGCTCCTTTGTGTAGCCCTGGCTGTCCTGGAACTCTCTCTTTCTCTCTCTGTAGACCAGGCTGGCCTCAAACTCAGATATGCCTGCCTCTGCCTCCTGAGTGCTGGGATCAAAGGCCCAGCTTCTTCCCTTTTTGGGGGAGGGGTCGGGGGACAGGATCTTATGTAGCCCAGACTGTGTAGCTTCAAGTTTTTATTCCTACATATGGCTAATAGCTAAGGCAGCTCACTGCCGATTCCCTGCAGGAGGCTACACCCTCACTTGGGTGGGTCTTCCTTCTGTTACTCTCCCTACAAGTCTACTTACGTAAGACTTACTCTCTCCTGGCCCTCATGTGTAACCCTATATTAAAGTACCTGCAATAAAAATCCCCAACTCTCCTTCAGACTGGCTAGTCCCCAAATTCTCTTCCTCTTAAAGCCATAAGTCTCGGTTTGGCATAAGTTGTGGTTAGCAAAAGATGAGCAGAATCTTCAGGCTGATGAAGACAACTTCAAGCTACATCTGTCTCTTTCTGAGCTGACATAACAGCCTAGCCAGCCTGATCTGTTTTTAACTGGTTATCTTTTCAAAGACCCTGTCTCCAATAAGGTCACATTCTAAGGTCCTGGGGCTAAGAGTCCAACATATGAATAATAGATTGGAAGATACTGGGCATGCTATTTGAAGACAGGCCAAATCTGACAGGTGCCATTGGCACCTCCTCCAGGATGCCCTCTGGCTAATCACTTCTTCAGTAAGGATCAGCCCTAGGCTCCCTAGGTGCCATGGTGTTGTAGAATATTAGTTTAAGAGGTGTTCCATTTGTTTGTACTGTGGAATGTGGAATGTTGGAGGATTTTTTTTCCTTTTTCTCTTTCTTCCTTTCTTCGTCTCTCCTGTCATCTCCCAAATAACCACACGGGGACTTCTTATTAATGATAAAAACTTGGCCAATAGCTTAGGCTTGTTTCTAAATAGCTCTTATAACTTAAATTAAGCCGTTTCTATTGATGTGCTTTCTGCCTTGTGGTGTTATTGCCTTTACTCTGCCCATGCTGCTTCCCTGATTCCTCTCTTGTCTGTCGGGCTACTTCTCATGACTCCACCCTTCTTCCCAGCATTCTCTCTGCCCCCAGAAACCCTGCTTAGCTATTGTCCATTTAGCTTTTACTAAACCACTCACAGTGAAATACCTTTCACACAGTATAAAGGAATATTCCACAACAGTGGAATATTTTATAATGTGTTGCGTTCTTTCATGCTGCATTTGTTTAACTCTGTGAGGCTATGTTACTTTGTCTGCCTAAAACACCTGGTTGGTCTAATAAAGAACTGAACAGCCAATAGCTGGGCAGGCTAGAACTAGGCGGGGCTGGCAGGCAGAGGGAATAAACCGAAGGAGAAAAACATGAAAAAGGAGAGAAGCAAGGAGAAGGAGAGGGCATCGGGGCCAGATACCCAGCTACACAGCCAGCCACAGGTAAGAAGAAAGGCACACAGAACAGCGAACGACAAAAGCCCAGAGGCAGAAGGTAGACAGGGTAATATAAGTTAAGAGAAGTTGGCTAGAAACAAGCCAAGCTACGGCCAGGCATTTGTAAGAAAGAATAAGCTTCCGTGTGTTTATTTGGGAGCTGGGTGGCAGGCCCTCAAAGTGCCAAAAAGAGTAAAAAAAACAACAACTACAGAATGTGATGGTGGAATCCCAGTCCAGGGTCAAGAGTGTCCCAGCCAGCACT
Organism: Phodopus roborovskii; assembly: GCF_943737965.1. Lineage (NCBI taxonomy): Eukaryota > Metazoa > Chordata > Mammalia > Rodentia > Cricetidae > Phodopus > Phodopus roborovskii. Next base: position 11,289,038 of record NW_026126516.1, on the reverse strand, counting down.
GTGCCTTCCCTCTTAGCTCAGCCTCATCTGCCGATTGGCTCCCTGTAAGGGTCTGCCCTGGGTTCAGGGACCTACACCCACCACAACATGGTCAACCAGAGAGACCAGGACTCTGTCCAAGTCTCCAGGCTCAAATGACCTGAAGTCTAGCCTCAGATGTCTGAGCAGCCAGACTCTGGCTTCTCTCTGCCTTCTGTTTCTTAGTGCTGCATCAAAATTTAATACCCAGGAACCAGGAAGATTTTCCTGTGCCTTTCCCAACGTCTCACCAAACCCCACGCCACCCATGCCCACTTTTTAGCACAAGGCTGTGATTTTTTTTCTTTTTGTTGGTTTGTTTGGATGTTTTTTGTTTTTTGTTTTTTTTTTAAACATTCTTTTCAACAAAGTAGAATTTTAAATTTGTTTATTTATTTATTTATTTATTTTTGTCTTGTTTTGGTTTTTCGAGACAGGATTTCTCTGTATTACTTTGGAGCTTGTCCTAAAACTCGCTCCATAGACCAGGCTGGTCTCAAACTCACAGAGATTCACCTACCTCTGCCTCCGGAATGCTGGGATTAAAGGCATGCACCACCAATGCCCGTCTTGTTTATATGTTTTTAAATTTTATTAGTTGTATTTATTTTATTTTATGAGGGTTTTGCACTCAACTGTGTATGTGTACCCGCTGCATGCATGGTGTGTGCAGAGGTCAGGAGGGGGCACAGACCGGTTGGGACTGGAGTTAAGGATGGTTGTGAGCCACCATGTGGGTGCTGGGAACCAGGCTGCTGGGAAGAGCAGACTGTGGCCTTAACTGCTGAGCCATCCTTCAATAACAACTTGGTTGGTTTTTTGAAGAAAGGTCCCAGATAACCCAGCTTGCTATGGCATTGCTTGGGGATGACCTGAATTCCTGCTCCAGTTTTCGCGTCTCAAGAGCTGGGATTACTGGATGCTTCTTTTACTTTTCCACACTGCTTTCCCCTAGAAAAGCCAGTAAAATCCCAGTGGGAAAAGTCCCAGCCTAGTCTCAGAGAAACCCGGGGCACGAGGACAGTCAAACCGGGGTCAGAATAAGGCCACGTAGGAGGCAGTTGAGAGGGAGAGGCCCAGCTAGGACACTAACCGAAGTTCCGACCTTGGGAGAAGCATCTCTGTCTCCGAGCCTTAGTTTACTCTTCGGTGAAATGGGATTATTGCTGGGATGAAGTGAGTTCTAGGTAGGTGAGGGCCGGGAGGACCCTCCAGCAGATGTCTGCTCGTCTCTAAGTCAATTTTGCCCAGAATGCTAAGGGGCCCAGACTGGAGTCCAGTCTAAAACTAGGGAGGTGCAGTTCACCCTCTGCCCCGGGGACCGCGGTGTATCCCTCTCTCTCTCTCTCTTTCTCTCTCTCTCTCCCTCTCCCTCATCCTCTCCGTCTGTCTGTCTGTCTGTCTGTCTGTCTGTCTGGGGCCAATTTGCCATTTTTTCTACTGTTCCCGTAGTGACGCCGGCGGGCGCTAGGGGGAGCTGCAGGGCGGTTTCATGCTTCCACCGGGGCTGGGCTGGGCTTCTGAGTGGGTGCGGCGTCCGCTCTGGCCCCACCCAGACTCTTTCCCACAGTTTGTAGTGGGGTGGGCGGAGGTTCGACTCTCCACTCCCCCTCCATCTCACGGACCTCCAGGAGGGGTCATCATTACTCAGGCGCTACCCTGGTAGCGCTAGCAGACGGCTTGGGTCTCAGGAGACCTCTCTCAATCCTGCCCTGGAGAGAGGTGGCCTCATCCCTTTGCTCTGCTTCCCGAAGTGGGTAAGCACTTCCCCCCTAAGGCCAGCCCCCAACTATCCCCACACTCCCTACCTATTCCCTATCACTCTGCCCTCGCTCTGGGACCCACGGCAAGGAGGTCTCTAGAAGAACAGCAACACTTGTAAACTGTGAAGCTGGGACCCAGACACCCTGGACACCGCTGGACCCAGAGCGCCCACGGTTTTCAGTTTAAAGCAGACTCCCCGGCACACTCCCACACCTCCCCTTTCCACCCCGGCAGGTTAGCAAGGAGGTCAGGAGAGAACAGAAGGTGTCTCCCACAGCCCCTTCCAGCTTGCCCGGGGTGGGGCCTGGGCCTGGGGGCTTTGTTGAGCTAACATTTATGAATGGCTGGGCCCTGAATTTCCTCAGGCCTGGCTCAGGCTTGGCCAAGCATACCTAAAGAGGGAGCCCTAGGCACGGTCAGCTTTCTGCTCCCCAAGCGATGACTAGGTACTATAGCTCCCTTCCTACAGTGACACAGCCAAGGCAGTTTGTCCATGTATGGTTATGGAGGGCCAAGACCGTCGTTCAAGAGAGGATGAGGTACTTGCCCACCAAAGGTACCACATGGGTACCAGGCCTACTTTGGTGGATTACCAGCCTGAGGGTCCCTACGGAGCCCTCAGCAAGACTAATCCAGGGCACCTCAGCTTGCACCTAACTTTCCTCATCTATGAAACTGGACTTTTGCTGGAATCCATGAGGCCCAGGCTGGAAGGCCCCTCTCACCCTAGAACCCATCCTTGTGCCCTAATGAACCAGAATGAAGAGAACAAGAAGGTGTCTAGCCCCCAGGGGGTCTCCAGCAGGGGAAGGGAGGAAGAGGAGAGAGAGGGATCCTAGGCAGAGGTGGTAAAGAGCCTGCTCTGCAGCTGAACACACACACACACACACACACACACACACAGGCACACACACACACACCCGGCGCACGCACACACACAGGCACACACACACACACACCCGGCGCACACACAGGCACACACAGGCACACACACACCCGGGACGGAGTGTCTGGCTATGCTCAGCCTGCCCCTCTCCCTCCCCGTCCAAGTGTCCAGTTCCCACAGGGTTACCCACCCAACGCTCTGATTTGCTCAACCTAGGTTCTTAGGAGAGGTTAGAATGTCACTGGTCAGACCAAATTGTCCTCAGCACCTCAAGTCCCCACCAGGGGGGCCCATGGCCACCAGGAAGGGAGCCTTTATTTCTGCTTCAAACCACGGGACAAAGAGGGTACACTCCAGATGTGGGCCGTGGAGCAAAAAGGCGGGGGTTGAAGTCCTGGCCACACTGAACCGGAGAGGAAGCTTGGTGAGCTGGGGAGAGGAAGCTTGGTGAGCTGGGTGTCCTGGTGGGCCCTGTCGTTTCTGTGACTCAGCCGGTCCTCCTGGGATCAAGGCCCTGTCAGTGGTCAGGGAGCAGAGCCTGCCATACCCTTCCGGACCAGGGAATGCCTGGTGGCCAGAGCTGGCATTCTCCATGTCATTCAGCTGCTGCCTTCCCTGGGGCTCCTGGTGGGCTCGGGGAAGGAACTGCAAAAAAAACCAGACAAAATGCAAAGGCCTCTATATTGGTGATGAGCTGTAGCTGCTTTGGTCCTAGGGGCATAAGGTAAGCCCTTGGCACACATCTGGGTAGGACAGTCCTTTCTGCCCAGGGGCTGATAGAAAGGAAGGACACACCTGCTTTAGGGAGAGAGGAGGCTGAAGCCCGCCCTGGGAGCAGAAGCAGCCCTCCCCACCCTGTCCTACACTTCAGGGAAGGGTGACAGAGCCACCTCCGGTCCAAAGCCTCGGTCACCCAAGGGCCAGTCCCTGCTGCTGTCTCTGATGCTGGCCTGACAGAGGGCGAAGGAGTTTTGAGTAGAAGTGGGAGCTGTGGGCACAGACCCCTCCAGAGCCCAAGCTGCATGAGGGCTTTATGGGTGACCCCAGGCAGTGAGGTCTGGGGAGAGGGGGAGGTTTGTGGGGTTCTGAGCACCTTTCATGGGAGATGAGCTCACTTCCTCACAGGAGATTCTCCAGCAGCTTCCAGAAGTAAGGATTCCCACATGCCCAGAGCTTTCAGTGACTTAAGCACTCTAGAAGCCTCCACTGCCAGCCCGAGGGCTGATTCCCCTGCCCCGCCCTGCTCTAGAAGCTCCAGCCTTTCACCCATGTCCCCAAGTGTGCCCCTTTCCCCCGGCCCCTCCAGGGCCTTGTGGGCTATGGGTACTGTTCCAAAGGTCTTGACTCAAGAGAGAAGGAGAACAGAGAGCCGGCTGGGCTGGATGGCGGGAGAGGGCGCATTTCGCAGGCGATGGAGCCACAGGGCGTGTAAGGGACAGGTGCAGACAGATGGCAGGTGGTACAGTGGCTGGAGGGGCTGATGCTGGGGTGGGGTGCTGGGGTGTGAACTACTGCAGGGTTCCCACACCGACCACAGGCAGGCAGGAAGTGGCTGTGGTCTCTGAGGCAGGAGAAAAGTCTTCTCACTCACCCGCAGCAGCCTGGATCTGGGGGGCCCCCCTCTGGGTGCCCTCGGGGGGCCAGCGCAGCTCCCCACTTTCCACGGCACCCACTTCAGTGGGTTCCACCACAATAGAGGGCAGTCGCTGGCAGAGCCGTGAGCCTTTCTCCCGGACTCCTACTGCGGCCTAAGGGGAGAGTGGGTAAGGTTCCTGGTAATACTGGGCCATGGGCCTCTTCTGCCCCTGGCCTACTAGGAAGTTCAAGGACAGGCAGGACAGAGCAGCCTCTACCTTTTGTTACCACCGGGGAATAGACACCCAGGGAACACCGTGGCACTTAGCCGGGCTCAGACCCAGAGAAGCCGTTTCACAGACAGACCCTAAGACCACAGAGACCATGTCAGTTAGGAGGGAGACCAAGACTGGGCACCCCAGCTGCTTCCTGTACCTGGAACCCAGCACATTTCCTTTCTGGGGGCTTCCCTGCTGGGTCCTTGGCCTCCTCCCTCCACATGGCAAGCTGAGGAGCTAGGAAGACGTTGCCATGGCAATCAGAGCTGGCTCTCACTTATTGTTCAATGCCCACACCTCTGGCTGCGCTCAGCATCTCCATCTCCCATTCAAGGCTTTTCAGGGTTGAGGCTGTCTCACAGGGCTCCATCCCTTGGTGCCCCACGGTCTGACTTGTCTGTACTTCCCCACCTCTGTGTCCTCCTGGAGCTCTGGCAAAGACAGCCACCTAGTGTATGTGTACCTTCCCTGGGTGGCACACAGGTCTCCAGGCAGAGCAGGCTATTACACTGCCCCTGGATGGCCGCTTAGAGCCGCCGGACACTGGCCTCCCATACAAGCTTCCACACCAGGACCTTTCCAGCCAAGTGCTGCAGGTGACCCTGAGGCCTGAGGACAGGCGTCACCAGGCCGGGTCATCTGTGTAATGAAAGGACAGAGGGCCTCAGATGGCGGCAGAGCTGGACCCTCGTGGGGCTGACCCTATGTGGGCATTGCCAAGTCACGCCTCCATCCCCATCCTGGCTCCCTCCTCATGTGACATTTTGCTTCCTGCCCCTCAGCCGGGGTTCCGCCTTGAGGGTACGCACTATGGGAAGGTGGCCAGGCCCGTAGGACCTTCAGCGGAGCTGTGCCTATGAGTTCAGAGTCTAGGCTGTTCCTCCTTCACTGGCTCCAGTGACCTAACCCAGTTCTGGAACAGAGAACCCAGCTGCTGCTTTGGGCAGGGACTCTAGGCTCTCATCTGATTTTACTTCTGAAACAGGGTCTCATACCCCAGACAGGCCTGGAACCCTCTATGTAGCCAAGGCTGGTCTTGATCCTTCTGACTCACTCTCTAGACCACTAGGATCACAGGGGTGCATCGTGTACTGAAGTACAGGCTTAAACATTTGCTGCATCAACAACCGTGACAAAAACTGGGTCTGAGGGCACCCTAGAATTGCATCCCCCATGATGGGTGGTGGAGGCAGAGACAGGTGGATCTCTGTGATGTCAAGGCCACTCTGGTCTAAGTTCTAGGACAACCAGGGCAGTTACAGAGAAACCCTGCCTCAAAACAAACAAACAAACAAACAAACAAAATAATTGTATCACTCTGCAGAGAGCAAAGTGTGGTCATGTGCTTGGGAATAAGCCTTGATATCCCCAGGTCTAGAAGGGGTGCTAAGAAAGGCAGGGTAGCTTGCTTTCCAGCTTTACCCACCAGATTTCTATGAAAACAGCAGTGACCTCCCCACGTGGAAGGGCAGGCTGTGGCTAGGAGAGTTGGGAGGCGTCTGAAGTCATAGGCTAGAGCCTGAGGCTGGCTCCCTCTGGTCTCCCGCCACCGGTCAACCACGTACCTTCCCTGCGGGGCCTCCGGTGCCCTCTGTAGGACTCTCTGACTGTAGGATGCTCATGCTGCTGCCGATGTGGGCTACACAAAGACAAGGGCAGAGATGAGGTGTACACTGCAGCCGGTGTGAGCTGCCTGCCCTCCTCCTCCAGGACCCCACCCACCTCAGCCTCCCGTCTGGGGCCTGTGCTCACAGCTTAGGCCTGCTCTTTGCCTTGCTGGCCCCAGATGCTCCCTCATAGGAAGCGCAGCTGGACAGATGCCGCGTCCTCTGCTGTGGACAAGTGTGTCAAGAAGAGAGAGAGATGGACCCAGACTTGAGAGCCAGGGAGGCTTCCCCGAGGGAGGTGGCTGGCCTGAGGCCTCCCTAAAGGATCAACAGCAGACAGGCAGGGCAGAAGGAGGCAAGGGACAGAGAACACCCCGGACCTGGGGACCCAAACGGGTTTCAGAGTCAGGAGGCTGGGAGCATCTGGGACTGAGTTAGAGCCAGCCAGAGGCCAAAGTGCCCAGTTCCTCCCCAAGAACACCCCTCCACCCACAGACCCCTGAGAGCCTACCACCAGAGGAAAGCTGACGTCTTGCCTGAATGCGGCCGTGCTTACCCAGGCCAGCACTGGTGGGGGAGGTGGGGTCAGAGCCTCCACCGTGAGGACCCTGGAAGAAAGCATAAGGCTCACCCCCAGACTTTCCCCAGCACTACAGCAGGTAGGTTCTTGGGGCCCAGCCCAGGGGAAGAAATGAGGGTGGGATCTAACAGCCAGGGGCCAGGGTGAGGCCTGGGACCTGGGAGGAGACTAGACCAGGGCAAAGCAGAGACCGGACGGATGGAAAGCCTGAGCCCGAAACACCCTGCCGGGAGGGAAACAAATCCTTCGCCCCGTCCAAGGCAAAACAGAGACCAGCAGAATGGAATGTTCGAGACACCCTGCCGGGAGGCAGGTACTAGGGGAGGGGGTGCTCTAGCAAGGTCAGCTGCTAGTCTGAAAAATGAGGCTCCTTCTACCAAACGCCCACCTCGCTCAGCTCAAGTTCCATGCAATCCCAGAGAAATTTGGGAGGGGACACGTGCCTGTGATGGGCATTCCCAGGGCAGTAAGCAGCCACATCACAGCCATCAGTGCCTCCGTCCCAGAGCCCGCGGGATGCCCTGTGACCTGCTGTTCCCAGCCCTGGTTGGTACCCACTCAGGATCCTGCAAACCGCCGAGTTCGGGGAATCTCAGTTAAGCCCAGGACAGACACCCAAAGATGAGTGGGTGGGAGACGTTAGAAAAAGAGGGAGGGGTGAGTGACCCCAGAGCCATGCGAAGGGGTGTAGAGTGAAGGCGGGCGGGCGGAAAGGAGGAGGACAGTCCCAGGGGAAAATCTGGGGCCAAGATAGCGGCAAGGATGGAGCTACAATGGGGCCGCGGGCGAGGGCAAGTGCCCACAGGCTGCCTTGCTCTGGCCCAGCGCCTGGCGTCCAAAGCTCCCGCTGCGAGCGCCGCCCACACCCCACGCGCTCCGGGGCGTGGGGGAGGGTCCGGTGAGGAGGACCGCAGGCGCCGCAGGCATTACAGGACCTCTTGGTCCAGAGCCCCGCATTAGGTTGCCAAGCAGGACAGTGGGACCCACGCCCGTCCGTTCCCCGGATGCTCCCACTAACCCTTACTGCACTGGCCCGCCCGCCCGCCTCACCATGCACCCACCCCGGCTGCCTCGGTGCAACTTGGACGGGACCCAGAGGGTGAGGCTGGGGAGGGGGCGTTGCGCCTCCCGCACGCTCACCGCCACTCACCGCTAGCTCTTGCGGGGCCTCCACACCGCTCCGGAGCTCGCCTGCCTCGATCCTCCTCCGAGCTCTCCGCCCACACACACTCTGCTGCCCTCTGCTCTGCAGGGCCACCGGAAGGACCTGGCCTCCACCTCCCTAGACACCACTCTATTGCCAGAACCTGGTCCTGGCAACCTCAGAGCACCTCCCCCAGTCTCAAGATTAGAGTGTGATGTGCAGCTTCGTGTGGAGCCAGGTAGGTGAGGAGAGAGGGTTTCCTCCAACCCGGCACCGAGGGAAATGAAAAGGGTAGGAAGTGAGGCAGGTTGGAATTGTTCCGCCATTCCCTCTCACATACACGTCCAGAGTCCGGTTCCCCAGAATGTCTAAACAGCCCGGGACAGTTAGTCTGGTGAGCTAACCTGACACCCAAGGCATCATTCCGACACATGCGATCCACACAACCCCCCTTCTAGGATCCATTGTGAACCCTCTGATGTCCCAGTTCTCCCAGAGACCTAAAACCAACACCCAATTATCTAATTATCCAAATCACCCGGCACCCAGCCATTTAGCAGCAGCCATCATCTACCATCAACAGCCCAACTTCCATTCCATGGTCAATCATCCGCCCATCCTGCATCCGTCAGCTATCACCATCCAGCTAACATCCACTCACTACTACCTACCGCACAACGGTTCTGCTACATCCCCACATACTTACCCTGCATTGCATCCGGCATCCATCCATCCCTCGCTCGTCATCCACCCACTAGTAATTCATCCACCCATCTTCTTTCCATGATTCATTCATCTACTATCCTGATTATCCATCAAACGATACCTCTATGAACACCCCATCATGACCACACCCCACCCAACTACTGTGTACCCATATGTTCACCACCCACACGCAATTTACTAAACATCATCCATGGATGAAACAGCCATCCAACAGACATTCATTTACCACCCATTCATCTCTCCAGACTTATTCAGTGTTACAGGTTTCCATCAAATAACAACTTCTTGCATCCATGTGCCACTTACCTAATGTCAATTAGGATACTGTCTGTTTACTACTCATGTATCCTGAACTTTCTGCTAGCCTCCATCCAATCAGTCACAACTCATCACCTATAATTAGCCATCAGTTATCATCCATGTTTATATGAACCGCACTCCACCTCCATCCATCCACCCACTGACTTTATCCTCGTCTAACACATGTCTACCTGTTCAATATCCATCTCACAGTACCCACCCATCCATTATCTGTCATAATTCACTATTAATCTAAGTATCATTGGCCATCCTAGAAAATTTCACTGAGTTCCACTTCTGTGTCCAACATTGTTCTAGTCACTGGGGATGGCATTGTTCCTCCAACTAGCCTTCTAGTCCCTACCCACATGCCATCTCCATCTAGTACAATCATTTGATATTCACCTTCAGTGATTTCTCATTATCTATCCATTTGCCATTGGCCCATCTGTACATTAAATTATCCACTTACTATATACCACTTACTGCCTTCCGGTCAGCCACAATCTCCACGCTATCTACCCACCCATCATTCAGCTTTCATGAATGCATTTTCCAAGATGTAGTCATCAATTACTTAACCTTTCTCCACTCACCACATGCCTACCCTGAGCCATCCATTCATTGTTCACTTTCCATCATCCATCGACACTTTCCATCATCCATTGACACTCAACCTGTTACCTTTCCAGCCAGCAACCATAAATTTGACATTTATGATGGTTACTCTTGGTTGTAAACTTAACAGGATCTGAATCTACCGGAAGGCAAGTTTCTGGGTACAACTGTGAGGGCTTTTCTTGATTAGGTTGAAAGATCCACCCTAAGTATGGACAGTAGTTTTTGGTGGTGGACCAACCAAATACAAGGGGTTTGAGGGGAAGCCCTCGCCTGGTCGCCTTCACCTCCCACCGGTGGACTCCTTCACTTTGTGGCTGCTATTGGCATGGTTGCGGCCATTTTCACCGGCATCAGAACCCAGCTTCTTCAGCCTCCCTAGGTGATCTGAAGACCAGTGGCTCCCCAGGAATTCTCCAGGTCTTCGGAAGCAGATTAGGTGTCCAGCCTTGGGTGGTGAACAGCCAGTTTCCAGTCTCCCTTGTGGGAAAATGACCACTGTTGGACTTCTCAGACTGTATCAGGTAAGTTAATCAGATAACTCCCCCTTAATATATATTCCTCTAGAGGGTTCTAATACACATTTGTCTCCCATCCATGTCCCATCCACCTTCTACCTGACACTCATGATCCCCCATCAATCCTATACCCATCAGCACTTCCACATACTTTATTTGAACAGACTCATCACAATCAACTTACTAGTTATCCACCATGTATCTATACTTTATGATTTACCTACCAGATGTCCACCATCAGTCATCTGTTACCTACAGTCTACCAGTGGATGCATTCATTATCTACCCATGGACTCTTCATCCATATCCAGCACATCTTCTATCAATCTACAATTTACCTTTTCATCACCACTCAACCACCTTATATGAATACTTCTTCCCCCTTCCATCTCTCCAGCATGGAAGCACAACCACCTACCTCTTCCAGTGCCTGCCTAAACAATGTGCATATGTCCCACGTGCATTGTTCTACCCCTGTATCCAGCATCCGTCCCTCCACTACTCATCCAGCCACATAGTCCTCCACCCCACACGGCACCCTTCCAGGTAGTCATCTCTGATCCTTACATCATTGATAACGTACATCACTCAACTATTTTCCTTCACCTCTCTCTTTACACCTATTTCCATAATTTATCCTTTTTCTTACCACTCATTCATAAACCAAACATTCACTTACACATAAAATAAAGCAAATTAGTCTCTAAGCAAAAATTTAATATAAATAATGAACATTCATTGTTCAGTGCTGGATTCTGAAATCATTGAGATATATAAGAATCAATCTAAATTCATGGTCCAATGATCCACAAAGAGCCAATAAGTCAGCAAGAGGAGTGTTGGCATAAAAACGTGCATTTAGGGGCTGGAGAGATGGCTCAGTGGTAGCATGTACTATTCTTGCTAAGAACCCCACTTCTGGTACCAAAACCCGCATCAGGTGGCTCATGACCACTCGCTACCCCAGCTCTGGGGATCTGACACCTTCTTCTGACCTCCATGGAAACTCACACTCACGTGCACACAGCCACACATTCATACATGTAATTAAAAATAATAATAAATCTTTAAAAATTTACTTTGCCCTGAAATTTTAGTGCCTCCTTCTCTGGGGTATGGAGCCATGGAGCCGGTGAAGCTTGCTCCCCAAGTTCCCAGGGAGGAGGAGTGGGAAGAATCAGTGGGGTCTGCAGAGGTCTGGCCTGTGGCTGCAGCCTGGGAGACCTGGTCATGTGAGGCAGAGGAGAGAGAGAGAGAGAGAGAGAGAGAGAGAGAGAGAGAGAGAGAGAGAGAGAGAGAGAGAGTCCCTCCATTCCAGGCATAGGAGCTCCAAGGTCAGAACCAAAGGATCACGTGCAGGTTGATCAGATGCCAGGACCACTGTGTATGGTGGCATCAGCTGAACCATAACCTCACAGCGGGAGGGAAATGCTCTGCTGTGCAGCCCACCCCTCCCACGGCCTCACCCTGCCCGCCCTCCTTCCCACCCAGGCAGGAATTGCTGGCCTTGCTGATTAGCGCAGGTGTTACCCGCCACCTGAGGTGTTAGGGTGTTAGCTGACACGAGGCAGCAGCCGGGGTTTGGTCCCCGGAGCTCTCTGGAAGTGCTCGAGGCCTTGAGGTATGTGCTGTGCTGTGATGGATGGGGGTAGGGAGTGTCTTTCCAGACAGGGCAGGGCCCAGAGCTTCCTACAAGGTCACCTGGGGCCTCACTCTCAAATTCTATGTCTTTCTCACATTCATCCACCTGGAGACTTCTCCACAGAAAAAGGCAAAGGTGATCGCAGGAGCTTTGTGTTTGGTCCTCCGAGGGAGCCTGCGTCACCCCCTGGCTTCCCTGTGGTGCCAGCAGAGTAAGGGAGGGTGGGTTGAGTGAAGTAAAAACGGATGTGGGAAGACAGCTGCAAAAAAGGGTGCTGGCTTTCCTGATGATTTGCTCTTGTCGCCCTCTGGTGGCCACTTGAAGCATTGCCCTGTCTCAACATAGAATGTTGTGTTTTTGTTTTTAAACAGGACTCTATAAACGCTACAATCCATCATTTTGTTCTCATGCACTGATTATCTGTGAGAAGACAGGTTCCGGACTGGCCATTGTCCTTGTGGGATGGTAGGTGGGTTTTAAAAATATATTTAAAAGAATTTTATTTTTTAAAAAATGTATCATGTGTTTTACATGCCTGTGCTCTGTGAGCATGCCTGGTACCTGAAAAGGCCAGGCGATGGTGTTGGATCCTCTGTAATTGGACTTATAGATGGTTTTAGCTGCTAATGGTTATTGGGAATTGAACCTGGGCCTTCTGGAAGAGCAACCAGCTTTCTTATCTGCTGAGCCATTTCTCCAGCCTCAGAGGTTTTGCTTACTTTGTTTTTTAAGATGTACTGTATTTGTGTGTGTGTGTGTGTGTGTGTGTGTGTGTGTTTGAGTGTATGCATGAGCCAGAAGGGGGTGTTGGATCTCTTGGACTGGAGTTACAGGTGTTTTCAGGATGCCTGGCTTATGACTTGTTAGACATATGCCAGGATTTGAACTCTGGTTCTCAGGATTGTGCTTCAGGTACTTTTTAAATACACTGCGTGGTCTTTCCAGCCCTAAGTGCTTCCTGAGAACTCTGCCTCGGGCAGTGGCTGCCAGCCTGCAGCTGGGAAATTCCCCAGGGGCACCCCACTGCTACCATACTAAATGGCAGCCCCTGTCCACAAAGGTGAGGACAGTCCTTCTTGGGGCTGATTGGTAAATACATAAACAAACAGAAATCGTCATGAGCCTCCTTGGGTAACACAGTTTGAAATGTATGCAGTTTACGCGTGTTTATATAACATACAAATATTCTGAAAAGATACCCTGAAATTCTGGCCAACCAAACAACACTTCCTGCATGTCTGGCTTTGTCTGTAACTAAAGTCTGTGAGATTTTCCCTTATATGAAACCCGGGTGAGGATGGCATGATACCCCACATTGCAGAGAAAGAGATTAAGAACAGAGAGGTTGAGAAAGCTGTGTGAGCTGGAGCTTGGACTGGAGTGGGTGCCTTGCTCTCTTGGTCTCGAGCTGTCTATAAAGACGGGCATGCACACCCCCTGTGGTAACTAAAACTCGTCCCCACACCTTAGTGGGGGTGGGAGGGCTTCCCCTCCTCCCAGCAGTGCTAGGGATAGGAGCTGTTAACTCTCAGAGAGGGTGAGTGCCTTGCCTCAGGGTGAACAGCTGGGAACCCTGAACCTGAGTTTTCCAAGCCTGTTCTGCCTTAGCTTGAAATGTCTGTTCAAGCTAAGACATTTTCCCTTTCCACGAGCCAAAGCAGACATCAGACACTGCCTGCCATGCAGCTGGAAGTTTAACAGATTCTTCCAGTTGACAGTCTGCACTCAAAAACCCCCATTTGAAATTCCCTGCGCACCTAGAGGCAGAGCCCGTGACCAAAGCCAGTCAGGCAGGGGGCGCTGCCACTCCCAGAGCCAGCAGTGGAAGGTTCAAAGCCACGCCTGCTTTGGTCTTGCCAAGGCCCCTGCACCTGAGGCGGCCACGAAGAACCGATGCCCGGCCCACAGTAGGGCTGATGTGACCACCTGGGTGTGCTCTGCAGAGACCTTGGCACAATTCCCCCGACAGCACCCCATCCGTCCCTCCCTTGCGGGTGACTCAGACACATTTCCTCCAATAGTCCATTCTGCAACGCACGGTGACATCATTGGATAGCACCCCAACACAGCATCCACCCCAGAAGTGTGCATTCTGGGCAGGTGAGGGTGAAGAAAGACCGGGAGCCGAGGGGGGAGGAGCCGCCGGCTCAGTCCCAGACGCCCCATGGTGGGGAAGCGAAGGGGTGGCTGCTTGCTTAGCCCTAAAAGACTGGTTTAGGGCACTGGCCCTCTGAGCTCTGCTGAGGGGAATGAGAGTCACTCTGGTGGTAATAACAATGTTGACATTATTACCACACCCATGACATCATCTCATTTATCCTCAGGCCTCGTGACGTGTCCTGATTAGTTTTGCTGTCAACTTGATACACCTGGATTGAAGACCTGCCACCATTGGATTGGCCTGTGGGCGTGGCTGTGCGGGATTTTCTTTCTTCCTGTGTAGCCCCGCTTGCGCCCGGAGTTCGCTATGTAGACCAGGCTGGCCTCAAGCTCATAGATATCGGTCTGCCTTTGCCTCTTGGTTGCTGGGATTAAAGCCGTGTCCCACCATGTCTGGCCCCTATACGGCATTCTCTTGATTAATGATTAATATTGGAGGGCGCAACCCGCTGCTAAAGGAGCCATCCTTGGGCAAGTGGTTCTAGGCTGTATGTGTAAGCAAGCCGAGCAGCCGGTAGAGGCGCTGTGCCAAGGCTTGTGCCTAAGCGGCTGCTCCGAGCTCCTGCCCTGAGCCACTTCCCTCCATGATAAACTGTGGCCTGGGAGTTGTAAGATGAAGTAAACCCTTTCCTCCCCTAAGTGAGTTCTACTCAGGGTTTTTCTTTTTAGACTTATTTATTTTTACTTGATGTGTATGGGTGTTTTACACGCATGCATATCTATGCATCACTGCATGCCCAGTGCACACGGAAGGCAGAAGACGGTGCTGTGGGCTTTCTTGTGGGCACTAGCAATCAAAGCCGGGTCCTCTGGAAGAGCAGCCAGTGCTCTTAACTGCTGAGCCCCCTCTCCAGGCCCTGGTCAGTGTCTTAAGCAAACTAGGACAGATGATGACTGGCCCACTCACACAGCAGATGAGGGACAACCTGTGGAGCAATGTGCACGCTAGCTGGTCCCTGACACACCCTCTGATCTCGCGTAGGACTGGAGTGCTGCTGTGGTTAGGATTTGGAGCCTGGTGGAAAGAAGTTAGGCCATCGGGGTGTGCTTTCAAAGAAGACACAGGTTCTGGCCCCTTCCTACCATTCTTCTCGAAGTGACGGAGTCTCCTGCGGCTCCTCATGTTACACTACACATGACATATTGTGCAGCCTACAGGCCTACAGCACTCGCACCAGCAACCCTGACTGAGCCCTCTGAAGCCATGAACTGAAAGGACCCTGTCCCCTCTGAAATCAATCCCAGGTGCTTGTCACACCAAGGACATCTAATGAGTGCAGGTAGGGAAGTGGAGAAAGGTTGGTGCCCACAGGCCAACGGCAGAGCTGGGGGTGGGAATAAGCCAGAGTCATGGCAGGTCCCAGCCGGAGCCTGCACCGGGATCCCTGCCCCTCCCACAGGCTTCCGGGTTAGTAGGTTTGGGCTCTCTGTCTAACAAGCTCCCGGGTACTGGTGCTGGTCCCACTGGAGGCCACACTGAGCGCTGAGAGTTGAAGGTGTCCTCATTCTGCCCCTCCCTGCTCTACTAGGTCCACATCTCAGGCAGTGTGACCCAGCCTCGGAACCTCTGGGGCTCCCAGGCCTCCGCCAGTCACAGAAGATGAAGGTCCTGCCCCCCTCCTGGTTATGTACCCCTAGGGGGCCTCATGCCCCTCGGAGCCTAGTGTTTTGTGTGCACATTGTGGAGGAGAGTAGGCTGTGAGCCAGAGAGAAAGATCACGGGCTGGAGATTAGGAAGGAACCACCTGCAGCTTGGGGAAAGGTGGCTTCCTCTCTCCAAACACCAGCTTGCTCCTCTGATAGTGAGGCGGACCCTCCTTATCCCTTTGGTTCTCATGCAGTTTGGAGTGGAGCCTGCAGAACTTTGAGCACACAATGTTTGCATCCAGGAAGAGAAATCTCCGAGCTAAATGCCAGCCTCAGAGCTCCTCGTCATCCCTGAGAGGAGCTATGACAGGGTTCAGAGCAATGCTGGCCGGTGTATGTGTGTGTGTGTGCGTGCGTGCGTGTGTGTGTGTGTGTGTGCGCGCGTGTGCGCGCGCGTGTGTGTGTATGTATGTGTGTGTGTGTGTGTGCGTGCGTGCGTGTGTGTGCGCGTGTGTGTGTGTGTGTGTGTGCGTGCGTGCGTGCGTGTGTGTGTGTGTGTGTGTGTGTGTGTGTGTAGGAGTGGGGGGTGGTAGCCAGTGCCACCTTTTCTGGCGCTGCCTCTGGCGGTCAGTGGGAGATGGCGAGGCTGCCGGGAAGGGGACCGTATGCAGTCAGGGCTTTGCATAGGCTGTGTTGGTTAGCACCTCTTGACATACCCTTTTCTTGGCTGTTGTCACAGCTGCCCTGTGTGTCTCTACTGTGACTACAGACTGAACCTATGAATTCCCAGAAACTTCGCAGACTGTGGCAAGGAGACCTCTTCCCCCGGCGAATGAGGATATGGGAGTCTCGTGTAGTCCTCGTGCAGACCCAAAGTGTCCTGGACAGGCAGCTTCTGCCATGGCTGGGCTTGTGCTCTTAGATGGCAGAGCATTGGCTGGCCACAGTGCACTTTCCCAGAAGATATGAGCGAAGGGTTAGGAGGAACAAGGCTCGTGTGCAGTCTAAACCAGTGTGACCGGAAGCAAGAGGCAGCATATTTCAGGGGACAGCTAGGTCATTAGGTGTCCAACCACTGATGTCACCTGAAAGGAAGAGGTGAAGGCAGCCGAAGTTGGGATCCAGAGGGAGAAAGTCACCTCCCCTCGGCTTCCTGGAGAGGGGAGTAACATTTGGTCAGGGCAGTGCCAGGGTCAATGGCAGTGGGGAGGCCTGGAAGATCGGTAACGCCCCTCTTGTCTCCTCCCTCCCCCTAGATGCCCATCAAACCGCACTTCCGGAAACCAGGTACTAGCCCAGATATGATGGCGTCCACACAGGCTCCTTCATAGACACAGCAGCTGGAACCTGAGGCATGGGTGTGACAACGTGCCACCACAGGGCTCTTGGTAAACAGATCTTTCTAGAATAATCCTTAGCCGATGGTGCCACTTGTCCGTTGTCTGACAGTGGTGTTCGATGCCCTGTGAAAGTCCACTGAGTCCACTGGCAAATTCTCCTTGGAGACTGTCCCCGCTTGGCTCCCTTACCCCAGCGGACTGTGGGGTCCCTGGCGGACTTCCTGCCTTTGCAGTGTTTGGCTTTCTCTACTTCCCCCTTTATGATAGTGGCTCCCTGGTCCCACTCTCTCAGCCCCTGGCACCACACCGCGTTGCTGAACAAAGAGAGGTGTTCAGAGGTCCCCACCCCTCGGTCTGATATGCCAAACAGCATCCTAGGTCCCCAGGGCCCTGTGTCCCGCCTGTCTCCTCACACGCCTCTTTTCACGTTAATGTTCCCCGGGCTTGTCTTTGTGTCTGATCACAGCAAGGTAGCAGCCTGTGCCCCTGAACCTCACAGCCTTCTGTGTGGTTGGCTGGGGTGTAGAAAAGGAGGGCATGTACCTTCAGGTAGAGCTGTGATCCAGAGTCTGGCTAAAGGATGCTTAGGAGTCATTGCCAGGGTCTCAGGGGTTTTTGGACCCAGCAGGTATGAGAGGGAGGGAAGAGGCCCCCTCACGCTGGCTGTCCGGTTTGCCAGGCCTTTGAGGGTTCCCTGCTCAGTTCTGCATTGTTCACTTCTGCACAGGCCCTGCACGGGGCGGGGGGGGGGGTCTTTTGCACCTTCTTTATCTTGTCACTGCAGGAGAAAGGCCTCCACCTCCCTGTTTGCAAGGCACACCTTTACATGTCCCCCAGGTCCGCCAGGTCCGCCAGGTCCGCCAGGTCCGCCATCCACCTCCTCCCAGAATCAGCCCTGCCTTGGACCCACGATGTTCACTTCTTTATGCCTGGTTTGTGGTCTGGTCCCATGTTTAGAACATACCTTACACCCCAAAAGTGTTTCAAGGAGTCAATGATCCATAGCATTAGTTTGCTTGAAAGAATTACTTTGCACTGTTTTGGGGGTTATATGGAATTCTGCTGCCTGGTGTGTATGTTGTTGTTGTTATTTGTTTATTTTTGTTTTCTGAGTCAGAGGGTTTGTTTGTTTTGCTCTTCTTCCCTTCCTTCCCCCCTTCCTCTTTCTTCCTTCTTCCCTTCCTTCCTTCCTTCCTTCCTTCCTTCCTTCCTTCCTTCCTTTCTTTTTCTGTCTTGTTTCTCTGTGTAGCCTTGGCTGTCCTGGAACTTAGATAAGCCTGGCCTCACAGAGATCCTCCTGCCTCTGCCTCCTGAGTGCTGGGATTAAAGGCGTGCGCCACCACACCTGGCTTCTGAGACAGCTTTTTGTAACTCGGGCTGGCCTGGAACTTGCTGTGTAGCTAAGAATGACCACACACTTCTGACCCTCCTGCTTCTGCCTCCCAAGCAGGTTTAGGTATTTTCTGTTGCTGGGATAAAAGCACCATGACCAAGGCAACTTATAGAAGGAAGAGTTTATTTGGCTTTAAGGCTCCAGAGAGTTAAGGGTCAACCAGGGGACTCATGAAGACACGGCAGCAGGGGAGGAGGCCTGAATCACCAGCGTGAAGCAGAGAGGAGCGGCCAGGGCGGGGTGCTAGTAACAAACCCCTTCCTGCAAGACCTTCTGCCCCCACCCCAGACAAACAGTGCCACCAGCTGGGGACCAAGCATTCAGTGCCCACCTGTGGGGGGCACTTCTCACTCAAACCAGCGCAGCGTGCCCCACCGGGCCTGGCTGGAGTCTACCTTTGGAGTGTCCCAGACGTTCTACAGGCTGTCACTGCCACTGCACGAGGTGCTGAGTCAGCCCCGCAGAGGTCACACCCTGCAGGAGAACGGGGTGTGGGCAGGGGTAGGCCAGGGAGGACGGGATGGACTGACTGTGTGTCCAGGAGAGCAGGGTGTGGGCAGGGGTAGGCCAGGGAGGACGGGACACTGACTGTGTGTCCCACTACAGATCCAATGAAGAAGGAGAGTCACAATCTGAGCAGAGCCCCCAAGGAAGGGCTTAAGGGGAACTGTACTGTAGCGGCTGGGTAAAAACATCACCCCTGATGCTTTTACTAGACATCGGCCACATCTGGAGTCTCCCGGGATAGCCCACTTGGGAGAACTGAGGAAGAGGGAATTGAAGATCTGTAGAGGTCAGGCAAACCTCTTAGCCCTATGCCTTTGAGCTTTCACCCTGTCCTATGGAAGAAAATGTACCCTTAACCCCAAAGGCCACAGAGCTGTCAGTCTCTGTGACTGTGACAACCAGGGCTGCATCTACACGAAGCCTAAGACTTGGCAACCCCACAGTCTTTGCATAAGGTGTGTGTGAGTGGGTGGGACTGCCCAGCAGGAAGCGTCCTCCGACACTCAGTGCCCACTCCTGGGCCCTTCCCATGTCCGGTCTCCCTGTGGGGGCCCTGTAGCAGCTCTTCCCTGTAGCTCTGGGGAGACGTTCATTCAGGACCGGGCTCCCCCCGCCCCCAGGGTCCATTTCTAGTGAGCGCCTTTTTGTGCAATGTTTTTAACAAGGGCTATTAAGAGTGCCTCCCTGAAATTCCTAGGTTTTGTACAAGATGCCCTTGCTTCACTAGCAGAACCTTCACAGTCCCCTGGTGGTTGAGGCTGAGCATCTTTGCTGGGGTGGGGTAGGGAGGGCTGGTGGGGGAGGGGCAGCCTCAGCCTAAATCCTGCAGTCCATCGGGACTGTGACATGATATGACTGTGCTCCCTGAAGGAAGCATTCCTTTCTTGGACCTTAGCCCAAGGTCACAGGAAGGAAAGCTGTGTGTTAGCTGGTGTTGGGAGGGAGGGCTTCCTCCGAGGCTTGGTTCCGGACTCATCATATGCTGGACTCTCGGGGCATGGCACCTTGAGAAGCCTTCTGGGGAAGGGATAGATCACACCCTGCAGGATGGGCCTGACGGTGAGGCATGTGGTAGTCAGGGGATTTCACAGGCATGAGCCCTCTACCAAACTTCCTTCTCCATAAAATGGATCCTACTGCTCCCGGTGATGTTGTTTGAGTTGCTATGGTGACCGATAAATAAAGCATTCTCAAAGCCCAAAAATGGTGGTGCTGGTAGAAGTGAGTTGTCTGGGGAAGCCTTTCCTTGCCCGCTGTGTTGGAAGCAGGGTAATGTCGTGCCCTGGAGAGGGCATCAGATGGACAGCACCACCTGGGCCCCTGTTGTGAAGTGTGGGCTATGTGCCATGAGTAAAGCCCATCCAGTCTGGGTGAGGGGGGTGTGTGGTCCTTTGAACCAGCGCTGGGGCAGGGAGCAGGGGAGGAACAAGCTGGCATCTTCAGAAGGGTCACCTGTCTGTGTGACTTCTGAGAGCCTCCCCTCCCCACCCCCACAACCTTGCTGGGTGAATCTTCACTCTCAGGCTGGCGTGTTATGCCTATCCTGAGAAGTACACGCAGATCGCCACCCACTCCCGAGGGGTGCACCTTTCAAAGCCTGCGGTTGGCCTTTCACCTGGGAGAATTCCTCTTCAGTGTTGTCTTTTAGGAACTCGCCTCACTGGGCCCAACCACCACTAACTGAAGCCATCATCCCCTCCCTGGAAGCAGTCTTTACTCCAGCCCCGCCCTGTACTGACCGAGGTGAGGTCACAGCTGTGGGTAAGAAGAGTTTGCAGACAGTAGGAGCAAATCCATGGGCCGTGCTACCCTCTCCCTTCTCCTACAGATATCGTGGTCCAGTGTCATGTTACCACGGAATGCTGTTTGTTGTGCATACTTGGTTTTGTGGTATCGTGGATGACATCGACGTTTTGATGAACAGATAAATTGGGTTGAATAGTTTCTTGGTATCCATGGCCAAGCAGTGACCTTTATTAAGCCAGTTCTAAGTAAGCCAGTAGGAGCCCTTGAAATGGAGAACAGTCATTGGGAGAAGAAATGGATTTATTCCACCGCCTGGAGTGTCCGTCCAGTGTAATGGTTCTCCTACCAGGACTGGCTATACTCTGACTGCCCTACACATATGTACACATACACACGTGTGTATTGCACATGCGTGCACATGTGAACATATACGTGGAGACCAGAGGAAATTTGGGTCCTTGAGTGTCATTTCTCAGGAATTGTCCACCTTTTTTTTTTTTTTTTAACCACACTAGTCCAATTCTTGGTCCATTGTGACACAGAGCCCACCTCACCTTTTTTCTGTTAAAGACGTGGTCTCTGCTGGAACTCACAGAAGCAGGCTGGGCTGGGTGGCTGTCTTTTGAGTCCAGGAATCCTCCCGTCTCTGCTTCCCCAGTGGAGATTGCAAGGGCCACTTTTGCTCATGAGAGTTCTGGGAACCAACACATGTCCCTGTGTCTGTGAGCACTTTACCAACGGAGCTATATGCATAATCTCACAGTTCCAAAGCTTGCTGGGTCATCAGGCTGAAGCAGCAGGTGACCTTCACGGAACCTGCACCTGGCCACCCCCTGGCGTTGCTCTGGTTTCCACCCAAAGCTGGCAGCCTTCAAAGATGCCCAGCAAATGAACCAGGGAAGACCATGCAAGGAAGTGACTGTTACCTGGAAAATGTCAGCATGCGTTACCCCAAGCCAAAGAGCCTTCATCTCTCTTTTCCATGGTGGGGTTTTATGTACCTGAAATATTTCCCCTTCTGTCTTGGAAAGATGTTCTAGCTGAGTATAAAATGTTAGGTCAGAATTCTCTTTCCTTCTGGTGCTTTAAAGTGTTGCTTCAAAGCTGGGCAGTGGTGGCGCATGCCTTTAATCCCAGCACTCAGGAGGCAGAGGCAGGTGGATCTCTGTGAGTTCGAGGCCAGCCTGGTCTACAGAGTGAGTTCCAGGACAGCCACAGCTACACAGAGAAATCCTGTCTCAAAAACAAAAAAAGCAAACCAACAACAAAAAAAATATTCCTTTTGCTTTTTGAGGTTGTAATTGTACCATTTCCCTTTTTCCTTTCTCCTCCTAGAATCCTTCTATATACCCCTCCTCTCTCCCTTTCAAACTCATGCTTTTTCATTCATTGTCATTACATACACATATGTATGTCTATATACATATATGTTTTTAAATACATAAATACATAAATACAACCTGCTCCGTCTATAGGATGTGATTTGTGTGTGTTTCTGCAGGGCTTACAATTGGTATAGGATAACCAATTGGTGTGCTCCTCTCTGGGGAAGGCCACGCCTCCTGCTCTCCACATCCCTTAGTTGCCTGTGGTTCTGTTAAGTCTGGAGCTTGGTGGGCTTGATGTCCTGGTTCAGATCACATTTGGGCAGTCACGTTGGTGAGACTGTATGGGTGTAGCTTCTGATATTGCAGCAGAATTCCTGGTCCTCTGGCTTTTACAGCCTTTCTGTCCCCTCTCAGTGACCGCTGGGTTTAGGAGTTGCTTTTACAGTTGTATCTGTTGTGATTGGGCTCCACAACTCTCCGTTTTGATTGCTTGTGGTTTCCCTTAATGGTCTCTGTCTATTGTGAAGAGGAGTTCCCGTGACGAGGGTTGAGATCCCCACTTACCATGGCTGAAGACTGGGAACTATAGAAGCCTCAGGTGAGAGAGAGCCTGTGACATGTCTCTCTGTTCTGGGTTGCCTCACTCAGAATGATCTTTTCTAGTTCCATTTCACTGCAAAGTTCATGATCCCAGTTTTCTTTACAACTGAAGAGTATTTCATAGTGTATGTTGTCATGTTTTCATTATTCACTCATTGGCTAAAGCACATTGACGTTGTTTCCATTTTCTGGCCATTAGTTCATCACCTGCTGTTGTCCCAGAGTTCACAAGTGCTCCATTCGTGTGTGTGTGTGTGTGTGTGTGTGTGTGTGTGTGTGTGTGTGTGTGCATGTGTGGGTAGAGGTCAGAGGACCTACTTTTGGGAGTTACTACTCTGCTCACATGGACGACCCTAGGGGTCAAACTGAGGTTCCCGGGCTGGGTGGCAAGCCCCCTTATCAGCTGATCTACCTCACTGTCTCCCCTGAATCATTCTATTTTTAAGCTTTTAATTTCCTGAACTGTAAGTAATATCTAATCTGTTATTAGTTACATATAGCACATTTTCACTGGGCGGGGCTGTAGCTTTCATCATTCAGTGTTAAACTAAAAATTAAAAGGACTTTGTTAACTTTTGGACACAGGGAAGGTAGTTCCAATTGCTGCTTTGAATCCTTCTGCCGAGTCTCCTGTGGTGTAAACTGTAGGCTGTGTTTGACTCAGTCTCTTCACTGGGCTGTGCTTTCCCGCGGGCTCCTTTGAAAGCTTGGTTTACCCTGGACAGGACGCCAGGCATTGTGATGTTGCCATTTGGGATGTTGGGTATTTTTGTCTCCAGTAAATGTTTTGTAGCTTTGTTCTGGGATGTGGTTGAATTACTTGTAAAGAGTTTGATATTACTGCCTTGTTTTGAGGGTTTACTTGGCTGACCGGAAGCATGCTCAGTCGAGAGCCCCCCCCCCCCCTTTTGGACTGAACTCAGGGACTCACATTTGCTAGACCAGAGTTCTACAGGAACCCAAACCCCAAATCTTCAGCCTGAGACTTTAATCTAGGAGGTCTAGCAGTGCTGAACCCACCACTACTGTTTGCCATTTGGGCCTGAAGATTCCCCCCAAGGCCCGGATGTTGAATGCCTGCTCCCCAGCTGGTGTCACTAGTGGGGGGTGACAGAACCCTTAGCAATCGGGGCCTAGTTAGTACAAGTAGGTCAGGGTGGCCATGCTCACGGAGGGTATCCTGGGAACCTGCTCCTTCCTCTCCTCCTCTCTGCTTCCTGGTTGCCATGGTTAAAGATCTGTTCTCTGCTATATGCTCCTTCCCATAATACTCTGCTTCACCTTGGGCCTAGAAACAATAGTCCCGTGGCCACAGAATCAACAGCGAACGCTTCTCCCCTTAAGCTATCTTTTTTCCTTAGCCATTTCCCCCCCACAATGACAGAAGGCTGCCGAACACAGCAATCTTCCTGAGAATTCTATCCAGTGTCTGCGAATTATGGCGTTTTCTGGTCTGGCTCGTGGGAAACATTTATCTTTTTGTCTGTTAGTGCGCCAGATACTATTCCTCCTCTAATCTTTTGGAAGGCTCTTTTCCTGGCGCTGGATGTTTTCTTCCCTGTGAGCACTGGTAAGTAGGCCGCTGGATTCCTGAGGGCACCTTGAAGCTCTTCGGAGTGTCCTTGCCCCTCAGTGCCATCCTGAGTGTCATCCTTGGCCCCAACCATCTTGAAGCCTCAGGCAGCTCGCAGGGCTCCGCCCCAGTTCCCTGTGGCTGGAAGGGTCAGAACATTCATCTCTGGTT
The DNA here is from genome assembly GCF_943737965.1 of Phodopus roborovskii. Classification (NCBI taxonomy): domain Eukaryota; kingdom Metazoa; phylum Chordata; class Mammalia; order Rodentia; family Cricetidae; genus Phodopus; species Phodopus roborovskii. Next base: position 11,264,977 of record NW_026126516.1, on the reverse strand, counting down.
AAGTATATCCCAAGGATAGGGAGGGATCTTTCACTGTCACAGAATTCCTTATTTCATGCACCCTGTGTGTACTTGTTATGTAGAAGAATAATTGTGATCTCTGTCGCCCCTTGGTTTTTTAGGACAGGGTCTCACATATTCTGTCTTTGAACTTGAAATAGCCAAGGAGAGCCTTGAACTTCTGACCCTATTGTCTTCACCTCTAGAAGGTTGGGATTATGGGATTGCAGGCTTGTCTGGTTACACAGTGCCATGGACAGAGCCCCGGAATGGGCACATGCTAAGCAAACACTCCATCAACTAAACCACATCACCCTTCCCCAGAGCCCTTGAGACAGGATCTTACTCTGTAGTCCAAGCTGGCCTCCCAGTCATCTTGGCTCCCTCTCTTGAGTGCTGGAATTAAGGCAGGAACCACCACAGCCCATTCCATCTTGCCTGGAAGCAGAAGTTTGGGGCTTTTTTTTTTTTTTTTTTTTTTTTTTTAATAAATAAACACTAGATGAAGCAAATGCTCATCTGTCTATTGATTCTTTGTGTTTTCTTCCTGCATAATTAATTATTCCTATTGTTTGTTCCTTTCTGTTTGGGATTATCTCCTGTTGTTCTTTGTGATCTGGAAGGATACTTTCAGGCACAAACTAAAATCCCTTTCTCACACAGATTTAAAGAGAAAAGGAAACTTTGTTGCCTGTATTCAGAGCCCTCATTCTCAAACAAGGGTTGCATCTCTGGATCTGAAATCCTGCTGGTGCTATGAAGCAGGAGTCAGCAAACTACAGCCCCACAAACCACTGGCACAGAGCCACCCTCACCTACAAGGATGTGGAACTCTCAAGATCTGAGAGTTAATCCTCCAGATTGCCTATGTAGATTATCAAGGGAAATGCTTGGGGACCTTTTCCTTTTTCTGGACCAAGTCTTTGTTTGTGGCTTGAGGTTACTACATTGTGTACATTTTGAGGTGCTGGGACGGGCTAGGTTGGAGTAGAGTTGGTGTGTTGATCTAAAAGCTCACAAATACGTCAGCAAGTCCAGTTTACTGGTAAGTGTGTTCTCATGGATGCCAGAAAAGATATATGTAGGCTTCCTCCGTCTAGGGGCCAAGAGCCAGTGCCCAAGACTGTTTCAGCCATCAGCTGGTCACAGACCTTGTTTTCTAAAGTATTAACCCTACAGCTCAATAGCAGCCGCCAAAGAAAGAGTAGCAATGAACTGGGCAAAGTGCTCCCTGGATCACTCAGAGTCCCTTCCCAAACTGGCTGAAACGCACAGGAGATAACTCATTCTTTTTACATCCGAGGAACAGAAATATTCAGAGGAAGTCTACAGAGCACACACTGGAGTTAGCTGGGAGAGGCACCGCACACTGGCATGGGGGAGACGGGCAGGTACAAAGTTCTAATCTGGAGTGATTAAATACTCCAGAGGCAAGCAACCAGAGGGTGGACTCAGGGACTCCAGTGGGAGGGTCTGTCTGGAAGGCTGAAAGGGGGCCAGCCAGAGAAGACACTCTGTAAAGGGGACACTTATGGTCACACTCTATTGGGTCTTTGCCGTACAAACATTGCTCAGGTTTTAGTTTTGTGTAGGGCGACCTTAGTAATTGGGCATCACACACAAGCAGTAACTAGTACACATTCCCTCGCAGTAATACTGCCCTGAAGAGGGTTCGCTCTCTACCCAACCTACTATATCGGGCCATTTTGCCTACGTTTAAAAAACTAAGACTAGATACACACACGTATGTATGCTTGTGTAACCACAACCAAGTCATACATCATCCCCAGCAGCCCAGAAGGCTCCGGGGACCCTCCCTTCGGTTGCTTCCTGCGCTGGAATCGCCATTCGCCGTCGTCTTTCCAGCCAGCCTTTAGCCTCGGACTCCACTCCTTGCGGCTTGCAGACCCCGCCTGGCCCCGCTGAACCCTAAGCCCTCACTGTTGAAGCAATCCTGGGGTCCACAAAGGGCTCGTCCTCTGCGGAGGCCGGGCGTCTGCCGCAAGGGACGTCCTCCATCAACCGTTTCAGCGGCCGAGGCCACTGAGAGCGGCGCGTCGCCTGGAGACAGGCGTCTTCCCCGCCCCAGGCCGACTCCCTAGCACTCAGTCGGGGGCTTTGGAATCACAACCGCCGAGGCCGGACGCTGCGCATCCAGCGCACCCCGGAGTCTTCCGGCAGGTGCCCCGCCCGCGCCTCGCGTGCGCACTCGTGCACGGGGCTCGGACGGAGCCGCTCCAGGGCCGGCGCCAGGCAGCCGCCTCGCCGGGCCTCGAGGGTCGGTCCCGAGGCCGGGGACAGAGCCGCGCGAGCGGCGGGGTCCAGGGCGCACCCGGCGCCCCGCCCGGGCCCCTGTGCGCCTGCGCCACCCGCAATCTCGGTGTCGCACTTGGCTCCCCGCCCCGCACCGTTGCTACGGCGAACCGCGAGGCCCAAAGAGCCGCGGGCCGAGGGCGGGGCGTCGCGCTGAGGTCAGCGCGGCGGCGGTCGGCCCCGCGGTGGTTGGCTGCGCGGTGCTGGCCGCGCCCTGGTTGGCTTGCGGGTCGCGGGCTGGGGCGGCCGGCCGGGCTGAGGTCGGGGCTCGGGCGCCGGCCCGGTTTGCGCTGCGCTCGGCTCCGCCGCGGTCCAGGTCGGCGCCGGCGCCGGCGCGCGCGAGGGCGCGGCCAGGCGACTGAGGGCGGGGACGGCGTGCGGGCGTGCGGGCGGCGCCTAGGGGAGGAGACCGGCCCATGGACCCGCGGGGCCCGGCGCCCCAGACTCGGTGCCGCCGGGACGGAGCCCAAGATGTCGGCCTAGGCCCGGCTGCGGCGACAAGGACTTTGCGGCTCCCGGACGCCGGCGCGCGCGGCCGCTGGGCCGGGGGGTGCTGGCCCTGACGCCGGGGCGCACGGGCGGCGAGAGGCCGGCGCGTGGGGAGCGGGCCGCGCGGCACCATGTCGGCCAAGGTGCGGCTCAAGAAGCTGGAGCAGCTGCTCCTGGACGGGCCGTGGCGCAACGAGAGCGCCCTGAGCGTGGAGACGCTGCTGGACGTGCTGGTGTGCCTCTACACCGAGTGCAGCCACTCGGCGCTGCGCCGCGACAAGTATGTGGCCGAGTTCCTCGACTGGGGTGAGTACGGCGCCGCTCGCCCCTCGGCGCTCCTCGCTCCGCGCACCCGCGCCGGGCCTCTCTGGTCCTGCGCTCCGGAGCCACATCCTCCGCTCGCGCTCCCCCCACTCCCGGCCATCGCCCTGGCTGCTTCCTAGACCCACCCTCCGAGTCTGGATATCATTTCCTGCAGCGCTCCCTGGGACATCCGCCCTGCCGCCGCCCGGGACTAGCCTTTGGGGTCCAGAGTCGGGCCTGGAGTTACCCCTCCAGCCCCGTGCTCTGCCGGGTGGGAGGCCGCCCCGGTGCCTTTTGCATCTCCTCAGCCCCCGCCTCCGCCCGGTGGGCCTAAGAGTGCATCGCCCCACCGGCCAGCCCCGAGGGCTCCTCCCAGGTGACAGCCTGGCCGCATCCCCTTGATGTCCAGGGCCTGAGCCTCCTCTCTGCTGTAGTACCTCCAAGCGAATTTTAACGCTGAAGGCTTTATTTCAAACACACCGTGCAGGAGCAAATGGATACTCCCTCGTCCCCGAATTAAAGTCGTGTCAGGCCCTTGTGATGTTGGTGGTGGTGGTGGTGGGGGGCAGCTGGAACTTTTCTTCATCTGACCTTGCTGCTGTTCGGTTCATTTAGGGGTCGGATGCAGCAATCATAGGTCGGATAACCTATTGTGCTCCCTTAGGACGCACGCTTGCTTAAGTCATTTGTTGATAGGCGTTCCCAGGACAGGTTAGAGACACTTGCTTCAGACCTCCCTCACAGACATTGCCCCTCAAGACCCCCAGTTCCCTCCCAAGGACTGGCTGAGTAGGAGGAAGTGAGGCTTAGCTCAGGTCATACTCGTAAATCTTAGCCTGGGGTTGCTGTCGTCATTGGGCTAGCACTGCAGTTCGAACCAGTCATTTCTAATCTTTGGGGCTGATAAGGCTGATAGCTACACGAGGGAACGCATGTGTTCCACACGGAGGCCTCCTACTCTCACAGCGGTCACTGGGATCTAGAGCTCTGTTAGAACGTAAACTGCAATAATCATCTTTGGAGGGCTTCCGTCTGGATGCTGTTCAGGGAGGTGTTGCTGCCAGTGCGTGAGCAGCTGGAGGAGGAACCCTGCCCCAGGAAACTCGGGGGCTTTGTTTTGTGGGGCCTCTGCTCTTGGTTACATAGAGGCTTGAGCCCTTACTCCAGCGCACTGGCTTTCCGGGGACCTTTATCAGTGACATGATTTCCAGTTGGATAATTAACTGACTTCAGAGTTGTTTTGAAAGAGAGGTCTCTAGTGCATGCTGCAGTCTGAGACTTCTCCATACTGTATTTGCCGTTCTTTTCCGAACTCCGGATCTTGAAATCCAGGCAATTCCACAGTCAGGTTCAACTGGGTGCATAGCTTATGAGTAATGTGATGACGAGAGGAAGCAGCAAAGGAAGGCTTATTTCAATGATGAGGTGTGGTCCAGGTGTCCCGGGGACTCGCACAGTACCTGGTGGGGATGGGCCGGAAGGCTGGGTGCACACTGCTAGGTGCTCCGGACTTCCCCGGAGGAAGCTCTCCTTGGCCTGTGAAGGGGGAGGGTTGTGTAAGATCTGACCATTCCAAATCTAAACAGAAGCTGTGTGCTATAATGTAAGCATAGTTTAAAAATTATGTTTTGGTCCTTGGAAATTGTGATTACAAATGAATTACCCTCTTAGCTCAGTTCCTGCAGCTTTAATTAGGAGCAGACCTTGGGTGTGATGGCACACCGGTAATCCCAGCATTTGGGAAGCAGAGACAGGAGGATGAGGACTTGAAGGTCAGCCTTAGCTACATTGTGAGTTTGAAGCCTATTAAATGCGAGGTAGACTTTTAATGAAGTAACATTGAAATGGTGATGTACCAGTAAAAGTACACGTGCAGTCATTGTTTGGTGTGCTGGTGACAAGGCAAAGACGGCTTTCCTAATAAGACTGTTCTAGAATTCCGGTAGGTCTCCTGACTTCACAGTGAGGGGCTTCGGCTCAGGAAGCATCAGGCATGTTGGGATTTGGGGTTCCTCCTTCTGCCTCTTTGGAGGTCTCTGATACCTTGAAAATGCAAAGAGCCAAGCCAGTCTCTCCTTACCACACAAGAGCATCTAGTGACAAGTATAGGACTCTTGAGACTCAGGAAACAGCCACTCCGCCCTTAAGAAACTTAAGGGAAACCTTTGAGGAAATTTGGGAAATAAAAGTAATAAAAAGCTTTTAAAATTTAAAGCTTATCCCTGGCTTTTCGTGGCCACTGTGTTTGTGTTGGATGGGTCGCTGCTGCTTTTACTGTGGGGGTGCTGTGTGACTTTACTTTTCCTCTGATTATGTTTATCGTTTGATTGGTTTCCTCTGTGAAATTCCGGACCGTAATTAAAAGTTGGAAATAACTGTGTTGTGTGTGTGTGTGTGTGTGTGTGTGTGTGTGTGTGTGTGTGTGTCTTTTTTGTCTTTCAAGTCAGGGTTTCTCTGTGTAGTTTTGGAACCTGTTCTGGCACTAGCTCTGTAGTCCAGGCTGGCCTGTAACTCACAGAGATCTGCCTGTCTCTGCCTCCTGAGTGCTGGGATTAAAGGCATGTGCCGTCAACACCCGGCTGTTTGTGTTTCTTAAAAAGGTAAAGAGAAACCATTTGAAGGACAGCATATGAAACACCTTAGCGTTCCCACTGGTAAATAGTACCTAATACAAGTGTCCCAGTGTGAGGTCTTTCCTCTTTGTTACACAGTCCGGGTGGTTTTGAAGGAGCTGTTGTTGGAAGCTCAGCTTGCCTCGCTGTACAGGCCGCTGTGTGGCTTGTAGACCAGGAGACAGGTATCATGGCTTCCCAGTTTCCTGTCAGGCATCTTTTGCTATGTGCTACCTCCTAATAAATAGAGCTAATCTTTTTACCCTCTGAGTAGGTAATTCCTTGTGGTTTTCCCCTTTTTTCTTTTGGTTTTACAAGACGAGGATTTTCTGTGCAGATCAGGCTGACCTTGAACTCACAGAGATCCCCCTGCCTCTGCCTCTTGAGCACTGGGATTAAAGGTGAGCGCCACCACACCCAGAAAGCAGCTGCTCTTGTCTTTAATTCCCCCCTTCTTAATGTGTGTTCACGATGTATGGGTGCTCGATTCAGGCATGCATGCATGTATGTGCACCATGGCCGTGCCCTCCAGTCAGAAGAGGCTGTCAGAAACCCTGGACTTATAGACGGTTGTGAGCTGTCCTGTGGGTACTCTGGAAGAGTAAGTAGCCAGCGCTCTTAACCTTCGAGTCATCTCTCCAGCCCCTTTAAAATTAAAAACAATCTTTTTTTTTAAATCTTGTGTGCACAGAGGCATATTTACCTTAGTATGCGTGTGGAGGTCAGAGGTCGTCTAGCTGGCATCAGCTCACTCCACGGTGAGGGTCCTGGGGATGGAACTCAGGTAGCCAAGCTTGATGGCAATGACTTTTGAGACACTCACTTCATCCTTCCCTCCCTCCCTCCATCCCTCCCCCCTCCTCTGCCCCAAGTCCCTGCTTTGCTATTGACTGTTCAGGTTTCTACTGCATCAATCACAGCAATACATTTTCACACAGTGTACAATATCCTACAACAGTAGAACACGAAATTTTTTTTCTAGACAGGGCCTCTCTGTGTAGCCCCAGCTGTCCTATAACTCACTCTGTAGACCAGGCTGGCCTCGAACTCACAGAGATCCTTCTGCCTCTGCCTCCGCCTCTCAAGTACTGGGATTAAAGGCATGCACCACCACTGCCTAGCTAAAATTGCAGTGTTTCTGTCTTTTTGTTTGTTTCATCCAGCAAAAATACTTTTTAAAATAAGAGTTTAAGAAATTCTTTAATAAGATCTAAATTGGAAGAAAATGCTGGAATTGCATGATTTAAAAAAAAAAGGCTAGCATAATTTCGATTTTATAAATAGCTTTCAACCTGAAGTGCATATTGACACTGAGTTCAAGTCGTGAGATAGGACAGTGGAAACCATTAAACATTAACAGGGCTGGTCCTGGCTGTCCCCCTCACACTTCAGACAGTTGGCAACGTCTGTTAACTCCTCAAACACAGTCAGAGTTGAGGATTGTCCGTGGGAGCCACTGTCAGGGAACCACTGTGGGCCCCTCACCTGTTGGAAGTTGTGCTGTGTGGGGAAGTGCCCTTTGGCACAGTCCTCAAGTGTGAGTGTGTGAGTGAGCTGCGCCTACGGCGGCCTGCTGGACAGGCCCTCGCCTGCCTCCTGCTTCTCATCAGTCTCTTGTTGGGGAACCAGGAGCTCAGGTTGCTTATCTGGACAACAGAGATAATGTCATTAGCTGGCAATACTGCTCTAACAAATAGTGCAAAAAGGCTAAGAAGATGCAGTGTATTTCTTATTAAAGAGAAGAAGGTGGGCTGGGCGGCGGTGGGCATACCTTTAGACCCAGCACTCGGGAGGCAGAGGCAGGGGGATCCCTGTGAGTTCAAGGCCAGCCTGGTCTACAGAGTGAGTTCCAGGACAGCCAGGGCTACACAAAGAAACCTTGTCTTGAAGAAAAAGGAGAAGGTATTTTTAAATTTAAAAATTTTTATATATTTTGTGCATATATAATATATATACATACATATATACACACACATATACATATACATACATGCATACATACATACATACATATGTGCCACCATGTGTGGAGGTCAGCGTACAGCATGTGGGGGTAAGCTCTCTCCTTTCACTGCCGAGTTCTGGGGTCTCCTAGGGAGCCTCTGCACTAGCTGAGCCAGCCATCTCAACTGGCCCCAGGAAGTACTTTTTGAGACTGATAACATGAACGAACAGGTTCTTGTGACATGAGACCAAATGTACACTTTACCTTTTTTTTTAAAGAATTTGAAAACTGGGTAGGGACTTGTCTTAGTTGGTAGAGTATTTGCCTAGCATGTACGAAATCCTGGCTTCTGTTGCTAATATTGCATATAAACTTGGCATGGTGGTACCTGCCTGTGAGCCTAGTGTTGAGGAGGTGGAGAAAGGAAGGTCAGAATTCAGGGTCATCCTTAACTGCATAGTGAGTTCAAGATGAGCCAGGGCTATGCGAGACCCTGTCAAACAAAGAAAAAGACAAAAACAGAACTTTTAAGCACTAAAATAACACAACCACATAGTTTTACCTGAACTTGTGACAAGACACACCTTGGGAATTCTCTCTTTGCTTTTATTACTTACTTTTAAAAATGTTATTTTGGTCGGGTGGTGGTGGTGCATGCCTTTAGTCCCAGCACTCAGGAGACAGAGGCAGGCGGATCTCTGTGAGTTCGAGACCAGCCTGGTCTACAAGAGCTAGTTCCAGGACAGCCTCCAAAGCCACAGAGAAACTGTCTCGAAAAAAAAAAAAAACCAAAAAAAAAAGTTATTTTGTGTGTAGCTGGATTGGGTGTACCAGGACCACAGTGCTTGTGTGCGGAAGTCAAAGGGTGACCTATGAACTCTGTTTCTCTCCCCACAGAAGGGCCCTGGGGATTAAATGTAAGATCATCAGGTTTGGTGGCAAGTACCTTTACCTACCCTGTGAGCCCCTCAGATAGCCCAAGCTTCACAACTGCCTCCCACATATGGAGGGCCTGGCTCAGCCCCCAGGACTCCCCACAGCTGCTGGTCTAGAGTTCATTAGTTTCCACGAGCTTGGTTCAGCTGTCTGTCGATTTCTCTATCAAGATCTTGACCTCCCTCATTCACGTATTTTCTCCTCCCTCTCTCCGACTAGATTCCCGGAGCTCGGCCTGGTCCTTGGTTGTGGATCCTGCATCTGGTTCCATCAGTTACTGGTTGAAGGTTCTATGGTGACAGCTAGGGTAATCACCAATCTGAGTATAGGGTAGGCCAGTTCAGGCACCCTCTCCACTATTGCTAGGAGTCTTAGCTTAGCTGGGGTCATCATTGTGGATCCTTGGGAGTTTCCCTAGCATCAGGTTTCTCCCTAACCCCATAGTGGCTCCTCCATTAAGATATCTCTTTCATTGACCCCCTCCCCCCATCCTGTGTTGCCTTTTTAAATGGTCTGGAACCCACTCCAGTGGTTGAGTTTAAAATGGACTTAGACAGTCCTGTGTAACCCTTGTTTTAAAATTAGGGTTAACATTCCTGTTGAAACACCTGGAGTGATTTTCTTCACACTTAAACTTACCTGTATTCGTATGGCCCCTTTATATAAAGCGGGGCAGAGCTGTGGAATTGAACCTCGGACCAGCAGCCTCAGATTCGCGTGTCTCCTGTTTCTGTGTGTAAGTTAGGGTCTCGCCACACTGCTAGCCGAGGGGAGGAACACTGAGAAACATAAATGCTTTGATCACTGTCACCTACAACTGGGATGTCATAGTTCAGGGCTAATGGGACACCTTGTTCTTAGAAGAGATGGCTACACAGTTAAGAGCGCTGGCTGCTTTCCCAGAGGACCTAAGTTCCATTCCTGGCATCCAAGGTGGGCCATAACTACCTGTGCTTGCCGTTCCAGAGGATCTGATGCCCTCTTCTGGCCTCTGAGGGTACCACCACCACATTTGATATGGAAAAACACATGCACTCACATGTTTAAAAAGAAAAAAAAAAGTGTCAGGATTTGGGCCTCTCTTGATTGCAGTACCTGTCAGGCGGTGGCCAGCATTCCCAATCTCAGGCAGTAGGGTGGGTTACTATGAAAACACCTTGGCTGTCTGCTGCAGCTTTCACTGGTCCCTGGCGCACTCCTGCCGAGCTCCCTTTGAGCATCACCTGCTTGCTGCTTGCTGCATCCCTTTCCTCCACTGCCCTGGAGGACAGGCTTTCCAAACACTGCTACTTACTTGGGCTCAGGTTGATACTCTGTTGCCATTCTTACCAACAGACGTGCATGCTCTCACAGCTAACCTATAAAGAGTAGGGTTAATTTGGGTGTCTAAGACAGGGAAGTTTTTGTGTGAATAGTGTGAATTATCTGCTCTTTAGCTTGAATTTTATACTAGGTTTTTATTTTATTTTATTTTATTTACTAGAAATAGGGTCCCACTATGTAGTCCTGGCTGGCCTTGAGCTGGCTGTGGAGACCAGGCTGGCTTTGAACTTACAGAGATCCTGCTGTCTCTGCCTCCTGAGTGCTGGGAGGAAAGGTGCTGGCTGCCATGCCTGGTTCCATGTTAGGGTTATAAATGTGACATCAGTGTAGTCACATGCTCTCCTAGTCTTATTTCTTCTAGAGCCTTCCAGGTTTTCTGCTGTATTCTATGCTGTATTGTAGGTCGTTGCTGAGCTGCTGTCCATCTTTTAATTTTAATTGGACTTTTCTCTTTTGGGGATGGGGTGGGGGAGGGTCTGAGATTGGCCTGGAAGTTGATACATCTGCCCAGACTGGCCTCAGACTTGCGCTGTCTCCTGTGGTCGCCTCCTGAGTGCTCTGCCTCGCCTGGCTTTAGTGGGGTTGCTGTCTGCATTCTGTCCTCCCCCTTTGTTGTTTTTTTCTAGTAGCTTCCTGAGAGGTAAATGTTTGAAGCCGGGTCTGCCTAAAGATGCCTCTCCCTCCCCACTAGGGTGACCGTTTGCCTGGGCATGGGGTGCTAGGTTGGAAAGGATTTCCCTGAGCTGTTTTAGGAATTGTGTTGCTGCTCCTGTTGCTGGTAACCAGCACTGAGGACCACTGAGGCTCTGTGGCCTTCATGTGACGGTTGGATCTGGAGGCTTCTGTCTGTGCTGTCGGGTGGGAACCTGGGGTCCTAGGACTCTGTCAGTCAGGGGCTCTCTGCTCATGGGGTCCCCATCGCGTGCTGCTTGAGCTGCAGTCACTCGGACGGCAGTGAGGCCGTTCGGTTGCATCTTCGAGACTGTTTCTGTGGTGCCGGTGGCTGTCACATGTAGGCGCTCAAGCTCACCAGTATACTTCTCTCAGAACATCTTGTTTTTGTTTTGTGAAGGCAATATCTTTTAAACACTTTTGTGTTTTTATTGATGTGTCTACACATTTGTGTTGCACAGGCATTTTCTTTATTCGTCCTTGTTTCTCTTTGTGTGGTAAGTGTATGCGTGTGTTCCTGTGTGTGCATGTATGTATGTGGGTATGCATGTGTGAGCACATCCCTGTGTAGAGGCCACAGAGACATTGGGCGTCTTTTTCTGTTGTTTTTACCTTATTTTTTGAAACTGACTTTTTACTAGCCCTGGAGCTCACAGACTGCTCGGCTAGTTGGCCAAGTAGACCAGGGGACACATCCGTCCCCGCTTCCCCAGGGTAGTTCCACGTGGGTGCTGGGGGGACACAGCCGTCCCCGCTTCCCCAGGCTAGTTCCACGTGGGTGCTGGGCTCTGAACAAGGGTCCTCACTCTTCATTCTTGCACAGTGTGCACTTACCCACTGAGCCCTCCCCACCCCTGTCCCCCGTCTCCTCCTAATACGGGCTGCCCATGGGCTGCTGGTTCTCTCCACAGCTCTGGGGTAGGTAGCACTCCCAACCCTCCAATTTCCACCTCCCAGCTCTGAGATGTGCATCACCCCACCAGCTGCAGGGGGAGGGGGGAGAGAGAGAGAGAGAGAGGAGAGAGAGAGAGAGATCCAGCCTAGGTGCACAATGAGACCCTACTTCAAACACATATATGCATGAACATATGTACATGCGTATACACACACAGATGAAGGAAAGGAAGATATCTTTCCCACTAAAATGAACAATCAGCCATATATAACTCAATTTAAAATTCTCTCATTTGTAATAGGCTTCCAGTTTTAATTGAACATACTTTTAAAATATTTCGAAGAGCTATTTAAGCTTCATGAACTTATAAACCTTGTTAAATAAACAAGTAAATAAATAAATGTGATGAAGGGACTGTATCTGGGTTTATCATTTTGGTCACATAAAGCTGTGCTGGTGCCTGGTTTGAGAACACCATCTATATGTGTAGTAAAATGCTCTCCTGGTGCCTGAACTAACAACCAGCAAAGCTGAAGGCGAACACCCAGCAACACGTCCACCTGCCATTCACACAGCGGTTTTTGTGTTTCCTCGAGGCTGCCCACACCAATTTTAACTGTACACTAGAAAGCTGCTGTTAATACTCTTAAAAGACTCAACAGTTTGACGTCAAATACTTAGGGTTAAAAGGCATACACATGTGACTGAGCTGAAAAGTACTTTAAGCAGGCGTGGTGGTTCTTAAATCCCAGCACTGGGAGGCAGAAGCAGGTGGATATCTGTGAGTTAGAGGCAAGGACTATATGGTGAGTTCCAGGCCAGTCAAGGATATACAGTGAGACCCTGTCTTAAAAAAATGAAATAACTTTAAGGATTGCTATCCATCCACCAGTTATAAAATCAGCATCTTTCTCAATAGCAAACAATCAGTACAAAATGGTCTTTGGAATTAAAGAAATGGCATCTATTAAACAGAGCTGCGGAGCTCATTTACTTCAGCTCACTTCTTGTGCTATCCAGGCACCAGAGGAATGGCCTTGCAACAGCCATGGCTGAAGGTAAGGGAGGTCTATTTACCTTTGACTTCACTTCTGTTGTTCTGTGTTTTAAAAAGTTTCTTGTTGCCCCCTTGTTTATTTCCAAGTGATCTCTCCTACAGACCAGAAGCTCAGGCAATAGACAAACTCAGCTCCACGTGTCTCGACAGCTTACACACACGTGCTGTGCCACAGACGGCACCCTTGAGTCCCGTACTTGTTTTTCTGGCCACCCCAGGAAACAGGAACTGTCAGGTACATCTTTTACCTGCAGTCACACACGCGTGCGTACACACACACACACACACACACACACACACACACACACACACACACGAGTGTTTTTCCTGCTCTGCAGAAGAGGGCAGTGGATCCCCAGGACTGGAGTTGCAGTCAGTTGTGAGCTGCTGTTGGGGTGCTGGGAACTGAACTCCAGTTCTTTAGAAGAACAATTTGTGCTTTTAACCACCAAGCCATCTCTCTAGCCTCCAATGCTGAGAATTTTTAATCTGTAAAATGAGGCCGGGTGTGGTGGAGCACGCTCTGGGCCAGCTTGGTCTACACAGTGAAACCTTTGTTGAGAAGCAAGACAAAGCAGCCCAGCAGCTCTCTCCTGAAGTCTGCCAATTCACAACTTGGGTCCAGCTTGTTTCTTCATTTGTCCTGGCTGGGGACTGGGTTCACTATGAAGCAAGTAGCAAGAATAGTCCCTGTCCTTGTTGGACTGTAGAGCATCCGCGTGTGATGACAGTGTTGTGTTTCTACCTTGCACGTTTTCTGCATCTGTGCAATCACTGTTGGTTACATATCACATTGTAAGTAGAGCCGGGTAAGCTCACGGGTGTGGTCCTCATGCTCTGGGTTGGTGGCGTGTTGTTGGTGCTGTGTTTTGTTCAGGAGTTTTACATCTGCATTCATAAGAGATAATGGGTCTAGTTCCCACATTTCATCTTTGGTTTGTATGGGGGCAGTGTTGGACCTGAACACAACTAAGGAAGCATTTCCTTTTTGATGAGTTGGAAGAATTGCTACTCTTTTTTAACTTAGCTAACATTATTTATTTATCCGTGTGCATGCGTGTGTATTTATGGGTGTACGTGTGCAATGGCTGACCCGTGGAGGTCAGAGGACAGCTTGTGGGAGCGGGTTCTTTCCTTCCACCGTGGGCGTCCTGGCGCTTGAACTCGAGTCATCAGTCCTGGGGGCAAGTGCACAGCTTTGTCCACTAGAGCCCTGGTGCGATGCTTTAAACATTTGCGGGCTGCACCTGTGATGTGATTGGGCCTGGCCTTCCGTGGTAATTTTTTGATTGCTCACTCAATCTTTGTATTTATATTCACATTTCCGTTTCTTCTTTGGTCACTTTTGGCAGTGCCTTTTAAGGAGCCTGTGCCTTTCAACTGGTGTTTGCAGCGTTTCTTAGTTCTCTTTCTCTCTGCCTTCCCTGTGCTGGGGATAGAATCCAGGGTCTTATGCATGAGTGCTTTGCCCTCCGCCTACCCCATCCTCTTCATTTCTGTAACGGCAGGGTCCCTTTATTGCCACCCTAGCCGTGGATGTTCCTGCTCTTTTTTCTTAGTTAACCTTAAAAGTGGTTGACTAGCATGTTCCATAAATAGGTTTTTGGAGATGGGGACAGGGTCTCACAGTATAGCCCAGGCTTGCCTGGAGCCCTCCATCCTTCTCCTTAGCCTCCCAATGCTATGAGTAGGGTTTCCATCACCTGGCCTGGTAGATACATTTACCACAAAAAAAGTAATGGCAGAGCTGGCATTCATGTCTGTCCGTCCGTCCATCCGTCTGTCTCCTCTCTGTCTCTGCCCCCCCCCCACAGAGTTTTAAGTTTTAAAGCTAAAGATGGCTCAGTAGTGATTAAGAATACTCACTGCACTTACAGAGGACCAGGGTTCAATCTCTGACACCCACACAGTGGCCCACAACCATTTGTGACACCAGTTCCAGGGGATCCAATCCCCTGCTCAAACTCATGTGGTGTACAGTCAAGCAGGCAGACAAAATACTCAAAGATAATAATACATTAAGCTGGGTGGTGGTAGCACACACTTTTAATTGCAGCGCTTGGGAGTCAGGGGCAGTGGAGCTCTGAGTTCAAGGCCAGCCTGGTCTACAGAGCGAGTTCCAGGACAACCAGGGATGCACAGAGAAACCCTGTCTTGAAAATCCATAATAATAGCAACACAACAACAATAAATATATTTTTGAAAGTAATTGTAGTCGGGTGTGGGTGCCATGGTGAGCCTTCCCCTAAAGACAAAGCCAAACAAAACGGAAGTGATTGTAAGTAAAAGTGGCTGAGTGCGCTCTGCCGGTGCTGTTGAGTGAAGCCATGACGGTCCCTTCTGCTGCTGGGCAATGTCGCTCTGTCTGCTAACCCATCCCCGCTGTTTGCTCCTGGTCTGGATCTCCCGGTGGGTTCAGAAATGAACAGCGCGGTGGTCACAGATTGTTCTGGTATTTAAAATTTGCCAGAAAGCTAGCAGTGTCTGTAAATTCAAATTCAATCTGTCCTGTTGTTAGTAGGTTTTTGTTGTTGTTTTAATTTCTCTTCAGATCTTTCTCACCACCCCCCCCCTTGGTATTTTGGGTTTTTTTTTTTTTGTGTGTGTGTGTGTGTGTGTTTTTTTTTTTTTTTTGGAAACAGGGTTTCTTTTTCTTTTATTGGGTTTTGGAGACAGGGTTTCTTTGTGTATCCCTGGCTGTCCTGGAACTGTAGACCAGGCTGGCCTTGAACTCAGAGATCCACTGCCTCTGCCTCCTGAGTTGGTAGGTTTCGCAGATGGTCCAGTCACCAGTTTGATTTAGGGCTGCCTCCTTCCAAGCATCACAGTATTGGAATATAGGACATAGAAACTGCATTAGGCAAGTACTGTTTCAAAAGGGCTGCTAATTTTTGTGGCAAGGAGAATGGGGACTTGCTTTTTTGTTCACACTGGTCTTGAACTTGGGGATGGAAGTGATCCTGCTATCTCAGCCTTCCAAGTGTCTGGGACTATAGTTACCTGTTGCTGTGCCTACCTTTACGTGTGTGTGCGCGTGTGCGTGTGTGTGTCACACCTCAGTGTGTGTGTGGAGGTCAGAGGACAACTTGCTGAAGTTGCTCCTCTCCTCTCCTTTTCTCATGCACATAGCTCATGGGGACTCTACCCCAGGTCCTCAGGCCTAGTGACAGGTCCCTTTGCCACTGAGCTGTCTCATTATTTATTATGTACAGTGTTCTGCCTGCATGTATCCCTGCAAGCCAGAAGAAGGCACCAGATCTCATTACAGATGGTTGCTAGGAATTGAACTCAGGACCTTGGAAAAGCAGCCTGTGCTGTTAACCTCTGAGCCATCTCTCCAGCCCCTGCTTTATTTTTTAAATAAATTATGGAAATAACTTGAACTCATAGCTACATAAATTTAAATAATACAAAATGATAATTCATAAAAGCATCTCTTTCCTCACCTGCATTACTGTAATGGTTTACCTTTTAGATGTTAAACATATTCTAAGTAGTTTCTCTTAGAGGTGAATATTCTTTTGGAATATTTGAAATATTAAAATGTACTTAAATGTCTTTAGAGATGTCTAATATCTTTCTATTCATAGTTAAGACTTTTTACGAGAAGTTGGTGTCAGCATTTAGAGGGTTTGGTTTTTGCTTGTGACTACTTTTATTGTTACGTTATCATGCGTAGTGTCGCTGTCTGACTCCCAGGGTCAGACCCTACAGTGCCATTTTATACTCTGATAATGTAGTGAGCCTGTATGTTTATGCTTTTAGAATAGGATTTAAAGTTTATTGTACTGTTCCTTAAAAACTTTTATGTGTGTGTGTTTTGCCGGTATGTATCTGGTGCCTGCAGAAGCTGGACTGGTGTTACAAACAATTGTGAACTTCCATGTGGATGCTGAACTCAGGGCCTCTAGAAGAGCAGCCCGTGCTTAACCACCGTCGTGTGTGTGTGTGTGTGTGTGTGTGTGTGTGCGTGCGCGCGCGCGTGCGTGCGTGCATGTGTGTGTTGCAAGTTTGTCCAGGGGCAGAGCCATCTCTCCACTCCTGATTTGTGTGTGTTTGGGGGGGAGGGATGATTCTCCTCCTGACCCTCTCCTCCCCGTTCTCCTGTTTTTTGTTTTTTTAAGGCAGGTTTCTCTGTGAATGAGTTTTGGGACTCCTGGCACTCAGTCTGTAGACCAGGCTGGCCTGGAACTCTCGGAGATCCGCCTGCCTCTGCCTCCCAAGGGCTGGGGTTACAGCAGTGTGCCACCACGACCCAGCTCCTCTTCATTTTTATTTTCATATTTATTTATTTATTTTTTTAAAATTTGAGACAGGATCTCACTATATAACCCTGGCCGTCCTGGAACTTGGTAGTAGACCAGGCTTGCCTCTGCCTCTGGAATGGTGGGGTTAAAAAGCTGATTTTGATTAATAATTTTCTCTTAGAACCATATCAACTTTTTCAGTAATTTCTGGTATTAACATGAATTGTCTAAAATGTATTAGATTTGATCTTTATACCTTTAGTTTATATTTGAGTTAGAGACTCAGTTGATGACATCCATGTTGTGTAACTACAGTG
Source organism: Phodopus roborovskii (assembly GCF_943737965.1). NCBI lineage: Eukaryota > Metazoa > Chordata > Mammalia > Rodentia > Cricetidae > Phodopus > Phodopus roborovskii. Next base: position 11,247,868 of record NW_026126516.1, on the reverse strand, counting down.
GTTCAAAGGTGGGGATGTCAGGGAAGTACTCTACCATAGCTGAAGCCTGAGCTATGAAGTCTCTACGTTGAATCAAAGAAGTGACAGCCAGTGAGAACTTTTCTGGCAGCCACAGTGACAAAGTTTCCGTTATAAAGCCGTTGTCCTATGACTGCGTCCCGTGTGTGTGAGGCCGCTAGCCATCCGCTCTGACGAGCACCTCCCTCTGGCCCTGGCTTTCTTCCGTCGGCTGAGCCCACTCGGCGGCTGCTGTCTTGTGTTCCCCTTTTTCTTGGATTCCGTTTTTGATATTTTTATATATGTGTGTATGTGTGTCTTTATACGGTCTATGCATACATTGCACATGTGTGTGTATGTATAACTGATACTGGGCGTTTGCCTCTGGGGATTGAGGGTGTCTTCTGTTCTCAGTTGACTTTGAGCAAATGGATCTAGAGTAGAAGTACCTCTAGAGAGCCTGCTTGGCGCTCACGTGGTTGCCGGGGTGGGTGAAGAATGCTGTAAACGCCTCTCTCTGAGGGTAATGATTCGAATTTCGTTATTTTCTTCTCTGATGTTCAGTCTCCTCTAGACACAGCTCTTTGTTGCCACTGGGACGTCAAAGGGTGCCAGTGCTTGTGGTGTGGCCAGCGGTGGCCCCTCTTGGTGCTGCTCTGCAGTACTGTGACCCGCCAGGGCTAGTCTTTCTCCAGGAGCATTGTGACGGCAGTGGGCTGTAATGTAGCTTAAAATGCACGCTGCTGTCCATTACTGTCGACTCATGTCGACCATAGCAGCTCTTGCTGATAGCCTGAAGATTCCCGTAAAGTATTGCATTTACACTCTTAGAGAAAAATTCTCAGTACAGTAAGCTTACATTTTCTTTTAAGCTGGTGTGGAGGATTTTTATGGTTGCTTCTCATTTCATAAAGAAGTCTGCATGTTGAACAGTAGGAGAATCTGCACAGACGTTGAAATCAAGTTCAGCATGTGGCTGAGCTGCATTGACCAAGTTTGGGAAGTGTAGATGCTCTATGCGGAGTACCGAGACCATCCATCACGTTCGCTCTGCAGGATCTGCACGCAAGTTTTACCAGCTCGTAAAGGTTTTATGTCCCAGAAGGAATGCTAGCAATAAACAAACCGAATTCATAGCAGCTCAGGTGGGCATGGAGCTGGCTGTCCTGATGTGCTTCCATTGGAGATGTCCTGATGTGCTTCTATTGGAGATGCTGTCCCTTGAGCTATGGGGCTGGCAGCCATGGGGTTCAGGCCTGGAGAATGTGTGCAGTTAGTGTTGTGCCCTGCAGAACCCTGTCTGTCTCCCTTTACACCATGACGTCTGAGTGGACCTTCCCAGACACCTGATCTGGTTAGTTGGGGCCCTCCTCCATGTGATGGGAAATTTGGAGTACAAGGGGGCTGTCTGGGAGGGTGTACTCCACCTTCCCTGGCCCGACCACCACCCAAGAGCTATAGGGCAGCTTCCTTGGGACCTCCTGTCTATGGAACCACGGACTGTTCCTTGCTGTCCCCAGCCAGAGCACTCTGTCCCTCCTTCCCCTGGGTTAAGGGTGGTGGCTGCCCCCTTTGCCAGGGGTGACTGGCAGACCTGCTCTGGGGGAGCAGAGAGAACAGAAGTGTATGGTATTTTCTAGCACCCCTCTCCCCTGCCAACGTTAGAAGTGTGTCAGCTGAACACATGGGCTCACGCCATGCCCTGCGCTCCTGCTCGGGGTTGCACTGCAGGCTGGAGACTCCCTTGCTGAAGGGAGGGAGGGCTCTGATTGCTTTGAAAAAGGATCTCATGTTCACACCCCTCTTCTCACCTCAGCCACCGTGCCCAGCAGGACTTGGCTTTGTGGTTTTAGCTGAGTCTAGGAACACAAGTTGGCACTTGCCCGTCTCTAGGGTGTTCAGCCTCCTCTGCTGTGTTTCCCTGTGCCTAGCTCTTCCGGTTTAGATCCTCCAGATGCTTGTTTGCAGATGAGTCCAGACGGCAGGGCTGCAGCCTGGAGCCAGGAGCAGTGCGGCCCAGAGGTGCGGGTCCAGCACACTGCATCCCGTGTGCCTTTTCCTGTTGACTGCTCTGCGTTGCTTTGGAGACGTTATTCTGAAGCTTCGCACTGTTTTAAACTGGGGTTCAGTATTTTCCTTTTAGTCAACCATGAAAGTCTCTTTTCCATATTCTAAAAAGATTTAAATCCCTTATCAGGTATACGATTTACAAATGTTTTTTGACTCTGGGATGTCATTTCCTTCCCTCCTTCCCAGTTTTTGGCATTTGCCACCGTACCCCCGACCCCACCACGGGACATTATCGTGGGTGTGTTACCCAGCCTGGGTTAACCAGGCTCTTCCCTCAGCCTTGCAAGTGTCTGGGACTGCAAGTACCCCACTGCCCCCCTCCCCTGCCCCCTCCCTCCCCTGCCCCCCCTCCCCTGCCCCCTCCCTCCCCTGCCCCCTCCCTCCCCTGCCCCCTCCCTCCCCTGCCCCCTCCCCTGCCCCCCTCCCCTGCATCCCTCCTCCCCTGCGTCCCTCCCCTGCGTCCCTCCCTCCTCTCCCCTGCCCCCTCCCTCCCCTGCCCCCCTCCCCTGCGTCCCTCCTCCCCTGCGTCCCTCCCTCCCTCCCCTGCGTCCCTCCCTCCCTCCCCTGCCCCCTCCCCTGCCTCCCTCCCCTCCCCTGCCCCCTCCCCTGCCCCCCTCCCCTGCATTACTCCTCTTCTTCCTCTTCCTCCTTTTGCTTTTTTGAGATAGAGTCTGTGTAGCCCAGGCTGGCCTCAAACTTGTGGTCTCTTGCCTCAGCCTTTCCAATGCTGGTATTATAGATGTGCGCCACCATTTGTCTTAATGATGTCTTTTGACTCTCCTATAATCTGGATCCGTTCTCCAGCACTGGGAGAAATAGCTCACCGTCAGCTGGTTTCTGGCTGAATAGTTTTAAATACGTTTTTATGCTTATAGTCCAAATATACAACTGTTAGTTTTTTTGTTTGTTTGGATTTTGTGTTTTGGCTTTTTGAGACAGGGTCTTAATAAGCAGTCTTGGCCACTCTAGACCAGGCTGGCCTTGAACTCACAGATCTGCCTGTCTCTGCCTCCGGCTGTTCATGGTGTCTGCTACTATGCCTTGCATTCTGTTTTGATGACGTCCAGTTTGTCTGTTTTTGCTTGTGTTTTTGGTTTCATATCTAAAATTGTCACCAAACTCAAGGTTGCCAAGATTGGGACTGGCCAGTGTTTGTTCTAAGTGTTTTATAGTTTTAACTCTTGGAGGAGATTGCCCTCCTTTATGTACTGAAGAGGCCATTGTTTCCTCTTGGACTCATGGAGTCACGTGCCTGGTTTCGTGTGGATGTTGATGCATGGCCATTCCACCCTAGCTTCAGAGGTGTGGAGTTGTGTGAACCTGGTGTTTACCGATGGAGCCGGATTGGCTGGCCACAAGTCTGAGGAATCCTCCTGTCTGGTCTCTTTTAGTTTTTTCTTTTTGAGACAGGTTGTAGCCCAACCTGGCATTGAACCCATGATTTCTGCCTCAGCCACTCCAACGCTAGGAGCTACATGAGCTCCTATGCCCAACTTTAGCTTCACACGGTGTTCCCCAGATACTCGAGTCTGTCTAGCAGTAACCCAGTCCCTGGTGAAGTGTAGTGATAGTATTTATTATATGGACAGATAGCCCTTTCACCTGTTAGGGAATGTCTGGATACCCTTGTATTTTGATAGTTACAAATAAAGGCGCTGTGAACATTGATAGATACTCCCCTGGTTTCCCTTGGAGTTACCTAATCTAGAATTCAGGTTTTGGGCTGCACCTGTGTTAGCCAAAGAGCTTCCTGCCCAGGTTTTCAATGGTGGCAGTCAGATATGCTTAGAGTGAGAGAATCTCCTGAAGTCAAACTTCCCTCTTAAACTAAGGCGTGCCCCCCTCTGATGGGCGGTGCTAGGACAGGGCTCATCATACCTGAAAGCTGTTGTCAGAGCACAGGGTATTTGATAATGTGCTGTTTATTAAATGATTGTGTTAAAAAATAACAAAGAACTACACTCCCTTAACATAGGTGACAATGGTGTGACTGGGACAATGTATGAGGTCACTGGCAGCGGGTCCAATATCTAACTCTAATGCACAAACTGACTTCGTGGAGCCCATTCTGTGTGGAGAGACGCCTTGTCCCACCTTGACACAGGGGTGTGGGGGTAGAGATGTGCCATGGTCCTGCCTCAACTAGATGATGGGACAGACTTAGTAGACTTCCTAGGGGAGGCCTTACCCTCTCTGAGGGTGTGGGGGGGGCAGGAAGGGAGGGGAAACTGGGATTGAATGTAAAAGATAAATTAATAAGTTTTTTAAAATGTAAAAAAAAAATTAAGCAGAAAAAATAAGGAGATAATTTCTTCCCTGGCTTTTAAAATAGAAGTGTTTTAGTGTTACAGGAAATATAAGACTTGGATGTGGGAGATGAAAACAAATGATAGCAGATATAAATACCAAGTGTCACCATGAACTTGGACCTCACATTTCCTCAGTTTGCTTAGATAGTACCCTGCAGGTTTCCAGTGTGACATCCCTGACACTTAAATGTTCAGAAAACAATAGCTGCTGCCAGCTAATACTTACCTAATAATTGGGATTCAGCAAGCAAACGGTTTTTAGAGTATTAGATGAGTCCTGCCTTAGGTGTCTAAGTTTAGATAGAAAAGACGGATTCCGAATGAGTCTTTGCAGGCTGGTAGTACTTAGTGGCGCCTGGAGAAATGTTCCTGTGGGCGAGGGCTAGGATCTTGTCTGGATCAGACCCTTGGGTGCCAGAAAAACCTTGGCTGCATGAGAAGGACCTGTTGACAGCCTCTGAATGGACCTGCACACCCCTTATTCACACATTTTCCAGATTATGAAGTTTAGCCGCCTGCATTTCACTTCTAATTTGTTGGCGCCTACAGACTGGCCTTCCTGGTTAATCTCCCTACTTCCTTTCTGGTGCAGTTTCTGCTTTAAGTGCCAGTTTAGCAAATGCACTCTGTCCTAGCCTGTGGCTGCTGTCGCTGGAAGCATGTTAGAGAGTCACTTGGACTCTTGGACTGGAGCTGGAAGACTTGAGTTGTATTCTGTCAGAGATCCCTAGCAGCCAAAGTCTTTCAGTAGAGAACTCGTGAGCGTCACCCTGGAAGGAAAGAGAGCAGACAGTTCCTTCCTCAGAGTCATTGTCCTTCCTGCCATAGCTGGTCCCAGCCCATTGTGGCACAGGGAGCATCACTGTGTATATTTAGAGTGGCTCAACCCAGCGCTGGGAAGAGGGGGAGTTTGTAGTTAGGCTCATGTCCCATGTTGCTGCCCTGGAGACAGGCATCGTCCTAGGTTCTGTCTGTGTGCTAAATCCAGTCCATTTGAATGAGGGACCACTCTGTAAGGGTGATTTTTGACTGTAAAGTAATTGCATGGAACCCAAGGGTAGGAGTCAGTAACCATAATTTCAGATATTTAGTTCATAAGTAAGATTGGAATTAGAAACCTGGCTGCAATTCTCCTGCTGTTCTGTCTTGCTCAGCTATGGAGAGATTGCATCCCATGGTACAAGATCCAAAATGACTCTGTTTGGCATGCTGTGGGATCTTTGACTACCAGATAATCCCAGGGTCTGGCTTTGAAAACCTGTATGTGCTGTACATCACCTTTGTTGCTAACCTGGGAGGGCTTAGCCTATAAAGTCCGCCAAGGGCTCTGCTCAATAAATATGGCCAGAGTTAAATCTAGACTGGATGCCTTTATTTTTCAGATCAGATGTTAAGGGGGATAATTGAATTGGGTCAAAACCAGGGACCTTTGTCTCTGTGTCCCTATTAGAATACACTGTTTGAGTAGAAGTGATTTTCCGGTTAGCTGGTGCCTGCAGACAGAAGGGCTCTGGGTGGATGCCACAGAAGATGTGAGGCTCTCTCAGCCTGCAGAGCTGGCCCTTGTACTCTGACCTCGAGGGGATAATTCCAGATAGTGAATGAAACTCTTTGGAATTGTTGTTTTTGAGGAGCGGTAGAGATGAAGAGTTTGGGGAATTACTGAATGAAATTTGGAGTGGGCTTCCGTCACAGGACAACAGAAACAAGACTTTCCCCCGAATCTTGCCTGTTGAACTCCAGAGCAGGAAGGTGGCTGTGGGGATTGAGAAGCAGCTGGAAATGCCCTTGCGGCAGGGATGACAGGGATGTGACACCATCTAAGCCTTCACCTCTGCATGTACTGCCCTAGCTTGTCCCCTGGAAGAAGGTGACCCTCGGGGAATTCGGATCTTTGATTTAGCCTTGACCTGGGGTCAAGAAGCTCTGCTATTTCCTGTTGGTGTGATGTGGCCACAGCCTTTAGTATCTACCTGTCAGCCTTTAGTATCTACCTGTCGGGCTTGGATGCCGCTGCATAGCCACATTGCCGGTGGATGGGGCGGTAGCAAAGTCTGATTCACACCTGCTCGGAGGCTGTGTGTCATCTCAATGGAAGGTTGCTCTACACATGTGTGATGCTGTTTACTTTCCCTGCTCAGCTTAAGTTTTCCCCCATGTCTGTCTTTGTAAAACAAGGTTAAATAAAACAATATTAGAGCTCTTACATTAAAGATTCTACTTGAGCTGGGTGTTGGTGGCACTTGGGAGGTAGAGGCAGGAGGACCTGTGTGAGTTCAAGGCCAGCCTGGTCTACAGAGTGAGTTCCAAGACAGCCAGGGCTACATAGAGAAACTCTTGCCTTGAAAAACGAAAACAAACAGGCAAATAAATAAAAATTATACTTGCTACAGGAAAAAGAACATATTTTTTTTTTTTCAAGTGATTTTTGTCCTCTTATCCACAAAGCAGCAGGGCACTGGACCTTACTCTGCCCTTGGGTACCTCTCTCGTTGTTGGGGTTTTTGGGAGGGCTCCACCCCCCACCCAGTGAGTGTCCATTGGCCAACACTGACAGTCTCTTAAAACAAGGTGCATGAAATACTTTGCTGCAGTGTGAGGACCCGTAAAGAGCAGGTGTGGTGACACACGCCCATAATTGCGGTGCTGGTGGCAGACAGGTGGATGCCTTAGCTCGTCCAGACAGAGTGTGTGTGTTTGTGCGTGTGTGTATGTGTTTGTGTGTGTATGTGTTTGTGTGTGTGTATGTGTGTGTTTGCGTGTGTGTATGTGTGTGTATGTGTTTGTGTGTGTATGTGTTTGCGCATGTGTGTATGTGTTTGTGTGTGTGTGTTTGTGTTTGTGTGTGTATGTGTTTGCACATGTGTGTATGTGTTTGTGTGTGTGTGCGCGCGCGTGTGTGTGCCTGCGCGCGCGCATGCGCGCGCGCACAGGCACACACAAGCACCCGCGCGCTTGTACGCACAGGTTGGGGAGCTAAAGCACTCTAAGTCACAAGTTGCTCAGTGCTGCCACCCCTGCTGCTCCTGACTTGAACATCCCACTTCTAAAACCACCAGTGTCGTGGTTTAACATTCATTTAAAACCGCCAGTGTTGTGGTTTAACATTCATTTACTTATTTGTGCGTGTTTGGCTGGGGACTGGCAATGGTGCAGACCACAGACTGCACGTGGAGGTCAGAGGGCGGGCTGTGAGAATTGGTTCTTTTTCTGTGTGGGTTATTTCCCATCTTAAGTTTTTGGGGCAGAGAGGCAGTGCTGGATAGGGAACCAGCTTCATACAGCTGGGCAAGGCTCTGTACTGAACACATCCCGGCCCTGGCATTTTAAATTACATCTGTTTAAGCAGGACTAGCCTTAGCCTTACTGTGAAGTTACTCATTCAGCAGAGGGTCTTCTCTTTGTCGAAGGACCGCTACAGGACAGTGCTGCACGTCACTGGGATCGCTGCCTCCTTGGGTTCAAGTGGGAAGCACCGTCCGTGGGCAGGAAGTCGGGACACTGCAGGGCGGTGCACAGTGAGGCGATGAGGCTTGTTTCTGTAATAACAAAGCAGCTTCAGCCGAGTGTCTGAGTGGAGAAAACGGAGCCGGCAGACACCGAGTGCAGGTTAGCGAGGGAGGGAGATAGGTGTGCATGGCTTCGTCTAGGGGCATGGGCGGCTCCTCCATGACTGTATTCTGCTGGAATGAAGGCTTCCCATCTGGTGTTGACTCAGCCCTCCCTACCCCAGTGGACTTTCACTGCCCAAGCCTGTAGCTGGCGTGACTCCTGACTCACTTTAAAAGCTTCCTCTTTGCTGCGAAGTCTCATGTGGAGCATAGTTCAATTCACTGTTCACTATGGGTGTTGCAGCCTGGGCGGGAGGGTTCTGGGGCAGGGAGGTGGAGGTGGAGCCAGTTGCCACTGGGACTTGGAAGAGGCAGTTCAGTTCCCTCCAGCTCATGGGTCATGGGATTTGCTTGTCTGGGAGGTAGACTGCTGTCATTTTACAAATACCCAGTTATCTGTACAAGTGAGTGCGATTTTTATAATTTGAGCACATTTTTTTCGGAACCCTTATGGTGAATATTAATCTTTTGTGCCCTCACTAGAAGCAGGTGACTTCAGGGAGCTGCCCACGCGCCCGGCGGCCACCCTGTGTCTCATGAAGGGCCTTTAGAAAGGAGAGGCCTGTCAGAAGCAGAGAGCCTGCAGGTGGCGTTCACGTCTATCTTGTGTGCTCACATATGTGAGCCCCTGCTTCCCTGTGATAGCATGCTAGATGATCTCCAAGATGGTTTCACTCGCAGACATAATGGTACAGCCACAGCCACAGAGACAGAAGACCAGACACTGACTGACGCCAGGCACTGTGGGTAGAGCAGCTCGATGGGGCGAGGGAAACGTGCCTGCCTTCTGTGGGCTGTGACTTTGACCATGGCACTGGCTCCCTCTCCCTGCTATATGCTCGCTCGCTTCATTTAATCTGACCTTACTTCCTCTCTTGGTGAACAAGCCAGGGTAGGCGGCACCAGTCTCTCAGTTGGATCTTCGCTGTACTTCCTCTAGCTCTTCCTGGCAAGCCTGCCTGTTGAGAGGAACTCTAGGCTTCAGTTTCTCTCACAGTTTGCATCTCATATTTATCGGTACTTTCTTTCTGTGCTTGTGTGTGGTGTGTGGCATGTTCTCATGTGAATGTGCTGCTGTGAGAGCATACAAAGGCCAGAGGAGGGTGTCAGGTGTCTTTCTGCTGTTCTTTGCCTTTTTTTTCTAGAGACTGGCTAGGTTGGCTGTCTGGCCATTGAGCTCCTGGGATCTGCCTGTCTCTGCCCCATCTGCCTGGGCACACAGAGCCGGGCCTGCCCAGAAGCAGTCTTACTTTTAATGAGCCATCTTCTCAGCCATAGTTGTTATCTTGATTGATGAATTCATTACTTTTTGGGCAACAAGAGAGGTTCAGGGTCCAACAGAGATCTACAGCTCAGTGTAGAACACTTGCATGGGACTCTAGGTTTGACCTCTAGCTCTGCAAAAAGAGGAAAAGTTCAGTCGGGTCTGGAGAAGTAGGAAGTTTAGCTGTCGAGTAGACAGCGGTGTAAGCCTTCCATATGGAGAAGGTAAATCTTTTTGATGGCTTGTCAGAGTGACCATCCGTCATCACAAGTTTGTGGCTGTGCTAGGGAGAAAGCGGGGGTTAACCCATGGGACACAGACCTAGGCTTCAACCCCGCTGTGTGGGGTGGCGCTTGGTATGCCGGAGTGTTTCAGGGCTCCCAGAGTCTAAGGCTGAGTGCTGGTACTGGAGTGAACCATCGTGGGCTCTACTCCAGGTGGAAGTTAAAGCCGTAAGTGCCCACCCCGGTCCTCTGCACTTGCAGGTTCCCTGTGGGCATTTCCTGCCCTGGTAGCATTTAGTGTTTAGATACAGATAGGTATTAACAGACTACTATGCAAAAAAGTTCTGTTGTAGTGTGTTTTTTAAGACGGTCTGTCTTTGTGTAACCCATCCATCTGCTTCTGCCTCTGCCTCCTGAGTCTGGCATCACAGGTGTTAGTCCCCTCGCAGCTCTACTCTCTTAGACTGAGGGTTGTTCACGTGGTCGGTCTTCCTGCTCTACTTGTGCACAGCACCTTGAGAGTCAGCATCATCACCGGCTGTAGCTGACTGACCATACGTCTTCCTTTTAAAAGTGTGTTGTGTGAGTGTTGTATGAGCTGGACAGATGGCTGGAGGAAGGTCAGGAGCACTGGCTGCTCTTCAGAGAACCTGGGCTTTATTCATTCACCAATAAGAGAAACATATTTACAGAGTGACATCTCCCATCAATACCCATTTATGTCTGTGTTCATGTTCATCTGTGTTCCCCTCAGTGTGTGTATTTGACACAGGATCTCACTGCCCTCTCTGTATGATGGAAGCCGGGAGTTCATACTGACCCTGTTAGAGTCCCCACATATTCTCACTTCCTTCCCACCCTTCCTACGCCTGCGCCATCCCACCCCTCCATCCTCAGCCTGCTCCCAAGCACAGACACCTTTGTTCTGTCACCACAGCGTGTGAGCTCTGATTCCTTTATTCTTTGGCCTAGAGAAAGTGCTAGATAAACCTCCAGGGCTTTCTTCCCAGGCTGCCCTTGTCTCACTGGTTAAACTGACTTCCTGGCTTTACGCTGGTAGTTCTTTTGCCTTGTCAAGCTCTCCCCGTAGGTTTGTTTCTGTAGTTATCCAGTACTGACCCTGATAACTCCACTTGAGCCTTTGAGGACACCTGAACAAGACTGTTGAAGTGCACAAGCAACAAGAAAGGTTTGGTCGAAGAGTAGAAGGAAAGCCTGACAAGGGCGGCTAGGTCACCTTACTGCAGCTGGCGTGCAAGGGTCACCTGGAAACAGGGACCTGGAGGTGACAGCCTGGGTGTGGGCTCCCGTGTGTCTGATAGCCGAACCCTTGAAAGAGCTTTGTGTTGCAGAAAGAAGAAATCTGTTCCTGAAGTGGAGGGCGGCCGCTAAGATGGCGCAGCCATCGGGTTATCACTGGGTGTCCCTATGACCTGAGTCTGATGGAGGCCAGAGCTTTTCTCTAGGACCCCACAGTAGAGGTGGCTTCTTCCTGCCTGAGGAGGGATATTTGAGCAGAATTAGGCAAACCATTTTCAGACTACTTAAATACGTGAAGGTGATTAAAACCAAGCATTAAAATCTGCATTTCATGCCTGCTAAGAGACGATCAAATAGTAGGTGGCATAAAGGGTTAAGTGTTTTTGAAAGCCATTTAACAGAAAATGGGATTAAATAGGATCTTCACAGGGTTAGTTTGTTAAACCTTAATACAATGATAGGAGAAAAAAGAACCAATTAAAATTGGTTAAGATAATTTTCTACCCTGTCTCAAAACCAAAATAAATAAATACATAGATATATTTTTCCTAGTGGGTGTTGGTGGCACACGCCTTTAGCCCCAGCCAGCACTTGGAAAGCAGAGGCAGGCAGATCTCTGTGAGTTTGAGGACAGCCTGGTCTGTAAAGTTCCAGGACAGGTTTCAAAGCTACACAGAAAAATTTTGTCTCAAAAATCAAAAACAAAACAAAAAAGTTTTTTTTTTTTAAACTAATTTTTATAAAATGGAAAATAGTGTAATTCATTAAAAAAAAAAGCCATTTCATTTTCAGCTGTTACATCTTGACAGAGCATACCAGTACGCAGTGAGCGCAGAGCACAGCAGTGAGCAGTGAGCACAGCAGTGAGCGGTGAGCACAGCAGTGAGCACAGCAGTGAGCAGTGAGCACAGCAGTGAGCGGTGAGCACAGCAGTGAGCAGTGAGCATAGCAGTGAGCAGTGAGCACAGCAGTGAGCAGTGAGCGCAGAGCACAGCAGTGAGCAGTGAGCACAGCAGTGAGCAGTGAGCGCAGTGCACAGCAGTGAGCAGTGAGCACTGCTGTGAGCAGTGAGCACTGCAGTGAGCAGTGAGTGCAGTGCACAGCAGTGAGCAGTGAGCACTGCTGTGAGCAGTGAGCGCAGAGCACAGCAGTGAGCGGTGAGCACAGCAGTGAGCACAGCAGTGAGCAGTGAGCACAGCAGTGAGCAGTGAGCACAGCAGTGAGCAGTGAGCGCAGAGCACAGCAGTGAGCAGTGAGCGCAGAGCACAGCAGTGAGCGCAGAGCACAGCAGTGAGCAGTGAGCGCAGAGCACAGCAGTGAGCACAGCAGTGAGCAGTGAGCACAGCAGTGAGCAGTGAGCGCAGTGCACAGGAGGAGGAGGAGGTTTCCCTCTCCCAGTGGCATTGAGAGCTGTGGTACTGAGCGTGTGATACAGCTGGGTTAGGTTTGCTTGGGAAGGCATCTTAGGAGGTAGAAAACATTTCTGAGAGTCCAGGGATTTCATCCTGAACATTAATTAAAACAATACAAAGTTAGTATGTATGCAAATGATCATTGTAAATTTATTCACTCTATGAAAATAATGTTTATTACAATTAACATATTCAATAAACTCATCTGTTAGTGTGATCTTTGATATAAAACACGAAAATCACAAGTAAACTAAAAATGGAACCAGTGGGGTTATAGCAATCAGGTATGTCCCGGGACAAGAATTGAAATGACGACATGGGCAGTTCAGTGCACGCGTGAGACTTACAGGTGGATCCCCCCCCCAGTGTCTCAGTGTGAGACTTACAGGTGGATCCCCCCCAGTGTCTCAGTGTGAGACTTACAGGTGGATCCCCTTCCCGAGTGTCTCAGTGTGAGACTTACAGGTGGATCCCCTTCCCGAGTGTCTCAGTGTGAGACTTACAGGTGGATCCCCCCCCCAGTGTCTCAGTGTGAGACTTACAGGTGGATCCCCCCCCAGTGTCTCAGTGTGAGACTTACAGGTGGATCCCCCCCCCAGTGTCTCTGTGTGAGACTTACAGGTGGATCCCCCCCCCAGTGTCTCAGTGTGAGACTTACAGGTGGATCCCCTTCCCGAGTGTCTCAGTGTGAGACTTACAGGTGGATCCCCCCCAGTGTCTCTGTGTGAGACTTACAGGTGGATCCTCCCCAGTGCCTCAGTGTGGCCCCATGGCTGACTTGATGGCTGGAGTTCTGTGGGGTCCAGAAAGCCCGACTGCTGGTCCGTGTGCTCTCCAATGGCTGTGGTGTAGTTGCCGGCACGCTCCCTTCCCAAACACCCATTTCTCCTGGTCTATACAGAAGTTCGGTCCCCTCACAGTAGAGTGGAAGGAGCTGTGTGGTTCCCCTGAAAGACACCAAGAGCTGGTACCCAGTCAGTGGCTGTCTAAAAGACCCGTTTCCTTCAGGGTTTTAAGAGTGGTTATTTTTGGTGATATTTGAAAGAAACAAGCATGAACTGTAGGTGACCCTTTAGTTCTACCTCGAGGCTTTCCTGTTAGACAGCCCTTAAAATCCGGGCTTTGTGCCTTCAGCTTTCTGAGCTCTGTGCTGCTGTTACAGCCATGGGCCAGAGTCCACTGCTCAGCCTCTGAAGAGAGCCAAGAATCTTCTGTTGCTTCCAGTATTGCTGAGAACAGCAAGTAATAGTGAACCTTAATAGTACTGAGAAATACGGAACAATATGGCCGTCAATGTAAACCCTTTAAAATACATGCTACACATTTCGGCAGAGCTAGTTTTAGATATTAATACAAATGCAGTGATAAGAAGCAATACATTTGCCTAACTGCCTAACATTCTAGAAACCTCGGGGAGCCGGCAGTGGTGGTGCCGCCTTTAATCCCAGCACTGCAGAGGCAATGGCAGAGGCAGGTGGATCTCTGTGAGTTCAAGGCCAGCCTGGTCTACAAATCCAGGACAGTCAGGACTACACAGAGAAACCCTGTTTCAAACAAAGAAGAAAGAAACCTCTAGTATTAGGGCAAATGGAAATGTGGGTTTGAGTGTGACGGCGAAAACAGGCAGGCATACAGAGCCAACATATTTATTTGCCAGGTAGGCCAGACTGTGGGCGGGGGAGGGCTGTGAGAGCACACTTTGTCAGAGCCTTGTTCTGGCGCTTACTCTGTCCTGGGGAGAAACGAGCACCCCTCTGTGTGACTTTCTGGGGTAACCTTGCTGGTGGAAGTGGAGGGCAGAGCTTGAGTGACAGCCTGTTTCCCTGAAGACTAGGGAGGAGCTTGTTCTGCGTTTCCAGCTCCTAGTGGCTACCAGCGTTCCGTGGTGTTACCTGGTGTGTGCTCTCCCGCCATCCTCTGTCTTCATGTGGCCTTTCCTCCTTCCTGCTGCTGTGCACACCAGTCTTACTGGCTTTAGGGCCCATCCTGTTACAGTATGTGACCTCATGTTAACTTGGTTATATCTGCGAAGACATTGTTTCCAAGTAAAGTCATGTTTTGGGGGAACTTCATTCCAGTACTACACCTTCTAACAACCTAGCTATTACGTCTGTGGGACGTGGACAGTGATGGAGTTACTCTCAAAGGGTTGCTCTGAAGACTGCACCCTGACACAAAGTGTCTGACTGGCAAATGCCAGCAGAGATGGCCTGCCTACCAGGACCATTTGCAGCTAGCTGTCTGAGAATGCTAAGTATCTTCGCGTCTCACTGTCCAGCACGAGTCTTCTGTCCCCTGGCTGTCTGGGGTCATCAGGCAGGGCTGTCCCTTATGATGATTGGGGACATGCCAGTTGCCACCTCAGTGGACCAGCCTTGGATCTGACCAGGAAATTTACAGTTTTTTGTTTTGTTGTTTTAACCATGAGATTTTCACAGTAGTGGTATTTACTACAGTATATACAGAAGTGTAACTGTTGACAAACGTCCACACTCCGAGAAACCTGTAATGCAGTATGCTGCCTCCATCATGGAGGTTTTAAGAGAGTGTTACTGTGTTGGACTGAATTGGTGTTTTTCTTTCTGCTTGTAGCGAAGCCATTCACACAGCTTGTGAAGGACATGCAGCTTCATCGGGAAGACTTCGAGATCATCAAAGTGATTGGAAGAGGGGCTTTTGGTGAGGTAAGAGGGACCCTCTGCTTGGCACGGCATTGCCGGCCTGGTACTTCCTAGACACCTGTCCATTGGCATCGTCTGGGGAGCTCTGAGTGGGTAAACTCTGAAACAGAAGTAAGAAAACAAAGTTTATTGTTGGTGAATTACCCTGTATATTTTGGGGCCCCCAAAAATAGTTGAAGATAATATAAATAAGTTTTCAATTGGTTGGTTGAAATTTCTTTTTGGAATTCTCCCTCTCCCCTTTTCTGTTCTTTATTGCCGTGAAGGGGCTCAAGATCTCATACAGCCCAGGCTGTCCTTGAACTGCGCAGTTGAACTTTTGATCATTTCGTTTTTGCCTCCCCAAGTGCCGGGATTCCTGGCTCTTGACATTTTCCAAAAACTGTAGAAGGGGCTGAGTCAGATTTACTCTGGGGCATCAGTGCCTGTCCTGTATGTCTGTCTGTCCTGTCCTGTCTGTTCTGTCTGTCCTGTCTGTCTGTCTGTCCTGTCCTGTCTGTTCTGTCTGTCCTGTCTGTCTGTCTGTCTGTCCTGTCCTGTCCTGTCCTGTCCTGTCCTGTCCTGTCCTGTCCTGTCTGTCCTGTCCTGTCTGTTCTGTCTGTCCTGTCCTGTCTGTCTGTCCTGTCTGTTCTGTCTGTCCTGTCTTGTCCTGTCCTGTCTGTCTGTCCGTCCTGTCTGTCTGTTCTGTCCTGTCTGTCCTGTGCTGTCTGTCCTGTCCTGTCTGTCCTGTGCTGTCTGTCCTGTGCTGTCTGTCCTGTCCTGTCATCCTGTCTGTCCTGTCCTGTCATCCTGTCTGTCTGCCTGTCTGTCCTGTCCTGTCATCCTGTCTGTCTGTCTGTCCTGTCCGTCCTGTCTGTCCTGTCTGTCTTGTCCTGTCCTGGAGGAACTTTTTATTTGAAGGAGCCACAAGTAAAACCTGAATTCCACATGAAGTCAGATTCTTGATGGTGTGAGTGAGTGTGTGTGTTTGTAGTGAGGTGCAGAGAAAGTCTGGTAGAGTCACCCAGCTTCCACCCAGCTTACGTCCGCCTGCAGAGGTGAGGAGCCCACCAGGGCCAGCTGCACCGTAGCCACAGCACCCCTGCCTGAGGGAGGAAGCATCAGGTGGGAACAGGATTGATAGGTAAATGAAAGAAGGAAAATTCCTTTGCCAAAATAGTTATCATGTATGCCCTTGGCAGGGGGTGCTGAGAATTTGTTGCAAAACTGAGAGTTTTTAACGCGTTTCAGAGACGACACGTAGCAGTATAGGCTCCTTCCAGGCGAAGAGAATCAGACATCCCAGGCTGGGCCCTGTCCTTTGTCTTCTCCATTCTCTCCCTTTCGTGTTGTGATGCTGGGCTCAGCGCAGGGCCTCACAACTTTTTTTCTTCTTTTGCATTTCTGGTGTTTGAGGCAGGGCAGGGTGTCTCTCTATGTAGCCCTTGCTGTCCTGGAAATCTCAGAGATCCTCTTGCCTCTGTCTCTGAATGCTGGGATTAAAGACGTATACCACCATGTCTGGCTATTTGTTGTTGTTGTTGTTGTTTTAAAGGTTTATCTCTTTGGTTTTGTGTGTGTGTGAGTAAGGCTATATGAATTTATGCACACTGTGTATATACAGGTGCCCCTGGGGGCAGATCTTCTCAAGAATTTGGGCCACCTGGTATGGGTGCTGGGAACTGAATCTGGGTCCTCTATGAGAACAGTTTTTAACTGCTGAGCCTTCTCTTCAGCCCCTTGGCCTTATAACTTTTACCACCTCCACCCCACTCCCATAAGGTGTAGTAGCCCATGCCTGTAATGCAGCGTTGGGAGACTAAGGCAGGAGGATTGCCATGAGTTTATGTCCAGCCTGGGCCAGATAATCCTATCTCAAAAAACAACAAAAAACAAACAAACCCCTCTTCTCTTTGTGTACTCCTGGTTGTCTGTTGGTGGCCTATCTTTCCAGGTCCCTGTGGCCGGGGAGCTGAGCCCAGCCCCCTTTCTCAGCCTCCCAGCCAATCTGCTTGTTTTCCTGTGCCCATACACTCTTAGGCTCCCCTGCCATAAACTAAACGTTTGGCTTCTGGCTGAGGTTGCCCAGCCTTATGTCCCTGCAGTGTGCCAATCTTTGTACCTGTCTCTGTAAGCACTGAGCAAGTCACAGAAGGTGTGGACAGCTGCCAGCCATTGTTGGGAGAAATATGTTCTTCCTATGATCCGTTTGTTTATGGGTGTTTATGTGTGTTTATGGGTGGAAGAGCACAGGGTGCTGGTCATCCTGAGTCTTTGATGTGTTCCCATCAAATTGGAGGCCTTGGCATGTCCTTGTCTGTCATTTGTGATCACAGCCCTCAACTCCTCTCTTCAGCTCCCCGGAAAGTACATTCTGGGTCAGGCTGTTACTTGCCACCAATCTGCCTGTCTGCTTTGCAGCACCGCCTGAGACCCTGTCCTCAGGCAAGAACACACAGATCCAGTGTCCTAGTCAGGGTCGCCATTGCTGTGATGAGACCATGAGCAAAGCAAAATGGGGAGGAACAGGTTTATTCGGCTTAGACTTCGCATCATAGTCCATCATTGAGAGATGTCAGGACAGGAGCTCACACAGGGCGGGGACCTGGAGGCAGGAGCTGATGCAGAGGTCATGGACGGTGCTGCTCACTGGCTTGCTCCCCATGACTTGCTCAGCCTGCTTTCTTATAGAACCCAGGTCCTTCCTACATCATTCACTAATTAAGAAAATGGCATATAGGCTACCTACAGTCAGATCTTATGGAGGCAGTTTTCTTAATTGTGTTTTCTCCTCAGATGGCTTTAACTTGTGTCAAGCTGACATAGAACTCTCCAGCACCTGTGTGCAGAGGGGTCTCTGGGTAATGACTGTTGTGGGGTCAGGGCGTGCTTATCTGCTGCCCCCTCTCCCTCACAGGAGCAGCCTTGTATAGGGGACTCTGTGACAGGAACTCTGTCCCCTGCCCAGAAGCCGGCTTGGGACACGTGCCTGAGGGGTTATGGAGCCAACAGCTGACTTGGCCCTGGGCAGCCCTGGGATCTCACAGAAACCTCCCACTGCTGGCCACAGTAGTGTGGCACCTGTTGTCTGGGATGGATCAGAGTGGGAGCCAGGCTTGAACCTGTGAGCCCAGCTCTCTGTGCCTTCCTGGAGTCACATTAAAACCAGATGAACACAATTGTAAGAAACCACTTCACTCTAACTATGCTGCAAGCAGCACGGCCCTGGTAGCCCCTTCTCCCAGAGTCTTGTGTGCGTGTGTGTGCGTGTGTGGGCATGTGGGTGGTGGTGCTGGAGAGAGGATCCAGGGCCTTGCAAGTGAGTTAAGTGAAGGGCCCCTTAGCCACTTCCCAGCCCGAGTGACTGTTTGTCAAAGGGACCGTGTTTTCCACTCACAGTAGAACATACATACAGTCCATGCAGTTCATTTAAAACAGGGGTTTGTTTTTTATTTTATTTTTGTCTCCTTTTTTTCTTCCGGCACAGAACTAGCATGAAATCTTAACTTTGTTCTCATGTTCCACGGTTAATCTTTAATACTTCATCAAATTCCTCTGCTGACATGTCTAATTTCAGACATAGTTTTAGAATGGTAACCGTGTGTGGGGTTGGGGGATAGTACAGGCCAAAGGTTGACATCACCTGTTTTCTACGTGTTCTTAACAGGCGTTTTGTTCTGACAAACATGTCCTTCCATGCATTTCACTGACTGTTTTGTATGTCCCCAAACATTAGTTTGTGCAGGATGGGCATCTTGTGGGCCTGGGGTCTGTCCGGCAAGAGTCCTGATGCCATGGGTCTTGTTCTCGTCATCTTCACAGTGTCGGGTTTTTCTGAAGGAGCTGCTCTGCCGCCTCTGCAGCAGGACAGTTTCTGTAGTGAAGCCCTGGCTTCCAATGGCAGTGCCTCATCACCAGCAGTGGGCCTGCCCCCCCAGCTGCCCCCACAGGAACTCACTGCAGGCACTGTTTTCTGTTTGCTCAGATTGCAGCAAGCGTGGCTGTTGGTTTCTAAGCTGTAGCTACAGAGCACAGGAAAGACCATCATGAGGGGCCACCGGTGCTGATACTGTGGGGAGCATTGCAGTGCAGGGAGTGTGTCCTTGACTCAGACGGCCTGGGGTCCGCTCAGGGTATGCTCATCGTGGAAGAGCCATTGTCACCCAGGGAAGACATTGAATTTGGCTGTAGGCTTTATGTTTTAATGTAGGCTTTGAAAGCTTGTGCCCGAGAGTGAGACCCCACCATCTCTTGGGCTGTCATTCAGACCCTCCCAGCATCCTAACCACTGACCAAGTGTTTATAGTGCTCAGCATCGTTCCCAGCACATGACACATGTTGGGACGCATGCGTTCTCATGGTCTCTTGGTGGCATTGTGATGTGGGCGCTATTTAAGAAAGTAGGGAAGTAGGTGGTTTCATCAAAGAACTTTTTTTCCATGGCTGTTATGTTCAAAGAGACGCTTGCCAGAGGGTAGCTCACAGTGCCTTGAAGGAGATGTAGATTGGTGGACGAGGAGGCATCTGTAGAACGTGTAAATCAGTGGCACATCTTGATGCTACTCATCATGATGCAGTTCGTTCAGGATGCGGCAGAGCCTGGAAGGCCGGGAAGACTCCTGAAGGAGGTGGCGGTACAGTCATGCCTGAAGTGTGCTCTTAGCCTTTTTGTTGTAGAGTATGAGACCCAAAGAGTGAATCGTTTGTGATACTCTAGCCCCCACATGCCGCCTGACTCTGTGGAGCACAGATTCTGATGAGTGACTGTAGGGGCTGACAGGGAAGGTGTTCATGGGCAGGTGGCGGAGGCGGAGGCGGAGGCGGAGGGGGAGGCGGGAGGAGACCCTAAGTGCAGGGAGAAAGGGCCGTTTCTTTTCACTGAAAATCTTCAAACGTTGCCCCAGTGGAAGGCGGTGAACTCCGGTTCCCATCGCTTAGTGCTGAAGTGTTTTTTACAACTGAGCCAGGTGGTCCCATCCAAGCTACAGTGTAAAGCCAAGTTTTGTTGTTTAAAAGGCAAATGTTTCTTTATATAGACGACTTCTCTGTTTTTGACTTCTCGTTTCTCGGAGTTCCCAGGCAGTTAGGATTGCCATTTAAATGTCCAAGGCTTTTGAACCATTAACTAAATTTTTGTTAAATTCAAATTTATATTCTAGGTTGCTGTTGTCAAAATGAAGAGCACCGAACGAATTTATGCAATGAAAATTCTCAACAAGTGGGAGATGCTGAAGAGAGCAGAGGTATGTGTGGCGTGCAGTGAGTGGGGTGTGTACACCTGGCTGGCCGCACTGGTCACTGCAGCCACCCGAGACGCTCCAGCCACCACCACTGTCCTCTTCCATGTGCACATGAAACCAGCCCTTGGTTGGGAGCCTTCATGTCCGCATAGTGCAGATACCTCTGTTCCCTCTTTGGGGTGGTAGAAACGAAGGATCAGGTAAAGGGTCTGGTGGAAGGAACTGCTTGGCCCCCTTGACATCCTTCCTTTCGTCCCTGAATCCCCACGCCCGGCCTCCGGTTCAGCCCTCCTAAGTGCCAGGTCATCTCCTCTGGGCTCCGGTCCATCCAGCATGCTCACTCCTCTCCTCTCCTTACTCTGCCAGGCTCCCTTGGCTCCCCCTCTTTGCAGATCCCACCTCTGGCCAGGCGCCTTAACTTGCCCAGGGCAGGCAGCTGGGCTTCAGTGGGGCTGCAGCCAGTGGCCGTGCTCTGCCTGTGCTGTGGGAAACTTCCTGATGGACACACACACACCCCCTTTGGAAGACCTTCTGTAGTTTCTAATGTCTCTGCATCTCACTACTCAGACCTTTCCTGTCACTTGTTGCATGTTTTGTCATTGGTAGCTACCACCTGGGGCAGGTAATAATATGCAAAACCCTTGGGGGGGGAGGGGAAGGGAGGGAGGTTGGTTTGGGGAAGAAAGAGTCTTGCTATGTAGCCCTGGCTGGCCCAGAACTCAGCATTATTAGGTCAGCCTCTAAGTCAGAGAGATCTTCCTGCCTCTGCCTCCCAAGTGCCACCACTTGGGCAATGGCTAGGTCTGTCTAGCCTCAGATTTTGTGGACTGGGGAATGTTGGCCATTCTCCCACAGACACTTCATGCTCCTGATGCCTAAACTGTCAATGTGCGGCTCTCCTCCAGTGTTCATCTCCTCTTTGTGACATAGTCCCACACGTTGCTCAAGAAGTGAGTGTAGGTTGCCTGAGTTGTCCCTATTTCTCAGGTACCTGGTGCCCCGTGTGCATCCCCAGCCTCGGAATGATACCCAGTGGCTTCCCTCCATTCTCTCGATGCTTTCTGTCCCCACATATTTTGTGTTGTGTTTGCCTCCTGTTGCTGTGATAAAACACTGACCACAATCAG
The DNA here is from genome assembly GCF_943737965.1 of Phodopus roborovskii. Taxonomy (NCBI): domain Eukaryota; kingdom Metazoa; phylum Chordata; class Mammalia; order Rodentia; family Cricetidae; genus Phodopus; species Phodopus roborovskii. The sequence goes on along the minus strand of NW_026126516.1, from coordinate 11,226,694 downwards.
CTTAGGGAGCGAAGGGTTTGTTTGGCTATCATTTCCCTGTCACGGTCCTTCGTTAAAGTCAGGACAGGAACTGAATTGGAGATGGTGGAGGATCTCTGCTCACTGTCTTGCTCTCCATGGGTTGCTCAGCCTGCTTTCTTACAGAACCCAGGGTCACAGCCCACAGTGAGCAGAGCCTCCCACAGCACTCAGTGATCAAGAAAACTCCCCACAGGTGTGCCCACAGTGAGCAGAGCCTCCCACAGCACTCAGTGATCAAGAAAACTCCCCACAGGTGTGCCCACAGTGAGCAGAGCCTCCCACAGCACTCAGTGATCAAGAAAACTCCCCACAGGTGTGCCCACAGTGAGCAGAGCCTCCCACAGCACTCAGTGATGTGTCCACAGGCCAGTCTGGTTGATGGAGCCAGTTCCTTGGTTGAGGTCCTCCTTCCCAGATGATTCTAGCTGGTGTCAGGTTAACAAAAGCACTAACCGACCGACGTGCTCTGGCAAATATGGGAATTACTGAGGCAGCTGAGGAAAAAGCAGCATCTGGGGATCCATTAGTGTGGGAGTGGTCCAGAGCGTGGTGGGAGAGCCCGTTTAAGACTTGCTACAGCTGATTCAGGTTGTCACACAGCTTCAGTTGAAGTGGCCACTGAGAAGAGGCTGAAATATTGTGTGAGTGTGTGTGTCTGTGTGTTTTTTTATCTATGTGTGCACGCATGTGTCTGTGTGTGTTTGCATGTGTGTGTGTGTGTGTGCTTGTGCTTGCTAACTTACAGGCCAAAAGCCTTTTTACCCGTGTGCTCACAGCCATCAGGGTTGCTATAGAAGTGTCCCCTGGTTGTGGTTGTTAATCAACAGACTGAATAAACAGTCTTTCACATCAGGAAGTGGCCTTGTCCCCATCTTGCCGGCCATGTTCTCAGAGGGAGGTGTGCATTTGGGCACCGTGTGAGCCACACACAGGGCATGTGAAAAGGCTATTAGTAAAGGGTGTGAGGATGTGTTGCAGTGGATGGTGAGGCGTGCAGCTGAGAGCAGCCACTGACTCCGTGTGTGCATCACTTCAGGGTGACCCCAGGTGTGGGCCACAGAGGTGTGGTCATTGGGGAAGGCATTTGTGTTCTCTGTGACCACTGCCCTTACCTTGGGCTGCAGACAGGAAAAGTGCAGATATATTCAGCCTCTTGGCTTCTGCAGAAGTCACTGTGGACAGCGAAGCCATTTGGTTCCAGGTGAGGTAAAAAGATCAGGTTCCAGGCAGTCAGGAGGACTGGGGTACAGTCAGGACAGGGGTACAGTCAGGAGGACAGGGGTACAGTCTACAGTCAGGACAGGGGTACTGTCTACAGTCAGGACAGGGGTACTGTCTACAGTCAGGACAGGGGTACTGTCTACAGTCAGGACAGGGGTACTGTCTACAGTCAGGACAGGGGTACTGTCTACAGTCAGGACAGGGGTACTGTCTACAGTCAGGACAGGGGTACTGTCTACAGTCAGGACGGGTACTGTCTACAGTCAGGAGGACAGGGGTACTGTCTACAGTCAGGAGGACAGGGGTACTGTCTACAGTCAGGACAGGGGTACAGTCTACAGTCAGGACGGGTACTGTCTACAGTCAGGAGGACAGGGGTACTGTCTACAGTCAGGACAGGGGTACTGTCTACAGTCAGGACAGGGGTACTGTCTACAGTCAGGACGGGTACTGTCTACAGTCAGGAGGACAGGGGTACTGTCTATAGTCAGGACAGGGGTACTGTCTACAGTCAGGACTGGGGCACAGTTAGGACAGGGGTACAGTCAGGACTGGGGTACTGTCTGCAGATCATGGTCACAGCAGAGACTACGAGTTTCAGGAATATGTTCTATAGGACATCCCTAGATCAGTGGTTCTCAACCTGTGGGTCCTGACCCCTCTGGGGAGTTAAATGACCCTTTTACAGGGGTCTCCTAAGACCCTCAGAAAACACACTACAATTCACAACAGTAGCAAACTTACTGTTCTGAAGTAAAACAATTTTATGGTTGGGGTCACCATAACGTGAGGAACTATATTTAGGGGTCGCAGCAGTGGACAGTTGGGAACCGCTGCTGTCACGGACACAGACTGACTGTCTGCTCATCCCTCACAGACAGCTTGTTTCCGAGAAGAGCGCGATGTGCTGGTGAACGGTGACTGTCAGTGGATCACTGCGCTGCACTACGCCTTTCAGGATGAGAACTACCTGGTAGGTCTGGGCATGCCGGGCACACCGCTGGGGTCTTTCCCCTTACACTGTTGGCTCCTCCTTGCTGCCACTCGGTGTAAAACTGTGGCGTGGACATCGTCAAGTCAATGCTAACCTACATAAAACAGGGGTTTGTTCAGTTTTATAACCCTCGGGTAGAATTTTTAACACTATAAGCTTTTCAAAGTCTGTACAACATTTTTCTCAAGCCTTTAGTTTACGGCATGACTTGGTTCTTAAAACAGTGTTTTTTGTTTTGTTTTTTTCGTTTTCTATTTTGAATTGTGTATAACAATAAATAACAGTAAGAAACACAGCTGCGAGGTAACGTACCTGTGGTCCCAGCAATACGAAAGCTGAGGCGTTGGATCAGGAGTCTTAGGGAAAAGCAGCATCGTGTGGGGATGTTAGATGTTCCAGCTCTGTGTACGTAACTGTTTCTTCCCTTCTCCTGCGAGGGGACACTCGCTGCCATGCGAGTCTCCAGAGGGCACGAGTCCCTTGGCAGGCTTCTCAGGGTCTCGGGGACTCAGGTACTCCTGAGCCAGCACTCACTCTGACTCGGCGCTCTGTGAGCGCTTTGGAAGTACACCTTCAGTCAGATTTGTTGTCCGCACGCGTGTGGGTTTGAGTGTGGACGGCTGTGAAGCACCTGAAGCACCCAGCTCAGAAGTGACGGCCTTCGGGGCGGCCTTGTTTAGGGTTCCCTCCAGGGTGACTTTGCAGGTGCCCTAAGCTGGCCCTGCTTGGACTCTGGGAAGGAACTTCTGACCAGTGCTTTTGCCTCCGCTGCGGCTGAGCAGGGTGTAATTGCCATTGTCCCCAGCCTCCAAGTGGGGATCTGAGGTCCTTCCGTGTAATGTACCTCCTTTATCTGTTTGCCCTGTGACACTACTTGGTTAAGTGTCCGTTTGCTTACTAATCTTAAGACATCTTAAGACAATCTCTGTTAAACAACAAAAATCCCTGAGATTTGAACACCCAGGATGTGGTAAATGTTTCTGTCATATTTTTTGTTTACAGAGGTGTGTTTTGTCCCGGCAGAGGGCAGCTGGTGCCTGCTGGGTACCCTGTGATACATTAGCTGTGGCCAGCTGTGGCCAGCCTTCTCAGTGACTCGCCTTTGTGAATACCTTCTCCTTAGAAGTGGGTGTCTGGGGCACAGAGGGTGTGGCTGTGTGTTCACAGCCCTCGTACAGATGACAGCAGCCGTGTCAGGGTCCCCGAGCTGGTTTTCGGGGACAGGTGGTTGGTTTGCTCAGTTCCTGATGAGGGGGCATCCCCCAGAGCTCTTCCTCTTCTGGTAGGAACTACTGGAGCTTTGTAGGCAGCATGGGTCTGTCCAAAAGATGACAGTTTTGTTTCAGGGTTCATTCTCACATATCCGTTAGAAATCTCCAGTCACGATGCCAGTTCCCGGGTCAGCTTGTAGGATGTGGCTTTGGTGAGTCAGCGGGCCTGCTGCCTGGGCCAGAGCCTAGAGGAATTGCTGGGTTTGGGAGGGCCCAGGTGCTGGGAGTGGCTGTTGTGGTGCTGATGGCCAGCAGGAAGTCTTGTCAGAGTTAGCCTGTGCACAGACACCAGCTGAAGGAGTCCACTGCCACCCCTGTGTGACAGCAGAGGGTACCAAACTCAGTTTCCTTGGGTCTGTCCTATATCAGCTGTTAGTGTCTTTCAGCAGCTTGTTTTCCAGGAAGCCATCGCTCAGAGCAGCCTTGTTACCGCTGCACTGTAGCTCTCCTTAGACCCCTGGGTAGACGAGAGGCGCCCGGAGCCCACTGTACACAGTGCTGCCTCTCACTCACCCTCTGTTCTACTCGGGGTGCTCTTTCGTTTCTCCTGCTCTCCAAGAGCGTCCTTCGGCAGCCCTGGCTCTCTTCCGGCAGGGTCTCTGGAGTGTCTACCCTCTGTCTTCCGTGTCCACTACTCCCACACAGACTGCCTGCCTGAGTGGCCTCACGGTCTCAGGGATCTCCGCTGTAGCGTTGAGCTTTGGCTACAAGCTCTGCCTTCCCCTCCCTGCCATTGCTCCAGCTACCACACCGCATTTATCTCTTCCCCCCTGGCCTACACACACTCACTCACACTCACACACTCTCATACACTCACACACACTCACACACGCTCACACACATTCACAGTCTCAACTCTCTCACACACACTCATACAGTCTCACACTCACACACACTCACTCACCACTCTCATACACACACACGCTCACACACATTCACAGTCTCAACTCTCTCACACACACTCACACAAGTCTCTCACACTCACACACTCACTCACACTCACACATGCTCACACACATTCACACACGCTCACACATTCACAAGTCTCAACACTCACTCACTCACACTCACACACACTCACTCACACACAGTCTCTCACACAGTCTCTCACACTCACAGTCTCTCACACTCTCACACATTCACACAGTCTCAACTCACACTCACTCACACACTCACTCACACTCACACTCTCATACACACACATGCTCACACACATTCACACAGTCTCAACTCTCTCACACACTCACAGTCTCACACTCACACAGTCTCTCACACACACACACACACACTCACAGTCTCTCACACTCTCTCACATTCACACAGTCTCAACTCACACTCACTCACACACTCACTCACACTCACACTCTCATACACACACATGCTCACACACATTCACACAGTCTCAACTCTCTCACACACTCACAGTCTCACACTCACACAGTCTCTCACACACACACACACACTCACAGTCTCTCACACTCTCTCACACACTCACACTCTCACACACACTCACACACTCTCTCACACTCACACTCTCTCACACACTCACACAGTCTCTCACAGTCTCTCACACTCTCTCACACACTCACACTCTCTCACACAGTCTCACACAGTCTCACACACTCTCACACTCTCTCACTCACTCACACTCTCACACACACTCACACTCTCTCACACACTCACACTCTCTCACACAGTCTCACACACTCTCACACTCTCTCACTCACTCACACTCTCACACACACTCACACTCTCTCACACACTCACACTCTCACACTCTCACACACACTCACAGTCTCTCACACTCTCTCACACACTCACACTCACACACTCTCTCACACTCACACACTCTCACACACACTCACACACTCTCACACACACTCACAGTCTCTCACAGTCTCTCACACACTCACACACTCACACGCTTACACACTCTCACACACTCACACAGTCTCTCACACACTCTCACACTCTCTCACACTCTCACACTCTCTCACTCACTCACACTCTCACACACACTCACACTCTCTCACACACTCACACTCACACACTCACACACTCACACACACTCCCTCTGCCCCACAGGTGTGTTTTCTGCCCTTCCATTGCTCCTCTGCTGTGGTCTCCTTAGTAATACGAACCCTGCTGAGCCAGGACTTTGCCATTTCCTCCGCTCCCAGCCCCACCTCCCAAGGGTATTAACAGGCTAAGTGTAGAGGCGGGGTGTGATGCCAACAGGTAGTTTAGCGCATGCTCCCTCGGGGTTTGTGCGGCAGAGGTTGAGCAGGGTGTGAGGAGCCAGGACTTGCCGTGGGAAGCAGGCTGAGGTGGCCTTCACAGGGTGGGGACACAGGAGGAAGAAGGGCTCTGTGGAGGAGAGGGGACACCTGTGGAAACAGGGTGAGCGTTGTTGGCTGCACTCTAAGACGGGGTGCCCTGGCTTGCTCACCCCCGGCAGGCCACTCTGTGACGGTGGGTTAGTGTCACTTGACTTTGGTAGGGCGGACACCCTGTGTCCTATGCAGACTGTGGGCCCTGAGTGGAGGAGAGGACTGTGTTGAGGACTGGCTCAGGCAGCTGAAGGCTCAGAGTGCAGTTGTCACACAGAGTAGATGTTTCACTGTATTAGATCTCCATGCTAGCTTGCTGAATGTGGTTTCCCTGGCTGGGTTACCCAGGCTGTGTAATTCCTTATATGGCAGTGATTTAAAGTTAGGTTGACATGGAGATGGAGCTGCCTTCTCTGTGTGTCCCAGGCTGAATAGTCCCCAGGAGTGGAGCTGTGGACGGCCACCCTCACTGTGGCCTGCAGTGACCCTCCCGTCCCAGACCTCTCTGCTGGAATGAGACGCTTCCATTGCAGCCTCTGCTGTTCCGGGATTCCCCGGCATGAGCCTCTCAGTGGTCCATGGGAGAGGCTGTCGTTAAGCAGCCTGTCTGTGCAGGCCCACTGTGTTCCTGACAGACACACTGTTTGTGACAGACAGACACACTGTTCCTGACAGACAGACACTCTGTGTTCCTGACAGACAGACACACTGTTCCTGACAGACACACTGTTCCTGACAGACAGACACTCTGTGTTCCTGACAGACACACTGTTCCTGACAGACACACTGTTCCTGACAGACAGACACACTGTGTTCCTGACTGACAGGCACACTGCGTTCCTGACACTGTGTTCCTGACAGACAGACACACCGTTCCTGACAGACAGACACACTGTTCCTGACAGACAGACACACTGTTCCTGACAGACACACTGTTCGTGACAGACAGACACACTGTTCCTGACAGACAGACACTCTGTGTTCCTGACAGACACACTGTTCCTGACACACTGTTCCTGACAGACAGACACACTGTTCCTGACAGACAGACACACTGTGTTCCTGACTGACAGACACACTGTGTTCCTGACTGACAGGCACACTGTGTTCCTGACTGACAGGCACACTGCGTTCCTGACACTGTGTTCCTGACAGACAGACACACTGTGTTCCTGACTGACAGACGCACTGTTCCTGACAGACAGACACACTGGGTGCCTGACTGACAGACACACTGCGTTCCTGACTGATAGACACACTGTGTTCCTGACTGACAGACACACTGGGTGCCTGACTGACAGACACACTAGGTGCCTGACTGACAGACACACTGTTCCTGACAGACAGACACACTGTGTTCCTGACTGACAGACGCACTGTTCCTGACTGACAGACACACTGGGTGCCTGACTGACAGACACACTGCGTTCTTGACACTGTGTTCCTGACAGGCACACTGCGTTCCTGACACTGTGTTCCTGACAGACAGACACACTGGGTGCCTGACACACCGGTCTTGGGCCTAACGAGTGACGGGAAGCACTCCACTCACTAGCAGATGACACTTCTCACCGTTAGGGGAACTGTCTGACTTGCTGTGTCCAAGCATGAGGACCTCCCTTCCTGCATTTGATGACATTCTCTTCTCAGCAGGAGCTCTTGGTGGCGGTGGGTTTAGATTGCCCTCTTCCCTCTGATCAGGGTCCTCCTGTGACTCAAGGACCTGGAGGACTAAACCCTACCGAGCTGGAGAGTCTGTTTAGGAACTGAGCTCCTGCTTCAGCTCCTGGCTCTAAATGGGCTCTCTGTGAGCAATGCCGTCAGCCCTTCTCCATGGACTAGCTGTGCTGCTCAGTGAACTCTGCTCTCTGCCGTGTGTGCATTTGGATTGCAGCAACACCACAGCGTCAGAAAGAGAGGGCGTATGCTTGCACTGGGGCCTGGGGCGGGATGCCAGCCTGCCTGCACGTCAGACTCAGCCTTGGCCGCACAGCTCCCATGTAGTTAGGGTCAGGGTTGATGATGTAGTTAGCTGTCAGGGTTGATGATGTAGTTAGCTGTCAGGGTTGATGATGTAGTTAGCTGTCAGGGTTGATGATGTAGTTGGCTGTCAGGGTTGATGATGTCGTTAGCTGTCAGGGTTGATGATGTAGTTGGCTGTCAGGGTTGATGATGTAGTTAGCTGTCAGGGTTGATGATGTAGTTGGCTGTCAGGGTTGATGATGTAGTTAGCTGTCAGGGTTGATGATGTAGTTGGCTGTCAGGGTTGATGATGTAGTTAGCTGTCAGGGTTGATGATGTAGTTGGCTGTCAGGGTTGATGATGTGGTTAGCTGTCAGGGTTGATGATGTTGTTAGCTGTCAGGGTTGATGATGTAGTTAGCTGTCAGGGTTGATGATGTAGTTAGCTGTCAGGGTTGATGATGTAGTTAGCTGTCAGGGTTGATGATGTAGGTAGCTGTCAGGGTTGATGATGTGGTTAGCTGTCAGGGTTGATGATGTAGTTAGGGTCAGGGTTGATGATGTAGTTAGGGTCAGGGTTGATGATGTAGTTGGCTGTCAGGGTTGATGATGTGGTTGGCTGTCAGGGTTGATGATGTAGTTAGCTGTCAGGGTTGATGATGTAGTTGGCTGTCAGGGTTGATGATGTGGTTAGCTGTCAGGGTTGATGATGTAGTTGGCTGTCAGGGTTGATGATGTAGTTAGCTGTCAGGGTTGATGATGTAGTTGGCTGTCAGGGTTGATGATGTAGTTGGCTGTCAGGGTTGATGATGTAGTTAGGGTCAGGGTTGATGATGTAGTTGGCTGTCAGGGTTGATGATGTAGTTGGCTGTCAGGGTTGATGATGTAGTTGGCTGTCAGGGTTGATGATGTAGTTGGCTGTCAGGGTTGATGATGTAGTTAGCTGTCAGGGTTGATGATGTAGTTGGCTGTCAGGGTTGATGATGTAGTTAGCTGTCAGGTTGATGATGTAGTTGGCTGTCAGGTTGATGAAGAACTCTCTCTCTATTTTGTAGTACTTGGTAATGGATTACTATGTGGGCGGTGACTTGCTGACACTACTGAGTAAATTTGAAGACAAGCTTCCAGAAGACATGGCAAGGTTCTACATTGGCGAAATGGTGTTGGCCATTGATTCGATCCATCAGCTTCACTATGTGCACAGGTAACCACCTTTTTATGAAATTCATAAATACATTAAACATTGAAGTTCGCCTTTAACCTAGGAGTGCCTAGTCTTGGGCCTCAGGTTCCCGGTCACCTGAAGAACCCTGCAGGTGACAAGTCCTCACTGAGTGACTAAGCGCAAGCATAGGGCGATTTGTCCGCATCCCGTCTTGAGCCCCAGAACACCCAGAATGTTTGGGCTTCTGTTGCTCCAAGTGCATTGGTCTGTCCCAACAGCTGAGCCATCCTGATAGAGCCCACCCCTACCTGCCCACCCTCACTGGCAGCCAGTAGTCCTGTCCCACTGCACCCCATGGTCTCCTCGGGCCACACTGGCCCATGAAGCCCCCAGGGGAGAAGGGGTTGAAGCATAGGCATTCCGTCACAGCAGTGGCAAGGGCCAGAAGAACAGCGCTTCGGCTGCAGGAACGCTCCCTTCGGCCACCCTGCCTTCCTCACATTGCTCAGTTAGTAAAATAGAATCTGTGCAATGGCTAGTGACTGTTACAGCTAAGCCTTGTGATGTATGAAAGTGGACATTTTTAAAGAGCATTTGTGTGTGTGTGCATGCTGTGCCTGGAAAATCCAGAAGGGGGGTGTCACATTGCTGGAGTTGCAAGCAGTCGTGGGCTGCCTAAAGTGGGTGCTGGGAGCTAAACTTCTGCTGTCTGCAGAGCCGCAGGTGCTTAACTGCTGAGCTCTATCTTCAGTCCCTAAACCTTTTTGTTGTGTTTTATTTACTCTGTGTGTGTGTGTGTGTGTGTGTGTGTGTGTGTGTGTGTGTGTGTGTGTGCGCGCGCGCGTGTGCGCGCGCCTGTGTCCATACCCCATTGCCTTGAGACAGGGGCTCTTGCCATTTGCTCTCATCTAGGCTGGCCAACCAGCAAGCTCTCAGGATCCTCCTGTCTGTCCCCGTTGTTGGGGTTACAGACACCGATAGCTACACCCAGCTTTCTACATGGGTCCTGGGGATTTGAACTCATGCCCTCAGGCTTACAGAGCAGGTACTCTTAACCACTGAGCCATCTCTCTCACCCAAAATATACATCTTACAATTTTGTTTTGTTGTTAGATTTGTTTGTTTGTTTCAGGGAGGTTGCACATATGTGGCTGTCAAAAGATAATCTGTCAAGCAGTGTCTTCTCCTTCCTCTGTTCACGGGTTAAACTCAGGTCATTGAGCTCGGCAACAAGCGACTTTACCCACTGAGCTGGAGCATATGTTTTCCTCCATAGACTTTTCTGAGAGTCTGTATGAATCCCATAGGCCAATACCCATGTTACAAAGCTCTTGCACTCATGACCATCCTTCCTCAGTCTTGCCCCTGGGCTCATCCCTGGAGTGTGTTGAGTGGAGACATGCTCTCACATCCCTGGAATCAGAGCTCTGATTTGCTAAGCTTCTGTCTTCCTTTTGGGGCATCTCCCTTGCTGTGGTGATCTCTGGAGAGGGGACTTGTGAGCTGATCCTACATTGGTGCCTCATTCCGCCCAGCTCTTCTTGGCTTGAAGTACTTGTTAAGGCCTCAGGCTCCACAAGGGAGCACAGCACCCACTGTGGAAGGGAGGACTTTTCCATCCCACGGCGTGAGAGGCATTGGCCCATTGGGGAGCACATGGTGCTCCCTGTAGCTCAGAGAGCTTTGATCACTGCACCCCCCCCCCCGTGCTCTTTACTGGGGTATGCCTGCTTCTGTAGGTTATTGCAGTTCTTAGATTACTGCTAGCATTTTCACTACTGGGGATCAGACCTAGAGCTCCACATCCTGCCACTGAGCTGCTCCACACAGCCCTTCTGTCATGGGACAGTTCCCACCAGGTGCCCAGGCAGGGCCTTGTACTGGTACATAAGTGTGCATGCTACCAGGCCTGGCTATTGCAGTTCAGGTTCTTCTTTTTAGAAGTGTTTTTATGTGCATGTATCTGTATGTGCACACCGTGCGTGTATGGAAGCCTGCAGAGGCCAGGTGCTATGAGCTGCCCAGAGGTTGCATATCAGATACCCTGCGAATCAAATGTTTACATTATAATTCACAACAAAATTACAGCAATGAAATACCGTCACGGTGGGGGGGTCACCCCAACATGAGGAACTGTTACAGGGTTACAGCACCAGGAAAGTTGAGACCCCTGCTCTGTGGGTATGACAACCCTGTGCACTGCCCCTCTCCTCACAGCTGCTCTCTTGCAGACTTCACACGCCCGCCCGGCACTCAAGGGAACTGTCAACACTGGGACCCAGGAGCACCCATGTAGCAGCCCTTCCTAAGATGTCAGCTCCCAGGGATCTGGAAAGGCAGAGTCAGTCGGTGACAGGTTTGCACAGGAGTACAGCAAGAACAGTGTATGTGCCAGAGACAGAGACGGCCGAGACGTGTCATACAGGCACGTTGGCGCAGATGCTGCACGTTAGTAAGTGGGCACCCAGAGGGCACAAGGAGCCTAGGAAAACAGATGAGGAGGACAGAGAGCAGGCAGGAGAGGAAGCAGAAGGGACTGGAGGTGCCAGTCGGCTTCCTGTGCAGCTACATTATCTTGACTGCCGCTTGGGGAGAGGAAAGGCTTGCGGAATACTGGGGTTTCGTCAAAATAGTTTATAGTTTGTAGACCGGTAGGTAGCACCATACAACTAAGGAGAGGAGACAATACAGCAGTGACTAACCAGTCTCCTTCTGTAGCAAGGGAGTGAGGCCTTGGGATTAATGGTGACATTTGTCTCAGCAGGTACTGTATCCAGCATGTAATAAATACTTGGTCCTAGCCAAGACATTCCTTAAGCCATCGGTATAATTATATATGTAATTTGTATGTGTGTGTGTTGGTGTGCATGTAGGCTCGTGCACGCATGGATGTTAGAGGACAAAATGCAGGGCTCATTTCTCTACCATGAGGTCTCAGGTTCAAACTTACGTTCTCTGGCTTGATGGCCATTACATTTACCCACGGAAACGCCTCTCTGGCTCCTGGGTTCTTAATTAGTTAATATATGTGGCAAGAGACTATTATATTAGATAAAGGAACCTTGGAAATATAAATTAGCTTTGCCTGTTTGTAATTATATATTGTGAGCCGTATGATATCTAAGTTGTTTTTGAGGTGAGGTCTGGCCGGTTTGCTACAGCCTCCCTAACCCTGGGCCTAGAGCGTGTGGATGGTCTTGGGCTCCGGTTCAGTTGGGAGCGGTGTTTTATGGCCCGGTTCCCCTGCTGTGGCTCTGGTTTGTTTTCTGGGTTCCCCCTCGGTGCTTTCGTTAGGTTTGGTTTAACTTTCCCTGTCTTCATTTGAGGTTACAGTTCCCTGGTTTTGGTTTTTCCTAGTGTTTTCCGCTAAGGCGTTTGATTCCCCTTCTTTGTCATACCTTTCCTGCCTTTTTCTTTTTTAACCCCCTTCCCTTCTTTCTAGTTTCACACTGTAGCCCAGGCTGGCCTCGAACTCATAACCCTCCAGCTTTGCCTTTCTGAGTGTGTTATACCTGACCTCTTTCTTTCCCTTTCAGGTCTGTGTGAAGGTGTTTATTTCGGGGTCAAGTGTTTTCTCCTGCTTTGTGGCTGTTTCTAGTTTTGTGACAGAACCCCCATTGCCCTGCAGGGCTCCCCCGTGTGGCTGCATCCCGATCTGCACACGTGCTCCTGCAGCGGCTGCTGAACACGTTTTGTTTGTTCTGTGTGGTGCTGCTGGAAACAGACCTAAGCATGACTTTGGTGGGCATGTTCTCTTGCTGTCAGAATAGCCCATAATGGTTTTGTCCTCAGGGTTGTGAATATGCTTCAGCTCAGCGTATGGGCATAGAGATCACATGGGTTGTGAGCGGCATACCTTAGCTGTGTGAGTGCGGCAGTGCCATTTGCTGGGGAAGCCAGCTGTGAAGAGGCTACTCAGCAGCTTCAGGGCACAGAGTGGATTGTTAGCCTGCGACAGAGGCCCTCTTCCCGGTCTCCAGTCCTTCTGTTACTGACGCCTCGTGGTAGCTTGTCCTTGTCTCCTCCATGCCGCAGGTCCCTTGATCTCTGTGCATTTCTCCTTAGCACTCTCCACAGGCCACAGTGTGTGATGCCATCTGAGGAGAGAGAGAGAGAGAGAGAGAGAGAGAGAGAGAGAGAGGGAGAGGGAGAGAGAGAGCACAGAGGTCAGAAGAGGGCATCAGACCCCTCAGAGCTGGATTTACAGACATCCGTGGGCACCTTAACTGCTGAACCGTCCCCCAACTCTTAAATGTTATTTCCTGACTCTGGCTGAGCCTCCTCAGGAGGGCAGCAGAACTCAGGGAGCCTTAGCCGGCGGCGACAGGAGTTCACATACTCTGATTTCTCCAACAGAGACATTAAGCCTGACAATGTCCTTCTGGATGTGAATGGTCATATCCGCCTGGCTGACTTTGGATCGTGTTTGAAGATGAACGATGATGGAACTGTAGGTATTTTTTTTTCTTTTGAGTTTGACTTGTACTTAAATAGGATTAAGTGTTCAGTTTAACATAAAATTAAGGAAACCAGGTTTTTAAAATGTAAATTAAGAAAATGGCTCTGTTTAAAGTTTGAAAATCGTGTGTGTGTGTGCAGATGTTTATGTGTGAGTGTACAGGTTTACATGCATGTATTTGTGTACAGGTATACATGCAGGTATGTGTGCAGATGTGTGTGTGTGTGTGTGAATGTACAGGTGTGAATGCATGGTGTGTACAGGTGTACATGCATGTGTTTGTGCAGGTGTACATGCATGTGTGCAGGTGTGCATGTGTGCAGGTATGTATGCATGTGAGTGTACAGGTGTGTGTGCATGTGTGTGTGCAGGTGTGCATGCGTGTGTGTGCAGGTACACATGCATGCGTGTACAGGTATGCATGTGTGCGTGGGTATGCATGCACATGAGTGTACAGGTGTGCATGTGTGTGCAGGTGTGCATGCGTGTGTGTGCAGGTGTGCATGCGTGTGTGTGCAGGTGTGCTTGCGTACAAGTGTGCATGTGTGTGTACAGGTGTGCATGCATCTGTGAGTATACAGGTGTGCATGCATGCAGGTGTGCATGCATGTGTGTGCATGTTGAGGTCAAAGTACAGCTGTTGGTGTCATTCCTCAGAAGCTGCCTACCTTTTCTTTGGGAGACAGCATCCGTCCCTCACTGGCCTGGAACTCAGAGTGTACTCTGTTATTAGCCAGTGGCCCAGGACCCACCTGTCCTCCATCCCAGCACAGGGCTGTGCTGTCGTGCACCAGTCACTGCCCAGCTTCTTTTAACAGAGGGGATTTGTCAGGTTCCTCAGACCCACTCTGCAGCAAGCAAAGCGAGCCCTTTCCTCCTTTTAAAAGCCCTACCCCTCTGGAAGGGGCCAGGTCCCTGCTGCTCTAGGTAGCTTTCTGCCAGGTGAACTTTATCTAGTAGTTATTGCAGGCCTAAAAACTGGGCTTCTTGGTAGAGTGCTGTCAGCCCCAGCTGAGGGGCGGGAGGGTGCCTGGAGGGTCTCAGGCCAGAAGAGCACTGCGCCGTGAGCGGCTGGCCTGTCTCACCACGCTGGCCAGCTCCCCACCCGGTTCTACTGCACTGTGTGTCACTGCATTCTTCCGTGAGCACTGCAGGCCCATATAGGAGGCTCTGCTCCTTTAACGCCTACACTTAAGTGCAGTGGCCCAGACATTTCCTACCAGGGTTTTCAAGCATCTGTGTGCAGACTCCAGCTGGCCGTGCTGCAGGCCATGGACCTGTTTGCTCTCTCCTCCACTGTCCTGCTCCACCAGCCCCCACACGAACTTGTTGGTAGGTTGGTGCTGTGGTGAAACCCACTCTCCTGGTGATGAGAGAGCAGTGTCCTTGGTGACATTTACATTGTCACCCTACCATGGTGGACATTTGTTTACCCTCACCATCCTTGCTGCTTGCAGCCTGTATATGACCTCGTGTGCTGAAAGTGCTGGACAGACTTCCTGCTGTCTGTCCACCCTTGAGCACTCCCGGCACTGCTCAGCCCTGGCGTGTTCTTTCTAAAAGGGACCCTAGAGAGTCTGGTCCTTCTCAGATGGGCCACGACCACTACCCCATCCCTGCCCAAGCCCCACTCTTAGACTCAGCCACTACAATGGCCAGTGCCCTTCTATTGTCCCATCTGCTTATCTAGCCCTCTCTTGCTTTCCTGTGATGATTGACCCTCACTGCAGATGTGGGCATCAGGGAACCGATCTCGGGATGGGTACCATCCTCTCAGGCCCCTGAGCGGACTCCTGGGAACCCAGTTTGTGCTGGACCAACTTACTACCTGTTTTCCATCTAGGTGCTCAGGGTGGGCCGTGCTAGGAAGCCACAGTCCCTGCGAGCTCGTTAGAAGCCATCATATGCTTTTCCTAAGCTTTGTGTTGAATAGGAAAGGGAAGGACGGCCTGGACACGGGGCCCTAGACCACGCTGGGAGCATGGGCGGCAGTGTGCAGCTGCTGCCTCTGGGGACGTAGACCCGCTGAGAACCTCACAAAGTCGAATGCTACACGAGTACTTGTGTGTGTTGAGTTTCGAATTATCTGGTCTTTGAATCCTGATCTATCACGGCTTTTATTTCACGATTGCTGTGTTTCTGTAGCTGCTAGACCCTGAGGAAAGTGGGTCGATGCACGTGCTAAGCGTGTTCTTAGAGCTCCCTCCCTCACCCCTCTCCCTCCAAGGTTCAGTCCTCTGTGGCTGTGGGCACACCTGACTACATCTCACCGGAGATCCTGCAGGCCATGGAGGATGGCATGGGCAAATATGGGCCTGAGTGTGACTGGTGGTCACTGGGCGTCTGCATGTATGAGATGCTGTATGGAGAAACACCGTTTTATGCAGAGTCGCTGGTGGAGACGTATGGGAAAATCATGAACCATGAGGTGAGATGCTGCACGCTGTTCTAGTGCCTGCACGGGGTGGGGTGGGGTGGGGTGGGGTGGGGTGGGGTGGGGTGGGGAGGGGACACTATTCCAGTAGAAACTGTATTTAGAATAATTTCAGGGTGAGGAGACAGCTCCATCAGTGAAGTGTGTGCTGTGCACTCGCAGGACCCGAGCAAAAGGCAGGTGTGGCGGTGCTTTCCCCGAGGAGGGGGAAGCAGACCCTGCAGCCAGCCAGTCCAGACAGATCAGGGAGGTCAG
The DNA here is from genome assembly GCF_943737965.1 of Phodopus roborovskii. Lineage (NCBI taxonomy): Eukaryota > Metazoa > Chordata > Mammalia > Rodentia > Cricetidae > Phodopus > Phodopus roborovskii. The sequence goes on along the minus strand of NW_026126516.1, from coordinate 11,210,583 downwards.
GGAGGTCAGGGGGGGAGGCCTGAGCTCCGTGGATCAAGTACTTCTAGAAAAAAGACTTCACACAGTGCATGCTTGCGTCAGGTAGATGGCCCAGCTCTCAGCCCTGCGATGTGCCTCATGTTATGTGAATAGTATGTTTTCTGTAACACAGGTACAATGTTTCTCATTGTTGGTATGTGTTCTATCGTTTTTTTTTTTTTAACAAACCCCTTCCTCGGGAATTTAACTGAACATTTGTTCTCTTGGGCAGGGTGCAGAGGTGAGGTATGGGAAGTTGTAATCTTTGCTCCTGACAGTTAAGGAATGTGTGGTTTGTAGTTTTTCTGGACACTTGAGGCTATTTTTTTGTTTCTTTTTGTAAGGTGCAGTGTTAGCCAATCACTGAGAAGCTGTGCTGCATGCTTGTCTACATTCTTTGCTACTTGGAGAGGCAGAAACCTTTTCTGTCATTGTCACTTGTGATTAGTAGTTAACAAGTCAGCTACAATTATTTATTTTAATTAATTTATTATGTGTGTATAATGTACATATGTGGATGCATGTGCCACAGCACACGTTAGAAGCCAGAGGACAACTTTGTGGAGTTCTGTCCTCCCTTCACATGGGATCAAACACCATTTGCCAGGCTGCAAGGCAAGTGAGTGCCATTTACCTACTGAGCGTCTCACGAGCCCAAGGGAATGGTTTTCTTGCTTGCCTTTGCAGAATTAAATTCCACAGCTTCAGATCACATTTGGTTAATTGTAAGATAAGGGTTGTTTCCTGTGCGGTCTGCACGTCTGCACTTCTGTGTCCCTGACTGTCCTCTGCCGTCCCTTCCTCCCCAGGAGCGATTTCAGTTCCCCTCCCATGTCACCGACGTCTCCGAAGAAGCCAAGGACCTTATTCAGAGACTGATTTGCAGTAGAGAACGCCGGCTCGGGCAGAATGGGATAGAGGACTTTAAAAAACATGCATTCTTTGAAGGTCTAAATTGGGAAAATATACGAAACCTAGAAGCACCGTACATCCCCGATGTGAGCAGTCCTTCTGACACGTCCAACTTCGATGTGGACGATGACATGCTGAGAAACACTGTGAGTGCCCAGGCCCCTTCCTCCCTGGCCCTTCCTCCCTGGCCCTTCCTCCCTGGCCCTTCCTCCCTGGCCCCTTCCTCCCTGGCCCTTCCTCCCTGGCCCTTCCTCCCTGGGCCTTCCTCCCTGGCCCTTCCTCCCTGGCCCTTCCTCCCTGGCCCCTTCCTCCCTGGCCCTTCCTCCCTGGCCCTTCCTCCCTGGCCCTTCCTCCCTGGCCCTTCCTCCCTGGCCCCTTCCTCCCTGGCCCCTTCCTCCCTGGCCCCTTCCTCCCTGGCCCTTCCTCCCTGGCCCCTTCCTCCCTGGCCCTTCCTCCCTGGCCTTTCCTCCCTGGCCCCTTCCTCCCTGGCCCCTTCCTCCCTGGCCCCTTCCTCCCTGGCCCAGCTCATGTGGGCCTAGGTGTCAGCAATCTCAAGCTTCTGTTTGCTTAACAAGTGGCAGAACTGTTCTAATCTTTAAAAATATTTGACCTGAGCTGGAGAGATGGCTCAGTAGTCAGGAGTACCTGGTGTTCTTGCAGAGGGACCCAGATTCAGTTCCCAGCACCATATGAGGCAGCTCACAACTGCCTGCCACTCCAGCTCTAGGAGACCTAACACCTTCCTCTGGTCTGTGCATGTACACATGGGACACAGGCAGACACACGCATAAAAAAAGAATTAAAGTAGCTGGGTGTGGTCGCACACACCTTTAATCCCAGCACTCTTGTGGCAGTAGAGGCAAGTAGGTCTCTCTGAGTTCAAGGCCAGCTAATCTACATAGTGAGTTCCAGGCCTGCCAGATGTACATAGTAACTTGTCTGAAAACACAATTGTTGCTGGGCGGTGGTCACCTTTGGTCCCAGCACTCAGGAGGCAGAGGCAGAGGCAGGCGAATCTCTGTGAGTTGGAGGCCAGCCTGGACTACAGAGTGAGTTCCAGGACAGCCAGAGCTGTTCCACAGAGAAACCCAGTCTTGGATTAAAAAAAAAATGTTTTTTAATTTCGCAATTATTTTAGAGTCTTCAGCTTGGTCCTAGTGTTCTCTTTAAAAGACAATGGGTTACTCTTTTGACAAAAATTCTGAAATCCTTTTGCTTTTATTTTTCCCATATTTTGTACCTTTTTATTCAATGTCATTCATTATTGTATGACAGGCTCGGTGTTACCATGGCTACTTCAGGTGTTTATAACAACTTCAGATACCCAGGAAGCCTGGACGATAGGCCTCTCCCTGGTAGTCGTCTTGCTAGCCCATATTAATGCCACTTTATGCAGCTGGAGCTCAGAATAGGGACCACAATAGTAGGGTATGTGTGTGTTGAGTGAGAGAGAGAGAGAGAGAGAGAGAGAGAGAGAGGGTGGGAGGGAGGGAGGAGGGGGGCATGTTGCATATTTGAAGGGAAATTTGCTTCATTTTTGTTATATGTATTCTCATACAGGAAATATTACCTCCCGGGTCTCACACAGGCTTCTCTGGCTTGCATTTGCCATTCATCGGTTTTACGTTCACGACAGAAAGGTATGTCTGGGCGCCTCCCGTCAGTCTGCACTAGTAGGCACAGTCTGAGAGTGTGCTCTCAAGTGTCTGCTCATGCATGCCATAAGGAGAGAGCGACGTAGAGGCTCTTCTGTCCTCTGACTCCAGGCGTGCATCAGACTTTCCTGCGAAGAGAGAATTAGTACACACTGTCATGTACCACATGGCAGTGTTTGGTCAACAACAGACCGCACACACAATGGTGGCGTGAAATATTCCCATTGCCTAATGGTGCGAGTGTGTCAGCCATTTATGGTGGTGCATTACCATTGTCCATACATGTGTTCAGTGGACATGCTTCACACTGGTAACATGACTCAGCTTCCAGCTGTAGCACATCTGCTGTGTTGTTTAGTTCTGCAGAAAAGGCTCACTGCACAGCATCTCACCGTGCTAGCAACGGCTCAAGTCACACGGCTCTGCACTTGTGATTACATCTCTGTTGCATCTCTGTCTTGCACATGATTTACTCTCATGTTGTATGAGTACACTTCAGGCTTTGGCACCAGATCACCGAGGAGCACTTGCCTGGAACGTGTCCTGTTTAAGCGATGGGTTACTAATACATGTCTTCTGTTCTCCGTTACACAGTTGTTTTCTTCTGCAACCCTTTAAATGCATAAACACCGAGGCTAAAGGAAAGAGAGCTCAACAATTAAGAGCCTGGCTGTCCTCTAGAGGACTGGGCCTCCATTCCAGCACCCACAGGGCAGCTCCCATCCCAGGGCTTTGGACGCCCATATGTGCAGGCATGACATTTACATACATACAATTCAATGAAAGAGATGGGGAAACTTGTGGGAATGTCGCTCAATGCAGTGCTCGGCTAGCATGCATGAGGTCCTGGGCTCCATCCCTGGTGAGAGGTGGAGAGAGAGAATGGAACCAGACATGTAGAAAACATTCTTAAAGGCTCATGGAAGGCATGGGCACGGGATTTGGTTCATAGGCAATAGTTGCTTGATTCCTGTATACAGGCTGTCAGATACTAGGCTTTATTCTGGTGGAAGCAGTGATGGCCACAACAGTTTCTGCTCACACTCAGTCAAGAGACCTTTAGAGCACACTGCTTGCTTTCATCGGTCCTGCAACCAGCTCCTAGTCCCCAACAGGGGAGCTGGAATTCCGTCCCTCCAGCTCCCAGTTCCCATTGGGGAGCTGGAATTCCGTCCCTCCAGCTCCCAGTTCCCATTGGGGAGCTGGAATTCCGTCCCTCCAGCTCCCAGTTCCCATCCGGGGAGCTGGAATTCAGTTCCTCCAGTGATGCCCATCCATGTGTGGTGTTTGTGTCTGTCATTTCTGTCCACAGTGAGCCTGTCTGTTGGCTAAGATGTGTGGTACAGATGCTCTGCCTCAGTTTTAGAAACCAAACCAGCCGAGGGCCAAGGAAAAGGAGGGTGAGATGAAAGCGATTCACTCCCTCTCCCTGAGGAAAGTTTCAGAGCTGGGTTCCTGCTGCTCTGCAGGCTCACACTTCCGAGGTGTGTGCTTGTGCTGGAAGGGCACCTTTGCTCAGGCTGGTATGGAGCCTCAGGATGTGACACGTGCATCTCCTGTCTCCGATGCCACAGTGATTTCTGGCATCGCAGAAGGGTTTGGGTGTTTTCAGTGACTCAGGGCCCAGAGTGAGTTCTATCTCACAGGGCACTGGTTTGTAAGGATGGGCTTAGAACACTCCTTTTGTGGTAGACTGACTTCAGAAATGGCTGGTTGACTTATAGTCTGTAACAGGAGCGGATGTGCCCGGTACCTGCTCTCGGGGTCATAGTAGGAATGAGACAAGCTAAGCAGACCTGAGAATCTCATGGCTTCTCCTGAGCAGGGAGGGGCTCACACAACATGAGTGTGGTCATGAGTCAGCTGGTCCTTCACGGCTAAGCCACTTGGCCAGACCCCTGCCGTGTGCTGTTGAGTCTCTAAGGCAAAAAAAAGATTAGCCCTAAATTGTTAGCATGGCACAGCCTCCAAGAGGCAGAACCAGTGAGCCTTTGGCCACTTAGCAGTGGGCTGTGCTGCCCTGGAAGGAAACTTGTTAGGAAAATACCTTAGTTTTGCTTTTCCTCTTGAATATGAGCAGCGATTTCCAAGTGAGCATCCATTCGCTGCTGCGTCCTGTCCAGGCCCCGCTCCCCACCCACCCACCCAGTCACCTGTGGTAAGGAGGGTCTTGCCTGACTTTGTTGCCACCATTGGGTCTCAGTGGAGTAGAAAGCCCGTCGCTCTTTTGCAGCTGTTTTTCTGACCGAGGCTCTCTGAAGAGCATGATGCAGTCCAGCACGCTAACAAGAGATGCAGACGTGCAGCGGGATTTGGAGAACAGCTTGCAGGTGGAGGCCTATGAGCGAAGGATCCGGAGACTGGAACAGGAGAAGCTCGAGCTGAGCCGGAAGCTGCAGGGTGAGTAGCTGCAGTGACCCACGTGGGCTGGGGCCCTGCCTCGCACACATGGCTGGCGGTCCTCAATACTGTGTCTCCCTTAGAGTCCACTCAGACCGTGCAATCCCTTCATGGTTCCACACGGGCCCTGGGCAACTCAAACCGAGACAAAGAAATCAAGAGGCTGAATGAAGAAATTGAACGTTTGAAGAATAAAATGGCAGGTAAGTGCTCCATGTGGTTGCCCCTTAATCTTTACTGAATATGAATTTCCTGCTTTCAGAATCCTTTTTCTAGAGTTGTGCAAGCTTATGCACAGTTGCTATGTGCTGCTGGATTTGAAATTATTTTCCTGCCTCGCGTGTTCTGACGATGCAGTACTCTCCCCGAACTTGCTCTTCCGCTCTACCTAACTTGCCTGGCTATTGTCTCACAACGATAAGGGTTCGGCCTGCACCTCTACTTTCTTTTCATCGTTTTTAGGGTTATTTTTCTTATTTTGTAAATGCTTTGTCTGCGTGTACGTATTGTTCTATGTGCATGCCTGGTACAGTGGAGTCAGAAGAGGTACAGATTCCCTGTAACTGGAGTTACATGTACTTGTGTGGTGCCAGGAGCCAAAACAGAACCAAACCAAGTCCTCTGCCAGAACAGCCAGTTCTGTTAGCGGCTGAGCTGTCTCCAGTACCATCCATGTTCTGTCTATAGCCTTGGTCGTCAGAACTTCCGAGGACTCGGATCGCTTCTGAACCCTATCCCTTAGCCACACGCGTGCGGGCGGGCTCTTCACCAGCCCCTATCTCCAGGTCACACTGGAGTCTGTCCTCTCCGCTTCTGATCAGACCCACCATCCTGATCAAGAATACCAGTTTGCAGTGAGACTATTATTCCCTTAATAATCGTCACTGCCGCACCCTGAGATGGGCCAGTGCCCTGCTGGATGACAGAGGGACCGATGGTCTTTGAAGTGGGGTCTCCAGCATGATCATGAGCAGAGTACAAGTGGTCAGGATGAGCACTAGCAGGCTGCAGCGTGGGCGTATGTGACACCACGTATGTGGAGAGAAACTTCCGAACAAAGACGCTGTGAGGCTAATAAGAGGGTGCTTGCCATGAAGCCTGACAATTTACCTTCAGTCCCTAAGGCCCACGGTTGGCCTCTGACCTCGGCACACTCCCTGTGGCAGGCACACCACACACACATACATGTAGAATTAGTAAAGGGGAACTATGAAAAAAATTGAAGAAAAAAAGAGTAATCTGTGAATTACCAGACAGTTTCAAGTCAGTAAGTCAGCTGACATAAAGTCACTGTGCACAGAGGAACACAGTTCGTTTCTCTTCTGTCCAGACTCGAACAGGCTGGAACGACAGCTCGAAGATACAGTGACACTTCGCCAGGAGCATGAGGACTCCACACACCGGCTGAAAGGCCTGGAGAAGCAGTACCGCCTCGTGCGGCAAGAGAAAGAGGAACTGCACAAGGTAGCACAGCCTGCGCCAGGGGGACCGTGTGTGCGTGCGTGTGCGTGTGCGTGTGTGTGTGCGAGGACTGTGTGTGTGTGTGTGTGCGAGGACTGTGTGTGCGTGTGTGTGTGCGAGGACTGTGTGCGTGTGTGTGTGTGTGCGAGGACTGTGTGTGTGTGAGGACTGTGTGTGTGTGTGAGGACTGTGTGTGTGTGAGGACTCGTGTGTGTGTGTGTGTGTGAGGACTGTGTGTGTGTGAGGATTGTGTGTGTGTGTGTGTGTGAGGATTGTGTGTGTGTGTGTGTGTGTGTGTGAGGACTGTGTGTGTGTGTGTGAGGACTCGTGTGTGTGAGGATTGTGTGTGTGTGTGTGTGTGTGTGAGGACTGTGTGTGTGTGTGTGTGTGGATGCCCTTGCTCTGCCTTTCCTTCCGTATGTGCAGTTTGAAGGAATTGCATGGCTCAGGTGCTGAGCGCCCACATCTGTCAGCCCCACCCCATGTGAGCAGCCTGTTCCCAGGGGCACTTTCCAAACCCCCGCCTGTAATCTGACCAGCATTGAATCACGTTTACCTTTAATACCACAAAACATGGCTCTGGTTTCCCAGGTCTGTGTTAAGCAAACGTAAAACTTAGACAATTCTTGTCATTCAGCAATTGGTGGAAGCTTCAGAGCGACTGAAATCCCAGACCAAAGAACTCAAAGATGCCCATCAGCAGCGCAAGCGGGCCCTGCAGGAGTTTTCCGACCTCAATGAGCGCATGGCAGAGCTCAGGTCCCAGAAGCAGAAGGTGTCCCGTCAGCTCCGTGACAAAGAGGAGGAGATGGAGGTGGCCATGCAGAAGATAGACTCCATGCGGCAGGATATCCGCAGATCTGAGAAGTTCAGGAAAGAGGTGCCTGGTTCTTCGTGGGTTGTATTTGCTGGGTGTGGGTGTGGGTGCACCTGGCGGTCGGAGGACAGCTTGGAGAAGCCCGTGCTCTCCTTCCACCGTGGGTTCCCGGGATTGAAATCAAGTCACCAGGCTTGGGGACCGGTGCCTTCCGGTTTTTAAGAATTTGAGTAAAACCCATAAAAACTGCTAATGCTAGTGCGTGAGAATGGAGGGACACTGGTCTTGTGACGGCGTCTTGGGCTCGGTGTCCTGCTCAGTCCTCACGTTGTTCATTGCCACCCTGGGTAGCTGCTGCTCCACTGTTTACAGGCGATGGACTGAACAGTGCTGGGTTGTAGCTGTTAGATGTGTTTGATGGATCGTTGAGCATAGACAGCCTAGCAGTGCGTGATCTAATTTCTTCCCTTCGAGGCTGCTTATCAGGCCCCAGATATTTATTTGTTTCTCCAGTTTATTTTATAACTCAGGTATGTTTGTATATTAGTCAGTTAACTTCTAAGGATCAAGGATGAAATGTTTTAGAGCAACCCAAGAATGGACATACAGGCAAAGCAAGCTTGGTTCTTAGCTGATTGTCACCGGTCAGAGCTGGATCTGGGGCATCTGGGGTTTTCTCTCCTTTCGAGGATGTTTGAATTTTTCATTAAAAACCAAAGTGTAAGTGTAATTTTTTTTAAGACAGAAAAAGAACACTTTATTAGGTGGTGTGAAATGTCTTTGGTCAAGAGGGATCAGAGTTTATTCTCTGATCAAATGAAAGGCATGGAAATGTTACATTCGGGGCTGGAGAGATGGCTCAGTGGTTAAGAGCACTGGCTACTCTTCCAGAGGACCTGAGTTCAATTCCCAGCACCCACATGGCAGCTCACAACTGTCTATAACTCCAGTTCCAGGGGATCCGACACCTTCACACAGAGTACACACAGGCAAGACACCTCTGCACATTGAATAAATAACTAATTTTCTAAAGCATTTTTGAAAATCGGTACATTTCTCCCCTTTCTTTTTGTTGTTTTCTCTCATGTTACATCCTGAACAGTCTCCCTCCCCCAGGCCCTCCCCCAGGCCCTCCCCCAGGCCCACCCCTCCATCTCCACCTCCAGTTACGCCTTCCGCGTGTCAGGGCTGCTTCCATAAACGCACTCAAATCAGTCTATTTAACTAACGTGCAGGCTTCTTTGATTACCAATGGTCATGGCTGGCCATTCCAGTTAAAGTGTTCCTTGGCTTCGACTCTTGGTGAATGTGATGAGGGGAACCATGCAAAGCCCCTCGCTGGCTGTTCTATAAAAAGCAGATCTACCTTTTCCGTAGCTGGAAGCTCAGCTTGAGGACGCCACTGCTGATGCCTCCAAAGAGCGAAAGCTGCGGGAACACAGTGAGAGCTTCTGCAAGCAGATGGAGAGCGAGCTGGAGGCCCTCAAGGTAGCGCTTCTCCCTGGTGGGCCGCTGGGGCGCGGGCTGCCACAGGCAGATTGCAAAGAGGTAACAGGTATGGGAGAAAGCGGAGGATGTGGCCACTGCTTGTGACAGCTTTCATTATAAAAGCCAAGTTCATTTCTTTGGTGTATAAAAGTCTTAGGTGTTTATAGTCGGTATCGCAGAGTTAGTAGATGACACCTCCTTCCCATCCTGACTTCTACACTTGAGTATGTTCAGTTCTGGAAAAGCTAAGTCCTTGTCCTGTTGTTGATGTGGCAGAGGCAAGCTGCTCCTTCCTTACCTAGGACCAGCTGGACCAGCTGGTGGGATCAGAGGGCAGAAAAGGGCTAAGAGAAGGAAGAGTCATGAGTGGCTGCTTCTCAGTTGGTGTGGTCTGGATAAGTGGGTTCCCTGTTTGGAGCCTGAGCCTCCATATCCTTCTTGTGGCTGTGATGGCCCAGGGGGGTTTGCTACCACCCGATCCAGCTCTTAGCAGCACTTTTTTCTAGATTGCTTGCTTGTGACTAACTCTGCCTGCCTGCCTGCCCGCCCCGTGCCTCTCTGTAGGTGCCCTGCCCCAAGGACAGCCATTGAGTTTAGCAGAACTGTCAGGGGCATCTCTGCACTCCGTGTGCAGCCTGACGGAGCTCAGCCTGAGTCAGAGCTCCTCCCAGGCCCTCTCCACAGCCCTTCCTTCCTAGTAGACCCAGCTCAGCTTCATCCCAGCATGCCCATCATCTGTCCCCTCTGCTGCCAAGGGGGCCTGTGCCCATCCTGTGCCGCCAACTTAGTCTTCCCTTGCTTAATGGTTTGCCCTTGGGAGCAGGGACCTCAGTGTCATCCCAGTCATCAGAAGATTGCTGACAAGCAGCCCGCCCTCAAAGGAGTGCTGTTGGTCAGTGAATAAACAGCACAGCGCTGTGACAGCCCGTGCATGTCCCTGTAAGGCAGGTGCTGCCTCCCTCCCTGGTGCAGCCCTAGATGGCGGGTCCCTGCTAGAGGGGAGAATGGAACCGTCATGACCCATGAGTGAGGACATAGGTCTGTCAGTTTATTTCAACCTTTATCTAAAGGTAAAGCAAGGAGGCCGGGGACCGGGCAGCATGTTAGAACACCAGCAGGAAATCTCCAAAATCAAGTCGGAGCTTGAGAAGAAAGTCCTGTTCTATGAAGAGGAGTTGGTCCGCAGAGAGGCCTCCCATGTGCTGGAAGTAAAGAACGTGAAGAAGGAGGTGCACGATTCCGAAAGCCACCAGTTGGCCCTGCAGAAAGAGATCTTAATGCTGAAAGATAAACTAGAAAAATCAAAGCGAGAACGGTAAGTTAGGACCTCCGGGCGAGGAACGGGAGCTTGCTGCGTGCCGAGGCTTGTTAGTGAGGCGCCCTCTCCTTCACCGCTGCAGGCATAATGAGATGGAGGAGGCAATAGGCACAGTAAAAGATAAGTACGAGCGAGAAAGAGCAATGCTGCTGGATGAAAACAAGAAGCTGACAGCCGAGAATGAACAGGTGACAGTCCTCACTGCCGCCGAGGGAGGGGCCTCTCAGCGGCACGCTCTCCTTTGTTGACAAGCTGCTCATCCTTGGCTCTGTCGCTCTCGGGTTCGAGTTTAACTGAGACGTGGGCTCAGGACACTGGAAGCCCCACAATGCTGATGAGCCACAGCGCCTCTGGTGTCACCATGCTGGGTAGTGATGTAGTGACATTGTTTAATTTCAGCTTTGTTCCTTTGTGGATAAACTCACAGCCCAAAATAGACAGCTGGAAGATGAGCTGCAGGATCTGGCATCCAAGAAGGAGTCGGTTGCGCACTGGGAAGCACAGATTGCGGAGATCATTCAGTGGTACGTGCCCGCGGCGTGTGAAAAGCCGCACTGCTTCCGGTAGGCTGAGTGCATCTCGCTGCTGCTTTCCTGAGTCCCTGCCTCTGGGAAGCAGTGGTCTTCACGGAGGACTAAGGGTGGGAGACCCCTTAGGAGTTGGGTGAGCTGTTGATGCTCCTCATTGGGCGGTACACATGGGCGGAGAGCTTCCTTGGCCAATAGACACAGCTAGGGAGACCCTAAGGGGCCAGAGCCAGTGTCTCCTCTGCTCAGCAGGGGCACCTGGTGCTCTGGCCACAGTGACATTGTCCTAAGCAAGGCAGAGCTGCTCATCTTATAAGACAAACGCCTGTTCCCTGTGTAGGGTCAGCGATGAGAAAGACGCTAGGGGCTACCTCCAAGCCCTCGCTTCTAAGATGACCGAAGAGCTTGAGGCTTTGAGAACTTCTAGTTTGGGATCAAGAACTCTGGTAAGGCGCTCTCTCCACTCCATTCCCTCCCCTCCAGAGCTCCCTGGTGCTTTGGTATAAGTGAATGTGCAGCTTAAGTGCCGGCCGCTGATTCCAGGGAAGAGGCCTGTGTGCCTGGCAGGACACGGCAGCTAAGGCCGAGCTTCTCGTGCGTTCATTTCCTCAGTTGTTAACTTGACCAGGGGCCCTAAAGTATGACCTCAAAGTACCAGGACGGGCCCTGCTCAGGGCACTCCATTGACTCCATCCTCCCTGCACTCGCTTGCGGATGGGTTTTGAACTTGAGGGTGTAGGGGGCTCTCTGGGACCGACCCCACCCCACCCCACACTCTGGCGCTGCCCTTGCCCCTGTGAGGAGGCAGCCTTGCCGTGGGGGCTTCTCATCACCGAGGTCTTGGGACCAGTTGGCACCGTTTTGTTTTGTTTTTTTTTTTTTTTTTTGAGACAGGATTTCTCTGGCTGTCCTGTCTTGTCGTTCTGTGGACCAGGCTGGCCTCAAACTCACAGAGCTCCTCCTGCCTCTGCCTTCCCAGTGCTGGGATTAAAGGCGTATGTCACCGCCCAGCAATGAATTTTATTTAGAATGTAAAATTCCATGTCTTCCTGGTTGAAGGGATATTTGCTTGGGTGTGGAAGGCCAGGGTTGGCAGGGTGAACATCTCTGCACACACAAGCCTGCAGTCCTCCACCCTGAGAACTCAATGCTAGATGCCAAGACCCTGTACTGACAGGAGCTAGCTTTGGTCATTCCCCACTTTTCTCCATGTTTTGAGAACACCGAACTTGCCTTGTAGACCAGGCTGGCCTCGAACTCAGAGTCGCCTGCCTCTGCCTCCCAAGTGCTGGGATCAAAGGCGTGTGTGTCAGCATTGCCATACATAGCTGAGAACATTGGTAATTCTTATTTCTCCAGAACGGCAGGAAGCAGCCATGTGTTTTGCTCTATGGTGAAAAATATTTTTGGTTTTAGGTTTTAGATTAAGAAAAACCAATCGGGACTGGAGAGATGGTTCAGTGGTTAAGAGCACTGGCAGCTCTTGTAGGGGATCTGGTTCAGTTCCTAGCAAGCCACAACTGTCTGTAATTCCAGTCCTAGGGGACCTCACACAGAGTATATATACAGAGGCAAACACCAGTTCACACAGCGGGAGGGCGGTAGGGAGGAAGTAAGAAAGCAAGGAAGGACAAGCCTCATAAAAGATGGAAGTATATTGGGGGAGGGGGGGACTCACACCTTTAATCCCAGCACTCGTGAAACACAGGCAGGTGGATCTCTGTGAGTTCGAGGCTAGCCTGGTCTACAGAGTGAGTTCTAGGACAGCATCCAAAGCTGAAACCCTATCTCGAAAAAACAAACAACAACAACAAAAAACCTTCCCGTTGAAAGCCAGCTGAATGAGGATGCTTCCCTTTTTGCTCTAAGAGAAGTGTTTTGTTTGCCTATCGGTTCTTTAGAAAATCATCCAGTGTGTGGTGTGCTGAAGATGAGGAGCCCCAGGGCTCCTCACATAGTTCACCCCATCCTTAACATCCATGGTCCCCTCCATCCTTAGCATCCATAGTCCACCTCCATCCTTAACATCCATAGTCCACCTCCATCCTTAACATCCATAGTCCACCTCCATCCTTAGCATCCATAGTCCCCTCCATCCTTAACATCCATAGTCCCCTCCATCCTTAGCATCCATAATCCCCTCCATCCTTAACATCCATAGTCCACCTCCATCCTTAACATCCATAGTCCCCTCCATCCTTAGCATCCATAATCCCCTCCATCCTTAACATCCATAGTCCACCTCCATCCTTAACATCCATAGTCCACCTCCATCCTTAACATCCATGGTCCACCTCCATCCTTAACATCCATAGTCCCCTCCATCCTTAACATCCATAGTCCCCTCCATCCTTAACATCCATAGTCCACCTCCATCCTTAACATCCATAGTCCCCTCCATCCTTAACATCCATAGTCCCCTCCATCCTTAACATCCATAGTCCACCTCCATCCTTAGCATCCATAGTCCACCTCCATCCTTAACATCCATAGTCCACCTCCATCCTTAACATCCATAGTCCACCTCCATCCTTAACATCCATAGTCCCCTCCATCCTTAACATCCATAGTCCCCTCCATCCTTAACATCCATAGTCCCCTCCATCCTTAACATCCATAGTCCCCTCCATCCTTAGCATCCATAGTCCACCTCCATCATTAACATCCATAGTCCCCCTCCATCCTTAACATCCATAGTCCACCTCCATCCTTAGCATCCATAGTCTACCTCCATCCTTAACATCCATAGTCCCCTCCATCCTTAACATCCATAGTCCCCTCCATCCTTAACATCCATAGTCCCCTCCATCCTTAACATCCATGGTCCACCTCCATCCTTACCATCCATAGTCCCCTCCATCCTTAATATCCATAGTCCCCTCCATCCTTACCATCCATAGTCCACCTCCATCCTTAACATCCATAGTCCACCCCCATCCTTAGCATCCATAGTCCACCTCCATCCTTAGCATCCATAGTCCACCTCCATCCTTAACATCCATAGTCCACCTCCATCCTTAACATCCATAGTCCACCTCCATCCTTAACATCCATAGTCCACCTCCATCCTTAACATCCATAGTCCCCTCCATCCTTAACATCCATAGTCCACCTCCATCCTTAACATCCATAGTCCACCTCCATCCTTAGCATCCATAGTCCACCTCCATCCTTAACATCCATAGTCCACCTCCATCCTTAACATCCATAGTCCCCTCCATCCTTAGCATCCATAGTCCCCTCCATCCTTAACATCCATAGTCCCCTCCATCCTTAACATCCATAGTCCACCTCCATCCTTAATATCCATAGTCCCCTCCATCCTTAACATCCATAGTCCCCTCCATCCTTAACATCCATAGTCCCCTCCATCCTTAACATCCATAGTCCCCTCCATCCTTAACATCCATAGTCCACCTCCATCCTTAACATCCATAGTCCACCTCCATCCTTAACATCCATAGTCCACCTCCATCCTTAATATCCATAGTCCCCTCCATCCTTAACATCCATAGTCCCCTCCATCCTTACCATCCATAGTCCCCTCCATCCTTAACATCCATAGTCCACCTCCATCCTTAACATCCATAGTCCACCTCCATCCTTAACATCCATAGTCCACCTCCATCCTTAACATCCATAGTCCCCTCCATCCTTAACATCCATAGTCCCCTCCATCCTTAACATCCATGGTCCACCTCCATCCTTACCATCCATAGTCCACCTCCATCCTTAATCTCCATAGTCCCCTCCATCCTTAACATCCATAGTCCCCTCCATCCTTAACATCCATAGTCCACCTCCATCCTTAGCATCCATAGTCCCCTCCATCCTTAACATCCATGGTCCACCTCCATCCTTAACATCCATGGTCCACCTCCATCCTTAACATCCGTAGTCCACCTCCATCCTTAACATCCATAGTCCACCTCCATCCTTAACATCCATAGTCCACCTCCATCCTTAACATCCATAGTCCACCTCCATCCTTAGCATCCATAGTCCACCTCCATCCTTAACATCCATAGTCCACCTCCATCCTTAACATCCATAGTCCACCTCCATCCTTAACATCCATAGTCCCCTCCATCCTTAACATCCATAGTCCCCCTCCATCCTTACCATCCATAGTCCCCTCCATCCTTAGCATCCATAGTCCACCTCCATCCTTAACATCCATAGTCCACCTCCATCCTTAGCATCCATAGTCCACCTCCATCCTTAACATCCATAGTCCACCTCCATCCTTAACATCCATAGTCCACCTCCATCCTTAACATCCATAGTCCACCTCCATCCTTACCATCCATAGTCCCCTCCATCCTTAGCATCCATAGTCCACCTCCATCCTTAACATCCATAGTCCACCTCCATCCTTACCATCCATAGTCCACCTCCATCCTTAGCATCCATAGTCCACCTCCATCCTTAACATCTCCCTAGGGCGCCACCCTCCCCAACCCTGGTCCCTTGACTGAATCTTGAAAAACTCTTCCTTGGATCAATTTTCTTCTCTTGACTGTTAACAGTGGAAAAATTAAAGACTCCTCTGTTCAATGAAAGCTTTTTAAGTAAAAGTTCAGCAGTGTGGTATTTTGAGCCTTTTTAAGAATAAGTCATCAAGCTGGTTTGCTCTATCATCGTGGCTCCATTCTAGTAGGTTATTCCTTCATTCCTCCTCGTCTTTATAGTAATGTTAGCCTTTTACTGTAATTAGGAATTGGTAAAGACAGTCCACTAGGGTGGAGAAGTAGTAAAGTGTTTGAGGATATAGGAAACACTAATAGACCCCATGTGTCATATGAGTGGCCAGTGAATTGTGCCACAAAAGTTAGATTTATTCTTTGTTTAAAATTATGATCCCAGCATCTGAGAGGCAGAGGTCGGAGGATCTCTATGAGTTCAAGGCCACCTTGATATACAAAGACATTTCTAGGCTAGCCAAAGCTATATAGTGAGACCCTATCTCAAAAAACAAAAACCTAAGCAGAGGCTCTGGAGCAGTGGCTGGTACCAGATAGCAAGTAAGGGCCCTTTGTTGCCAAGCCTAGCAGTCTGTGTTCAAGCTACAGAACCCACGTAGTAGAAAGTACTGTCTCCTGAAGTTGCCCTCTGACCTCTGAGTGCATGCCGTGGCATGTCCACACACAAAATAAGGACAACTTTAAAATTATTTTTTAGGTTTATTTTAAAATGGATGTTTTGTCTGCATGTATGTATGTATACTACATGTTTGCTTGGTGCTAGCCAAGATCAGTTCCTGTGGAACTGGAGTTGGAGATGGTTGTTAGCTTGGCAACTGGGTGGGTACTGGGAACTGAGCCTAGGAGCTCTGGAAGGGTAACAAGTATTCTTCACGGCAGAGCCATCTCTCTAGCTCAAAGTGAAAATTGGGGGTTGTGTATGGCACCAGGCATATTGGTACACACCTGTAATCTCAGAACTGGAGGCCAGCGCAGGGGCTGGGACTCAAGGCCAGCTGCTGGTCTATATCATGAGACTCTCTAAAGAGAGTTTTTAGTTTGTTGTTTTGAGTCAGAGTCTCACTATGTGACTGTGGCTGGCCTGGAACTCACAGAGATCTCCTGCCTCTGCAGCTCCTGGACTAAGGGTGTGCGCCCTCCCCTATTTCCCCCACCCCCACTAGAGTTTGTTTTTAAAGGACTGGAGATATGGTAGTTAACAGATACACTAGTCGTCCATGGGACCTGACCTTGGTTCCCAGTGCCCATGCCTGGCCCACAAGCAGCTGTAACTCCAGCTCCAAGGGATCTAACACCTCTGGACACGTCTCACATGACCATACAGACACACATACACACAGTACACATAAGTAAAAGTTATAAAGGTAATTTTAAAAAGACTCCTAAGAGAATAAAAAGTTACAGAATGTTGGCTTGGAGACTTATCTCAGTTATAGGACGCTTACCAGCTTCATTCCCCAGCACTACAGAAAGAAAAAAAAAATTACTGATACTAAAACTAAAAGCAGGACTGGTAATTTGTAAATATACTAAAGGTATTAGACTGAAAATGGTTAATTACTTATTTGCATTTGTTTTATTAAGTAATTTTAAATGTATTTTTATTCTTTTAATTAATCAAAGGATCCCCTCTGGAAAGTTCGCCGAAGTCAGAAGCTGGACATGTCTGCACGGTTAGAACTGCAGTCGGCTCTTGAGGCAGAGATCCGCGCCAAGCAGCTGGTTCAGGAGGAGCTGAGGAAGATCAAAGACACAAGCCTGTCCTTTGAAAGGTTGGTTTGTCCTGGAGCTGGCTGAGGCCCCATGACCTGCAGTGAGGTCCTGAAGCCGGGTGGGTAACTGGAAACATGCACTTAGGTGTAGCTTATACAAGCCAGGCGGTAGGTCATGCCTTTCCCAGAGGGTGCCACTTAGTGTTCTCAAAACGTAATGAGGAGCCTGGGTGCTATACTCCTGGCCCTCGGGCTGAGACAGATCTTGAGGTCAAGGCCAGCCTGGACTACCCAGCCAGACCATTTAAAAAAAGCCGTGAAGGCTGGTGTGCTGTTCCGTGGTAGAGAACCTGCCTAGAGTTTACAATAGCCAGAATTGTGTGACCCCAATACATTCCGGTGGAGTAGACATTATTATCCCCATTCTACAGGTGTGTGGAAGTTAATGTCATCTGTTGACTAGTGGCCATGCCTGTGCTGGGTCCTGCCCTCCTGACCAGGTTTTACCTGCTAGCCCTATCCCGGTCGGTCATTGGGAAGCATTTTTTCCAGGGTACAGCCAGGGTATCTGGACTGCGTGCTTACCCTGAGATGGCAGTTTTGTTGGTGTGGTGTGGCCAGACTGGCCTTGACTCCTGATTCTCGTGACTAAAATCTGTGTTTGAATTTGTAATTGTGAACTTTTTTTGTAATATGCTGAGCGGGAAGGCCTTCCATGTCCCTGGCCATTCTCAGGAAGCCAAGAAAGCTCTGCCCTCACCCTCCATCCAGCGCACAGGAAAACAGTGAGCATGGCCTCTGTTCCTGCACTTACAGATGCTTACTCTCATTTCAGTAAACTTAAAGAATCTGAAGCCAAAAACAGGGAGTTACTGGAAGAAATGCAAATTCTGAAGAAAAAGATGGAAGAAAAATTTAGAGCAGATACAGGTAAATTAAAACCTAATGATTTGAATTACTAAATACCAGCTTTTTCTAATGAGTGGTTTTCTTCTTAATAGCTATTTTTAGTTGTATAAAAATACTTTCAAAGTTCAAAATTATTATGTTCAAAACTGCCTCACCACTTAGCCTTAAATTGTGGTCACTTCTTCCTTTGAAAATCAAAGCAAACACACACACACACACATCACGTACACCCCACATATCACACACACACACACACAGAAGGTACTCTATTCTGAGGAGAGGTGCCTAGACCACAGCCCATGAGAACATCTAGAGCCCTTTACAGCTGCTTTGTGCCCTCTGGACTGGGCTATTTCCTACCCTTTGCTCACCTGGGAAGTGCTGTGGTGTGGTATTGATCAGCTGTAACCCCAGCACTCAGGAGACTGAGGCAGGAGGATCCCAAGTTTGAGGCCAGATTGGAGTCTGAAGATCCTCTCCCCCACATGCCTTAGTGGGTAGCCCTGTGCATAAAACAGCCGATATTTGGGGATAGAGTTTTAGAAGTGAGAATTTGTCCACATCAAAAGGCAAAGCATCACATCTGTCAGTCTGGGACATGAGGGTTTGTCCCCAGACCACACTCAAGTAGGTGGATCTCAGTCTGTTTCTTAAATTTGGGTTGTCTTACACTGCAGAAGCTTTTTATATGCTGAGGGGGAAATCCTTTTGTGATGTAAATTGTTGATATCATTCTCCTACTTTGACTTTTGCTAAAAAAGCCTTTCTAGGGCTAGGATTGTAGCCTAATGATAGATATTTGCCTGACACACACAAACGCCACAGAAACCTGGAAAGGTGACCACAAACCTGTAAGCTCTGCACTCAGGAGGTAGAAGAGAGGTAGAAGAGGCCCAGAAGTCCAAGGTGGCCCTGGTCTACATGAGACCCTGTCCCAGGAAAAGGGGAGCTTTCCCTATTCTTTGTGTTGAGTTTATTAATCTTGTCCTCCCTTGGAAAGGAAAGTGTTCTCAGCTACAGCCTCTTCAAGGGACATAAGTACATTTTCCTGATTATTATTTTATGTGCATTGCTGTTTTTGCTGGTATGTGTGTCTGTGTATCATTTGCATGTCTGGCGCCTTCAAAGGCCAGATTCTCTGGGAGTGGGACTTGGTTACAGATGGTTGTGAGCAGCTGGGAATCCAGCCTGGGTCCTCTGGCAGCGTGGCCAGTGCTCCTGACCATCGAGTCACCTTCCTAGCCCCCCAACCCCCGCCCCCATTTCTTTAAGCAAGACACAGTCTCACTGTGCTGATCAGACTGTCCTCAAACCCTGATCTCCACTGCAGCCCTGTAAGTGCCGAGGTCACTGCAGTCTGCCTAATGTGGCTTCAGCTATTCATGTGGGGCGATTAGTTGATTTGGAACCCACTCTGGCCTGTACCTCAGGGTGTCTTCCCACATAATGCTCATGTTCAAGTCCTTTGTCTCGTGATTCCATGTGGTTTCTGGGGTCTCTGCTGTATCCTGTGTTTCCCATCACCCCTCTAAACCTTTTCTGAGGGATGTGTCAACTCCGCTGACACTGGAGACCCATCAAGCTGACAGCGAGGACTGCTGTCTGTCTGTACAGCTTTTCCTTAATTTTCCTTTCTTTCTTGCAGGACTCAAGCTTCCAGATTTCCAGGACTCCATCTTTGAGTATTTCAACACTGCGCCTCTTGCCCATGACTTGGCATTTAGGGTGAGTGTTACCTTTTCACCGTAACAAGTGCATGTGAGTTAGAAACCAGAGACTGTGACGAGACTACCTGTGGGCCCCAAACACCCCAGGGGACAGAGGTCTGACATTTATGAGAGTTGTGCCAGTGTCGTGGTAGGCAGGAACACGTGTTCAGGTGTTGGAACTGTTCTTGGAGACTATGGGAGACTGAGAAGATGCCTAGCCTTGCTTTTGCAGAAGTCTACACTGGCCTCTGGCTGTGTAGTGAGTGTTTGGGGTAAAATTTAAAATATAAATCGTAATAGTCATGTTGCCATTTCTAGGATTTTTATGTGAATTTATAGCTTGGACTTGGTGATTAATGGGGAAATGGTTGTGAGTGATTCAGTACCAAGCAATTTACCAAGACCCTGCCTGGTCCTGCTGGTCTCTGAGCCAGTAAGCTTCCAGGTGCCCAGTGTGTGATTGCTGTTGTGCTTGGAATGTCTGCAGCGCAGAAGAGCCAGCCCCCTTCACATGCGGCAAATGCGCTGATGGGCGCTCCAGGACCACTTGCCTTTTCTGGAGCAGTGGAGTGAACTTGCTGTCCTAGCTCCTTGCTGCATGTGGGAAGGATGAAGCCTGGGACACAGCTCAGTAACACGGCACTCGCCTAGCCCCAGGGTTGACCCCCAGCCCTGCAGGGAACAGCTGGAAAAACAAACACGTTTTTCCTGTCATGAATGAAGCTTCTGGTGAGGCACCATTGTTTCCTGTTGCCCCTCCAAAAGTCGGAAGTGAACACAGTGATTGCTCACGCCCTCTCATGGCGTGTGCTAAGCGAATGTACTGGGTTTCTCTCTGCCTGTCTTCCTCACCCACACACACACAGGGCTCTTGTCTAAACTCGTTACAGTGGTTTGAAGACAGCAGTGACCACGGAAACCTGGCTAAGACTGCACAGCAGAGTTTCAGCTCTGTGCAGACTCGCTGTGGTCCTGGCTGTGTCCTGCACAGTTCAGGACCCGCCAGAGGTCACTGATGGCGTTTAGTCATCAGACTCTATCTACACAGTGCCATGTCTTCCACTGAGGAGATGGTAAAATGTCTGCACTCTGGGTTTGTATCATGTCCCTCTTTATGCCCATGGGAGGGGGCTGCTGGCACTCATGCTGCACAGGAGACAGGTTTTTTTCTGTGCAGGGGCCACTGTGCAGTTGCAGCACCAGGTTGGAAGTGCCTCCCTTGTAAACAGGGAGCAGTCACAGGTGACCACATGGCATAGTGTGACACTCCCAGGGTGATGAACCGTCCTTGGCACTCAGCTGTTTACCTTCACCCACCACAGTATGTGTGGTTTCTTTCCAAAAGGCAAGCTGCCTTTTCGTGTGTGTGTGTGTGTGTGTGTGTGTGTGTGTGTGTGTGTGTGTGTGTGTGAGTGAGCTAGCGTGAGCGAGCTGTCCTGGAAGTAGCTCTATAGACCAGGCTGGCCTCGAACTCAGAGATCCTCTTGAGTGCCTCTGCCTCCTGAGTGCTGGTTTTAAAAGGCTTGCGCCACCGCCACCCACCAAGTCCTTAGTTCTTAAGCAAATGTATTACAGCAGTAAAAGCTCACCTTGCCCATGGGGTGCATAGAGAGCTAAGTGGCCAATGGGTTTCACAGTACCGTCCTCCAGTGTGGAATCCAGTGTGGAATCCAGTGTGGAGTGAGTCTAACATGGAGGTGAAGCAGTCGTCCGTATACCACTGTCGCGGCCTGCCATTTTTAGACCTTCTTCAGCACTTTGTCACTTGAGTGTGAAGTGTGCTTCCTTTTAAAGAAAACCCTCGGCTGGATTGGGGTCCGTGTTAAAGTTCCCAGTCTTGAGAACTACCTGGGAGATCTTGTACTTTGCTAGATTAAGCCTATTGCTGAGTGCTAGAACTGGGTCTGGACAGTAAGTGTCCTAGCCAGGCTTACTGGGGAAATGACCATTTGTGTCCCTCCTGTCTGTTACACCAAGGACTCGCTCTCCTCCTCGTCTGCATCTTCTCTGCTAGCCTTGTGGGAGGACGTAAGTGACTGCAAATGGCCTTCTGTGGGTCGCTTTCAGAGGCAGCGTCCTAAATGTTCTGACTGCTAAATCTGCATCCTTTGATTAACAACTAAGGAAGCTGGGATCTTAAACTGCTAAAATCTACTTGACTGGCTTGCTCTTCACTTACCAGTGGATGGGATAACTAGTTTAACTTGCCTTGTGGGTGATGCTCACATTTACTAGCCCTGCTCATTAGCTAATTGATGCTTCCGTCCACAGGGACTGTTTGCAAACTCCAGCCTGGGAGTGTGTAGTTATACTGTGTGTGTGTGTGACTCCCCAGTACTCCCTGCCCTTTGAACATGGAGCCTTGCGGTCTCCCATGCTGGCACCACTGCACGCTCCCGCGTACCTACTGTGCGCTGGGAATAGCGGTAGCCTGTGTCCATGTGCTGTTGACCCAGGGCTACACCAGCAGATGATGCAGAGTGCCTGTGAGCGCTGGCGCTGTTAGAGGAAGACGCCGCTTTCAGGGACGTGTGACCTCTAGCTGTCAGGGCTGTGTGTGTGTGGTAGAACTGTCTCTTGCTCTCTGGAAGGAGATTAAGTATCTGGGCTGTCTAGGGCTGTTGGTAGTCTCAACTCCTTTTCTGAGAGCTAACTGAGGTTGATTTTCCCAGTTCTTTAAAAATAAAAATAAGACAGGTATTTATTTACCACATGGCCTTAGCTGGCTTAGAACTCACTATTTAGACCAGGGTGGCCTCAAACTCACAGAATTCTGCCTATGGAGGACTGGGATTAAAGGTGTACACTAACATGTCCAGGCCCTAGCCCCTACTTTTAAATGGTTGGAGGAGAGAAGGTTCATGTTAGGGGAGGTGGCCAACAACATCTTTTTGTTGGCAGTAGTAGTGACTTGCCACTGCCTGGGAAAGTCAAGATAGTGGTGAGTAAGCAGGTTCATGGTGAGGCCTGGAAGCCTAGACCCTGACTGAATACACTTTCCAGGAAAAAAATACCTTTTTTCTTCTCACAGACCAGCTCAGCCAGTGATCAGGAAACACAGGCTTCAAAACCAGACTTGTCCCCGCCAGGGTCTGTGGCCACGAGCGCAGAGCAGCAGGAGGTAAGACTGCATTGCCCTGGGGTGCTCTGTGGGCCCTGGGGTGCTCTGTGGGCCCTGGGGGTGCTCTGTGGGCCCTGGGGTGCTCTGTGGGCCCTGGGGTGCTCTGTGGGCCCTGAGGGTCTACTGTGCAGCTTGTAGCTAGGCCCCTTTGTAGGTTCCCTTCCTCTTCAGAATACTGTCATACCATCAGCTAAATGAGGGAAACCTTGACAGGTGTCTGAACAATGTAGTGAATTAGAAATTCAGAATGTTAATAATTTATAAATAGGCCCTGGCAGCGAAGCGGAGTCTCACCTGTCTACACTTTTCTCCTAGGATGTGACTAGGCCCCAGCAGAGGCCGCCTACTGTGCCACTGCCCACACACAACACACAGGCCCTCCCCATGGCTGGACCAAAGGTAGGCCCTGGAGCATGGCTTTGTAGGAGAATTTCCCCCCACGAACAGCCTTGCCTTTCGTGAGTGTTGCCGAGCCTGGTCCCTCGGTGCTGTGTCTGTCTTCCCCTTGTTTTCTCTACTAGCCTTGAAGTTTGACCGGGTTCTGAGTTTTCTATGTCCGATTCTGGATTGGCTGCATTTTGTTGTTGTTTTAATGCAGACCTAGTCTGTTGAGGTCTTCTGCAGAGACCGGAGAGAATTCATACTTTGGCTTCTGGGCTCAGGCTTTTGTAGAATTAAGAACCCGAGCACCAGGCTGCTTGTTCAGTCTCTTGTGCTGCACAGAGAAGGAACTGTAAAAGGTTGTCTTACCTTGGTGCTGACTGCATCCTTGCCTCCTCCAGTCGCTCCTGGGGCTGTGCTAACCCCCCTGCCCCTGCCCCTGCCCCTGCCCCTGCCCCACTCCTCGAGAGATGCATTTCTTGTCTGTGTCTTCCTGAGCAGTTTGTCACTACATGTAGGCTTTCTAGGCAAGCTGTCATAGCCGGTCCTTGTCTTTCCAGCTAGCCTCACAGTTCTTCCCTGTTTGTTGTATTCTAATTTTTCTGTCCTCCTAGCTGGAGGACAATGGGTCTTTCCAAGATTTTGCTATTCATGTTTCTTGTAAATTAAAAGTGCTGTCTTGTTCATGCACCCGAGAAGAGCCAGACCTAGACAGGGTTCCAGGCCAACTCCCCAAGTCCAGTTGGTCCTGATCCCTGGAAGATGCTCCTAATCCAAGTAGGATATTAGTTAGGAAAGATAACACCATGAGTTAGCCCAGCTGTCTGTAACAAAACCAACTGAAGGAAGTAGGGGTGGCTTTGAGCTCTGGCTTGGGACCTTAGGCTTAGGCGCCACCGATGAAGAAACCATAGCTAGAAGATACCCGCATGAGGCAGGCAGGTTGTGTGTAACTCCGTCAGCAGCAGCCTGGCCCGCTGCTCCGTGACTCTGTCATCTGGTTGCGTTTGCTTATTTTTTTCCTGCAGCCCAAAGCACACCAGTTCAGCATCAAGTCCTTCTCCAGTCCCACCCAGTGCAGCCACTGTACCTCCTTGATGGTTGGACTGATCCGACAGGGCTATGCCTGCGAAGGTAAGTGGTGGCCAGAACAGAGACCAACCCACATGAGATGGACACACTGCCGCTCTTGGTGGAGTGCTTACACCAGCGGAGCTAGAAGAGGGAGGTGCACCTGTTAGCAGCTTGGGGCAGGCCTGCTCTTCATAGATATCCAGTCAGGGCCTGTATCAGTGCTACAGAGCATGTAGATCCAGACTATAAAGCAGAGCACACCTCCACCTGAGGGCCCTGTAGATCACACCTCCACCCCGGGCTCCTGTAGATCACACCTCCACCTCAGGCTCCTGTAGATCACACCTCCACCCGAGGGCCCTGTAGATCACACCTCCACCTCAGGCTCCTGTAGATCACACCTCCACCCCGGGACCCTGTAGATCACACCTCCACCCCGGGACCCTGTGGATCACACCTCCACCCCGGGCTCCTGTGGATCACACCTCCACCTGAGGCTCCTGTAGATCACACCTCCACCTCAGGCTCCTGTAGATCACACCTCCACCCCAGGACCCTGTGGATCACACCTCCACCCCGGGCTCCTGTGGATCACACCTCCACCCCGGGCTCCTGTGGATCACACCTCCACCCCGGGCTCCTGTGGATCACACCTCCACCCCGGGCTCCTGTGGATCACACCTCCACCACGGGACCCTGTAGATCACACCTCCACCACGGGACCCTGTAGATCACACCTCCACCCCGGGCTCCTGTAGATCACACCTCCACCCCGGGCTCCTGTAGATCACACCTCCACCTCAGGCTCCTGTAGATCACACCTCCACCCGAGGGCCCTGTAGATCACACCTCCACCTCAGGCTCCTGTAGATCACACCTCCACCCCGGGACCCTGTAGATCACACCTCCACCCCGGGACCCTGTGGATCACACCTCCACCCCGGGCTCCTGTGGATCACACCTCCACCTGAGGCTCCTGTAGATCACACCTCCACCTCAGGCTCCTGTAGATCACACCTCCACCCCAGGACCCTGTGGATCACACCTCCACCCCGGGCTCCTGTGGATCACACCTCCACCCCGGGCTCCTGTGGATCACACCTCCACCCCGGGCTCCTGTGGATCACACCTCCACCCCGGGCTCCTGTGGATCACACCTCCACCACGGGACCCTGTAGATCACACCTCCACCACGGGACCCTGTAGATCACACCTCCACCCCGGGCTCCTGTAGATCACACCTCCACCCCGGGCTCCTGTAGATCACACCTCCACCCCGGGCTCCTGTAGATCACACCTCCACCCCGGGACCCTGTGGATCACACCTCCACCCCGGGACCCTGTAGATCACACCTCCACCCCGGGACCCTGTGGATCACACCTCCACCTCAGGATCCTGTGGATCACACCTCCACAGCCATTCTGTCACATCAGGGAACATGGAGGAGCGGCCAAGACTTCCCACTCCCATGTTGTCTGGGGCTTGGTGTTTTTGTCTGTTTGTCTTTATTTTTAGCTCTTCGTTGCATTTACTTATCTGTGTGTGTGACTGGGTGGGCAATTGTGCTGAAGAGAGTTGCTTCTGTTCTCTCCACCTTCGGTCCCAGAGGTCTAGCTCTCGTGTGATTATATTGCGTCTTTTTGACGGTAGTTATTATTTTTAAATCACAAACCCATGCTACTGTCCTGTGCTGTTTTGGCCATGCGCCCCTGAGCCCGTCTGCTGTGACTGTTGCTGCCGTACTTCGTGGGTGGCACATGGCAAGGAGCGAGGTCCCTAGGTCAGAGCCTGCTCTGCATTTCGTCACAGAGACAGTCTTTTTCAGTTGCTACTTTGTTAGTTGTCTTAACCCTTCTCACTGGCTGTACGTGACTGACCACTGCCCTGCAGTGACGCCCAGTTGACTTCGGTGAGCAGAGCTGGAGACTGCCCGTGTGGTTAAAGGCAGGCTCGTGGGTACCTGTGAAGCGGACTTGCCAGGCTGTGCTTGCTCAGGCAGCCCCTCTCCATGTGTGGGCTGCATACATGTTGAACTTTTCTTGTGAAGTCTTTGGAGAAATGTTTTCTATGCAGTCGCCATAGGACACCTAGGCTTCCTGAGCAGTGTGCACAGAGCCTGTGCTCAGCCCCTGCTTCCTCTTTTTCAGTGTGTGCCTTTTCCTGCCATGTGTCCTGCAAAGACAGCGCTCCCCAGGTGTGCCCCATACCTCCTGAGCAGTCCAAGAGGCCTCTCGGTGTGGATGTGCAGAGGGGCATAGGCACAGCCTACAAGGGTTATGTCAAGGTAGGAGGAGCCAGCTTGTGTCCCGCAGCCCAGTGTGGCTCATTAGGTCAGCTCATAATTTCTTTGGTGTAGTGACTAGTCATCATAGTTCATCTGTTCCTGAAGCAGTCCTGGTACCCCGAGGGTCTCAGGCACAACCGCCACCTTTCGTGACCAAGAGCCTGAGTGCCCTGGTCCCTGAAGCTTCTCCTTTTGGGTGTCTGGTCATGAAATTAAAGTCAAGGTTCCAAAGCCAGGTGGTACCTGCAGACCACTGGTACCGGGGCTTTCTCCATGTTCCATCCAGCTGTAGCATCCTGGGTTGTCAGCAGCCCTTGGGCTACCCCGCAGTTCACACGCTTCTCGTCAGATCCTGAGCCAAGACTGGCTGATGCAGACATCTCTACCCTCTACCCACAGACCCTCTACCAGTCTGTGAAGAGGGTTGATGTGGGAGCCGTCCCTGGGGACCAGGACAGTCATACAGCAGTGGATACAGGCTGAGCAAAATGCTACCAGTCTGGTAGTCTGCTGCCCAGGGGAAACGTGGTCACTGTTGGTCTATAGGTCCCAAAGCCCACAGGAGTGAAGAAAGGATGGCAGCGAGCTTATGCAGTGGTTTGTGACTGCAAACTCTTTCTATATGACCTGCCGGAAGGGAAGTCTACGCAGCCCGGCGTCGTTGCCAGTCAGGTCTTGGACCTCAGGTATGTCCATGCAGCAAAACCCTGCCCACGGTGGCAGCCTGTCCTGCCTGTGCCTGCCTGAATGTGTCTGAAGAGGCACACATGCTGTCATGAGGGTTAACCCGGTACCAAGGGCACACTCGGGCAAGGCTGGCAGGTCCCGCTGCGGTCCTCAGCACGTGTGTGAAGGCAGGCATTGTGTCCGTGTGGCCTAGAGACACAGACTCCAGTGTGTTCTTAGCCAAAGGGTCTCCCTGGGAAGCTGGCCCCTTGACATACCTGTAAGGGCACATGTCAATAGGAATCACGCACAGTGGCAGTATCCCTGTCACGTGGTACGTGCTGGTCCCTTGCTGCATACCGCTGTCTGGTCACGGTCCTGTTGCTGTGAAGAGACCATGACCATTATAAAGGAAAACATTTAGTTGGCATGCTCACAGCTTCAGAGGTGTAGCCCATTGTCGTGACAGGGAGCATGGTACCATGTATAGCGTGGTAGTAGCCGGCCAGACACGGTGCTGGAGCAGTAGCTGAGTAGACTTACAGAGCCTGGGAGCCCACCCCCAGTGACACACTTTCTCCAACAAGGCCACACCTCCTAATCCTTTTAATCCTCTCAAACGGTCCCACTCCTTGGTGAGTAAGCACTGGATTATGTGGGCCTATGGGGACCACACCAAAACCATAATAGCCATGTCCTGGCCTGAGCCCAAGGGATTGGGCACCGTTGAGGATAGAAAACAATTCAGCGGGCATTCCCATGTGAACTCAGCACATTCTGCTTCTTGTTGATGAGTAGTTAATGAGCCTTTCCCTGATTGTACTAAGGACAAGCCAGAAACAGCGGAGAGTCAGGCAGGGGCCTCTGTCTCAATATTCCCCTAAGAAGTCAGGACAAGTTGTGAATATGTCGTTGGCAATCTGCAAAGCTTTCCCAGAACTGTGTGTGTGTTTCTTTCTTGACAGAGATGATGAGTTTTCTGTGAGCTCAGTCTTGGCCTCAGACGTCATCCATGCAACACGCCGTGACATCCCGTGTATATTCAGGGTATGAGTTTCTGATTTCATTTCTGTTTGTTAGACAGTTACTTTAAAGATACATCACAGTTAAAATACAGCAACCCTAACAACAACGAAAACCATGGGCGTATGATACCTGCCTTTAATCCCAGCACTTGGGAGCCAGAGGTGATGGACTTACGCATTCTAGGATAGCCATAGCTACATGGTGAGGCCCTCCCTCCCTATACTCCCTGAGCGTCTCGCTGTGTTGTAGCAAGCTCTAGGAGATATCCTGGGTGACTCCTTTACCACCTGCCTGGCATAGCTGACCCTCACTGAGCACAGCACCCTCCCCACCTGGTGTCCCTCCCACCTTGGCACAGTCTACTCTGAGAGATACGTCTTGTGTTGCTTTAGGTTCCCTCCCAGGCATACGTACTCACTGAATAAGTCGGAAAACATTTTAAAGTGGCTGCATCTGGTTTGTCTGTGTGTCTGTTCTCCCCGTCAGTGTATACTAAAGCATCGGGAAGCTCCTGGAAGAGTGTTGATTGGAGAGATACACACTCCTTCAAGTAGCAATTTTTGTGTCACATCTGGTTGAGCAGAAAGCTGTCTCTAGAGTTGTTTTTACTGAATCAACTTTTATTCAGAAACAACCTTTTATATAAACTCCAGAAAATCACTGCCATCTGTGCCCAGAGTGACAGTTGTTCCGTAACTGTGAAGCCTCCGGGGTTCCTAACGGTGCTTAGCTTAGTCCCTGTCTTCCCTGTCCAGTCCTGAATGTCCCGGAACTTGCTGTGTACTTCCATATGTATGTGGCCAGTATGTGGCAGGCTGGCCTTGAACTCACAGAGCTGCCTGTCTCTGCCTCCACAGTGCTGGGATCAAAAGCCTGTACCACCAGGCTGGACAAGAAGTCAATTTTTTTTTTCTTTTTTTTTGGGGGGGGTTGTTTGTTTGTTTTTTGAGACAGGGTTTCTCTGTGTATCTTTGGAGCCTGTCCTGGAACTAGCTCTGTAGACCAGGCTGTCCTCGAACTCAGAGATCAGCCTGCCTCTGCCTCCCGAGTGCTGGCATGCACTACCACCACCTGGCCAAGAGAGCAGCAATTTTAGAATGTGCAATTATGTGATAGTATTGACAAGAGCGGACTGAGCTGAAATCTGCCCAGGAAGGGGACTTGTGTTTGCAGAGCTGTCCTGCCAGCACCGACTGGCAGCTCAGGAGATTGGTGGTCTTTGGAGCAATGCAGGGACATGGACTTGAGCCTCTTACTGTCCTGTTTGTGACCTCTGTGGCTGGGCTTCCAGCACAGTCCCTGCTCTGATCTGGCTGGCAGCTCATGGCTTTTCTGTTTTGTTTCTCTCATGAAGGTGACGGCCTCTCTCTTAGGTTCGCCTTCTAAGACCAGCTCACTGCTCATCCTGACAGAGAATGAGAATGAAAAGAGGAAATGGGTTGGGATCCTGGAAGGACTGCAGGCTATCCTCCATAAGAACCGGCTGAAGAGCCAGGTAGTACACGTCGCCCAGGAGGCCTATGACAGTGCCCTGCCGCTCATCAAGGCCATTCTCGCTGCTGCTGTCGTGGGTACGTCTGCTGGGCCGCTCGGGTGGGAGCTCGGGTGAGAGCTCGGGTGAGGAGCATGGCACGCGTGGGCGGGACGGCCCCTCCTCACTCACAGGACTCGTGTGTTGTTTGTGCAGATGGAGACAGGATTGCAGTCGGCCTGGAAGAGGGGCTCTACGTCATTGAACTCACCCGAGATGGTGAGCAGAAGGGCACCTGGGGTTCTGCTTGTCTGCTCCAGGCACACGGGCCTTGAGAGGGTTCAGTGGTTCCCTTGAACTCTGGGTGGCACCGTGTAAGGGTGTACGCGGCCCTGGGGTACACCTCCAGTGCTGTTAAGAAACAAAACAAAGCAATAGGAAAAGGTCTTGCTGATACTGAGTGACTGTCAGAGGGAAGAGAGTTTTCAGTTGACATGGCTGGTGCTCAGTGCCTAGCCGTGTTGCTGGGCGTCTCCATGCATCTGGAAACACTCTTGTGACTGTTCTTTTATTTTCTTGGGTTTTTGAAACAGGGTTTTTCTGTGTAGCCCTATCCTAGAACTCTCTCTGTAGACCAGGCTGGCCTTGAACTCACAGAGATCCGCCTGCCTCTGCCTCCCGAGTGCTGGGATTACGGGTGTGCTCCGTCATCGTACATTACCTGGCCAGCTGATTTTTTTAAAAAACACATGTATGTGTGCACGCGCATGTGTGTGTGCATGTACACAAGTACAGGGTCAGAAGACAACCTGTTGCAGCTGGCTCTGCCCTTTTGCCATGTGGGTCCTGTTACTCAGCCTCAAGTTTCCCACCTGGGCAGCCAAGCACCTCTACCACAGAGCTGTGCTGTTAGCTCTCTCTGTTAAATTCTTTTTTGTTTTGTTTTGTTTTTATTTGTTCTTGAGACAGACATGACCCTGACCGTCTTGGAATTCAAACCTGGAAATCACAGAGGTGGCCTGCCTCTGCTTCCCATGTTAGGGTTACAGGTGTGCACCACCACATCCGGCCTCTGTTGACAGTGAGCCAGAGCCTACAGTAGCCAGAGCATGTGAACAGCTGAGCCCTTCAGGCTCCACCCCAGGGAAGGCAGCACTCCTAAGCCAGCTAGTATGCTAGTTTAGTGAGATGAGGTTTGGAGTGCAGACTCAGCTCCCAGGGCCTTTGTGTTTGTCAGCTAGAACGTGGCACACTGAGCGCAGGACAGGGTTGTCCGGAAACAGACAAGGTGCTGCTCTGTCTCTGTTGGGGATGGCTGTGGCGGGGGAGGGTTGATTGCTAAGGGACCCGAGGGTTTTGCCAGCCAGAGCAAGTCACTTGCATCCTCTGGCCGCAGTGATCGTCCGTGCTGCTGATTGCAAGAAGGTGTACCAGATCGAGCTGGCCCCCAGGGAGAAGGTGATCATCCTCCTCTGCGGCCGGAACCACCACGTGCATCTCTACCCCTGGTCCTCCTTCGATGGAGCAGAAGCAAGCAACTTTGATATCAAGCTTCCAGAAACGAAAGGCTGCCAGCTCATAGCAACAGGGACGCTGAAGAAGAGCTCGTCCACCTGCCTGTTTGTTGCCGTGAAGCGACTGATTCTTTGCTATGAGATTCAGAGAACTAAGCCTTTCCACAGGAAGTTCAATGAGATGGTGGCACCCGGACACGTGCAGTGGATGGCCGTGTTCAAGGACAGGCTCTGTGTTGGCTACCCTTCTGGGTTCTCGCTGTTGAGCATCCAGGGGGACGGGCAGACTCTCGACCTGGTAAATCCCACTGATTCCTCGCTTACGTTCCTCTCGCAGCAGCCTTTCGATGCCCTTTGTGCTGTGGAGCTCAAAAGTGAGGAGTACCTGCTTTGCTTCAGCCACATGGGACTGTACGTGGACCCTCAAGGCCGGAGGTCACGCATGCAGGAGCTCATGTGGCCTGCGGCTCCTGTCGCCTGTAGTATGTATATGTTTTTCTGTTGCCGTATCACTGTTGCTGCTTCTCTCTCACGGACAGTCGGCATGTACTCTGTTCGCTTTGGTCTGCCTCCCCGTCCCTGAGCTGAGAACTAAGAAGCAGAGTGACGAGGGTGGCGTCAGGCAGGCGTGTGCAGGCTAGGTGCTGGGCCAGCAGCCCTTCCTCCCGAGGGCCCTGCTTGTCCCCCGGTGAGTGACAGCAAGTGGCCTCCTGGGCAGAAAGGCAGTGAGTAAGAAAGGGAGTCGTCTTCTAAAAAGGCATCTCATGGAGTACACAATTCACAGGGCAGGGTAAAGTGAAGGGATTCGGTCCACTGTCAGGGCGTGCCCTTGTAGGCCGGAGCCTGTGGTGTGTAGCGCGCTTGCCGTACGAAGTTTGTGTGTGAGCTGGTGCTGTGCAGAGGCCACAGCATCGATCTGCTTGAGAAGTTGGGAGGCTGGGAGAACCAGGCACTCCATTGCTTTTAACAGCCTTGTGCCTTGCCACCCTGACCAAACACCGTGGAAGTGAGGTTAGCAGCAAGTCCTGAAGACTTTGTGGCCAGACAGGCACAGACTAGTTTTGACGTGGGGCTGGGATAGGAGGGGGTGGCAGCCGGGAAGCTGGGGCGGCAGGCCTCAGGCCGAGCCGCAGCAGGACGGCCTTGCCATCCCCTCCTCCCGTCCTGACACGGGCAGTCAGTGCAGGGCCGTGGCCCTACTTCTTCAGTTACTCGGGCCCCTCAGTGCAGTGTCTGTAGCGAGGACACCCAGGGTTCCTGCCTTTCCTCCTTCGTGAGTCCTCTCAGCCCGTGCGGAGGAGCAGAATTGTCGAGCTGAAAGAGGTTGAGGACCGTGAGGGTGGAGAAGCGCTTGCTGAGAGGCTGCCTGCATCCGTGTCCCCGGTGCCGCCCCGTGCACCCCAGGGGACAGGTGCAGACCCCGCAGCCTGCAAGTGTGCCGGCCCTAAAGCACACGCCCTCCACTCAGCTCTCCAGACTGAGTTTGAACACCGTCCTTTGTTGACCGATGAGAAGTGAAGTCCCACACACTCATCAAATGAGGGCACGTGCCTCACCATTCCCGTGTGAGGACTTTTCATCGTAGTGGTAATCCAGGGCCAGCCTCCGCACATGCCATTCAAAATCGGTGGGTGCGCGTGCGTGCGTGCGTGCATGCGTGCGTAACACCGCTGCCGAGCGATTTGATGGCAGTTCCAGCATCTA
Organism: Phodopus roborovskii; assembly: GCF_943737965.1. Taxonomy (NCBI): domain Eukaryota; kingdom Metazoa; phylum Chordata; class Mammalia; order Rodentia; family Cricetidae; genus Phodopus; species Phodopus roborovskii. Next base: position 11,177,931 of record NW_026126516.1, on the reverse strand, counting down.
AACCTTGCCTGGGCTGACTGCAGAGCCATAGCCGCAGCTCCCGGCGCACGTTTCCGGTGAGGGCTCATGGCCTCAGGAGTAGCTGTGTGCAGAGGCACTGCAGCACTCAGCCTGGGATCCAAGGCTCACCGGTCCGTACTCCGCCTTTCATAAAGGACACTGCAGGTTCCCGGTGGTGGCTGGGCCATCTGCAGCAGCACCGCTGAGCAGACACAGACACAGACACACCCCTCCTGTGTCAGGCCTGCCATCCCGGTCCCGGTGGGCTTTGCTGTGCCCCAGACATTAGGGGGTCTCCTCCAGCCTCTCACGCTCAGGTTCAGGCCTGTGTCTGCACTGAAGCAGTTGTCATCACCCCACATTTCTCAGGGTGCTGGGAGAGGAGGGGCTCACGGCACCCTCATTGGAGTGTTCTGAGTAGATCGCTACAGTGAGGTCCTGCTGTCCTTACTGTGCAGTGTGTGCGGCCAAGCCGTGCCCAGGCCAGAGTAGTTAGTTAGTGCGGGTCTTGAGGATGCTCTCCCACGGTTTAGAAGGCTTTGGGGATTGGAGAGGTGGCTCAGTGGTTAGGCCGCTCTCCTAGGCACTAGGGTTCAATTCCCAGCACCCGCGAGGCAGCTCCCAACCATCTGCCAGTGAGGACAGTTTTGGGGGGTCCAGCACCCTGTCACTAGCCTTCACAGACACACAGGGCAGATACCCATATGCGTACAAGAAAGGAAACCCTGGCAGTGTAGGACAGGCCATCCCTGCCTCAACCTCGCGGCTTGAGCCTCCCCAAGCTCATTTCTTTCTAGAGCTGAGTTGCAGAAGTGGGCTTTTGTAAATGAGCTCCAGCGTTGCTGTGCGGTGAGGAGCCAGTGGCTTTGAGGGGACGCGGACTTCTGGCCTGGGAGCCCCAGCGGCCCCGAGGCCGGCGAGGGTGGAGCTGACTCTCACTTGCTGTGCTTGGCCCCACACCAGGTTGCAGCCCCTCCCACGTCACAGTGTACAGCGAGTATGGCGTGGACGTCTTCGATGTGCGCACCATGGAGTGGGTGCAGACTATCGGCCTGCGGAGGGTAAGACAGCATGGTGCCGGGCCAGGGTGGCTGCCCCCTCCCCCACCCCACCCCGCTTCCTGTTAGTATACATGGTGGAACTCCCTGTCTCCTACACAGATACGACCTTTGAACTCCGATGGCACCCTCAACCTGCTTGGCTGTGAGCCCCCTCGCCTCATCTACTTCAAGAACAAGCTCTCAGGTGAGCTCCCCGCCGGAGAAGTCCCCTCACGGCAGCCACAGGCTGCATCTGTCCCCCTCGCCTGCCGGCTGGCCTTGGAGTTGATCATTTTCGACATGACTGCCCCCTCCAGGAGCTGTGCTCAATGTGCCCGACACCTCCGACAACAGCAGGAAGCAGATGCTGCGGACTCGGAGCAAGAGGCGGTTTGTCTTCAAGGTCCCCGAGGAAGAAAGGCTACAGCAGCGACGGTGAGGCCGGTCCCTCTGGCCTGGGCCCCGGCTCAGCCCGTCCCGGGCATGTGCAGGGGAGGGCTGGTTAGAGCTGGGGTGCTTCCAGATTCCTGAATCTCAACTGTTTGCTTTTTGCAGAGAGATGCTCAGAGACCCAGAATTGAGATCCAAAATGATCTCCAACCCAACCAACTTCAACCATGTGGCTCACATGGGCCCCGGGGACGGGATGCAGGTGCTGATGGACCTGCCTCTGGTGCGTGCTCAGCCAGGTGTGGGCGCGGGCTCTGTCCCCGCTGTGCAGAGAGCGCCTGGCAGCCGGGCTGCCGCGTGCGCTTGTCTCTCTTAGGAAACTGCTTTCAAGAAGAGGGTTTCTAGCTCCTTTGTGTGAGGCGATAACAGTTTTTGTGTCTTCATTTTAAACAGCATTTTCTGTAGGATTTTTCTACAAGTGCCATTGCTGTTCTTATCTCAGAGGTGGTGGTGGTGGTGGTGGACACAGCTGCCTTCCGTTCTGAGCTCTAACTGCTCAGGAGCCATGTCCAGGGGCCTGCATCTGGCCGGTTCTTTACCATGCCACTGTGGTCCATGTTCATAGACCTCTCCTGTGCTGCTCTCTTCCTCCAGAGTGCCGCACCCCATGCCCAGGAGGAGAAGCAAGGCCCTGCCCCTCCCGGTCCCCCTCGGCAGCCCCCACCCAGGAGCAAGCCTTACATCTCGTGGCCCTCATCAGGTACCCAGGGGAGGTGGACGCTGGGGCAGGCCGTCCGCGCTCCATCTTCCACTCGGCCTCTCCCTTAGGTCCTGGCTGTCCTTGTCCACAGGTGGGGCTGAGCCTGGAGTGACTGTGCCTCTGAGAAGCATGTCTGATCCCGACCAGGACTTTGACAGAGAGGTATGTGGCTGCACAGGGAGACGGCAGTTCTTGTGTGGGGGAGAGCGCTTCGTTACCTGTGACCCCAGGGCCAGCTGGCGGAGAGCACAGTCGCGCCCCTCTGGAGCCCTGTGCTCCCCGGGATACTGTGGCCTGAGCGGAGACCCCCAGTAGCATTGGGCAGCCCAGGATGGGCAGCTAGCTGCCTGACTTGTGGTCAAGGTTGTGGGGTCACCAGGCACACACCCCACCTAGAGATGAGGATTTCCTGTGAGCTTGGGCAGGGTTCTGCCAGAGGCTCTCTCCTGAACCTCTGCTCTCTGAACTGGTTTCATGTAACTTGGATTGGCCTCAAGCTTACTGTGTAGGTGAGAACCTTGAACTCCTAATTCTCCGTGAGTAGTAAGCCTGTCTTGTGGTGGGTTCCGTACCCTTCCTACCAGACTGTCGCTGAGGCAGGCCCATTTTCTCCCAAGCTCTGAATTTAGAGGCACGCACCGTCCTACCTCGTTGGGTTGTTCTGTGAGGGGTTTCTTGCTTTCATGCAGGGTCTCATCATCCAGCCCGGCCTTAACTGGGCTTGTTTCTAGCCAGCTTTTCTAAAGTATCACACCCGTCTGTTTCATCTGGGCTTTCTTTCATCTGGTCTGTGTACCTTTCTTTACTCCTTCCTCCATGGCTTGCTGAGTGACTGGCCTCTCCTCTCTCTCACTCCATCTTTTTTCCCCAGATTACTATTTATTCTCTGCCCACCAGCCCCGCCTATTTCTCTCTCCTGCCTAGCTATTGGCCATTCAGCTCTTTATTAATCCAGTCAGGTGTTTCAGACAGGCAAAGTAACACAGCTTCACAGTTAAACAAATGCAACACATCTTTGTGTCGTGAAGCAGATGTTATGTTCTACATCTCACACTGATACTCCACAGCAACTGGGCACCAACCCTGGGTCCTCTGCAAGAGCCACATCTCTCCAGCCCTGTGCTTCACACTCTTGGTGATCTGTTTTGACATACAAACGTTACTTATTTGGGCAAGTTTTCATCTTTTTCCTGTTGCACATGCTTTTGATGTTCTGTCTAAACTCACGGCTGGCTGCATTGTTTCTGTCTAGCACCTAAGTTCTCTTGAGACCGTGTGGGGTGCAGCTGCCTCTCACACATACCCCATGCCATCTGCTGCAGGGTGTGTTCCTGCCCGTTGCATGACTTGACAGCCTTGTTGACAGTGATTAGCTGGGACTGTAGACACCTGTGTGTGCCTTGATGTCATCCCGTTGCTTTGTCCTACCCTTTGAAGGGAAGCATGGGAAGTTTGGGTCCTTTAACTTTGTTCGGCACTGGGAATTCTTGTACTAATCCCCAACTCCAGCCCGAATTTTGTTTAAGACACAGGGTGGGAGTTTCCCCTGGTTGCTTTACTTCTGTGGCACAGGCCTTAAACCTGTGCCCCTGTCTCTTTAACCTCCCAAGCAGCTGGGATTATAGGCCAGGCTTTGTTTCTTGAGAATAACTTCCATTTCTGCAAAACACCGGTGAGATTTTCAGGAGACCACGTGGGGATTGACGCCATCTTGACAATACTTCTGCCTGTGAACCTGGGTTCTCCCGAGTGTCTGTGTTGCTAGCATGGGCCTGTCCTGATTTATTATTGTCACATGTAGTATTACGTCCTCTCCCGTTGCTGAACTTTACAGAAGAACAGCAGGTCGTTCTTCTCCCTACCATGAGGGCAGCTGCTTCTCTTGAATATGGTGTCTGTGGGCTTCTATGACTCGATGGAGTTCCCGTCTATTTATTCACAGCATGTGTCTCTTGGGGACAGGGTTCTTCTGCAGTGCTGCTCTCAGGGTGCAGCCAGAGGTCCCGAGCCACTGAGTGCAGGGGCAGTGAGTGACGTGTGCTCTCCTCTGCAGAGTTACGAGCCCTGATGGGGCTGTGCCAGGGCACGAGTATCACCTGCCTCTCTTTGCCTTGGCAGCCTGACTCTGACTCCACCAAACACTCAACTCCATCCAATAGCTCCAACCCTAGCGGCCCTCCAAGCCCCAACTCACCTCATCGGAGCCAGCTCCCTATGGAAGGCCTGGAGCAGCCAGCCTGTGACACCTGAGGTGGCCAGCATAGCAGCACGGGGCCAGGGAGCCCACGTGGCTCCAGCGTCAGTGCCAAGACTGATCTGACCTCCAGTGTTGTCCAAGGAAATGTAGAATCAGCTTGTAGATAGATAAAATAATCTTTATTATAATAATGAGCAGTTTTGTGCCACGTTGTTGGTGGCAATCGACCAGATGTGTTCGTCTGCACAGCCGTAAGGCAACACCGTTCCGTTTGCACATGAAGGACCACCACTCACCTCTCCCACCAGGACCACCCAAGCCCTTCTCTTCCCCTTTGTCCGTAGAAGGCTCGAGTTGTGTGTCACCCCAGTGTCAAGGAGGCAGAGGCTAGTTTGTGGCCTTTTTATTTACTTAGCCCCGACACAATCGCAACAGTCCACACAGATGCCCCTGCTGCAGCGGCGCAGGCAGCTGGGCACCGGCTCCCACGGCTGTTGCAGCCTGCCGAGCTTAGAGGAGGCTGGAGCACGGGAAGCCATGCCCCGGGCCCCGGGCCATCCCCTCCCTCTGCCCTCACCCTGCATGGAGCCTCTGTGCTTAATAGACCAGACACATAGGCTTGCCCGGCACTCAGCACATCGGCCCACACCGCAGGCCCGGGAACACCACACGTATTTAACCTCCCTCCTCCTCCTGTGTCCTGGGCTGAGTGATGGGTCAGTGGCTGCAGGCCTGTCTTGCCCTCCTCCTGGACAGGCCTCCCCTCCCCATTGGCTGTGCCGGGTGTGCACTTGGCCGAGTTGGCACCGAGGGTCGCGGCACTGCCGGCCATGCCTGTGTGTCACACCAGCACCTGCCTGCCCCATCCACCACCCCTACCCCCCCCCCCGCTTTGTGCTGGGCAGGCACCTGCTGGGGGTTCTGGTTTTTACTTTTTTAATGTAAGTCTGAGTCTTTGTAATTATTGAATTGTGAGAACATTTTTGAAAAACTTACCTGTCAATAAAGCGGAAGACGGCAGTTTTACAGTTCTCAGTGGTTTGAGTGTGAGGTGGCCCACTGTGCCCACAGGTAAATCTCCCCAGGGACACACACGGCATGAGATGGCCTGTCAGGGGTGGGGTAGTTGGAGGGGCAGTCGGCACAGGGGCCTTAAGGGACGCTTGTCCTCAGGGAGGCCTGGCCAGCAGGACCTGCCGCCGTCCGTCCGCTTTCCGGAGACCTCCACTGAGGGTAATGTGCAAGGGTGAGGGCCAGGCGCGCAGTGAGCTCATTAATACAAGATTTAACCTTTGAGCCGTCTCTCCAGCCCCCTAATTGTTTAAGAGCACTGGCTGCTCTTCCAAGGGTCCTAAGTTCAATTCCCAGACAACCATATGGTGGCTCACAACCATCTATAGTGGAATCCGATGCCCTCTTCTGGCCTGCACATAATCTTTTTTTTTTTTTTTTTTTTTAAAATTAAACATTTGGGAAAACAGATGACGTAGCCACAAGAAAATCAAAGGTAGCAGTTTCAGAGTAAGAGGGTCCGACCCTGGGCTCTGTTAGAAAGCAGTGTGGGGTGGGGGCATGCCCTTAATCCCAGCACTCAGGAGCCGGAGGCAGGTGGATCTCTGAGTTCCAGGACAGCCTGAGCTACACAGAGCGACCCTGTCTTGGTTACACGAGAAAGGTCGGCGAAGCCATGAGGAGCAGGCGGGTAAGCAGCTCCCTCCATGGCCTCTGTCTGCATTAGCCCTGCCTTTGGCTTCCTTCAGCGAAGAGCAGCAGTTGGAAGCTCTCCAGACAGACCCTCCCCCCCCCCCAGCTGCTGGTGCTGTCAACCCTGGGCCCCAGCTTCAGGCTGGGCTGAGGGTGAGCTGGGTGGATCATGGTGCTCACCACTGCGATGACGCTCTAGCTAGGACAGACCCTGACAGCTGGGAATGTGCTAGATAGACTGGCTGGGGTGTTTCCTGGGTCTCCCGGGTTCTCTCTCCCTGCTGGTCCTTATTCATGATCACGTGTCCTAACTCCTTCAGCGCCAGCTGCTGTCAGGAGTAGTAGTGACCACGCTAGCTGCTTCGTGCTAGGGTGACAGGAGGCAAAGTGTAGGGAGAGCCAGTCCAGCAGCCCGCAGAGCAGGGAAAACTCCACCAACCTGGATCTGACAGACGGCCGATCTCCAAAACACACAAACAACTCAAGAAACCAGACATCAAAAGACCAAACAGTCCAATTAAAAAGTGGGATGCAGAGCTAAACAGAACTATTAAGGAACTGCTCAACATCCTTATTCATCAGGAAAATGCAAATCAAAACAACTCTGAGATACCATCTTACACCTGTCAGAATGGCTAAGATCAAAAATAAGGACAGCTTATGTTGAAGAGACTGTGGAGTCAGGGGAACACTCCTCCACTGCTGGTGGGAGTGCAAACTTATACCCACTTTGGAAATCAGTACTGTGATTTCTAAAAAAATTGGGAATCAATTTACCTCAAGGTCTAGCAATACCCTATACCCAAAGGATGCTCAGTCACACCACAAGAACATTTGCTCAGCTATGTTCACAGCAGCATTATTTGTAATAACCAGAACCTGGAAACAACCTAGATGTCCCTCAACCGAAGAATGGATAAAGAAAGTTGGTACTTTTACACAATGAAGTATTACTACTCAGCTGTAAAAAAAAAAAAAAAAAAAAAAAAAGTTTTTTTTTTTTTGAAATTTGCAGGCAAATAGATGGAACTAGAAAACACGATCCTGAGTGAGGTAACACAGTGTCAGAAAGATAGACACAGTATGTACTCATAAGATGTAAAGGATAAACAGACTTTCAGTCCACAGCTCCAGAGAAGCTGGGTAACAAGGAGGACCCTAAGAGGGTTACCTCTTAGGTCTGGATCACCCTGGGAAGGGAAATTAAATGAGATCTACTGGGTAAACTGGGGGTCGGGGTGGCGGGAGAGGGGAGAGAAGATGAAGGATGGGATGGTAAGCTTGGGAGAGGGACCGAGCGGGAGAGGGATGAAAGATATCTAGACAGAGAGCCACTATGGGTTGGGGGGAAACCTGAAGCTAGGGAAACTCCGAGAATCCACAAGGACGACCCCAGCTAAGACTCCTAGCCATAGTGGTTAGGGTACCTGAACTGGCCTTCCCCTGTAATCAGATTGATGAACACCCAACTATCATCATAGAGCCTTCATCCAGTAACTGATGGAAGCAGAATCCCGCTGAGAGGGAGGAGGGAGGTCAAGGTCATGATGGAGAGATCTACAGAGACAGCCGAACCAAGCTCGTGGGAACCCATGAACCAGACTTACAATTGCGAAGACCCCAGGCCTGCTGTATGTGGGAAACTGTTGAGAAGCTTGGACTAGCTGAGGTGCCTCTCACCACAGAACCAGATCTATCCCCCGTCCCCCTGCATGAATTAGCTTGTTGGAGCTCACTCCTAGCTTGGGATGCCATGCTCAGCTTCAATGCAGGGAGGAAGGCTGGTGTTTGATCCTGTCCTGTGTCAATGGGCCAGGCTTTGTCAGAACATCCCCTCCCACCCCACCACACCATGGGGGGGTTTGGGGGGATGGGCTGAGGGGGAAGGTGAGGGGAAAGGAAAGCTGGCTGGAATGCAAAGTGAGATTTTAAAAAAGTAATAATAAAAAGGGGCTCTTCTGAGGCAGGCTCCTGGGGCCCCTTGGCAGGCTGGGGCCCACATCCTGAGCTGCCGTGTGAGGTTCATTCGGAGCTCAGGTTGAACCTCTCCTCCAGTGTCAGTCCCCCAGTGTGTGACTTAAGAACAGCCACGGTGATGGTTACTTCTATCAGGTCCTGGGCCAAGGCCAGTCCAGATAAAATTAGCTTTCTCTAAATCCTCGTGGGTAGGACAACCACCATTTTACTCTTGGGTTATGCTTTTCTGGTAGGTGTTTGAGACCAGGCAGGTAGCCAAAATCACTAACTTTTTTCCTTGTACTTTCAAGGCCAGTTGAGGCTCTGGTCTTCAGGGGTCGCTTGAGTTTAAAGGGACCTCTGGCCCCTCCTGGCTTTTGGCAGTAATTCCATCCATGTGGGGATCAGTCAAAGGCCACACGTGCACAGAAAGAAGCCTGGGGGAAATGACCCCTCTGCGCTGACCCTCCTGTTTCTACGTTGACCCCGTGAGAACTCGACAGCTGGAGTCTCCCCCAGTCATGCCCCCCAGCCCCAGGGACTTAGTTGACCTTGGTCACACTGGGACACCGGGAAAGTCCAGTACACCTGTGTTTAACTACGCAGGAATATTTAGATAAAGCTTAAGCAAATACCAAGCACTGAAAGAGACTTGGATTAGACGTTCATTTTGTGCCTTAATCCAGTGATTCCATTGCTCTCAGCAGGTTTGACATCTGCACTACCTTCTTACACCTTCTTACATCTGCGTAGACCTTCTTACACGCCTCATGTAGCGCCCACAGGCCTCTGTAACCCGCCTAAGCTTTCTTTTGTGTCTTTGTTAGGGACCCCAGGGAGGAAAGGGTTTATCTGGCTCACACTTCCACAGCACTGTTCATCACAGGAACACACACAGGGCAGGGACCTGGAGGCAGGAGCTGATGCAAAGGCCATGGAGGGAGCTGCTTCCTGGCTTGCCCCCCCCCCTTGCTCAACCTTTTCTTTATGGAACCCAGGACCACCAGCCCAGGAATGGCCCCACCCACAATGGGCTGGTCCCTCCCCATCAATCACTGATTAAGAACATGCCCCCACAGGTTTGCCTACATCCTGATCTTACAGAGGCATCGTCTCAATCGAGGTTCCTTCCTTTCAGATGACTCTAGCTTGTGTCAAGTTGACATAAAATAGCCAGCTTATTTTTCAGTTTGGAAAAGCATCCAGCTGCCTTGCATCAGAATTTAAAACATTAGCAAATCAACAAGCCCACCATGCTGGTCTATGCTGATGTCATGGAAGTTGTCTAGCGTGCAAGACTGCTTTGTAACCCACCTTAACAAGACAAAGTTGAAGCCGGGCAATGGTGGTGCACACCTTTAACCCCAGCACTCGGGAGGCAGAGGCGGGTGGATCTCTGCGAGTTCAAGACCAGCCTGGTACAGAGTGAGTTCCAGGACAGGCTCCAGAGCTACACAGAGAAACCCTGTCTCAAAAACCAAAACAAAGTTGATTCTAGCCTGCATACATGTACATCAAGCTGTTAAGCCATGGGGCTTGGTGAGTTCCCGGGTAAACCTTGCAGAAACACGAGAGTGTCTCTCACAGCAGAATGATCAGCCATAACCTTGGCTTTGGTCTTGAGGGTTAGGGTAAGGAGGACTGTAGAGCTACAGAGTTAGGATTCAGAGTTTCTCTTTATGAGATAAATAACAGCACAATAGAGTTTCTGTCTTGCCCATGGCCCAGCCCCTGCCAGTTCATGGTTCCCTCTAGAGTTGGGTCTGTGTCACCCTCTTATCCTTCCCCACAGGGACCAGGGCTCAGGCCCTTATAGCTACCCAAGACATTTGATGTCATCGCTCCTCAAAACACTTATTGTCACTTAAGCCACGTGAGCTCAGGGGGACCAGAGCCCCATTCACAAGTTCCCTCAGCACACGCTACAAGATGGGGCCTGCCCTTCTCCATCCTCACACCAGCCCAAACCCATGGGTAAGGCATTTGGGCGATCAGGAGCTCACCCGAGTTCACAGAGCTACAGTAGGAGCTAACTGTGGATAGGCTGCCAGTAATTTCAGCCCACCAGTGAGTCGGACAAATAGCCAAAGCAGAGCCCAGGGAGCCAGAGTCACCACGAGTCCAGAATTTGGGACCTCCCTCCTTCTGGGATCCAGCCACACAACAATTAAGAGATGCTCAAGTGTTAGCCATTTGCAGAAATACCATAGCAATCGCAGTACAGTCCCTCATCAGCCACAGCTGCCAGGCAGGCTTGGTACCCCCTCATAGCTCTTCCTCAGTGTCCGTCACAGTCCTATCTGGTCTGGAAACCCGGCCAGCAATATTTCAGACACACACAAGCCTGCATTCGGACCGTTGCTACTAGCTAGTTTTTCACCAGGAACTGGCTGTTCATTTCCGCCTTCCTGTTGCAGCTCACTACCCAGCTGAGGTCGTGCACGCTTCAAGGCCTCAGCAAGTAGCACCTGTAACCGGAGTAGTCCAAGAAGGCGACTCCTCAGTGCCACCCCCGTGACCCCGCCCCCGGTGACCCCGCCCCTAGAGGGGCAGGGGATCTAACATTAAAAACATTGGCCATACTGCCAAGGACCATCAGACTAGAAGGGTCCACGGTGCAAGGACGCTGCTGGGCACTGGACGGCAGCACCCTACACAGTGACCCCTACCAGGCGCAGCTCCGGGGCTGTGAGGCCAAAGCGGAGCAGCAGCGTCAGAAGCAGGGACACCAGATGCTGCAAACACCTAACCATGGGAAGCCCAAACATGGGAGTCACCCCAAGTGCTCAGAACACGTGTGCCGTCAGAGCCCCAGACCCTAACCCTTATTCCTGCTGCACCTCACAACCCCTGCGGCCTCCGGGAACTTCCCTAAAGGTCCTTCCCTTGTTGACACTTGGCAGAAACCCTCGGGGCAGGAACAGCCGATACCCACCACCCCCCCCAGCAAGAGCCAGTTCTAGCGTGCTCAGCCCGCACTGGGGTCAGTTGTGGGCACTTCCTGCCCTGTTGGTCTTAACATACCCTGTCTTTCCCATTGGAAGCCACTTCTCAGTCCTCCGGTGTGTATTTAGGTGCCGCCTATGTGTGGAAAACTAGCACTGTTCCTTTAAGACGTGGATTCGAGTTACTAATGGATAAAGACACAGCCTAGAGAGCCTCTGCTAATGACCATGCATTTGTAGGCAGCATCTAGGTCTTTGTCTCAGGCTCCAGAGTCTTCTGGAGTTTTAAAGATTATTTATTATGTACTTAGCGACCTGCCTGCATGTCTGTTTCCATACCAGAAGAGGGCACCAGGTCTCATTATGGATGGTAAATTGAACTCAGAGCAGCCAGTAAGTACTCTTAACCTCTGAGCCATCTTTGCAACTGCCTTGTTTTCTTCTTTTTGAGACAGGGTTTCTCTGTGTAACTCACTCTGGAACTCACTCCTGGAACTCACTCTGTAACCAGGCTGGCCTTGAACTCATATACGCCTGCCTCTACCTCTTGAGTGCTGGGATTAAAGGTGTAAATCACCACTGCTGGCTCCATACTCTGAGGGACCTGTGTCCTCTTCTTCCTTATCTACTATGACAGGAGGGAGTGTCCCTTGTTTATGCCATGCTGGTGAGACTTCATGGGTGCAGCTTCTGACATTTCTAGGGGTCACAATCCCAGCAAACTCTGCACATTTGGCTCAGAGTCTTTCTTCCCTGCCCTCTTTCCCGATGACCCCAGAGCCTTAGGACAGGAGTTGTGGTAGATTTGTGCGTTGGAACTGGGCTCCATAACTGAATTTTCATTGGTTGTGTTTTAGTAATGGGGGGGGGGCGGGCGTTTTAGGGAGCTCGTGAGGCCTCAAAACCCAGGAGAGTAAAACTAAGGATGAGTGCAGGAGAAATAATCTCCCACAAGAGCACACCAAGCGATTGTCCAATACCAAACGTTCAGCCCCCTAAACATGCAGACATGCACGTAGCATTATAAAGACCGGATAGGCTGTATTTATACTTTTAGGAACACACGCGTGCACACAGCCGCGCGCACGCACACATGCACACACGCACACAGGCGCGCGCATGTGTAACAACAATTAAAAAGAGGCCATGAATGTGAAAAAGAGCAACGAGAGGGAGTACTTGGTGGGGGGGTGGGGAGGGGAGAGACAGGAAAGAGGGAAATGATACAATTTGTTTTTTAAAATAAACACCAAGCACCAGAACAGGGCCTTAAACCCTGGGCCCTCGGTTTAAGTCAGATTCTTTGCTGACTGAGCTACCCGGGCTCTGGATTTTTTAATTCTAGAGAAAGGAGGACCCTACATGGCCCCTCAATGCCCTGTGACTGTAATGAATGAACCGCCATTCACAAGAATTGCTGAGGTCACCCCCTCCCCCCCCAACCATTGATAAGCACTGGGCAAATAATTTATCGAATGACCCCGTAATCTAGAGAATGTAGAATCTTTTTCCTTAGCCTGTGCTGTCACACCAACTGGAAAATAAAACCAAGTGGAGATGGGGAGGACCCCAGCAGGCAGCAGGCAGGGGTGAGTACCCCGCCTCAATTAGCCGGGCAGGTGTGGAAGGCGGCAGAGCAGCTGGCCCCCGGTCCAGCCGGGCCCTGGTCTCGCCTCCCCACCCGGCTGGCTCCTTTCCGTCCAGGGTTACCGCCAGTAGCTAGTCTAGCACATGGCCCCTGGCTGTAGCAATGTCACAGAAGCCTCCCAGCCCATCTTAGTCTGACATGGCTGGGAAAGCTCAGTTCCCTTTGTCCCCTTTGGAGACCAGTAACCATATTTTCTCTGTGGACCAGCTTGCAGAACAGAACCTGAGCCTCCAGCATGCTGAGGCAAGCCTACCTGATGCCGAGCCCACCCACAGCCAGTACCCATGCCGTTTTCTTCCCCAGAGTCCAGTGTCCCCTGCAAGGACAGCAGATCACACACACAGACACACTCACACAGAAAGACAGAAACAGAGACACAGTGACACACACACAGACAGATACAGAGACACAGTGACACACAGGCAGTCACACACACACACACACACACACACACACACACACCTAGCTGTCACTGTCACCCCAGCCCACCTCAGAGTTCACAGCAAGCATTCTTACCTCTGTGGAGAGCTCTGAGGGGGAGTAGAGGCAAGCTTACAGCAGCCATGTAGTCCCAGACACACAGCCAAAGCCTGTGAGCCGTGCCAGCCGCCAGCAAAGCTCTTCCATAGACAAAGAGCCTCCCTCCCAGCCCGCTCGGCAGCCTTGAGGTGGCCCTACCTCAAAGCCAAGGCAAGCCTGGGACCTCCTTTCCCCTCTCTAACGGAAAACTTCGAGGTCAGGTTCCCCCTGCGTGCTAGATTGGCTCAAGAACCAGCAGGGAAAGCTGTGTGGGTCTTCCCACCCAGGTGCCTGCCCTTAGCTAGTCACAGCCCACGGGCCCACAAGCCAGGTGGGCCAAGAAAGCAATGGCACCTGGCCCAGGTGTGTCAAGTGGGCCGCCTGCCTCTCCCCCGTTAAGATCAGCTCCTCGGCTTTCCCTGTGGTTTGGCTTAGGAACAGTAGCTTCCACCCTGGTTCTTGGGGTGAAAAGAAAGTGTCCTCCAGCTGGAAGAGATCTAAGTGCCTTCTCCCTCAGAACCTGAGCGCCTACTCCCCTGGAGGTGGGAGCGAACTGGAGGTTCTCACCATGCTCGCCTTATTACAGGGGTCTCCCTCAGAAGGGGCCCAGAGTGCCTGATGTCCATGGTCACCTCCATGTCCTTCTCCAGGACCTACAGTCTGGTATACGATCCTGAGTAGATCGTTCCTCAAATCCAAGAGAAGTGCCCTGAGAAATCTAATGAGGGTACTGGTTGCCACTGTGGGGATTTCCGAGCTCATTCCTTGACTGGAACAAAACAGAAGACAGACAGACAGACAGACAGAAAAGACCTAAGCATCCAGGAAAAACAGGAGGCCAAGTCCAAGCATGGGAGAAAGTTCCAGCTTCACCATTCATGGGTTAGGCCCATACTCTGGGGCTTGGGTATTTTATAGCCCAGAGCGGTGGGCTGGGTTGGTGCCTGGAAGTCAGCTTCTGATCAACAGCCTGCTCCTAAGCAGCAACTCTGGGCCCAGCACAGCCCGCAGACCAGGCCTCACTGGGGCCTCAGGCTGCCGTCAAAGAAGCTGCATGGTTTTACAACATCAGCCCCATTTTCTTACCCAGAGGGTTCACATGATCCCTCCCATTTCAATCCAACCACAGCCTCCTGGGGAGCACAGAGCAGCCCTCCAGCGTGCCTAGAGGGGCTTAGGTGGGAACTTAGGCTACTTAAGACACAGAGGGTCCTCCAGAGCACTAGGAACACAGGAACCGCAGAGCGGTCACGTGAGCCTCCCTCACATCCGCATAAGGTGGTCTGGAGGACTAAGCGGGATGCTCTGGGCTGAAAGAACGCTGGAGTATGAGCCCCTTTCGGAAACACTAGTCATCTTAGGAGAGCCACAGCCACGGAGTGCCACGGTGTGTGAAACCGGCGTCTCATTTATACCAAATCTCACAGCTAAACTAATCCTAGTGTGGCCAGGCTGTGATGGGAACAGTGCCATTCCAGAATCATCTAACGACGTGAAGAAATGATTGCTAACTGTTCAAACTGCACAAATCCAGTCAGGAGCGCTGGGGCCTATGTATCTGTGCAACACTGTGTGCTCACACATGCTATGGCCCACCCATCTGTATGACATTGTGTGTGCACACATGCTATGGCCCGCCCATCTGTATGACATTGTGTGCTCACACATGCTATGGCCCGCCCATCTGTGCAACATTGTGCACTCACACATGCTCTGGCCCGCCCATCTGTATGACATTGCATGTGCACACATGCTCTGGCCCGCTGGCCTATGGCCACTCCAGCTGTCTCAACAATGTCTGTCTTTTTCTTTTAGGCCCTTAAGCAGCTCCAAAATCACGACACAGAGACTTAATATCAGTTATAAATGCTTGGCCTTATCTTGGCCCTTATTTAATCTGTTTCTCTGCATTTTGCCTTGGGCCTTCTACCTTCTTTTGTAATCTTACTTCCCTGCTGTGTCTGTGTCCGTCTGTCTGATTTCTAGCCCGGGCGTTTCCCTCTCCTCAAATTCTCCTCCTGCTTTCTTCATTTCCTTCCCAGCCCCC
This sequence comes from Phodopus roborovskii, assembly GCF_943737965.1. Classification (NCBI taxonomy): domain Eukaryota; kingdom Metazoa; phylum Chordata; class Mammalia; order Rodentia; family Cricetidae; genus Phodopus; species Phodopus roborovskii. Next base: position 11,162,725 of record NW_026126516.1, on the reverse strand, counting down.
CCCCCCTTTCCTGCCTGGCTGTGGACAGAGTTTCTGTCCCACCTGGTCCCACAGCCATTCAGTCCCAATGAAACACGGGCTCGTGTTCATTATAAACTGTTTAGCCGATGGCTCGGGCTCCTTATTGGCTAGCTGTCTTAATTATAACGCGTTTCTATTAACCACATGGTCTTGGCTTACCGGTGAAGCCTGGGTCTTTTTTCCTCAGCAGCTACTCGGCGTCTCTCAGTCTCGCCATGTTGCCCAGACTGGAGTGCGGTGACTACTCACAGGCGCAATGGCACTACTGGTCAGCACGGGAGTTTTAACCTGCTTCATTTCTGACCTGGGCCAGTTCACGCCTCCTTAGGCAACCTGGTGGCTCCCCGCCCCCAGGAGGTCACCGTACTGATGCCACACTTAGTGCAGACGCCGGATCGGCACTCCAGCCCAGAACTCGTGGATTCCAGCCATCCTCCTGCCTCAGCTGCACCCGCAGGCTCTTTATTAGAACCATCAGGTGCCTCAGGCAGAGGCAGCACATCTCTACGTAATTACACAGACTACCATAATCAAAAGCAACACACCTCTACACAGTTGAAGTATGTTCTGTAGCAGATACAAATGTAACACATCTTTGCCTAGTTAAAACAATACCCACAAGTGTCTACTTCAGAACTGCCCTAGGGGAAGGGGGGAGTTTGCCTTACGGCAATGGCGGTATAACAGTTGTAAAAAGCAAGATGGATTCTTGCTTGTGAGTCAGAACGACAATAAAAATGAGTACAATTAGGAGTTTCTCGAAGTGGTGGCGCATGCCTATAATCCCAGCACTCAGGAGGCAGAGGCAGGGGGATCTCTGAGAGATTGAGGCCAGCCTGGTCTACAGAATGAGTTCCAGGAGGGCCAGGGCTACACAGAGAAACCCTGTCTCCAAAAAACCAAAAAAAAAAAAAAAAGAATTTTGGTGGGGGAGAGCCCAATGGAGTGCGCCACACAAAGCCACTTCTTCTAGAACATTTGTCCAGTGAAAACTTCTGCCCAGGATTGGCCCCATTCTTATGAAGCACTTCCAGCTTTGTTTTTGAAATTTTATGGGCATTTGTCTGTGATGGTGTTGGGTTCCCTAGAGTTAGACAGTTGTGAGCTGCCATATAGGTGCTGGGAATTGAACCCAGGTCCTGCGGAAGAGCAGTCAGTGTGCTCTTAACCACTGAGCCACCTCTCTAACCCCCAGCTTTATTTTTAAATGCTGCTTTAAAAACTTTCCCTTTGCATAAAACCTTTGAACAGGCATGTGGCTTTCTGGACACTTCAGTGCCCACACGTAGTGCCTAGCTCTTCTAGGAAAACCACCAGTGTGTGGATCACCTCCCTGGATGTTACTCCACAAGTCTTGCGTGGGCAGAAAGGTCTGCATTCAGGTCACTGTCAGAGGGACTCAGTAATTACTTAAGTCATAGAGTCTGATTTTACATTTGGGCCCAGGACACACACCCCCTCTGCTTTATCCATCTGCAGCCACTGGCCGCTGGTGGGTGTGGGCTGTTGGATCACACCTCAAGTGCCACCAAAAGGCTTCAAGAGACCTTTGAGTCACATAGGTGTTACTGAAGAAAATTGTCAAACTGTCCTCGTGTGACGCCTTGGGCCAACTCATTAAAAATTACCTGTCAGGGACTACATTAACAAATTGTAACATGGCTGTTCTATCAGGTTCTGGAACCTTCACAAGTAATCAGTACAGATTTCTGATACCTTTCAAGATGAAGTAGGAGTTGGAGCAATGGCTCAGCGTCAAGAGCATTTGGTGAGCTGGCAGAGGAACAGTTCAGGCGTCAGGACCCTTGCCAGATGAACATGTAATGTTTAGAAGTTCAGACCCCCTCTCCCCCCCCCACATACACCAAGCACACACATATAGCCATGCAAACATTCACACATTCACATAAACTAAAACAAATCATTTTGTTAAGAAAAAAATCATTAGAGTAAAATTTAAAATGTCAGACATGATAGGACACTAATTCCAAAACATGAGAGGCAGAGGAAGGATGAGCGACGTGTTTGAGGTTAGCCTAGCCTACTGGGACGGAACCTCAAAGAAAATGACAGATTTGCCATGGAGGCATGAGGGGACCTGAGGCTGAGGTTGGCGATCGCATGAGAACCCACATAAAAGCTACAGTGTAGGGGGCTCAACAGGCAGGACGCTGGTCCTCTCAGAGGACCTGGATTTGGCTCCCAGTACCCACATGCCGCTCCCAACTGCCTATAACCCAGTCCCAAGGAATGCAACCTATGTCCTCTGACTTCCATGGTCACCCATACACATCACACACTCACACACACACACACTCTTAAAATAACAAAGCCGCAGATGTGATAATGTGTGCCCAGCCCTGGGGAGGTAAAGCTGGCCCCATCAGTGAGCTCTAGGTTCAGTGAGAGACCCTGACTCAAACACAGGTTGGAGAGTGGCAGGCTCACGTCAGGCTTCCATGTGTGCACGTGAAATTCAGAGTTCAGAGCTGCTGGGTCCACACAGCTGAGGGTGCTCAACCCAGACCGAATGTTGACGAGACCTTTGTTCTTGTATAAAACACTGTTGTGATGCGGTTAAGATTTTTATGTGCCTGCTTGTCTGTGCCCTGGGAGGCCAGAAGACGGCGCCAGATCCCTTGGAACGAGAACTAGAGATGGTTTTGAGCCACCATGTGGGGGCTGAGAACCCAGCCCTGGCCCTGGGTGAAAGCAGTAGTTATAACGGCCAGTGTGTCTGCAGCCCAGTGACAGTGTTAAGAGGCTCCTACTATGTAGCCTACGCTTGCCTCACATTGACAACCCCCCTGCCTTAGCCTGCTGTGTGCTGAGATTACAGTTTTGGGCCTCTGTGCCAGGCTTGTTTTTTTAATGAATTTTTTCTTCTAAATTAATTTTTTTTTGTGGTGCCCACTGCACCGAGTGCCAGTTCAGAGAGCCTTAGGCTCCCTAGAGTTGGTAGCAATTTGAGAAGAACAGCATCTGTGAACATTTTTATCCTTCTAACTTAGTTCACTAAAATTGAATCTCCCTTTTAATGAACACATTGTTCTGAACTGAAAGCTATTGTTTGTGACAGGGACAGCACATTTAACAACAACACACAAATCCTGTTCTTGGAGTCCTCGCTTTAGTGAGTACGCAAACTCATGTCCCCTAAATCCTGGGAGGTTTGCCTCCCATACCCCCAGGGTGGAACTCCTGTGTGTGTGTGTGTGTGTGTGTGTGTGTGTGTGTGTGTGTGTGTGTGTGTGGTTTTGCTCCATTTACATAATCAAGCCAAATTTGATGAAACTAAATGTTTTTTTTGTTTTGTTTTGTTTTGTTTTGTTTTTTGAGGCAGGGTCTCTCAATGTAAGCCATGGCTGACCTGGAACTCACTATATAGACCAGGCTGGCCTCAAACTCACAGAGAGCCTCCTGCCTCTGCCTCCTGAGTGCTGGGATTAAAGGCGTGTACCATCATGCTACCCACTGTGGCTACAAAGAGCAAGGCCCATAGCCAGAGACAACAGGTACAAACCAGAATGCATACTGACAGGGACAGTGGGCTTGAACCTGGCACCGAGCTGATTCGACTTAAAGGTCACCAATTGCTTCCCTCTCACATGAGACCAAAACTGACCAGACCAACAACGGGGCAGGCCCCTCCCAGCATCAATGGCCATTTATTTGAAGCTGCCGGGTCAGGGCTCATCCCTAAAGCCCAGATAATCCTGGAGGCTAAGTCAGACAGCCCCGAAGTTTAAGGCCACTTCAAGACAAAACACTTGAGGGGCAGGGCTGAGGACCTGAGTTCAGATCCCCAGAACTCAAGTCAATTGTTGGAAGGATGACCACCTGTGCCAGCACGTTAAAAACAAACAAACAAACAAACAACCTTTATTGGACAAGGTAGGCTTGTCCTTGCTGTCAGGAGAGACGTCGTGGTCTTAGAGAGGGTGGACAGTCCACAGGTTGGAGGCCTAGTACTCTCCCGGGAGGAGGTCAGGCCTCTGCTTCTGCCTCCCCAGCAAAGAGCGGGTTAACGAAGTAGCTGAAGCTGGTGTCAATGTCCGCCTTCTGGGCTGAGCCGAGCTGCTGCACCGAGGGCTGTGGCTGCGGGGTCACAGGGTCAGGGGGCTCACGGTGCCAAGTACCACCCCCTGGGAAGGCTCCCAAAGCTTCTTCCCGCCGTCTCACCTGCTGCTTGAAGACCATCACGTCGAAAAGCGGATTTCGAAAACCCATCGGCAGCCCAGCGGACGCGGCGGGCTCAGCCTCTTCAAGCCTTCTCCACCTGCGGGATGCAGGCGCACGTGAACCCGTGGGGCATCCGGGCCAGCCTCTGGGGGAGGGCGGGGCAGGGGCAGCGTACCTGAGCCTCCCGCTGCGGTGCAGCAGCAGCAGGGCGGTCCCCAGCAGTGCCAGCAGCACCAGGACCGCCAGGCCGCCCGCCAGCCAGGCCCCCGGCCCGTCGTGATCCAGCGCGGAGCCTCCGGTCCCCGGCCTGCCCGAGTGCCGCAGGGTCGCCGACAGGATGCCGAGCACGCCGCCTGCAACGCCCGGGGTTCAGCGGCGGCGCCGGGGCAGCCCGGCAGCGGAGGGGCGGGAAGGATGGAGGTTACCTTGTGCCTGCGCGTCCTGCAGGAGCGCGTGGCCCAGCCGCGCTGCGCCTGCCTCGGGCCGGGTCTCCAGCAGCACCACCTGGATCTCGGTGCGGGCCTCGCGCAGCACCTTGGACACAGCCACCTGCAGCCCCTGGTACTGCGGCTGCAGAGGGAGAGACTTCGTCTGCCTTCGGGCTGGGGGCGGGGCAGAAAAGTCGGGGCCCTCCGGGTGACCTCTGTGTTACCTGCTTCAGGAAGAGGGCCAGCAGCCGCGCTCGGTACCGCTCCAGGTTAAATGTGGGGTCGTGGGTCAACGACACGATGGCTCCTGCGATGAGAGGACAGTTGGAGGCCGCGCACCCCGGCTGGAGAGGGGAGCCCGCGGGGCGCTCCTTGGAGGGCGGGCGGGGCGCTCACCGCAGAGGCCGCAGCAGTGTCCTTGGGGCAGGATGGGGTCGTGGCAGGTGGCCTGAGGACAGCGGCCGCCCAGGGGCTGGAGCAGGGACGCGCAGATCCACGGCAGCGTCTGGGGGGGGGCAGGGGCTCAGTGCGGGAAAGCGCGCCGGCAGCCACGCGCCCCACCCGGCTGTCACCGGCCAAGGCTCACTCACCTCGGCGGAGCCGCAGACGCAGCCCGACGCGTCAGTGCAAGCCTGGGAGCCGACTCTCAGAGCGCCCGGCCCGTGGAAGCGCAGGCGGCCCTCGCGGGACGCCAGAAAACCGGCCAGGTCCTCGTCGCGCGTGAACGTCTGCGGGGAGAGAGTCTGAGGGCTGGGGCCACGCGCGCAGCTGCAGGACGCCAAGCGGACGCGCACAGGGGGTGGGACCCGAGCCCTCTCACCTGGCCCACGGCCGAGACGCTGCGGACGTGCACCGGGCTGGGGTCCGGGCCAAGCGCCACGCGGAAGGACGCGTCGCGCGGGAAGAGGACATCGTCGTGGCTGCAGGGAACGCGCTCGGCATCCACGGAGAAGAGGCCGCTCTCCTGCGCCTCCGAGCTCCACAGGCGTGGGTCCAGCCAGGAGAAGCGGTCGGGATTTCGGAAGAGCAGCGGGGCGCCTATGGAGACACTCGCCAATCCACGCCGGGCACCGAGCCCCGCCCTCTACAAGGCACGCCCACACCAGCCACGCCCCGAGGCCCGCCCCTAAGCCACTCAGCCTCACCTTTCTCACCCGAGCTACAAGCCGGGTCTGAGCCAACTCCTGCAGCGCCGAATGCGGCTCCCGAGGCCAGGACGAACTCCCCGTCCAGCGGCAGGAGCTGTGGGGAGGGGCAGGCAAGGTCCAGGCACCCATCGCGCCCAACAAACACCGCCCGGACAAGGAGAAGCCAAGCTGGGACGCTGGCAGGGATCTAGATGAAGGAGTCAGCGCCTGGGAACCTTAACTTGGCTGAGGCTAACAGGAAGAGCCGGTCCCGCAGAGAGAAAAGGCAAGGGTGTTGTGCGTCAGGCACTAGGACTCCAACTCTGAGCTGGAGCCCAGGCTAGAGGGTCGCGTAGGCCCAGGTGGCAGAGTCTGATGCTAAGGGGCGGGGCACAGCTGAGATCCAGGGAACCCACGGGGCAGGGATGACATTTGCCAGCACCCATCACTCTGGAGAAAGGATAAGACAAGGTCTCTCGGGTCCTAGAAGCCAAACTTTAAAATGTTTATATGGCACTGGGGAAGGGGCTTCAGCTTCAGGGAGAGGGGTGCCGGCCAAGGCAGGGGAAGTAGGAGTGTCCGTACCTCGTGGCGTGGGCGTGGTCCCACCTTGGGAGCCCCCTCGCCACTCAAGTCCAGTGGACAGACGGGCTATATTGTCAGCATGGCAGCACTTACACCCGTGTGAATGGAATGCATTTTCTTACCAACAGGGCTGGGGTAGAGCTCGGGGTGTAGTACCTGTCTGAAATGTGTGCAGCCCAGAGCCCTGTCCCTAGCATCACAGAAAATGAGCAGAATGTGGAAAACCATGCCAGTTAGAAGGCAAGATGACATAAGCATCTGGCTCATCTGGCTGAGGGTGTTCAGTGACAGGTGTCCAAGCCCAGGACAATGGCGGAGGCAGAACCATGAAACAGGACAGGGGGAACCAGCTCATGTGCCTGCAAGCAGAATCCAGCCCACATGTACACTTCAACAGTATGTTTACATTCAAACAGAATATTCTAGCATCAGAAAGGAAGAACAGACCACACACGATATAAGTAGACAGTGTGGGCTGGAAAGATGGCTGGGTGGTTAAGGACACCAACTGCTCTTGCAGAGAGAAGGTGCAGGATCAATTTCCAGCTCCCACATGGTGGCTCACAACTGTCAGTCACCTGGCGCCCTCTTCTGGTCGCTACAGGTACTGCAAGCACACGCTGCCAGGAGGATGTTGGTTTTTTTTTTTTTTTTTTTTTTTGGTGGAAGAATTGAAACTGGAGGTAGAACTTGCATTTCAACCCACTAGAAAAACGACACCGAAAAGTTCAACAACCTACTTATTATTTTGGAAAAGCTGTTAGCTTTAGCAGTAGAATTTTTTCAGTATTCTAAAGCTTATGTCCTGCAAACTTAAGAGCCAGCATGGCACCCAGTAGAGAAATGCAACATGCTTTGCCATTAGCAAGACGACACAACAAGGGCCCCTGATGAAGTATTGAGCATGGTCAATAAGGAAAGGAAAAGAAATATGTAGGCTGTAAACAGGAGGAATGATTGCCGTTTTCATATAAGAATCAACAACTATAGAATATAATTTTTTGGCTTTCTGTTTTGTTTGTTTAGTTTTTTGAGACAGGGTTTCTCCGTGTAGCTCTGGCTGTCCTGGAACTCACTCTGCAGACCAGGCTGAACTGGAACTCACAGAGATCCACCTGCCTCTGCCTCCCAAGTGCGGGGATTAAAGACGTGGGCCAGCACTCAAAAGCATCTTAAATCCGTTGAGGAATGGAGCTGGCGTAAATATGGGAGATAAAGCCCATGCTCTAGAATGAAGAACTTGGCACCTCAAATGCTCACATACAGGTTCTCTGCAACAGTCAGAACCACAAGAAAGACCCTGTGTAAAGGAGGAGAGCTTAGTATTTCCCCACCAACAAAGACGGAGAGGGAAGTGGGTAGTAGGAGAGAAATCCCAGCGAGGGATGCACGCGGGAGGAACTGGTGAGGTCCAAGCCGAGGCTACAGGAATAACCAGGAGCTGGAGGGGACCCCAAGAAATAGGGCGACAGACATTCTGCCTCCTCAGAGTGACCTGTGCTCTTGTGTCAATAGACTTCTTCAGGCAGTTCACAGCCTGGGCCCCCTCCCCCTCTGTCCCCTCTCCCCTGGGAGGCTCTCACCCATACACACATCACTGTTCCTGAGAGGTGGGTCTTCAAGCGGGTCTGGGAAACCTTGCCATAGCCCAGACAGGCACTGTCCTCTGGGTCTGCCACACCCATGAGCTGTTAGACTTGGACACTGAGCCTTGGCTGGTGGCTCACACCTGCAACCCCAGCCTCTTGGAGGGGAGATAGGAAGATCAGGGTCCCGGGTCAGTCTCATCAACATAGAATTCAAGGCCAACTTGGATTACTCATTTCTTGCTGGCCAGAGCTTGGAAGGCAGAAGCAGGTGGATTGCTGAGTTTGATGCCAGCCTGGTCTACAAAACGCGTTCCAGAACAGCCAAGGCTACAGAGAGAAACCCTGTCTCAAACAACTAAAGAACAAATAAACAAAAACCCAAACGTGGGCACTGAAGTTGAGATTTTGTATTTGAGTTGCCATGTTTTGGTGTTGTTGACAGCTCAGCGGTTACGAGCACTGGCCGTTCTTATGGAGGACGTGGGGGGGGGCGCTTGAATCCCAGCACCCACGTGGTGGTTCACAAACATCTGTAACTCCAGCTTCGTGACTCCACCCCCTTCTGGCCTGTGTACACCTTACACACATACGGTGCACAGACATTATGCAGGCAAAACACCCACACACGGGAAAAAACAAAACACACCACCACCAATAACAAACAGAAACAAAACTCTCAGTTTTAGCTCCAACCATGGGCCTGAGTTCAAATCGCCAAGGCCATCAGCCTTTGGCGCACCGAAGCCTTAGCATGTGCGGACCACAGGCTGCTTAGCCTCTTGCTTCTACCCTCCCGGCTATCTGGGCCACTGAGTTTTGCAGGCAGGTTGCTAACTTGGCCTCCAGGACAGGGAAGGGCAGGTGGCTTCCCAGAGCCCTCCTTCTACAGCAGACTGGGGGGGGGGGGGGAGGGAGGAGGGAACAGACTCCGTGTGCTCTCTGATGTCCCCGCCCAGAGAGTATCTCTGACCCAGCGGCTCCCGTGGCGACCCTGGGACTCACGCCCCGAGCCTTACCATGTCTGAGATGGCGTAACTGTCTCGCACCAGGACCGACACCATCTGCAGCAAGAGGTGGCGTCAGCTGCGGGGCTGGAAGACCTCCCACCCCAGGACGCCCCCACCCTAGTGCCCCCCGCCCCCAGCCCCCCCCCCCCGGCAAGGCACCTTGTCCGCCGGGAACTGGACCGCATCTCCGGCGCACGGGGTCCGGTTCTGGTTCCAGTTAGAGGCAGTATCGAAGTAGGTGTCGGGGACCCAAAGTTTGTAGGTGGCCCGAGTCAGTGCTAGAGAGAGGAAGGTTGTGTCTACCTCCCTCGGGGACGCGCCGCGGCGGTGCCCGCAGCCCCGGTGCAGATCCAGTCCCCGAGGTGGCCCTGACCCGGGCGTTGGTCTCAGCGCAGGTCAGACCCCACGAGAACCCCACTGCGCGGCGTTCTCCAGTGCACTCTTAGCCGATCTGCAGAGCCCGCGCAATTGTGCCCTCCCACGGGACGTCGCCCCTGTCCACCAAGTCCGACTTCCCCGGGTGGGGTCTGCAGGGCTTGGGACGCACTGGTGCAGAGGCGTCCCGGATCTGGAGCCCGCGGCCCTGTCCCTACTGCGCACAGAGGAGCTCCGAGGGCCCGGGAGGTCACAGGGACAGGGCTGCGGTTTCTCCACCTCCTGGGCATTGAGGGGCTCACCGGCCCACGCCAGGGGACGGGGAAATCGAGGCAGGCTGCGAACGCCGCCTCCCTCTCCCACCCTGTCCTGAGATCGCGACCCTTGGGCCTAGACAAGCAGCCTTGGGGCCTCAGACGCCGACCTACCGCAGAGCTGCAGCCACAGCAGGACCCGGGCCGGAGCGCACATCTCGCCGCCGCCGCTGAGGCTCTCACGTCGCAGATGGCGGACTTTGCTCCGCAGCCTTATGTGACCGGGCGGGGCTGAGGGGCAGGGTTCGCCCAGATGTTACACATTTACCTCCGAACCCGCCCAGCTGTCTCCTGAGGTCCCTTGGAGGAACTTCTCAGGGACCTTAGCATCCACCCTTTAGGACCCCGGGCCCTGGGTGACCAGTAAGAGGGTGTTGGTCTGACTTTCTCTGTGGCTGTCAAAGCGCCCATGTGTGATGGCTCTGAAGAACAGGCGGGGAGGACGGAGTGTGATGTGCCTGCACGGATGGAGCGTGAAGGCGAGTGGGTAGGAGATAGATGCTCATGGTGAACCATGGGTGGGGATGGCCAATGGGGGGAAACGTCACCGCATGATGGTGGAGAGTGAGGGGTGCTAACGTGAGCACAGGGTGGGTAGCAGATCCTCGCTCTGGTTATTAAATGTCTGGGAGCAATGGGTGGCGGCGGTGCCTGACGGTGGGTGGTACTAGGTACTAGTGAAGAACAGACAGACAGACACGAATCGGTCATGTGGGGATGGTGGGTAGAGGAGAGTGGGCTCTGAAGGATGCACGGTGGGTGGGAACTCCTGGCTGTTGCTGCGGGTGAAGATGTTGGTAAGTACTTGCTGATGGGAGGCTGGATGAGGTACCAGGGGGAGGCAGAGGTGTGGGCTTCTTGTGGTGAATGGGTAGAGATGGATGAGGTAGGTGGCGTGGGAGACATGAGGAGGAGGATGGGGACAAGAGGCCACTGGAAGCTCCTCCGGGTCCAGAGATAGACCTGTAGCTTGGGAGTTGTCCCTTGTGATCCAGCCCTGCCCAGTCGCATGTCCCCGTGGTGGGGCAAAATGGACAAGTGCAAGGGGGGGGATGGGAGCGAGCAGGGCGTGAAGGTTAACCCTCACTGTCGGTCCCACTGGTCTCCTTGGAAACGCCTCTGGGTGTGTCTGCGTCAGATAACCCCATGGGCTGGGGTTGCAGACCAAACATAACGGTGGGAACAAGCTGAGTGGCAGAGTTCATCTCTGCTTCCTGCGAAGCACACCACAGTGCGGCCAGTACTGCCCCATGGCACCACGCCCTCCCAGCCACGCCCTTCGCGAGCCCAGGTACACATTTCTTCCCTGAGGTTGCCTTTGTTGGGAGTTTTGCCACAGCAGGGGTGTTGGAGAGATCACCTTGGGTTCAAGTTCGTGGTAATGAATGGACGGACGCCTGGGTGCCGGCGCACCTGTGAATGGTGGGTGGCTGTGTGGGTGATAGGAGGCAGATTGGGGGAGGGGGATAGAGGGGGGGGCTGCCCTCCTCTCTGGAGTCATCTGCAGAGCTGGGGCCTCACCCTCCACTTTTGCTTTTCTCATCCACTAGGGGGCACTCGTTTCCACACCCAGGTTGGGCCCAAACTGGCCAGGGCTCCAGCTCTGCTACCTGTACAGTTGTTGCCTTCAAAGGGGGCATCAGCTCTCCTGGCTGGCTTAGCAGGGGTAATTATTGAGAGGGGCTTGCTCTTGGCCTCCCGTGTAGCACGAATAATAAAAAACCAGATACTGGGGTTCAAGCTGAAGATCAGAGAAGCAGAGCGGCCAGGCACTAGCTCAGGCTGGGGCGATCCTGTCCTCAGCCTGACTGCAGAGACTGAATGTCCCCATGAGACCCTGAGCCCCTGCCATTATCTACCTCTCTGACTAGTGTGGCTGCTGGGATTAAAGGTTGCGCCACCCCTGCTGGCCTCTGTGGCTGTGGCTGGCCTTGCATTCTGATCTGCAGGCAAGCTTTATTAGATCATAGACAAAGCACCTCTCAGCCCCCAGCTAGGCCATGCACACAGGAAATTCTGGGGCTCACATTCTTGTTGCCCGTTGTGTGGTTCTCACTCGAGAGGAAGCACGTGACAGATTGGGCTCTGGCTCTCACTGCTGAGCCAGTTGACCCATGGGACACACGCTCTAGTGACCAGGAGGGTGCTCAGAGCCTCAGGAAGGGCAGGGAAAGTGTGCCCGGGCAGAGAGGCTTCCTGTAAGAGGTAGCACTAAAAACAGCAACAGGAAGGATGGGCCACAGCTGTAGTCACAGCGTGGGAGGAGGGGCTGGACCAGCGTGCAGTGTGTCTACAGAAAGCCCTTGATTGCAAACACAGCCCCAGACCCTCGGGCACTATAGACATATACTTGTGAATTGGTCAGGACCTTCACAGGAAGTAGGAGAAAGTCAGAACCCTAAAGAGTGACTCGGAGTACTCACAGCACTACTCCAGGTGGGAGTGGAGGCAGGGTGTTGGCAGTTGCTCTTTTGGCCTGTCATCCTGTATCAGATTATCTGTACACAGTCAACCTTCACACGCCAGGGAAGCCATCTCTCTCACTGGGCCGCTGATAGTCACCATGAGGCTTCCCATTGGTTCATTCAAACTGTTAAATGAATGCTGTTATCTGGTTGGTGTTGTAATTGTAATTCATGGCCTACCCTAGCGTTTTTTGGGAACATTGAATGACAGCCCTGTGGTGCTGCAGTGAGGGGTAAGCAAGGGATAGTTGGACAAGGAGGTCTGCAGAAATAAAGGGCCTATGAAGGCACTGAGGCAGGGGCATGGGAGGCTAGGAGGCAAGCAAAGAGCTAGAATGAGTGTGGGCACGCTGGTGCTGACGCTGGGCTTCACACACTTTGGGGAGGGGGAGGAGGTGAAGGGGGGCGGGCTGGGACTAGTTACTGAGGCTCATATGCTGGGATATGCTGGGGCAGCTGCCAGCTCTCCAGCCTCTGGAGGCAAGGCAGCCAGCACTCGGTGGTTGCTGCCCTTTGTGGGTAGTGGGAGGTCAGTGGTAGGCAGAGGGTTAAGTCACTGGCCTCTCAGGGTAAGGAGCGGGCAGCCTTTGCCCTTCCTCTCCCTCACAGGTCACCTCCCATTCCTTTGCATTGAGACTGGAAGGCCATAGGTCACTGGGCCAGGAGGAGCCACAGCTGGAGGCCAGGCTTGGACACCTTGGACACCCTTTGTGTCCCCCCCCCACCCTGGGCGGGGTCCCTGCAGGGACAAAGGCTGCTTGGCTAGGAGCAATTTGGTTGGTGGTATCCCACCGAGCAACTCAGCAGGTCCTGTGGTCACAGGGCTGCCCTCAAGACTCTACAGAGGCGGGTGGGGGGGTGGGGTGAGGGTGGGTAGGGTGGGGGTGGTGGGCTCAGTGGCAGGGCCCTAAACTCCATAACTAGGGGCACACGGGGAACCTTCTGAGCCCAGAGGCCCTGGTGTGCTCCGCCCCAGGGGTTGCAGTGCCAGGTACCCTGTGAACTGAGGCACCACAGTAACAGGTGTAGGGTCCAGCAATCCGAAGCCACCAGAGGATTCATCCATGTAGGAACTTGGGGACAGATGCTGTGATGACCCCTGACAGAGACCTGCATAGATTAGATGTGAGTGCATCAGTGTGGTCGAGGTTCCGTCTCTGGCCTCAGCCTGCACCCACAAGCCCTGCCAGCTCCCAGAGGTCCCCTAGGATCCACTCCCCATGGCATCACCCCTCATCTTGAGTCTTGGGCCACCAGCTTGTGCTTAGGGTTCTGCTACAGACGTCCTGAAGCGCTTATAGGAGAATTCACCATGGCAGGGTGTGCTCAGGATAGTGAACGTGGCATAGACTTCTCCAGAAGCTTTAAAATGAGGTATTGAGCCAGGCGTTGGTGGCACATGCCTTTACTCCCAGCACTAGGGAGGCAGAGGTAGGAGGATCTCTGTGAGTTCCAGGCCAGTCTGGTCTACAGAGCAAGTTCCAGGACAGGCTCCAAAGCAATACAGAAACCCTGTTTTGCGGGGACAAAAAAAAAAAAAAAAGAGGTGTATTGATTATTATCTTTTACTGTCTATTTCTAGAAGAGGCAGAACACCAAACTTGCCAGTCTCCAACGTTTCCATTTGTAGTTCTAGTTACCTGGCAGCGCTCTGTAGAGCAGGTAGTGGGTGCCGAGTGATCACTGGCTATGGGCAGCAATCCCCCACGGCCACAGGCATGAACACGCAGGCCTTGCCCAGAACCTTCTAGTATCTCAGGATGGTGGCCCCTTCTAGCCAGAGTGTACCCAGGCAGCTGTCTGTCATTCAGTCACTTGTGAGAACACCTGCAGGAGACCCAACCCAAAGCCCAGCAGTGACAGACTGCAACAGGGAAGCAGGACTCTTAAATCAGCTTTATTTTTCTCTAACAGACACTTTAGCATTGCAAAATTTTGCATTCTACAGTCTTACAAACTTTATTATTAGCAGCAGAACAGAAACATCGCAAGACCTCAAAACACAAATAAATACCAAATGAAACCACACGTAACATACAGTAAACAGAATACAAAAACATCATAATGCTATCAGGAAGATGAGACATGTTGCTAACCTAGTGACAGGATTATTGCTGAGCAATAACTCACACTGTCGGTTTCTTAGAAGAGCGGAAGAACACGGGACGCTAATCACTGGTCACATTCACTTGGACTGTCAAGATGGAACCTCACGGCGAGCGGTTACTACAGACGGCAAGTGTCAACACAGGCAGATTAAAAATACAGTCAAATGAGATTGGCCTTCTTTGGTCTTTGTTTTTGGGTAATAGAACTAAACCCAAGAGGCGTGCCATCTCCACAACAGCCTGCAGTGACCCCACTCCCGCAGGCAACTCCTCGGAAGGAAGGCCGGCTTTTGTGTTTTCCAATTAGGTCATTTATTTGCCTTTGAAGGTTACTTGACTAAGGGGACTAAAGGTGTGTACCAGTCACCACTGACTACAGAGTGGCACAGTGACCCTGCACCTGTCACCTCCTCTCCACAGTGAACTCACAAGACTCTAGACATGGTGTGGCAGGGGAAATGAATCATATACTCTACTTGGCTGCTTGGGCCCGCTTAGCTTGGTGTGGGTCCCTGCCCACCTGCCTAGCAATGGTGCCCAGGGAACCCTCCAAATGGGCAACAGGCTGGGATATGTCCAGACCTTTGGGCCAGGCTGCTGGCCTCTTTTTACTGTCCTCACTGACCTGGCTCCCTGATGCCACAGTGCCCATGGCAACCAATATCAGCTGGGGTGACATGGGTAATGATGGCTGGGTCAGTTGCCGACTATCACCTCACCAGACCCAGAGCCCGTGGACACATTCTAGCTTGGAGAAAAGAGCTGCTATGGATTTGCAAACGGAAGACAGAACCATGATCTTAGTCTGAGAAGATTTGGGGGTAGACCCTCATTTGTCACACACACTCAGACACAATGGCATGCCTGGAACTCACACTAGCTCTCCTGCAGTCTAGTCAGGAAAGTGCTGGATTAAAAATTAAAAAAGAAGGGAAAAGAAAAAGGGGGAGATAGTACCCTAAGCTCCACCAAGCCCTTCTCCATTCACCGATGGTCCCAAGCAGAGGGATGTATGGGAGGGCAGGGACCTGTCAGGTGGGAAATGTCTTGGCCAGGTACCAAGTGCTGTCCCTGCAATGCTTGGCAGTGTGCAGGGGGAAGGAGGGGGCAGGGGCCGCGCTGTTGACACTCCCCCTGGTTTCCTCTTGGGCTGGCAGGAGTAGTCCACCCAGGACTCTGTTACTTGGCGCGCCCAGACACCCTCCCCTTTGCTGGATACACAGTCCATCAGTGTCAGGCCTGCCATGGGTGACTGCTACATATACTGTTTAGTTATAGTGGCATCATTAATGTTGGGCCCAAGACAGCAGGCATGTGGTCCCAACTCCAGGCGGGACTCTGGGGCAGACTAAGGAGAACAGGGAAGGTGGCTAGCTACCCACAAAGGACTGTGTCTGACCTCTAGGTCCTCATGAGGCTGACCACAGACAGTCAGACAAAACCAACTACAAGGGGATGTGGTGGTGGCGGGTCTGAGCCCTGCTGGAGGCTGCCCAGGGAGCAAAGCCACAGCAGTGTATCATGCCACAGCTCCTGGAGCCCCAGTCCCGGGAGGAAACGGAGGCAGGGCGGCAGTAGGCACTCACCTCCCCCGCTGACTGCTGCCTTAGGGACACTGTGCATCTGTGCACAGGCTACTCCAGGGGGCAGATGTGGTGCAGCCTCTCAACAGCCCTTTGCTTCTCTGAGTGCTGAGCATGGGTCTAGACAGATGGGAGCTGGGTGGGCTGGGACGTGGGCATTATTCTCCTCAATGAGCCCATCACACACACCCATCCGCAATCTCACCCGCTGCTCTGTCTTACCCACAGCCTGGCATGCTACACGGCTTCCGTTGGGACTGTCTGTCCCCAAGAAGTAAAGGGAGGCCCAGCCCAGGGCCCTTCAGGCTACCTTCCTTTTCCTGACCAATGAGGGAGGAAGGCACTCACTGCCACCCTTGTCCTGGGTTGCTACTGACACAGGCTATCAGCTACTCACAAAAACCATGGGTCAGGCCTCAAGACACATTGCAACTTAGTGGCTTGCATCTTCCCAGGGGCAGTTCTGAGCTGGCACGGGATACTGCCTCAGGTAAGCAGAAGTTGTGTCCAACTTCCTCATGGAGGCCATGGAACAAATGGCCCTTTAAAGGACGAGCGATTGACACTTTTGCAAAGCCAGGTACACATACCACATGACCACCCTGTGTTTTGTGTGGCCAGGACCCTGTGAGATGGGGAGGGCTGGCTGCCAGAACTGGCAACAGGGCCTCAACTATGCTGAGACCACAGCCCAAACTGGCCCAGGTGGTGAGCACCAAAGGGGGCACCAAGGGATGATGAGATGGACCAGAGCAAGGCACACCCAGGGAGGATGTGATGCACTCCACACCTCCTAGGAGACACGTCTCGGCACGCCCTTCACACATTGAGAGACAGGGCACGAAGGTATAAGTTTGCCCACTATTCTACTGTTACCAAGGAATGCAAGACACTACAGAACAGAAAGCTGTCACACGCTAGGCCCTCATCCCAGGGGACAACAGTTGCTTAGTCTCTTTACTCACATCCCACAGGAACCCAGGGGAAGGCCAGGAGGGCGCTTATCACATAGGGAGAGTCTTGTAGAAGTTTTACTACCAGGGAGGGACCTCATACCAGGCTCTAATCCTAAAGACAGGCATGCTTTTTAACAGCCCACGATGCTGCCGGCCTCTACCCACTGGCACTGAACTGACTTCTTCAAAGGGTGCTGCAGGGGTGACGCTGCCATGCAAAGCTACCTGAGGCCAGCTGAGGACTGCCAGGTGGTCCTCCCAACCCCAGGTCTCTGGGGAAGAACCCTGGAGGACAGGCCTGGCAGAGGAAGAGGGCACCTCTAAAAGGACACGGGCTCTGCAATCTTTCCACTGACTTACCCCAAAGTGGTCCCAGCAGAGCGGAGAATGGAAGGAGTAACGGGCTTAGAACCAAACGTTTCAGCCATGGCAGGGCAGGGCAGGGCAAGTGCTGGAGACCAGGTCACTCGTGGAAACATGGGGACAGGTGTGCAGGAGGAGGGCACTTCCAGCAGGCACTGGGGCAAAGGCACACCCAGGCAGACGGCAGCACCAGAGACAAGGTGGGCCACCGGGCACCAACCCAGCTGTCCCCGCGCGACCATGGGGAGAGCCCAGAGGCAGGCAGTCTGAAGCGCGGGCCCAGCTGGCCAATTGTGGGCGCGCCTTTTGGGCAAGTGGCACAGATGTGGTGGCTCGCACACACTGGTTTTGCCTAAGAAGCACCCGTCGCGTGTAGCACCCATCAGTGTGAGAGCACCATGAAGCGTGGTGCATAGCGAAAGGGGCACCGAGGCAGGGCTCCAGGCTTCTATCACAGCTGGACCTTCGAGGGACGTAAACAGTAAGCTCAGAGTGCCATCTGGGCGGGACAGGCTGGGGCATCACTGACCATCCTTCTACAGGGAGGCCAGGGCCACTGTGGGCCAGCCAGGGCAGGCCCCAGACCAGTGGTCCGGTCTTGGGAATGCTTAGGGCAGGGGGTTTCTCCTTCACGCTATGGGGAATGGGGTTTTCACAGTCCTTGTGGAGACCTGGAAGGGTGTGGCTTCTGGGTGGAGACCCCTGGGGTGGGACTGGGCTGCTCTTGGGGTCTAGAGTGGGAATCTGAATATTAGAGCCTCCAGAAGCGGCCAGTGGAGGCCTGGCTCCCCCCAGGCAGGTTTGGAGTTGTCTGAGGGCCCTAGCAGAGACAAAGATCTGGTGGTGGAGAGAGAGAGAGAGAGAGAGAGAGAGAGAGAGAGAGAGAGAGAGAGAGAGAGAGAGAGAGAGAGAGAGAGAGATCTGGTTAAACTATCACTTTCTAGAACCATGGTGAATGCAAACCCAGGGACAAGAAGCAGCATGTCACATCTAAGGCACATGTACCGTATGCCACCATCTCTGAGCACAGACGTTGCTTCCGGAGAGCATTAGCCGAATGCAGCAGTATGACAGTATGAGAAACACTTGCTGGGTCACCTGCCTATCCCGGTACACTGGACACTGGAGATCACGGCTGGTGCTGTCAGCAACAGAGAGAGCTTGTCTAAACATGGGGCAGAATTTTAAAAATCTACAGGACTTTGTTTAGAACTCCAAAGTTCAACTAATGCCCTATTTTAGGGTGAGAACAGTTGTACGTCTGAAACGATGCACAGCATCCATGAGCACTGTCCCCTCTCACAGTCATTGTGAATAGTGTCACTAACTACAACAGGTATCGAAGGGTCACATTTCTAACGAGAAATAACGACAGTTTGAATATTCTCTTTCCTATCACAAGTGATAACCAGTGTTTGATATTTTACATTTTCTTCCAAGAAATATCAGTCTATCAACGTTTTAAAACAAAATGTTTGCAGTAACAATTATTTGTAAAACTTTAAATTAAAAATGACTTCTGAATTTAGGGACTTTCTGTCTACTCAGGGCCTTCTGACAAACAAATTATTAAAACAGAGACCAGATGAGGCCTTAAAAATAGACAATATACTATATTTGAAACAAGATTGCACTCTTGAATTTTAGGATGAATATATCAGAATTGTATTATTATTTCATAAGTTCTCCTTTTAAATTAACATGCTGACACATCCAGCTACCTCCATGTGTGTTTTCTTTTTGGTGTTCAAGTTAAGGAAGAAAAATCATGTTTCTTTTTAGCATATATGTTTCCACCTTAATTAACTAGATCTTTAAAAATGAAAATGAAAACCTTCTCTGACAGCAATATTTATCTTACTGGAGGATAAATAATTCTTCAGAGTGAGTGTGGCTAGTCTACTAGGAAATCCGTTGGGGTCTCTTTTCACGTGTGGCTTCTCCTGCCAGCCACGCATCCTCCTCCTCCGGCTGCTTACCCTGTCCCACATGGTCCTTTCTGTGGGCGAGGACCTTCGTGAAGACAGACCGCTTCAACCCCCCAGAGGAGTTACCTTCTGCTGAATCCACCTCCCCGGTTGCTTGTCAGGGGTCAGGCAGATCCGAAGTATCCACTATGACTTTAATAAAAATTGTATCATCTTTAATATACGTCCCATTCTCTAGAACAGTTTGGGCGACAAAGACTGGGCAGCCAGAAGCGATATTCATCTCTCCAGTGGGTTTCTTGAAGCTGCTGCTGTTGGGATCAGGCTTGAATGCATCTCCCAGGTGGCGTCGAGAGGACCCCTGATCCATCAGCATGAGTGTCACTTTCTGCTTGAACGGCCATGGCAACAAAGCATCATATTCTCCACGCATAATGACAAAAAACAGCGACAAGTGTGTTCCTTTTCCCATTCCGTCCCCATTCAGGTAGACCCTGGCACACATCTTATAGCCAAAATAGCCTGTGTAGAAAGGCTGGCTGTAGAGAGACAGGGTCTTCCCCATGACGGCCTCCTGCTTCCGGCGCTTGTAGTCTCGGATCTTCCAGATCAGCACGCCATTGTAGCTGGCGGTCTCAAGGACCTGGAACCTCAGGTCCATATCGGCCAAGCGGATGTCATGGACACTCAGCATCTGGTCATGCCGGCTCAGCTGGGACTCCAGCAAGCCTGCCACAGGCAAGAAAACATTTGGCAAACAAGTCATATACACATCAGAGAGGCAGATATGCACCAGTGTCTGAGACAGCAGCCCACAGATGTCACTGTGACTGCGGAGGGCAGACGTGTGCATAGTGGACAAGGAGGGGCATCGGCATTATGTCTCCCTTCCCCTTCCCTCCGGTGGCCATAGTGTACCAGCTGTCAGGCCGCAGCGGTCAGAGCCTGGCTGCCTACTACCTCGTGCTCCTCTGCCTTATGGCCCTGGCATCTACAGGGGCACTAGGCTCTGGGTTTAAGCTGTCTTCTATTCTATTCTAACCACACACCCTCCATCTGCTTAATCCAACCCATGTACCGCAATAATCTACCCTTACTCCTTAACCCTTCCCTGTAAGTCATCACTGCGCTTACTCAGACTCAAAGCTGCAGGCACACTTCTGCCCACCTCCCCTGCCCGGCCTGCTCCTGTCTCTGGGCCCTCAGAGTGTGTCAGGAGCACCCAGACCGATAGGCCTTGGCACCCTATAACCCAGCCTCTCTGGGGGTGGGGCTCTGCACTCTGCCATGCTGGAGCTCATTGGAGGGACACATTAAGTGAAACCCTGTCTCCGTTGGAGAACTCTTAGCTTGCTACACCTGTGCCTCACCTGTGTTGCGAGCCGCCTGCCCAGCACTCTTGTCCACACTCTCCAGCTCAGTCACGCGGCTCTGCAGGGACTCCACGCTGCTCTTCATGCTGTCTGCTTCCTCCCAGCTCTGCCTGAAGGGACGGATCTCCTTGTCCAGTTCCTTCAGTTTCTCTGCTTGGCTATCGATTACTCGCTTCCAGACCAAAGGGGTTAAGGGTAAAAATCAGTGAGAACTCTGGGCATCTGTGCTGCCACCCTCTAAATGCCAGGGGAAGCTGTCACCTCCTGTACATCCAGTGCTAACACCTGCCAGCCTCCTGGGAAGAACTTGTGCAGGCCAGGTGTTGGTGGTGCACACCTTTAGTCCCAGCACTAGGGAGGCAGAGGCAGGTGGATCTCTGTGAGTCTGAGGCCAGCATGGGTACAGAGAGAGTTCCAGGACAGGCTCCAAGGCCACAGAGAGACCGTGTCTCAAAAAACCAAAAACCAAACCAAACCAAACCAACCAAACAAAATGACTTGCGCAGAACGAAGTGCCTGGATAATGTGCCATTACATCCAGCCTACAGTGTTTTTATTAAGTCACCAGAAGGGCAGGGCTGGGTCAGATGAAAGGGGACAATACCCAAGCCACAGTGTGCACATGGCCCAGAAGTTCTTCCTTCCCCTGCCCATAGCATCCACACAAGCCTCCCGGTCCCAGGCCAAACTGCTTGTCTGTCACACACCTGCATCCTGGCAACGCCACCAGCTTTCCTTTCAGAACCCTGGCTGTGACCCTGACCTCAAGTCACAGATGTTCCCTGCCTGACTGCCATAAGCCTCGTATCTTGTACTCTGGCACCATAGGTGGCCACAGGAACAGAGGAGAAGGGACTGAGGTCAAAGCCTCGTCTGACTAACAGAAGATTCTAAAGGCCCAAGACCTTTGGTGTCTACCATTCAAAGGGAGTCCGGTTCAGGGTGACGATGGCATTGTCTGCCTGCCCTACTGCCTGGCTCAGAACCCATGTGCTGCTTCTGTCCTGTGACTATGGAGGGGACACTAGAACTGCTAACGCCCAGGGAATAAAAGAGCTCCTTCTATCTCGGCTCTACCAGAGACCCTGAGCACTGGTGGTCAGACAAGGCTTGCTGTGGGTCCTCAGGCCTAGGAGAGTAGGTTCTGCACTCAGGGGAACCAGGATGTATGCAAGCAGAGACATTGTCCTGACACAGGGCCTGCCAATTTTGCACTGTCTTAATTTAAGTGACTTGGAAACATTTTCTATAGAAACGTACCACTCCACTTGTGAGGGTAACAGACTCATGCTCCAGTTGGGTGCTTAAGAGCTGTCCATGTTTGAGTAACAGTAACAGGGAGAGCTTTATGCTCCAACCTGTCTGTCTCCCTGTGATGGATCTGGAGTTTCTATTCTTGCAGAGTCTACAGGAGTCCAAAGGCGGCGGGGTAGCCCTGAAGCCACTGGTCATTCAGGGTGCTCAGGGGGCAGTCCCAGGGGCAGCCCCGTCTTCACTTCTTCTTTTGCAGGTCTACATTTGGAACTCTGGGTGTCGGCACCTTTGTTGGCTGTGACTAACCAGGAAGGAACAGACAAGGCAGGTCTGGATTCTCTCAACAGAGTGAAAGGTTGATTCGAGCCTCCCTGATGCCAACGTTTAAGAAGGATGAGGAGGGGCCAACAGGTAAGAATGCTGTACAAATGTGAGCACACAAACTCAAACTTCTAACATCTATACACAAAGCTGGAGATGGCTGTGCGTACCTGGGACCCCAGCTCTGTGGAAGGAGAGAGGAGGGCACTGTGGTTTTCTGGCCACCACCCTAACTCCAATGTAGTGCAACTCTATCTCAAAGGAATAAGGTAGAAAGTGAAGACCAGGACACCTGGCCCTTTTTCTACCCTCCTGGCACACATACATACATGAACACATAAAGAACCCACACACACAGCATAGATGATATCTTCAATCCTCAAAAAACCCTGCTATGTCAATGTCTTTTTATTTCTGGCTGTGAGCCATCTTTCCAGACCTATGTCTACTTTCAACAAGAATGTATAATCAGAGGAATATATGGCTCCATAAGAACTGTTTCTGGGTATGCTATTAATGCATACCCACAGCCATGGTGTTCTGTGAATGAACTGCCCTCATAAAGTAAGCTACTGTGAGCACTGATAAAAAGGAAAAGCCTGACGGTGGTGGAAGAGATGGTCCTTGGTTCTCAGAGGACCAAGGAGGAAGCCCTGATTAGCAACATGACCTAGCACAAGCCATTTAGTCACTTGAGCGCCACAGCCCCAAGTGGCATGCACTTGAGGAGACCAGACTGCTGCACTGGCCATGAAGCTCTCCCAATAGTACAGGCCACTGCTGGTAAACAACGCAGAGACTGAGGCATGTATGTGTGTGCAGGCACATGCCCCACACAGATGAGCTCACCCAAACAGCTTAGGAGTCACACCCCAGCAAAGGAATGTGCTATTTTTCAGACAGACCTTTCACTTGCAAAACCAACACAGCTTAAAGCAGAGTACAGGTTTGTGTCAAGACTTCTCTGTGAATAACAAATGACTTAATTCCTGAAGTGCCGTGGTGAGCTCTCAGCCACTGAGTGTTTCTATAAATGCACACTCCAAGTGCAGATTGCACGTGTGGATTAAATTGCAAGCTCAGGAACTGGGAAGCAGCAGTCTGCACACACAATAAACAACCCCAACTCCACGCTTGCTCTTAGATAATCAGATGACCAGCTGTATGCACCTAACTTCAGAGCTGCAGTAAATGTCCTTTGCTATCCCTTGTCACTATCAGGTCACAAGGCCCTGGCCACACAACCCTGTTCAGTGAGAGCATGGTGGAGCTCCATATGGACTGTAGAAGAGTAAGGCCCGAGACACTCACTCCACCTGAACCCTACTGCATGGATTTAGCAACTGGCAGCAGCATGTGCAGTTCAATTTATGACTCAGCAGGCTTGATTTCCCTCTTCTGAGTCATGGATCACACATGCTGCTCAGATCAAGAGGCCCTCCCACCTGAGCCTCTCAGGCACCTGCGACTAAGGACATGTGATGCATAACCTGTCTCTCTTTTTTTTCAATGTGTGTGTTCATGTACCACCACACACATGGAGTCAAACCCTTCTTTCTATCATGGGTTTTGAGACTAACTCAAGTTGTCAGACCTGGCGATAAGCACCCTTATCCACCGAGCCCTCCACCGGCATATTCTCTCTCTCTCCCTCCCTCTCTCTCTCTCTCTCATACTCTCTCTCTCTCTCTCTCTCTCTCTCTCTGTGTGTCTGTCTGTCTGTCTTCCCCTCCTCTGTCTCTTACTTAAATATCCCTTGAAGTGTTCCAGATGGAACTCAGGGCCTTAGGCATGCTAGGCAAACACACTACCACTTAGCTATGCATTCAGGATATCACTAAATTGCCCAGGATAGACTTGGACTCTCCATCCAGGATACTTTTTTATTTCTTTTTTGAGACAGAGTTTCTCTGTGTAGCCTTGACTGTCTTGGAACTAACTCACTTCGTAGACCTCAAACTCATGGAGATCCACCTGCCTCTGCCTCCTGAGTGCTGGGATTAAAGTTGTGTGCCACCACACTCGACTACCATTTCTATAAAAGAGTGATTTATTTTTATTTTAAGTGCATTAGTGTTTTTCCTGCATGAATGTTAGCATGAGGGTGTCGGGCTCCCGAGAACTGGGGTTACAGACAGCTGTGAGTGGCTACGTTGTCGCTGGAGGAACAAGTGGCGCTATTACCACTGAGCCGTCTCTCCAGTCCCCAGGCTACCATTTTGATAAAGAAAAATTGGTTTGCTGGGCCTAGTGGCAGAGCTCTGTAATCCCAGCTATTGAAACGGCTGAAGAATGGAGATCACAAGTACGAGGTCTACCTGGGCTACGCAGGGTACTACGCTCAGCCTAGGTAACTCAGTGAGACCCTGTCTCAATATAAAAAGTACAGAGTAGATTTTAGCCAGTTCAGGAACTTGGGTTCAATCCCAGTACTGGGGGTGGGTGGGTGTCAAAACCCAAACACATTTTCTTGTGTGTGTGTGTGTGTGTGCGCGTGTGCAGGTGTTGCCTGTGCAAGTCACACAGTGAGGGTGACTCGTGCAAAGGCAGAGGCTGACTTGTAGAGTCTTCCTTGTTTGCTTGCTTGCTCTCTACCTTACTCTTTCCAGGAGGGTCTTCCAACCTAACCCAGAGCTCACTGCTGCCACCTATTTAGCCAGCAGATCTGCCTTTAGAGCACTGGCCTTACAAGCAGGTCGCCATGCCTGCCCAGCATTCACACAGGTCCTGCCGAACTGAACTGTGTGTGACAAGCCTTTACCATGACTCCTTTCCCAAGTCCCAAACATGTTCCTTTTTACTCACAAAGATTGTCCAGCCTCTGCCTCCTAAGTGCTGGGATCAAAGGCATGTGCCACCATACCCTGCTGTTCTTTAGTATTCTGTTAACTTCAAGCTGGCTGGTGCTTTTTATCCCAGCACTCAGAAGCAGGGGCAGGAGGATCTCTGAGTTCCAGGAAAGCCAGGGCTACACAGAGAAACCCTGTCTCAAACAACAACAACAAACCAAAAACAAGCAAACAAATGAAAACCCTAAAAAACAAAGGACAACCCCTTTTCCTGGGCCAACAAAATGCACATACACGTACTTCAATTCTATTTCCTTTAACACCTTCAGCACCACATGCATGCAGTGCCCACAGAGGCCAGAAGAGGGCACAAGTGTCTGTGGAAATGGAGTCACATCTGTGAGTCACTATGTAGGTTCTGGGAATCAAACCCCAGTCCTTGGCAAGAGTAGCTAGTGATCTCAGCCAAAGATGTATTTCTTTAGCCCTGCAAAAATTTATGTATTTATTGTTTTGGGGGTATCTCTGGATAATTATGGTGAAATAAATTTAGGTGTGTGTGTGTGTGTGTGTGTGTGTGTGTGTGTGTTTATGAGAACTCAGAACAAAGCAGTTCGGCTTGATTTCACTTTAGGAAGTGAAACTTGGCACACAAGCACTAATGAACAATGTTACCTTAAACAGTAATAAAAACAGATTTTACACACTCTCTTTTTGCAGTGGTAGGCATGGAACCTAGGGCCTTGCACATGCTAGGCAAATGTTCTATCACTGAGCTACACCCCATCCAAAACAGCTAATTTTTTCACTTTATTTATTTAAGTTGTTTTGAAACAGGGTTTCTCTTTGTAGCCCTGGCTGTCCTGGAACTTGCTTTGTAGATCATGCTGTCCTGTAACTTAGAGAGATCTGTCTGCCTCTGCCTCACAAGTGCTGGGATTAAAGGTGCACAGCACCACAGGCCAGTGATGGGCTAAAACAGCTAATTTTTAAAACAAAGGGCTTTAAGTTTTACTTTGTTCCAGTGGGTTGAAGACAGAAGAAGAGTTTTGTCTTGGGTCAGCTTCCTAGGCAGGTCCATGCTGACCCAGTTGTCCCTGAGTGTTCACACAAGCAAGAGAAGCCCTTCTGTCTGCATGAACTCAGTGATGCTTGCCACCAGGCAGGGTGCTCACCTGCAAATGAAGGATTTTGGATTCATTGTTTCGAAGCATTTCCTTTTGTCTCTCAATTTCAATTTCAAAGCTACATATCTGATTGTGCAAACTTTGTATGCTCTTGTTTTTTTCAACGCTTTCATTCTGCAGTAAGGAAACCTGAGAAAGAAATTCTTCAATTAGTTTAACAAAAAGGGTTTGGTATTAATTAACGATAATGATAGTAATTAAAATTTCACAATATAAGCTTTCTACTGGCTTCTTAAAAGGAGTCCAGGAGAAAAGCCCTTCCACACAGAAAGGGGGGGGGACTCTGGAGAGCTAGCAGGGAACCCTGCAAGCTATTTTTGTTTCTCCCTGCTGCTAAGGAAGGCTTGGGGAGGGATCAACTGAATTTCAGAACAAGGGGCTGCTTGTAAAGTGCTCACTGAAAACCAATCTTTTACAAGTGCAGCTTCCAGATTTGGCGAGAACATATATAAGAAATAGTTTTAAGCTGGGCAGTGATGGTGCACACCTTTGATCCCAGCACTCTGGAGGCAGAGGCAGGCGGATCTCTGTGAGTTTGAGGCCAGCCTGGTCTACAGGGATAGTTCCAAGATAGCCAGAGCTGTTATAGAGAGAAACCCTGTCTCAAAAACAAACAAAAGTATCCAGCTTGCATAAGCACTGTGTATATACCTGAAAAATGGGCTTCACAGAAATAATACCTGCTCTAAAAACACAATGTACTTGGTATTGTGTTTTAGTCTTTTTATTTGATATAAAAAGAGTAATAAAAAGCTAGTCCCTGAAGGGCATCGATAGCTGAAATAGGCCAGGGACAGAAAGACAGATACTGCCTGTTTCCACAACTAGAACCACAAAGCTAGCAAGAAGCAAAGAGAAGGGCACTGGGCTTGGGGAGATAGAGACACACTGGCCACGTACATGAAGTTTCATCTTAGAACTGTCCCTAAAGTCTCCTGCACAACTATCAACAATGAAACGAGTACACCAAACTACTGAGAACTGATCTGAAATGTTCACACCATTAAAAAGGGGGGGTGAGGGTGGGAAGCAATGTATGGGCCCATCAACTAGCTTGTTTTAATCATTTCCTAATGTATGCACACCCAAACATCACACAATACATACAATCACAATCTGTCAATTTTAAAAAGCCAATCATGGTCCTGCACGGGCTGAACCCACTAGTGTCACATCCCTAAACATAAGGAGAGGTGGCCTGAATGCAATCACGCAGGTACTCCATCCCACCCTAGGGTCAGCCCATTAACTCCTCAGAGACAGATGGGGACCACACCCAAAGAGACCCTGACACAAAAGCTTAAAGTTAGCCAGGTGTGGTGGCTCATGCCTTCAATCCTGGCACTTGGGAGAGACAGAGGCAGGTGGGTTTAGGCAGATGAACTAGAGGCAGGTGGCCTCTAATTTGAGGCCAGCCTGGTCTACAGAGTTCCAGAAAAGCAAGGGCTACACCCTTGAAAAACCAAGGGTGAAAAAAAAAAGAAAAGAAAGCAAACGGAGCGCACAAGCCTGCGTGTTTTCCAGCTTTCTCCCATCACGTAAGGCCAGAAGCTCCTGCAGTGCCAACCTGTACCAATGAAGAGGGGCAACAGCAGGGTTTTTTTTTTTTTGTATGTGTGTTGTTTTTGTTTTTTTAGACAGGGTTTCTTTGTGTAGTCATGGCTGTCCCGGAACTAGCTCTGTAGACCAGGCTAGCCTTGAACTCACAGAGATCCGTCTGCTTCTGTGCTGGGATTAAAGGCATGCGCCACCAACGCCCTGCTGGCAACAGCAGTTTTACAAAACTCATCTGAAGTTACTGTTCAATTATTCCCATCTAGCAAAGTCAGACCAAGTTTACAAGCTTTTCTTATCCTCACCCCAAGTGGAGATACCATTTTAAACAAGAATCTCATTGATATTTCTAAAAATACCAACTTTCTGCAGCAATTAAGTACTGGTTGAGCAGAAGCAATCAACAGTAACATGCATATGTCATACCAACTAGTCTTAATTTCTTCCCTTCAATTTTCCTTATGTGAATGTGAGTTCGCACATTAGAGAGCATAGCCTTGAAATACTGCACATTGCTCCCTTCATCAGCCTCTGGCCTCTGAAATGACCACATGGAGGTTAGCAGGCCATCCTGCTGCAGAAGCAGGGCGCACCCACTTCCCTGTAGTGAGAACAGGGACCTCTGGGACTTGAAAACACCCTTTTTCCCAGCACTTCCTGGGCCTCCGTACTAGAAGCCACACACCTCAGGGCCACTAAACTCCTACACTGCTGTTACAGTATGGTGAATAAAACAAAACAATAAAACAAAACAGTAATTCTTTTCTTTCTTTTGAGACAGGGTCTTAAGGAGCCTAGGCTGGCCTTGAACTTGCTATAATGCTAGAAGACCATAAACTTCTGACCTTCCCTCCTTCACTTTCCAAGGGCTGAGATTACAGGTATGTACCATGACACCTGGGTTCAAACTAAGTAAGTAAAAGGAAGGGCCTTTTATTTATTTTTTTTAAAAAAAGATTTATTTTTATTTTATTTTAAAGATTTATTGTTGTTATGCACACAGAGACCTGCAGGCCAGAAGAGGGCACCAGATCTCATTACAGATTACAGATGGCTGTGAGCTACCAAGTGGTTGCTGGGAATTGAACTCAGGACCTCTGGAAGAGCAGTCACTGCTCTTAACCCCTAAGCCATCTCTCCAGCCCAAGGAAGGGCCTTTTAAATGTACTCGTGAGATACAGGACACCCTGAGGTTGTATAATAACTTAAAAATGACAGAAAGAAAACATTTTCTTCAGAAAGAGGGAAACAAGATTCCTAGGTAGCTGTCAATGGGCTCAGAGCACACACTGTGTTCTCCGGGAGATGGCACTGGCTGGGCTGCCTCACCTTTCCAGTTGCACTACATGGCACCATGCGGCCTCTCTTGGGAACCTTCTGGTTTGTCACTTTAGAGCAGCAGTTCTCAACCTGTAGGTCAGGACCCCTTTGACAACCCTTTATCTCCAAAATTATTTACATTATGATTCACAAAAGTAGCAAAATTACAGTTATGAAGTAGCAAGGAATATAATTTTATTATGGTGGAGGTCACCACACAACTGTATTAAAGGGTCACAGCATCAGGAAGGTTGAGACTCTGAAGTACATTTGTATTAATCACTTAACACAAGACTCAGATCTTTATAAACTCTAATGTCAGCTGCACCAATCACTTACCCTATCTCAATGCCCTCCTGATACAAGTTTCAATCGATGTATTGAATGTGAATGAGCCATGGTAAGTGTAAGCTCATAACCGTCTAACCTATCAGTCCTTAGAGTGAGTCACCTGCTCCTCATGGCAACACAGCCCTGCTGTGGGGGTGAGCACCACAGAGCGAGTGGCGTGAGCAGGTGCACTCTAACTGAGGAAACCGGGTAGTGGTGCTGCCTATGCAGTCGGTGCAGCTGAGAGAACCAACTGCAAACAGGGAGAAGGCAGCATGCTTTTCTGGGGCTTACAAAACACAGAACACAGCTGGAGATCAGCCCTAGGGACCAGACATGTGGGCACGGCAAACGTGGTCCACATGTAAGGAGCCAACCAGCATTTGGAGTTAAGTGGTCCAGACCAGCAGTCTCTATGCTGGTCAGTGCCAAAACAGCCAGGATCAATTCACCTGAACAGGATAGCTGCTTTTCACAGAGCTATGGAGCTGAGGACAAGCATATGAATGTTGGGACAATCACTGTCCTAGATCAGTGCTGACCCACAGAGTGATTACACTGAGCAGGAAGGAAAGCCAACACTGCACATTGACGGGCCCAGGGCTGCATGCCTACCTTCTTCTCCAGGGAGTTGCTCCACTCCTTCAGCAGATTCACGTGCTGCACGGCAGAGCTGGCCTCGTGGGCCTTGATCTGCTGGTTTGTGCCCTGCAAAAGCAAAGGCAGTAAAATAAACCAGTCACTCCCAAGGACAGAAACCCTAACATACAACTCTAGAAGCAGCACTACATGAAGAGGGCCTATTTACACACGGAATTCCAGGGGCCTCCCAGGCTGCGGTGCAGGGAGCACACCAAGAACGCTATGACATTGCAGAGCTACGCTCAAGTTAATGCTCCCCTTTCCTCACGCTGCCTCTAGTGGCTTCTCATCAATGTGTCATACTTGCAGGACTTAAATTTGAAACTCATCCTGTTCCCTTACAAATAATTTTCATGAAAATATACATGGAGAATGTTCTGGGACCTACAGCTGCAGGCAGATGCTGCTACAGCAGTCCACTGAACTATGGTATAGCATTGTATCCAAAAAGGCACCGCCTCAACAGGCTGAGTGTGCTGAGAAATTTACATACAAAACATAAACAATCTACAGAGTACACAAGATGCAGACCATTCAAGCCAAGAGCAAGCACATAAAATAGTACTTTGCATATTCAAGGAAACAACCAATTTGAGAATATAATTTGTTTTGATACTGGAAAATTAAGAAATCAGAAAAAGCGTTTTCATGATCTCCAAAACATATACTCTGTACATAGAATCTCTCTATATATGCTGATCTGAGCAGAGCTCTGCATCAGCATACATACGCATACACAGAGGATGGATGGCACTATGCAGGACAGAACAGGGAGGCACAGGCACCTCCTAGACTAAGGCAAGGGAGAACTTGGTTCTTACTCTCAGGTTTTCATCTTCTAAGAAAAAAGTATTGCAATGCTGCTGTCTTCGTACCAACTCCATAGCAACCTATTGTCAGTACACAAAACTAAATATATGACTCTTTGTAACATATTTTGCTTTTTGGTAGATAAACTCAGTCTTAACTTTCAATCTCAGGTATGCTTTTTAAAAAAGAACAGAAAACTGTATGCATGTTTCTCACATGAACACTATTTCCCAGGAAGTAAGTTTTCTACAGGCTTTTCTCAGGCAATTCTAGCTCTGGCAGGGGCAAGAGCCAGCACACATGTGTAAACAAAGCATTACAGATACCCATGTGTGATTCTTACAGCTTAGGGCTGACAGACAATGTCAAAGTTCATCTAGTTTGATATTCACCTATACTCAGTATGTCCTTAAAATTGCCGCAGAGACTCTACCAGGTGTCACTGCACTCTAACCCTGGAGCTGACTTGGAGATGGCAGTTCTGGCACACTGACTTCCCCATGCCATTCCATCTAAATCTCAAAGTGCCCTGGCCTGGCAAGTGAGCACCCACCTTGCTGCATGTATGCCTTGTTTCACCCATGCAGCAGGGTGATCTGGTTTCACGATAAAGACTAAAAAAGTGAGAACTCAAAGGTTAAAATCGTATTATGAGAACTTTCTTCAATGGCAGAATGTCAGTGACTGGGAAGGACAAATGTTGGATACTGACCTGAAAAACGCAGCCATAGCGCTTAAAACTACAGGTGCTGGGGGCATTGACACACTCTGACAAGTGTGCACTCAACTGCAACGGGAAAGAGACGTGAGTTGTGACACAAACGTTTGCATGAAAATGTTCAAACATATCAGGGCACAGAGAGCATCCAGGCTGTACTGTTAAGAAGGTGTTTATCAGCTGCAGGTGTGTACACGTCATCTGCTTGCTGGACTTCAGGCAGTAAAATACAGTTTCATCACAAGTATACACATATACACACCAATATACAGAAGTACATTTACTGTAACAGTTCTTAAACTTCCAATTTCTTGAGAACAAATTGTTCAAACTGTGACATGCCGTCTGAAGTGCCAGAATTAAAAAAAAAAAAAAAAAAAAAAAACAACTGAAATGCACATTTAAAGACTATTAACAAAAACTGTATGAAACACAAAAAAATCAGAAAGCATTTGGGATGCAACTGGGTCACACACCTACTGTACAGTACACAAAAATAAACCCATTTTCAAAGCAAGCTCACACACTGAGCCATTACTAGTAACACTTGAGATGGCTGGAGGTGAGTTGCTCCTTCATCTGAAAATCCTTTTTCCCTGGCATGTGCAGATGCTTACATGCTTTTCAAAGATCCTACAGCCATTCTAACAACAGGAATCTTATGCTGTCTCCTCTAACTGACAGATGGAAAATCTAAGCTATCCCAAGAGAAGACAGTCTCTTGTTTAGCTCTAGGATGCCCCAAACAAGAGACAAGGGAACTGAAAAGATGTACCCTAGAGACAGACTTGTGCCTGGACTTGTGTTGCCGTGGGCTGGAACACAAATGCTATCTATGTGCCTGCTGCCTCTCCTCACAGCTCTTGTTCTACAAGGTCTGTGCAGACACAGGTAGATGCTCCTTTGTGTAGTTTTGCAATTTTCCTCGGGCTATCAGGACCAAGGTTATTCTCTATGCTTGGTACTTACGAATGAGGGACAAATAGAGATCCCTTCTTTCTCTGCTCATTGACTCTTTTATGATGGGTCAGAAGACAGGCAACCTGGAAAGGGGCCTTGAGGGCCTCACCACAACCAACCACATAGAAAAGGGCCTGTTATTTAGGCAGTCATGAAGATCAGCAGCAAAGTGTGCTTGCAGTTCTCCTGAATACCCTGGGCTGGACTCAGAGGAAGTACCCAGAGGGCTCCACAGGCAGGTCAGCATGGACTAAAACTTAAAGGTGTGAGATTCTTCCAGGGCCACTGTAACTATTTCGACGGGCTATCACTTCTAATGTTACAAACAGGGCACGCTGTCCTGACATGTTATTTCTACTAAAAACTCACTGTCCTATCTTTTCCTAACTTGGTTTATTATGAGTACACTCAGAGCCCTGAAGAATTCATAAGAGTCTTGGAACAAATGCAAAACTAATGCACAGCCCAACAGCTCCTTTCATTAAAGCCAAGAGAAATGCAGTTTAAAATTTTATTTTGAAATAAAAGTAACTCGGAGGCTACTGTTCACCTTAATTCAGAGCCCTGAACGGACAGAACTGAAATGAGGGTTATAAATTGTGGGGTCATTTTAGCAGTTAGACTCTCTGTGCACTAACTTTAACAGAAGGGTCTTCCAGGGGGCCAGCATGGAGAATTTACTTGTTCTTCTCCCAGGTCATCCGAGAGGCCTGACACCGACCTCACCGGCACTGTCTGGGAGGACGCACCTAGGCGAGCAAGGTTCTCAGGGTCTTCCCAGCTCTCTGTACCCCAAGCACTAGGCCCACAGCAGCTAGTGTTTCTAGGCTGCCTTCCTTCAACTGCCCAGAGATACCAGGCTGCTGGACAAGACTCCAGAGGCTCCAAAGATGAGAGCCTCAGACACTAAGCAATCATGGGGGCTCTAGGTCAGGTCCCATGTAAAAATGTTAGGAACCCCTGGAATTTTCCACATGGATCTATTCTTATAGACAGATCAAATGAAATCAATGGCAAAACCTGCCCATTTTACAGCCTGCAGGACGTAATGCACAGTCATGGGACTCCTCACATGTGTGCCTAAGGATGGTTTCAGTATCTATTTCCCCTCAAGCAGTGCCCTGACCATGAGATGGTCAAATGGTTTTAGAAGAGTTAAATTCCTTTTTTTTTTTTTTTTTTTTTTTTTTTTTTTTGTCGAGACAATTCATTACTTTGTAGATTTAAAGACTGCTTCCAAAAAACTTAAAGTACCACCATTACTTACATTTGTAGATTATTCATTTTTTTTCCAATTCTTAGTATTTTCAATCCTGAATTTACCTTTTTTATAGCATTTTTTGTTGTTGTTTGCTTCTCACTTCCAGAAAGTCCTGTCAGTTTTGTCTTTCTTGTTACACACATTACCATAGTCAACCATGAATGAGGACTACTATAAAGATGGCCATGACTCAGGGCTCCTGCCTGGGCCCCTGGCTGTGCCTTACCTCACGTCTCAGAAGAGTCTGGACACTGCACTTATGGGGGCAAGACACCACCACACAGGGACAATCAGTATCTTCGTGTTTCTACAAAGGAAAAGGAAGTGTGTCAAGTGTGTGTGGACCAGCAAAGCTCAACCTTCTCAATGCCCACCATTCAATGTAGACACAACGGAATCTGTGCCAACCACTACCACATCACACTCAACAGAGCACGAGTGTCTGGGACCTTGTGACGTCAGGTCAGAGCTGACTCAGTGGGAATTTATGGCGCACACTGCTGGTGACCCCTACCGCCAGCTCCTTCCCCAGCAGATCTCAGGCCAAGGGCCCTATGGACAGTGCAGGCTTGGTCAAATGCCCACGCTTGGATTTTCCTCTGGCCTTTCAGTCTGTATCTGGACAGGACGCCTCTCCAGTAAGTGAAAACAGCATGGTCCCCTGGATACTGTCCTGAAATCTTGCCTTCATTATCTTAGTACACAAGTACAGACAAATTCTGGTCTAGGCCCTGTTGAAATGGAACGATCTTTAGCTCTGCAGAAAAATAAGGACTGGTAATCTCAGTGCCAGGAGCACCTGACCATAAAAAGGCCAAGGCGAACATCCAAGGGTTGAGGACATCAAACCCAAGGGCCCAGAAAGCACTGCTAGACTCACAACGAAGGCAAAGCCAGAGACAGAAAGAAGTATCAGTACAGCAACTGCTGCTCAGTTAGGTGCTCGGCAGCTCTTCCGAGTCCCGGGATACTGCTAGGTCTCAGTAGATTTTCTAGTTCCTTTGGCCTTTGGTGACATTTGCCTTTACGTGGATAAATTGGACCATGGCACTAGTTCAGTCAAACCAGGCAGGGACAGGACCAAAAACAGTGGCCCGTACAAGGGAAGTGCATGTCTTTAATTTTATTTTATTGTTGTTGATGTTGTTTTTGTTTTTGAGACAGGGTTCTCTGTGTAGCCCTGACTGTCCTGGAACTCATTCTGTAGACCAAGCTGGCCTTGAACTCAAGAGGTCCGCTTGGCTCTGGCTCCCAAGTGCTGAGACTAAAGGTGAGTGCCACCACCTAGCTAGAAGTACATGTTTAACAGAGGACCCTGACCTGAGGAGGGAACCAGGCTCAATCTTCTGGAATTTTGAAGGACTGGGCCTTCTGGGTGTGAGCACTGCATCTGCTGAGCAGGGTCCCCCAGAACACCTGGTAAGCAAGTCCATACCATTCCATACTGACCAGAGGGCTGGACACAGAGAACCTGGTCAGAATTTCCCTCCCGGGACTGGCTGCACAAGGATCCAATGTAAGGGAAAAGGACCAACTAAAGAAGCACACGCTGAGCAAAGCCAGGGAAAGAAATACACCCTGGTCCTAAAATTAGAGCCAAAAGGCTAAAAAGACCAACGAGAGGAACACACTTTGGCTCTGAAACCAGAGCCAAACCTAACCCTAAACCTGTGCAGAAAACCAACCAATCCCTGAGCATAAGATTTAGCCTTGAGCCAGTCTGAGCTCAAGGATTGAAATCTGACCAATCCTCACCCTGGAAATCTCCCTGGGAAAACCCCAACCCCTAAGGAGCTCCATGTAAACCTGTGTCTGTCCTCTGCCACCCCAGGCAGAGGACAGCCACTCTTGTGGATTCTTCCCTCCCAATAAATCTCTTGAATGAGGTTTGGGTGAGACCTTCTTTTGCTGGAGCAGAGATGCAGACATGACCCTGAGTAGAGCAGAGCAGGGTTGTAACACTTTTTAACAGGGAAAACTTCCCTTGGTAAAACAAAGTTGTTACACTCCACTTTCCAGGGAACTGGGGGCTGAAATGTAACAACTTAGCCAGGAAAAGCATCCCCTGCCAGAGCAGAGCTGATACACTGGGGAAGCCTTTTCCTAAAGCAGGGCTGTAAGCTGCTATGCTTACTGTGACCCGTGGTATTCCTTCGCTCTGAGTGCCAGAATACCTTTCCATCCCAGCTGTAATACTCAGTGTTCTGTGACTCCTGAGTGCCAGAATACCTTTCCACCTGAGCTGTAACAATCAGTATTCTTTGGTTCCTGAGTGCCAGAATCCCTGTCCATCCCATCCAAGCCATCAAAATGCTTACACCCAGCATGTGGGGTTTGCCTGGATCCAGAGGTTTCAAGAACCATGAAGTCAAGGCATTCTGTACATTTCAGAGGAAACTCCAGTAACTAGCCTTGCTTCTCTGATATTGACCACATCTGTCTGTGAACCAAGTGTGATCACGCTACCTCCCCACCACCCCAAGAGTGGAGGCCTCGAGTCCACAGAGCAGGGACACTGGAACATAGTAAGGGACCACAGGTGTTCTATTTCTTCCCCAAACCCATCTTCATTCTCAGGGCTGGACACTGGCCTGGCGCCTCATCAACGCAAGCATAGCAGAGGGGGAAGATCAAGACAGTGCTGGAGGAGGTTTGGGTAAGCAGGGCTGGGGGAGGATGGGGCCGGCTGATTGGGAGAATGAGGCATGTATGTACTTTTGGATAACTATGTGAGAATGTCCAGGAGAAGGTTTTAAAAGCATCAAAAGCGCCGCGCACACACCCACCCACCCTGACAGGGTATCTCTGTAGGTTTTGGAGGCTGTCCTGGAACTCTCTTTGAAGACCAGGATGGCCTCAAACTCAAGGAGATCTACCTGCCTCTGCCTCCTGAGTGCTGGGATTAAAGGTGTGCAACACCACCACCCAGCTAGATGCACGTTTTAAATTAGATTTTGATGAACTGTTGCTAAATTGCCCTCCAATGACCTGACCCCAATTTGGAATCTCATCATCATCATGAAAAAGCATATTCTTGCACTTTACTAATTCTACCATACTTTTTAATCTGTGACAACCTAATGGAAGGGATACAAAGCATGGGGATTCTTCAGCTCAAGGCATTGTGAATTGGTTTCTTGCTATTAATCACAGATATTTCTTTTCACTGAATTGCCTGTTCAGGACTTCTACCCATAAAAGTGACTAAATAGTGTTCTCCCACAGTGATGCTCATGTCCACTCAGAAACTTCGGATGGGACCTTACTGGATCTGGTTCTTTGCAGCTGTCATTAATTAAGACAAGGCCCTTGGTCTCATGACTGCATTCTTAGAGAAGCAAGGACTCAGGAGCAGCCAGCTAAACACAGAGACAGAGCAGGAGAGGTGCAGCTTCCAGGCAAGGATCAATAGCAACCAGGGTGTCCCGGAGCAGGTGGGAAGT
This sequence comes from Phodopus roborovskii, assembly GCF_943737965.1. NCBI lineage: Eukaryota > Metazoa > Chordata > Mammalia > Rodentia > Cricetidae > Phodopus > Phodopus roborovskii. The sequence goes on along the minus strand of NW_026126516.1, from coordinate 11,125,732 downwards.
ATTCTCTCGAAGTTGTTGCTGTGAACAGCAGCAACATTTCATGGCTGTGTGAGTGTTTTTGCTTGCATGTATGTCTGTGCGCCTTGTGTGTACTAGGTACCCACAGAGGTCAGAAGATGGCGTTATGGATGACTGTAAGCTGCCATCTGATGCTTGGCGATACTGTGTTCTAACAGCTCAGGAAAAGAGTGCACCTGTGCACCCTGAAAACAGACAAGAGACTCGGGCCAGGCACGCACACGGTGCACACCTTTAACCCAGCATGTGGGAAAGGCAGGCAGACCTCTGTGAGTGTGAGGTCAGCCTGATCCCACAGCAAGTCCTAGGCCAGCAGGGGTACAAATGAGACTCTGTCACAAACAAAACGAAACAAAAACTTGATATATTTTGTAGTGGTTTGTAAGAAGACTGTTACCTAGAAAACAGTGTAGCTTTGAATCCCTGCATCTGCCTCTCAAGTGTTAGACTATAGGTGTGCATTCCCATGACTGCAAGTTTGACGGCACATGTGTGCACATGTGGGAAACACAAAGCCTAGCTATGCAATGAACATTCATGAAACACTGCCTAGGTGGAGAGCTTGATCAACACTGTCTACCTACCTCATCCTTATTTCCTGCAAGTAACCACTAAAACAATGCTGAATCTTGCATTTCTGCCTTTTACTTAAAAAGTTTCATTGAGGTGGTATTCAGATTTTATTAAAATACAGTTTACCTCAGGAACTGCATGTGGTTTGGTCCTGTAACAGACACTGGCAGCAATGTATTGCCAGCTATGCAGTGTGTGCCACGGGTCCTAATCTATACTGCAGCGTGGCACATTCCACTGCTGGGAGACTGTGTTAGACCTAAAAAAAAAAAAAAAAAAAAAAAAAAGAAAGAAAGAAAAGAAAAAAGAAAGAAAAGATTTGGGCATGCAATCCTGGCACTAACTAGAAGGAGAGGCAGCCCAGAGCAGTCACAGAACCTTCTCAGTTACACAAAGACGTGAGTGCACACTTGCTTCGTCAGTGTCGGGAGGGAATGCTCAGGCAAAGGTGTGAAGCATGCATGCTGGTCAAATACACTGCTGCGAATGCAGACACACGGCTCAGTGCCCTGGCTTCCACTGTTAGGATGATGCAAGGGCCCGAAAACCAGAGGAGAGAGCAACACAGGCCTTAATATAGGCAGATTGTGGCCCACACCCATAATCCTAGTTCTTAGGAGGTGATGGCAGGAAGATCAGGAGTTCAAGGTCATCCTCAGGTACCTAGTAAATTTAAGATCAGTCTGGACTTTTACAAAAGAACCTATTTCAAAACAAAAATGAAAAGCCATTGGGGTACCACATCCTGGTGACTGACTACTTGGAGGCCAAGGCAGGATGATGCCAAATTTAAGGCCAGCCTGGATGAATGCTGACAGTGTCTGAAGATGGCCCTGAGTTATCCCGAGTAACCCAAAGCAGAAGGAAAGCAACAGCAGAGTATGCTAGTGGCACTGTCAAAGGAGCCCGCAGCCAGTTTCCATCGAGAAGGCCTCCAGAGATGTGAGATTCAGCTCTCAAACTGCTTCTAGGTCCAGCTTCTCCTCCATCTGTGCTGCTAATTAAAGACTCACACGGAACAAGTACGCCTTCGTATGTGATGTGCAGTCACAGTGCTTTCCATACTGTAGGACTTTAACTGCACACCTGCAGACTAATGATAGAAACTTCAAGCAGCCCCTGTGCCATCAACGCGTGGTTAACCATACCTTCTCCTGGCTCTACAGCCTCGCATGCTGTTCAGAGGTGGCTGCTTATGTGGTATCTAACTGACATGCCTTCAGTTCCTTCTCAAATGAAAGCTACTTGATTCTACTCTGGAAAAAATTGATCTCTGCAAAATCAAAGTGTAACTTTTGACAGCAGTATATTAACGTATGTCTAGCCTGGATAGCTACTTGTTAGGTGAGTGTCTCATTGGAAGTTTGTTACTGGATAAACTACTCAACTATGACACATTCTAAGGAAGACACTTAAAGGCTTAGTAACTGGGAATGTCTACAGTATTCTACAAGAAAAAGATGTTCAGATAAAATGAGGCCCAGATTCAGGCCTGGCTGCTTATGGGAGTGAGTGCTGAGACAGAAGAGGACACACTTCATTTCATAGGACAGGAGACTCTCCGATATGGTGACCACCACATGTTCCAAGACAACACTGGGCACTCAGCACTGGCCCTTGTATCCTGGCTATACCAACAGTCGCACTTCTGATGACCCCAATACCACCACAAAGAACAGTCCCCATCTGCCTGGCCTAAGCTCCCTCTCAGGAACCTTTAAGCAGTCATTGTCCTGGAATGGCGTGGCACCCAGTAGGTACATAACCAGTGTTTACTCGATGAGTGACTGTTTTTGAAGTTGGTCTTCTACCCTTTTCATTTTTCACACAGAAATGATTCCATTGTAAAATGCCACAGACCGTGCCAAAACAACGAGGCAGGAAAACACTGAAACCCTCGTCTCTCCCTAAGACAGACAGCTGCCTTTGACAGTGCAGGATAAATGAGCCTGTTGTAAGTGATAGTTGTGTCATACAGCTGTGAGAAGATGAGTACTCCATCAAAATTTGAGGCTATTCTTTGGGACAAGTTACAAATTCTACCTTTTTTCAATCATCAGTCTTCATTTTGACATCTCAAATGAGTCAATCAAGGCAATGGAAAGTGTTAATTATATAAATCAAAATAGGCAAAACAAATACAGTTTTACTCTGAAATAAAGTTGGATGAAACTGCTATTTAACCCCTTTCTTTTTGTCCTGTTAGAATGGCCATCTCTGCAGAGGGAGTGCACCTGAGCTGAGCAGAAGGGGCGTGAAGAGAAGAGGCAGCATCGCACCTGCAGTGTGACCATGGGGACTTGGCTTTTGCAGTGATTGCATGTGGCCTCACGGTATTTACAGGCCTTTTCCACGTGATCCCGCAAGTCTTTTCTCAATACTTTATCTTTGCAGTCCGCCCGAAGACAGGGAAGCTCCTCAAACTGGCATTCACTTTTTAGGTGCACCTGTAGAACAAACCAAAGTTCTCAGCTGACAAACTGAACTGGCAGACTGTAACGGCCAGTAGAGTGGCGAGCACAACCAGAGACACAGGCTCATGGTATGCACCTTATGTTTCTTCAGCACACATTTGAGTAAGGGACCATGCACTTGTTCTCTGTTACCACAGCTGGGGAGTGGGGGTGTCTCTGTTAAGAACTGTTTCAGTCAGATGTGATGATACAGACCTGACCTGTCGTCATAGCAGAGATCCCGAATTCAAAGCCAGTCTGAACTATACAGCAAGACCAGTGTCAAAAGCCACACACACACACACACACACACACACACACACACGAGTAAAATCTGTGTCAAATTCCCCTCCCACAAAAACACCACCACTATAGATACACACACAACACGCCAACCCTTTAAACCCTTTATTCTAATTCAAGTATCCACTCTGAATGAAATACACAAATTAAAAATAAAAAAGCAACCTTAAGTTATGTGAAATTTCATGGCAGAAATAAAGTTATACAGTGCCTTTAAAATTAAAACCCAACTCTTATTTCTTTAATTCTAGGTAGGGCAGCAGAGGATGATAATCCACTGATGTCATAAAAAGTGACTTTGTGTACTAGGGATTGGACACTCTTGCATGGTTTTGTTGGAAAAGAATATAGGAAACTGGCCAGGCATTTAGATGAGGTGAGGCAGCTCATAGCTGAACAGAGATTGCTCTAGTCCTGGGACCTCTTGGGTACTCACCAGCAGATGCCCCAGAGTCAGCTGCTCTGCACAGCCTCTGCCTTCATTCCGACAGTAGATCTGAAGGGCCAGGATCTCTCTCTTACAGCAATTATCCTTAAACACCTGAATTGAAAGGTAGTTAGAGGATTAATACTTCTTAATCTTCACATGTTGCCATTGGACAAGGCAAAACCACTCTAAAAAGCTAAGAGCAACTCTTAAGTGTGCCTCAGAAAGCATTAAGGACAATCTTAATTTCTGGAAGTACAATGAAGGAGCTGGCCCCACTACGAGACACCATTTAACTCATATAACTGTAACCACTATCTTTTATTAGGTAAATCAGAAGACAGGTTGGGTGAAGCATTTTAGAGCACTATAGTCCTCGAGTACTGACAGACTCAGGACAGGGCAGGCTCAAGCTCCCAGCCAATAAGCAGCAGATGGTCCTGGAGGCATACCTCTTGCCAAAGGATGTGGTGACATGCTAGCAGCTCAGCACGGTGTACAGAAGCTTGTCAGAATCTGACCAACAGTTATGGGGGAGGAAATGCTCTGGGGCAATGTATGAAACAATTTTGGTTCCTTCTTAGTGTATGCTGCTTATAACTCAGTTTTTACTAGAGGATCCTGTGTTTTCTTTACCTTTCTATTTTCCCCACAGAGGATGGATTCCTAGGGCCTTGAGCATGCTAGGGAAACACTCTACCACAGAGCCACATCTTAGCCCAAAGGAAGCTTTAAATATGTGTTATAAGGATGAACATCTTGGTCCTCAGGCATTTCTGAGACACACCCACTTGTCAATATTCTGAGACAGGAAGACAGGGCACTTAACATGCCCTTTCCAAACTCCCAGGCAGAGACAGAATCAGTAGCTGGTAAATTTGGAAACAGAGATGCTCCAGTCACCTCTGTGCTTTGCTGTACAAGCATGAAGATCTGAGCTGGGACGCTGACACCTACATAAAACTCAAGTGTGGTGGTGTGTGTGCACCTAGAATCCCAGTGCTGGGGAGGCGAAGACAGGATTTTGGAGCTTATTAACCAGCTAGTCCATCCAATCAGCAAGCTCCTGGATCAATGGACAGATCCTGTTTCAAAAACCAGGTTAGAAACTGGAGTAGTGGTGCATACTTTTAATCACATTTGGAAGGCAGAGCAAGAGACTCTCTCTGAGTCTGAAGCCAGCCTGGTCTACAGAGAGCTCCTGGCCTGCAAGGGCTGTGTAAAGAGAACCTGCCTCAGGGAAGGGGAGAGGCGGGGAGGGGAGGAGAAAGGGGAGAGGAGGAGAAAAATAGGGATCATAATCGTGAATGAATGATATGAAAAATAGCCACGGTAGCTTGTGGCTGGCTTTAACTTCTTTCTCAGTCACACTTGTCAATACATGTGAATAAGGTAGGTCCACTGCTATGTTAAGAAATAGAGTGGGGTAAGAGTCAGGCTTGGTGGTATATACCTTTAATCCCAGCACTTGGGAGGCAGAGGCAGGTGGATCTGAGTTCAAGGCCAGTCTGGTCTACAGAGTTCTAGGACAGCCAGGGCTACACAGAGAAACCCTGTCTCAAAACAAAACAAACAAACAAAATGAGGAGTGGGTAAGTGTCCTGCTTTTTTGTAACTGGCTAGAGTCTTCAGCAGCAGAGATATGCTAATGTGCCAAGAAAAGCAGGGAGGGTTAGCTAACTTCCTCTCTAACTATCCAGAACAAGCTCCACCAGCAGCAGCTCTTCTCCCTAAAGCCAGGGGCCCTGTGGCCAGCTGCCTCACCTGGGCTACCCTGGTCAGCAAGTCCAACACTTGCAAATGCTTTTGACAGGAAACCCCAGAGCAAGACTCTTACTGTGGGATTTAATAGCCTACATTAAAAATTGTTAGGTTCATTAATCAGAATATTGGAATAATACACATTTTATTGACATTTAAGTCCTTATGAGGGAGTTGATTTAAGCTACAAGTGTGCCTGGAAGGGCTTAGCAGTACGTGGGTGGCCATGGGCCAGGGAAAAGGAGATGGACTGGGTACAGGAAGAAGATGGGGGACGTTTCAGTGGTACCCACTCTCTAAGTGCACTGACATCCTCACGGGCAGAGGAAAGCTGATCTCATTCACTGTCTCAGCACTTAAGACACAAGTGAAGGGGAGCGAGAACAAATTCAATCCCTCCAGCCCCCACGGGCACGTTTGAAGGTAAAAGCTAGTGTCAAAGTTGAGTGCAAGCTGTATGAGAAAAGAGTTACAATGGCAGCAGCGACAGACGCTGCCGTAACAGGCACCTCAGCACTTCTGACAAGCCCACTCCTCATGTACCTTCCTGTGGGACAGCTGGGACTCACACGGTTATGGCTACGACAACAGAGTGTCCTGCAGGATTTATAGCAGAAGACCGACAAATGTGTCTGAATCTTCCCCCTCTTCCTAGTCTGCCCAGGCACTCACATAACACATGTCAGGCCTTGGAGCATGTACCACTGTCAAAAACTAAGGGCTGAGTATTGTGGCACATACCTGTAATCCTAGGAAGCTGAGGCAGGACTGCCATGAATTTCAGGCCAGGATGGGCTACATAGAAGACCTAACCCCCCCCCTCCACACACACACAACAAAACAAAACAAGGGAGGGAGGGAGAAAAGGAGGGAGGGAGGAAAATCCCAAGGGACTTGCCATATTTGGAGGCAGAAGCAGGCGCATAGATCTCTATGATGAGTTCAAGGCCAGCCACGGCTGCATAGTGAAATCCTGTCTCAGAAAACAAACAAAACCCAAGGAACTGGAGATCTAACTCGGTTGGTGGTATACTTGCATAGAATACTTGACATATCCTCAGTATTGCATGAAGTAGGTACTGAGACAGGATGTCAGCTACTAAGTGAGTTCAAGGCTAGCCTGAGCTAGCTTCCCACCCTCACCTCTCCACAAAGATATTAACTTTTTTTCTCAAGAGAGTCACTTTATTATAGCTCTGGATGTCCTAGAATTGGCTATGTAGACAAGGCTGGCCTAGAACTCCCAGAGATTCACTTGTCTCTGCCTCCTAAGTACTGGGGTTAGGGTGTAATTTTAAACTGAAGTAACTGGCAGTGGTGTGCACGGGAGACAGAAGCAGGAGCATCTCTGTGAGTTTGAAGCACAAACAAACAAACAAGAGAAACAAAACTGAATTTTAATGCATTGTACAATGGCTATGCGAAAAGGTGGCTCAAAGGGTAAATTATTTTCTGTGCAAACCTGGCAACCTGAATTTGATCCCCAGGATCCAATTAAAGACAGAATGAGAGAATCCCATAATGTTGTTCTCTGACCTCTACACAAAGACTATGGCATATATACAACCTCCCCCCAATAATAAACAAAATAAAAATTTAAGCTCAATTCCAGGGCAACAAATGCAAGCTATGTGAAATGTACCCACCAGCAAGGAGCCCAGCAGGGTGCCACACCACTGCACTCCAAGGCTGGGGCAAGATAATTGTTAAGACTGGGGCCACCCTGGACTACAGAGCCAGTCTTGAGGAAAGGAAACAGGTAAGGTACCTTGTCTTTGATGATGCTCTCTTGGCACGCTGTACATTTTGGACTCGAGGAGCTGAAGGAAACAAAGTAAGCATGTTAGAGCAGCAGCCCTTCCTTCCCTCAGGTTCACTCCCTTTGCAGTCAGGCCTGTTCTAGCTTTCAGCAGCAGGCAGGCCTCCACGGTGCCATGGAAAAATCCAAGTTAAATAGGAATCCACAGGAGAGAAAGAACCAAACTTAAAAAAATATGGTAAGTTTTCAAAAGTAAGCTATTACATTCAGTAACTCAGTCCCAATGGGAGACACAAATAACCTGAAAATGGCATGTCCTACTGGTGCCACAATGGTACTCAGAGAGGACCTGTGGTAGAGTACCCCAGGTACTGAAGGGCTAAAGACAATCTCACTACGAATACAGATGCCAGTGGCACCTAGGTTCAACTAGGCCTTTCTCCCTCAGCAGGCAAAGCCAAGTGGGCGTGTGGGTCCAGGGAATGGCTGTGATGAGGGGGTGGGTGCACAAGAGGCTGGCTCCTGGGCTTGGCCTTGGTCTCAGGCACCCAGGTGTGAGTGGCCAGTTGGAGAGAGGGTGGTCCTCTCAAGCTAATGTTTTCTAAGGGTATGTCCTGTAGTGATCTGAGTGCCAAGCACCATGCCTGGAAAATATGTAACAGCTACAGGATGAAGTTCTTCCCTGGCCAATTCAACTTCTGTCCTCTAACTCCAACTTTACCTTGTGATTTTACCATAGCAACCCATAAGGCTCATGAGCTTCTAGGATCTGGGTACAAGTTCTATGTGTACCCCCTAGGCAAGAATGCATACTTACACCTGTTTTGTCCTACATATGATCCTGACCTTCATGTACCATGGCCCAGTGATACCCTTCTATTTTATTTATTTGATATATATATATATATATAAAATGTTCTGTCTGCATGTATGCTTGAGCACCAGAAGAGAGCATCAGATCCCACTATAGATGGTTGTGAGCCATCATGAGATTGCTGGGAATTGAACTTAGGACCTCTGGAAAAACTAGTCAATGCTCTCAATCACTGAGCTATCTCTCCAGCCCCCACAACCTCCTATTTTAAGGATTTATGATCAGTTGCCATCACCACCATAAACATGAACTTCTTGAGCAGAATACAGCAACACAGATTGGGGGTAGAGGCTTTGTGGACAGAGTGCTGACACCGTTGAGGGGACTTCAGGAGAGAAACCTGGGGGAGTGGGATGGGAGGCAGGTAGGGCAAGGCGCAGAGGCCTCAGAAAACTCAGTTTCCCAAAGGCCTCTGAAGCTGGATGTAAAAGCATTCACGGTTTTGAGAGGAACAGGTGAAGAGGGAGGGATTCAGCTGCCCTGGCCAGGCACTCACCTGAGCAGGGCAGCCATGCAGCTCTCACAGAAGCGGTGCCCACACTCAGTCTGCTTTGGGTTGCACAGCACCAGGCGGCACTTCTCACACTTATACTTGTCTTCCACTGTCTTCACAAACTTTTCCTTGTAGCCTCCTTGATCTGGCACCAGCACTGACCCTGCACTGCGATCAGGCTGCAGTTTGAGTGATGGGTTGGGTTGCAGTGCGCCAGCAGCGTCCATCTTTTTGTTCGACTCCATCTTAGGAAAAGGAAATTCTGCCAGGAGAAAAATAATGGTAAATGTACGTCATCCCCTCATCCCTTAAAAAGGCCTAACAAACAGCAGAAAAAGAAAAAGTGCCCAAGGCTCATACTTCCAGTATTTAAACAGTGCACCTGAATCCTTCCCAGCCTTAGTCTGCCATGGAGAAAGACATGACCACGTTATTTCCTTCTTTATGTTTATCCAGATGGCATTGTTATCACTGTTATTCAAAAACTTTGTAAGACTTAGTAAACTGTATTTCCAAGAATCTTCAAAAGACACATGCATGTATTTTAAAGTGTGTGTGAGATCTACACCTGTAGAAACACAAGTCAATGCAGTTGTCCTTGGAAGTAAAAGGCATCAGATGCTACACAACTTGGGTCCTCTGTAAGAGCAAAAGGCACTCAAGCTGCTGAACCACCCACCTCCCAGTCCTAGCAACAGCCATTCTTGGCCAATTTTATTTTCCGGTCAACCCCACACCATAACCAACCATACTGATAAAACAGAGTGGGCCTGTGTCTCGCCCACTACCTCTTGTCCCAGCAGTACTACTTACTGTAAATGGGGTGTTTCCAGACCACAAGAGCCATGTGTGAGTGTGCCTGCCCTTTGCCCTCAGTTTATGAAGCCTGGATTGTCCTGAGTGAGCCCCCACACCAGAGCCACGGATGGCACTGTTACATGGAGCCTGTGAGGAACAGAGTAGGGTCTCTCTGGGGGACTGAGATCCAGGCAAGTGTAAAGGTGCTCAGGTCAGGCTGGCAGAGGACATGGACTGGATGGGTCTCCTGAGCCCCCTGCACAGGTTCACTTGCCACACCTGGGTACCAGTTTCTCTGCCTCCCACCTGCAAGTCCCATGATGGACAACGAGAGTAACCCCCCCCCCAATCAGCCACAGAGATCCCTGAAAAGACTTTGTCAGGCCAGCCCTGAGGCCAAGTAAGCCAAACTAAGCAAGAACACAGAGAGTTAACTAGATTTCTGAGGAAACACTGGCTTTAATGAAAATTATAGCCAGCATCAACAATACACATTAACACCAACTAATCACCTTCAGTAGTCCAGCACAGGCAAAGTGAGTTCAGATGGTGGTAAAAAGACTGGTTTCCTTCCTTAGTGGATGTTCTACAATCAGTGTTGAGTTTCATACAAGAAACTTGTAATGGTGGGCGGTTGTGCCTCTTAGTACACTGAGAAGTTCCTCAGACACCTTTCTGGGTGGCTCAGCTTACACAGCCCCACAAGGCCTGTCCCCTGTGTACCTCAGCAGGAAAGCAGATCAGAGAAGACCTTCAGAAAGAAGCCTGTGGTGGCCTCCAAAATAAAGTTTATTTTCCTGTCTCCCACTCCCAATCCTTTTCCACACCATGTCATGTGTCTGCTAAGTAAACAGGCTCTTTCAAAAGTAACCAGTTTCCTTAAGAAATGTATTGTGATTATTTTTGCTACTTAAAAAAATGTATGGGTTTGACTGGGCATGTACACAATACAGTTGGTAGAGAGTTGGCCTGGATTTGATCCCTAGTATCAAATAAAATGTGTCATGGTGGCATTCACTTGTAACATTAGCACACGCAGAGGCAAAGGCTGGAGGATCAGTAGTTCAAGGCCACCCTCTGCTGAGTTTGAGGCCAATCTGGGATCCATGAAAACCATCTCAAAAACAACCCTCTAAACCCAAATGGTACAGATCCTGTCAGCTCACAATATCCGGAGCCTTGACCCCCAGGCCTCCCCCACTTGTCACATCAGTGTGAGACTCAGAGCTGTGACCTAGTACCCGGAGACCCCACATGCCAGAGGCACAGAGCAGACTCAAGAGCTCAGGAGAAGGCTGGAACAGAGCCCAGTCCTCCTCTTCCCCTAAGCCCTGCTCAGGTTGTTTTCTGCTGCTTTTTCTGAGGTGCAAGAGACAAATGTTTCATGGCTAGGGATGTACAAAAATGGCTATCAGCAGCAGAAAAATTAATGAAGGGATGGTCTAGCCACACCTGGGCAAGCTTTAATAAAAGAGAATGCTGCTATGGTTTGTATTAAACCTATGGATGTGGAAACTAATTTTTAAGTAGATTTCATGGGCGCAGGGACTTTGTTTTGGTCTGACACTAAGAAGCTTGTTCACATACTGAGGACCTGCCTTTCTGAGCTATGTGTGAAAGTGGCCTGGACTGAAGATGTGCAAGGAGCTCACTGGCTGCCCACTACCGACCATTCTGTGCATGGTCCAACCGCAGTGCCCCTCCCTCTAAAGGAGCTCCAAGCAATCCTTTGTGCTTGCTCCATGCCACTCCCCTCTGGAGAATAACAGACCTGGTTAAGGATGGGGTTTGGGATCTCTTCAGCTGAGAGCAGTGCCTGATGGGTAAGGGGTGCTCAGTATGCACCTGCTGAGTGACACTCACCTCAAACCATTTGTGACAAGCTGACTCCATGAACAGAGAACTTTAAAACACAGATCTAATCCTGTGCAATGTAAAAACCAATGAGGATTTCAGCTACTCACGGCTTCAGGGCAAGGAAACACACTGCCATTGGGAAATACCTTGGGGTCCTCTCACAGAACCCCATGACAAATTTAGTTTAATAATCATTCCCTGTCAGCATGGGGGAAACTCCCACACAGAGCAATTAAGGGACCTAATGCTTATTGTTAAAAAAATCATACTTTTCTGGATGACAAAACAGTTTTAGTAGGTATTTATAAATGACCAGAGATCAAACCAAAAAAATGAATGAATGGCATTGCAACTGAAGGTTTGGTTGACACAGGCATGGATGTAACAATAATTTTACCCAAATCTTGGCATCCAGATCAACCTCTTCAGGAGATAAATGCTCAACTTTCTGGAATTGGAATTTTATTACAAGTAAAACAAAGTTCAAGATGGGTTAATGTTTAGGGCCAGAAGGACAGATAGAAAAATTAAAAGTATATATGGCTAACATAACAATAAATTTATAGTGATATATATGATTTATACGGCAATGGAAAACACAGATCCAATCTCAGAAATAAACTGTAAAGTAGAAAATGCTTCTGAGAGAAATATTAGAAATAAACCTGCTTAGGAGTGGTCACAAACTGTTCAAGCTGTACAGAAACAGGACACAACAGATGATGGCGTGGTGACGACACCAATTACACTACCTTTAAAATGGTTAACTGACAAACCTGTCTGGGTAGAACAATGGCCTTTAATGTCAGAAAAATTAGAGGCATTAGAACAGCCGGTACAGAAGCAGCTAAACGCTCAACACACTGAAGAATTGACCAGTCCTTGAAATTCTCCTATATTTCTCATTAAAAATAATTTTGGAAAATGAATAATGTAAACAGATTTGAGAGCCATAAATAAGGTAATTCAGCCAATGGGGGTCTTTACAGACTGGAATTCCCTTGCCTTCTCTATTATCTGAATGGTTTTTTAAAAAATGCTTTTCTACTATACCTTTGCAAGAACAGGACAGAGAAAAATTTGCCTTCACAGTGCCTACTTATAATAATGCTTAGTTTGTTAAAAGGTATCAGTGGAAAGTTCTACCACAAGGGGTGTTAAATAGCTCTACCTTGTGTCAACATTTTGTATAAGAGTCATTGGAAATAATTTGTAAACAGTTTTCTTAATCTATAATTTAACATTATATGGATGATATCTTACTAGTGGATTCAAATGCAAATACCTTAGAAAAAATTTTTGAAGTAAAGAAAATATTGTCTTGCTGGGGATTATAGATTGCTCCTAAAAAAATACAAAGAGGGGATTCTATTAATTACCTAGGATATTTTTACCAATTACAAAAAAATTTAACCACATAGGTGGGTGGTGGTGGCACATGCCTTAATCCCAGCACTTGGGAGGTAGAGGTAGACAGATCTCCATGAGTTCAAAACCAGCCTGGTCTACAGAGTGAGTTCCAGGACAGCCAAAGCTACACAAAGAGTCCTTATCTTGAAAAAACAAAACAAAAACAAACAAACAAAACAAAAACCCACCAAAACATCAAAACAAAACAACCACAAATGGTACAAAGCAGGGAGAGACCAATTGTGAACTCTTAATGCTTTTCAAAAGTTGCTGGGAGATAGTAACTGGCTATGGTCCACAACTGGTTAACAACTCAAGAACTAGGGTGATTTTTTTTCAAACCTTACAAGGTGATAAGGCTGAGGCTGAGAGAGAATCGACTCTGGTATAAAAGAAACAAAAACAAAAACAAAAAAAGGTTACAGGATGTGCATGTGGATTGCCTGGGTCCAGAACTTGATTGTATCTTTGTCATTATATCTTCTACTCATTTTCATACAGGAATTGTTTTTTGTTTTGTTTTGTTTTGTCTTTTGAGACAGGGTTTCTTTATATTACTTTGGAGCCTGTCCTGGAACTAGCTCTGTATTTCAGGCTGGCCTCAAACTCACAGAGAACCGCCTGACTCAGCCTCTCAAGTGCTGGGACTAAAGGCATGCACCATCAACGCCTGGCTCTTAGATGAACTCTTATGCAGAGAAGATACCTTTTACTAATGGTGAAGTTTCCTAATTATGGACAGAAAATGAACATTGGCAAAAAGCTTGCAGTAATATTTTTGGGAGAGATTAACAACAGGCCTGAAACAAGAGATGTCAATTTATGAAATGAACTAATTGGGTCCTTCTTCACACTGTATGAGGAACACCAACATGCCGAGTCCCCACATTTTACAGTGATACAAACAAATCACGAAAGACAGGTTTTAAGAGAGGAAGTTAAAGTAGTTCAAAGACCTTATGATTCGCATAGGATTTCCCAAACCCTCTCAATATATTTACTGATTCTCAATATGCAGAAAGATTTTTTACATATTAAAACTGTTGAATTTATTCCCAATGATTCAGAATTAACTTTACTATTAATTGAATTACAGGAACTAGAAATAGAAATCATCCCTTAAATAACACATATCCGATCCCATACAGGCCTACCAGGCCCACTGGTACAAGGTAGGAAATGTGCTAGAAGCGTCAAAATTTCATAAGGAATGCCAAGTTAACTAACAGCAAAGATTAAAAAAAAAAATCTATCACTTAGCAACAAGCCAAAAAAATTATAAGAAAATGTCCTACTTGTTCTCTGTGTAGCCAGACACTATTACCTGCAGGACGTAATCCTAACAGTACTGAAAGTAATAAAATTTGGCAAATGGATGTATTTCATTTTGTGGATTTTGGAAAATTAAGTATGTGCACCATACAATTCAGGATTTCAATGGGCAACTGCTCTGAATTCTGAAAAAGCTAACTGTGTAATCACATACTTATTAGAGGGTATGGACATTATGGGAATACGTGTACAAATTAAGACAAACGATGCTCCATCAAAGTAATTTTTTTAAGTATATTACAACATAAAGTATATTACAGGTATAGTACACAATCATACAGACAAAGAGTTATAGAAAGATCTAATCGTGCTTTAAAAGATATGCTTAATAAACAGAAGGGGCAATGAAGACCCCTAGAGATAGACTGCACAGTGCTTTATTAACTTTAGTTGTTTTAATGCTAATGAAAAAGGATCAGTAGCTGCAGAGAGACACCGGGTAACAGACAAGAAAAAAACCCAAAAAACAGTGAACTGAAGCAGCCTGTATACTTTAGGGATGTGTTGACCTCAGAATGGAAACCAGGAATGTGTTACACTGGGGAAGAGGTTTTGCCTTTGTTTCATAGTGGAAAAGCTATGGATGCCATCAAAATTGCTAAAATTTCAAATACAAATTAGGACAAGCAATAGTTCATCAAACAGAGTGGCAGTTCAACCTGGCAAAAACAAAAGCTCCCCAAAGTTAAGGTTGGGGCAGGGTTTTGTTTCTGTCTTCCCAGAAGAATAAAAGCATCCAACTAAGGAATCTAAAGACAAATGAAGCATCTGAAGAAGAGACAATCATCCAGAGAAAAATGTCCCAAGAAAAGGAGTAAATTGGCCTAATGGTGTAGCACACTTCCAACAGGAGAGAATTTCATAAATCTTTCAAAGTGTTTGTTTTTGCAGTTCTCCTCAGACATGTTAGGCAAAGGGTCTTTATGTAGTTCCAACTTAATTAAAAACTAAAGCTGTCTTTGGAGTTGGAATGCAGCTCTCTCCTTCTCTATACCCAAGCATGCTTGTTAAAAGAAAACCCAATGTCTCTGTCTCATGTCAGAAGAGCCAGTTGGTATGGGACAAAACAAAATCAAAATCTAAGGACTATTATATTGTCACTAATCTCATATCCCTTGGATTTATTTAAATTCTTTAAATGTTGACTCTTAATTAAATTATATATATATGTGTGTGTGTGTGTGTGTTTTCTAACCTTAGGCTTCCTGTAGCTTCCTGTATGTGATTTCAGACTTGAGCCTGAAGCAGGTATTTAGGAATAAAGCCTGTGTATTCTGGGTGTATTTAATAAATGATGGTCCTTTAACCTCTTCCAGATATGCTGCATATGGCATTTAAAATGTTTAAGTTTTCCTCAGTGAACAATGAACATTCCTAACAGCAACCTTTTGAAGTCTTCAAAAGATGATGGGGTCCCACAATGACAATTCCACTTGGATTGTGAAAATGTCACTGAGCTGACAAACACAACCCAAAGATCAGCTTTGGACTACAAACTGCTCAGGACAGTATTAAGACAGTTAAGAAGGTCCAGCCTATTAGACTGCTCCAGCCTATTAGACTGCTCCAACCAGGACCTCAAATAGCCTTGCACTGTCTCAGTACAGCAAGACTGCACTACAGAGTTTTCCTGGGACTTGACCATTATCTCTATTTTATCAGGATCCTCTAAAGATGCCAGACCCATGTTAACAGAAAACAGTCTATAAAAAAAAAAAAAAAAAAAACAAAACAAAACAAAAAAAACCGACACCCACATTCCCAAGAGGCAGGTTCCATGGTTTTTTGTCATCTGGTAGATTATGGATGTTTATTATTGTTTAGGGGGGCCGGCTGCAAGTTGCTACTGGTCTTGGTCAAGAAAAAAAAAAAACTACTCAAAGGTTAGTTAGATTCAGGGATCTCTTTCTGAAAAGAAGAAGGAGGGGGTATAGAAATAATAGGAAAAAAGGGTACATTATTGAATCTCCTTCAATCTAAAAAGCCACAATTAATCTCAATAAATTTTACACTGGTATGGATTTTTGTACACTGACACAAATTTTAAAGTTATTTTTGTTGTACTTTATGTATATATATTTCTACTCATTTTAGGTATTTTTATATGTTGATACAAATTTAAGGTTATTTCTATTATACTGAATATATGTTTCTATTTTTGTTTAAGGTATTGTACATATGCAGCTCATTTAATTATGTGGAGTTTTAGTCCCTAAAAAGCTATTTAGGATAATAAAGAAATACAGGTTAATAGTCATCCATAGCTATCAAATGTACAGTCATGTTAGTTATGTTTTCAAGATCATACAGAGATATATTTTAGATAGGTAATCTTCAAACACTTCAAAGACCTACATAATATGACATTTAAAATGTTTTAATAACACATGGCTTTCCTTGACAATGAGACACATCTGCTCCAGGTAACATTGATCCACTTCAAAGAGCCTCCATGTGGAGTTTACTTTCTTTGTGACAAAAGCTAATCATGTGGGTAAGAAAGTACCCTTGCCTCAACTGCTGACAGTATGCTGTCCAAACTGGACAAGCAGGACACACAGAAAAGTAACAGTCCTTCAAAATTCCCTGCTCCTCAGAAAAGTCTGTCAGATATACAAGACCTGTAGGCTGAAGATGGATGTCCCAGCATTGCAGAGGACCCTTGGGTGACTGTCCGGGCAGCCAGAAGACTAGATAGTTACAGTAAATCAGATATGAAACTTTGGACTCGTCAGGAGAGGACAGCTAATGGTGCCTTTTCTCTAAATTTGCCAAATACAAATGGACTAGACATTGTGAATATATTTCTTACTTGATAATTGTTCTTGCTGAATATAGTTTCATTTTGTAAAGGTTAGTATCTTTCCTTTCTATTTCTACAGTATCTGATAATCATTCTTTTTAAAAAATATTTACTATTTATGTTTAGATTTATTTATTAGTTACACAGTGTTCTGCCTGCATGCTTGTTTGCAGGCCAGAAGAGGGCACCAGATCTCTTTATAGATGGTTGTGAACCACCATGTGGTTGCTGGGAATTGAACTAAGTACCTCTGGAAGAGTAGCCTGTGCTACTCTCGGCTCTAAGCCATCTCTCCAGTCCCCCTTCCCCCACCCCCAATAAATCATTCTTACTCAATATAGTTTTACTACGTTGGGGCTAAAACCTTTCCTTTTTATTAGACAAAAACTGGGAAACGTCACGGGAAAATTTTGTCTGTGTTGTGGTCTAATGTGCAATGCAGTTGGGTGTTGGTTCAGGAGGCGAGGTTCACATTCACTGGGCTGGAATGGACCATGGAGCCCCTGAAGGACTCAAGAGAAGGGTAAGAGCGGCCCTTGGAGGAGGGTGAGGTAAGGCCTGGGGTTGCACGGGCCTTTGGAGCCAGGCAATGGGACAGTGTAGAGTGTCACAGTTGCTTGTTCTCTCAGACTTACATCTTTAATATGTATCCCAAGTTTTATTTTTTAATAAACAATAAAAAGGCTCCTAAAGTTAGACGGCTACTGCCATTCTGATGAGTCAGGAATCCCCCATGTTCCTCCTGTAAGCCATGCATGCACTATCATAAGAAAAAAATAGCAAAGTCAGTCTTTAAAACGTCTCCAAACAGAAGACTGTAGAAACTTTTCATTAGATTTCACAATTGGAAAGAAATACTTTAATTTCACTTATTTTTGTGTGGCTACAGACACAGTATACTTCTGTCCTAAAGTTTAGATTTAACGATTTTAAGCTAATGAAATTGTATATTTATAATCATATTGAAGAAAATTATCCTGGTTCGGTTAAATTCATTAAAGAGAGTGTTTGAAGCAACTTTTAGGGTTTTGTAAACTAACATTTACCATCCCAATCTGGAAAAGCAACATGGAGCTTCCAAAGCCCAGACACTGAACACACACATAACTAACTAGCTAACATGGCAGATCTCCCACAGGATGGAAACCTAAGACTATTGTCCACACTTTACTTCCATCCTCCTGGAGATCAAGCAAGGAAAAACATGTTTGCTTCCAACACACGAAAAGTTCGCTTTTGCTGGACAGAAATGATGGTACCATAGGCAAGGAATTATATATAGTGAGGGGAACTGCATGGTTGAGCATGGCACTTACCACTCACACACATGGGGACCCTGAGGAGGAGCCGTGGCCGGCAGTGAGCAGAAACAGCAGCCTGGAGCCCACATCCGGGCGCTGCTTCATTCTAGGATGCTCTGCTGTCCTTCAAGCAGGCTAAGAGCTCTATTCCTCACGATTTGCCATATTTTCAGGTAGAAATTTATTGTATCTGAAGGCCCCATTTTACCCACCATAAGGTTTCTCTAGTCTTCTGAGCACACAGCTTACAGTTCCAGTTGGTTGCTGTGGATGCTTGGCTCTCATGTGTGGTGCAGCAGAATGGACGGCGACCTCATGTTGAACTTCAGTATTAAGGTTTCTCTACCCCTGTGATTTAGCTACGTTTCAATTTTGAAGCTTAGAAACTAGAAACAAAAGTACATCTGCTGACAAAAGAGTGTTCCAAAAAACTGGAAAGCCCGGGGAAAACCGAAAAAGGGAAGCATCCGCTAAACAAAGAAAATGGCTCCTGCCAGCAAGAATGGATGAAACAGCATTCATGCAGACAGCAAGCTTAACGTCAGGTCCAGCATGGAACCATGCCATCCGGTGAGGCCAATGACGGAGGGGAGGAGGTGAGAAGGCAGGTGTGCTGACAATAAAGATGTCTCCTGGAATCTGCACTTATGCGAGTGCTTGGACACAGCAGTGCTCTCCGTGGTCCCTGATGCCAGATGCTAACAGTGGCACACACTCCATGGCTCCTACTGCGAAGCCCAGGAGAGAAGGCTGTGCAAACAAGTGCACAGAGCATCAACACCCATGTTTACTACCTGTGGCTGTTTAGTTACCTATCTGACCAAAGCAACCTAAGGAAGGAAGGGTTTATTTTAGCTCACAGCTGAGTGTTAGTTCAACATGGAGGGTGAGGCATGGCCACAGGAGCAGGAGGCAGCTGCCACACCGTATCTGCAGTCAGGTAGCAGAGATGAATGCTGGAGATCAGCTGCCTTTCTCCTTTTAAATTATTCTGCTACCTAAGCCCATGATGAATACAGTCTGTATACATGATGATCTTCTAGTAAATCTTTCTGGAAACATGTTCATAAAAACATCCAGAGGTGTGTTTCCATGGTGAGTCTAAATTCAGTCAACTTAACAAGATTAATTATCTTATTAAGTCCTGATACAAAGGGAGAACGAGAGACCAACACTCAAACTGACAGAAGCAAAAACTAAATTACAGATAATAGCTCACAACTCTTAAGAAAATAGCAGACACTTGTAGCTCTATGTCACTCCTTGGTTCATACAATTTAGGATATGTACTTTTGAAGATGTACTTATTTTTTTATGTGTATTTTATGTTACCTATATGTGTTCCCACACATGGTACTCAGAAAGGCAAGAAGATGGCATTGGACCCCCTGACCTAGAGTCATAGGTGATTTTTAACTGAATGTTGGTGCTGGGAACCAAAACCAGGTCTTCTCCCAGAAGAGTAAGTGTTCTCAGGTGCTGAACCATCTCTCCACCCCTGACTTAGGAGGTTAAAGCCCTCTTGGATGCAGACCTGTATCTTCCCTGGCCCATAGCGGGAGTCCTATATCTAGACAAAAAGGCAGAAGCAGAGCCCAGACTGCAAGTCACTCTGCAGGTCTCCAGGGGAGGGAGGTGGGGGAGGCAGGCTGTAATTCCCTTTCCTAGAGTGTTACCTTTACAGGAAAATGGACTGAAAGAGCAAGAAACATGACTACATTAAGGAGGGACTTGTAGTAATGTCTAAAACTTTACAGTAAAATGGGTGTTCCAGTCAGTGGCTGTCATCTCTCCTTCCATGCTCCTTAGACTCCCCCTCTCCTGCTGGGTTTAAACTCTGCTCCATCTAACCCAAACCCTCCCCTCTCCGTCACTGAACACTTGATACTGCGATAGCTAGGGAGGGCTTGGGGCCCCAGCCAAGAAAGAAAACACTTCTTCCTCCCCATCTCTGGAAATACATGAGGAACTTTACATATCTAGTTTACGGTTACTGTGGAGAAGGAGTATGAACAGAAGCTAGGATTTTAGGGAAGAATTTAATTGTGACTTGGAATCATAAAAAGGTTTTGTAAAGTCACAATGAAAATAAAATTAAAAAGAACACCTTCCCTTAATAAATAGTGAAGTAAGTACATTTAACTATGTGTTCAGTTGATGCTACTGCAAGGGAATGGCTTATCTTAGGTTTTCTATTTCTAGGACAAAATACCACAACTACAGCAACTTACAGAAGAAAGAATTCACCTGGGCTGACAGTTTCAGGGGTGAGTCCATGACAGGAAGCATGGTACTGGAGCAGCAGCTGAGAGCTTACATTTCAATCCACAAGCAAGAGGCAGAGAGACTGAGGCATGGGGAATGGTGCGAGTCTTTGGAAACCTCAAAACCTACCCTCAGCTGGGTGTTGGTGGCACACACTTTTAATTCTAGCACCTGGGAGGCAGAGGTAGGCAGATCTCTGTGAGTTTGAGTTCAGCCTGGTCTACAGAGCAAGTTTCAGGATAGGTCCAAAGCAATACAAAGAAAAAAAAAAAAAAAAGAAAGAAAGAAAGAAAGAAAGAAAGAAAGAAAGAAAGAAGAAAAGGCAGCCTACCTCAATCCTCAATGACACACCTCCTTCAATGAAGCCACACCTCCTAGTCCTTCCCAAATAATTCCACCAACTGGGGGACAAGCATGCAAACATATGAGCCCATGGGGGCCATTTTCATTCAAACCACACACCACTCAAGGGACTTAAAAAGCAGCCGTTTGGCAGTTCAGTGACAGAAAAACTGCAGGAAATACAAAGCTGTGTTGGTGGTATAATGTTGGTGATACACTGGTATTCCTATTTAAAATAATCACATACTTTTACAGGTTAAAACAACTGGGTAAATATGTTAAGTCTGTTAGGAATCAAGATTTTCAGCATGAGAAAAAGGTAAACATAAAAACCAAAGAAGTAAAACTTGAACACTCCTAAATCACAAGTAAAGACTGAAGACCCTGTCCTAAGGGACAGAGATGATTAGCAGCCAGCTCCACAGCGGAAACACTCACAGAGGCAAGAGTGCTGGGACTCAAGACCCCACTTCCCCCAAAGGGAACCAGAGCTGCTGGGAAAGCAGGCAAAGACTGGAGATGAGCAGAGAGCACCTACAGAGACCAGAGAGCAAGGAGGGCAGGCTCTGCTGCAGGCCAAACACTACGGCTAGCAATCAGGAGGCTCTGCTGGCCAGAAGTTGCATCTGACCAGCTATAAGAACATCTGAAACTGTCATTCAACTCTGGAGTAACAACTGGTTACATCCCAAGTGACAGTAGAACCATATGGCTGAAATAAAGACTCAGGAATGCTTTTGTCCCATTTCCTATTTGAACTGTCCCTTACAATAAGCAAATACCCAATGAGGGAACTACTGACACAATGACCCAGAGACATTTCAGTTATTCAAGGGAGAATACATGACAAAGTTGGACCAGACGCGTTCTGCAGGCTCTGGGGACTAAGCACTGAGTAGGAGCAGACCCTGTGCCTCCCAACAAGAACACACTAGCACTGAGCACCGACACGATGGGCTGATGAAGCCAGGGAGCCAGCCTCTGCATAACCCACCTGTCGTATGTTCAGTGCCAATGGCCACAGCCAGGCAAGGCAAGCTCTGGTCACAGGACACCTGTCTGAAATTAACAGCAACTGGGTGGAAAAGACTGCCATGAAGGAGGAGACTCGCCGGCTACTAGCCCCACTTCACACACTGAGAAAACTGTTGACTGGGGGGGGGGGGGGAGAGTGTGTGGCACCAGGACGATGCCACAAGTAGAAATGAGACAAGTCCCAGCTCTGTCCAGCTCATCAAAAGTAGCCATGCATGGACCCTCATTTTGCAAATACTTCAAATCCTTTTTGTATTTGTCTTAATGTCGCAACATATTATAGGTCTTTAATAAGATCACTCAATCACCGCCATACCTAGGAGCAGTCACGTCCTTTCCTTCTTTCTTTTTGTTCAATCGCAGATCAGAGATGAAGACAGTATTATTTTCCCCTTTTGAGTCCTATTGAAAGATGGTTAACAAGACAAAGGCATAGTCCCACGTGGCACAGTGGCCAGCAAGCTGTCGGGAGCATGTCAGGGTTATTAAGTCATCTTCAGCCCCAGAGGCCCTGTCCATTGTGATCACAGTTTAACCCTGGCTTTAAAAACTGAAAGAGGGATGAAGAGATGGCTCGGGGTTAAGACCTGCACTACTTTTAAAAAGGTCCCAAGTTTGGATCCCAGCGCTCTTACCAGACTGCTCACAGGGTTATCTTAAACTTGGATTTCATGGATGTGCTGCACTCTGATGCACAAACCCACAGACAGACAGACAGACAGACAGACAGACAGACAGACAGACAGACAGACAGACAGACACACACACACACACACACACACACACACACACACACACACACCTACCTACCTTAAAAAAAGAAAGAAAAGAAACACTCAAACACAAACCAAAACCTAGCGGCACATCTGCAGATCCTCAACAACTGCCTAAGAAGGAAACTGATATAGCTAAAAGCCAGTGAGTTCAGCATGTTTTTGAACTATGCATTATTGTTATTATTGTTTCTGTTTTGTTTTTTCCACGACAATGTTTCTGTGTGTAACAGCCCTGGCTGTCCTGGAACTCACTCTGTAGAGCAGGCTGGCCTGGAACTCACTGAGACCCTCTGCCTCCCCAGTGCTGGGATTACAGGCTCAGCTTGCACCACTCCCGCCTAGGGAACTTAAGAAAGAAGCCTGCCCACATTAAAATCCTAACAGCATACCTGTGTCATATGCTGTAAGGAGGTTCAGGGAGGCTCAGGAGTGAGGCAGAAGCTTCCACAAAGACGTTGAGCAGTGCCAGCCTTATCCTTCAAGTAATAGGAATCTTGTACCTGGGAATCAAGAGGAAGGCCTAGTCATCTTTCATCTGGAAAATGTTAAAAGCTCTAAAAAACAGGATTTTAGAGCATATGTTTTTACAAAATGACAAAGTTCAAGATAAGTTATTTTTAATCATTCTATATGCACATATACTGTGATTTTTCTATACTTTAAAAATCACATCATGAATTATAAAATCTGACTCTTTTTTCCCTTTTATGCTAAACTATTACATATACATAGAAAAGTTCAGGGAACATTCACACAGTGTTACCATGGTTATTGTGCAGTAAGCCCAGTACTAACCTGGCCAGGTGATGGAGTACTGCAGAACTCCACAAGCACAGAAAGAAAGCCTTGCTCTGGTCTCGTGGTTCTTCACCCTCCAAGAAACCACTACCTTGGTCAGATGGTGGTGACACACTCCTTTAACCCCAGCACTTGGGAGGCAGAGCCAGGTGGATCTCTCTGAGTTCAAGGTCTGCCTGGTCTACAGTTCCAGCATAGCCAAGACTACATGGAAAAACCTTGTAATGAAAAATTTTCAAAAACAAAAACAGAAAAAGAAAAGAAACCAGCACCTTAATTTTTATGGTTATATTTCTTTGCTTTTCTTACTAAGGTTAAAACCCACATAAACAACCCTAGAACATGGGTTTTCTTTCCTTTCTTATTTTTACTTGCTTCTGAATTTTATATAAATAGAATCCTATTTTGTGTGTGTGGACCAGGCTGGCTTCAACCTCAGAGACCTGCCTGCCTGCCTGCCTGCCTGCCTGCCTGCCTGCCTGCCTGCCTCCGAAGACCTGAGATTGAAGGTGTCACCACCACATCTGTATATATTCTCATTTGGTCCTTTGTTGTTCAACACTGATGTTGCTGGTAACTATGGTTTGCTTCCATTGTCATCTAATATTGGGAGTATAAATACACAGCTTGGCTATCCAATCCTTGGTCCAAACTTGCTGGTTAAGAGCAAATACGAACCTCACAAGATCTTTCCTCATCTCCCTCAAACACATAGGCACATAAGGACAGCCGAGAGCGCGCGCACACACACACATCTGGAAGTGTGACTGCTGTATCAGGCAAGTATGTAATTCAACATCTTCTACAGAAAGCCCAATATTTCCACAGCAGCAATAATAATTTGCACTCACTCCTAGAAAGGTCTGAGAGGTCTCTGCTGCTCACTTTTCCAACAGAACTAGTTAGGTATATTATCCCCATAAAGGTATTCTTATAAACTCTTAATACAAAGTTCAGGTTATTTTGAATTAAGTTTTATAAAAATTTACAACTGATGATCACTGCACAGAAACTTAATTCTGAAACTAAACATATGTTCAGGGTCTTGTACCCCAATTTCTCTCCAAGTTTAACTTCCCATTCTGAGCCCACCAGCTTCTAAGTTCTGGGCCTAGAGAAGCACTGACTTGGGCCTGTCTCACAAGAGATGCTCTACAGAACTTGAACATAAACATGAAGAAGTCTGCAGCTGACAGTGTCTTCAGCCAACCTGAAAATAGAGAAGAGAGCAAAACCAGAGGACCATACACCAGTGGGGTACCCATGGGTGGTCTTCTGGATGTTTCCAACTGCTGATATAGTCTTTATTATTCTACCTAAAACAAGTTCTAGCTTCCACGAATGTTCTTTAGTAATGAGTTATGTGAAAGAATTATTAATTTTGAAACAAGGCTTGCCTAGAATTTACTATGCAGATCAGGCTGGCCTCAAACTTATAGCAATCCTCAGCCCTCTGCATTCTGAGTACCTGAGTATTATATACATGTACCATCATGCCCAACAAAAGTTTATTTTTAAACACTTAGGACTTAATAATTAACTTGTTGTTCCTGATTCATAATTTAATTTCACCGAGGTCATAGATTACAATTTGTATTACAACAGTGTTCCGAAATGTACTGACGCTGACTTCAACTACTAAGCTAGATTAGTCAGTCCCCCCCCCCCTCCTTGGAGACAGAGCTTCAATGTATAGCCTTGGCTGTCCTGGAACTTGTTCTGTAGAGCACACTGGCTTCAGACTTGGAGATCTACCTGCCTCTGCTGGTATTAAAGTATGGACCATCACCGCCAAGCCAGACTGGCCAGTTTTTTGTTTGTTTGGTTTTTAGAGACAGGTTTCTCGGTAGCTTTGGAGCTTGTCCTGAAACTGTAGACTGGCCTAAAACTCACAGAGACCTGCCCATCTCTGCCTCCAAATACTGCTATTAAAGGCATGTAATGCTGCCTGCCGCCACTGCCTGGCAGGATTGGCCAGTTCTTATCAACATTTTTATATACTTGAAAGATAACTATGATGGTTTTGGTTTTTTAGATATATTACATATATAACATCAAACCAAGAGTTAGATGCTAGTTACATTTACTTTTTGTTTGCTTGTTCCATCAATTATAGCTACATGAAAAACCATCGTGGTAAGAATGTGCTCTGTAGTGAGATAGTCCGTCTGTGGCACTGACCACGCCCATTGGGGGGTGGAGCCATGGGCGGAGTGACCTGTAAAAGGAGGTCGGAGGGGAGCCAGGAAAGGCGCTCTCTTTGTGGCGAGACTCGGACAAGAGAGGATCGGGTTGAATTTCCTGGTGTTCATCTGTCTAGGTTGTAAGTTATTTCTCCTTAAATAAACATCTATTCGGCCTATTTGTTTATCCTGATCCTTATTTAACCGCGTTAGTGCTCACTAGAACTGCTGTCAATGCCTACTTGCCCATTCTGAAATTATGCTGTTAGGTTTACCTAAGTTTAAAATTCAGTTTACTGTGGAAAGCTTAATATGCCCCCACATAATTTCCTTAGCCTGATGGGCACCAGATGTATGCCACTGATTAACCCATCCATTGTCCTGTTGGTTCACGAGCCAACTTCTGCTAACAAAATATAGCATAAGCAAAACATAGGCTGATTTTAGGCTGGCCTAACCACATGTAGATTCTTTCTGCTCTCTTCCCCAGGTAAGACAATCCTGCAGAATATGCTAAGGTTCTAAAAGATGATAAAATGGAGAAGCAGAAAAAAAAAAAAAAAAAAAAAAAAACACAAAACCAAAAACTGACCTGGGCTGGTGAAAAGACTCAAGGTTAATAAAGGCCCTTGCCATGCAAGTCTGATGACCTGAGTTGTGGTCCCTGGAGCTTAAGGTGGACAGAGAGAAACAAATCCAAAGTTGTCCTCTGACCACCACATGCTTTCACTGTCATACTTGTCCACTACCTACCCCCTTCTCTCTCTCTCTCTCTCACACACACTACATTTTAAATTAAAAATAAAACACCTGAATCCCTAAATTACCCTGTGGAAAGCAACCTGCCTACTAGGATAGGCTGTTCAGGACCTCTACATGACAGGAAATGAGTACATTAGTAAGCTGTTGATGTTTGATAACCTTGCCTTCAGTACTGTGGTTGGCACTGTGTGTATTTTATCTGATTTTGTACAATCGTGCATCTGTTTGGTATCTGTGTGGTATGTTTTTCTTCATTTTGACTTAACATTTCTGAATCCTTACACCCTAGTGAGTAGCACTGACTAAGATTTCCTACATTTTTAAACATTTTTAAAAACATTTTATTCTTTTTAACATTTTAACATTTGTATTCTATATATGAGTGCTGTGTCTGTTTGAATGTATGTCTGCACATCAGAAGAGGGTAACAGAACCTATTATAAGTGGTTGAGAGCCACCATGTGGTTGCTGGGAATTAAACTCAGGACCTTTGGAACAGCAGTCACTGCTCTTAACCACCAAGCCATCTCGTCAGCTCTAATATTCTTATCTTTTAACTGGAATACTTGATTCATTTACACTAGAAGAGAGTCTCTCCCATTTGGGTTTCAATCTGCTCTTTTACAAGAGGCTCCCACTGTCTTCTTTTGAATTAGTTACCACTCCTGATCCTGCTTCTTAGACATCGAGTTAAATAGTCCCTTTCTTTCCTTTATTATTTAGAAGTTATAGCACTAAGGGTGACTTATCAAGGTCTAACATTTGCAGAATCTAACCATTCCTTTGGATGACAAAAACCTGAAGTCATTAATGCCACTTACATTTCTACTCCTCCACATGTGCACTTGTGTATGGGTTCAAACCCTGCAAACCATTATGCTTTACTAATAGTCTCTTATCTCTGTTAGATACTGAACTTTTGTATTGTTAGGACAGGGTCTTGTGTAGCTCACACTAGCCTCCAACTCAACCATGTAGCTGAGAGTACCCTTGGATTCCTGGCCCTGCGCCTTCAGTCTGCTATCTTACGTATGATCTGAACATTTTCAACCATATTAGCCGCCCATCTCCCTCTCTTCCGCTCCCTTCTGTCCTCACTACATCCGAGTCACCATTTTATCTGTCTTCTGCCTTCTGTGTTTCTACTTTCCACTTCTGCATCACTGTAGTTTTTCTCTTTGTTCTATTACTCCAGTTGGCCCCAATGAATTTACCAACGTTAAGCTAACCTCTCATTCCTGAGAGAAACTTCTCC
Organism: Phodopus roborovskii; assembly: GCF_943737965.1. Taxonomy (NCBI): domain Eukaryota; kingdom Metazoa; phylum Chordata; class Mammalia; order Rodentia; family Cricetidae; genus Phodopus; species Phodopus roborovskii. Next base: position 11,098,154 of record NW_026126516.1, on the reverse strand, counting down.
TGGCCATTGAGTAACCACTGTATCTGTTGCTATACAGATCTGATTTTCCAAATGTATGGGGGAATTTTTCTTTGATTTATGGATCTGTTGTAGAAGTTTGTCTTCAATATGTCTTGTCAGGTCTTGCAATTAGCGTAGTGCCAGCTTTGCAGAATTGATTTTAAAATATTTTCTATTCTATTTTTGGAGAAAGGTTTTGTCCAATTAATATTTTTCTCCTGTTTTTAGATTTACATTTATGAATGTTTTGCCCAAATGCATGTATGGGCACTATGTGCATGCCTGGTGCTTGTAGAGGTTGGGAGAAGACACTGGATCCCCTAGAACAGGAGTTACAGATGGTCATAGCCACTATGGGGGTGCTGGGAAGTGAGGATGCAGGTCCTCTGCAAGAGCAGCAAGCGCTCTTAACCTCTGAGCCTTCTCTCCAGCCTCAACATTCTTTCTCTTAAATGTTTAGCAAAATTTGTCAGTAAAATATCGTGTACATATTCTTTCAGGTATTTAATATTTAAATAATGCTTTTTCAAAAATTTTTTTTAATTTTAAAATTTCTTTTAAAATTACATTTACTTATTTATTTTGTGTATTTGTGGTGTGTGGACACACACAAGCCTCAAAACACGTATGAAGTCTGAGAACAGCTTGCAGAGTTGGAGGTCGACTTGACCATGTGAGTCCCAGAGGCTGAACTCCAGTCTTCAGGATTGAGGTCCTCGACCTTCACCTGCTTGGCTTTCTTATTAGCCCGAAGTATATACTATTTAATAAATATACAGATTATGCCTTCCCTTCAATAAGACTCGACAATTGTGTTCATAAAGACATTCATATTATCATGCTGCAGCCTGTGATCTATAGTGTTGTCCCATTGCATATTTCTGATGTTGGCAACTGTTTTTTTTCCTGAGAAATATTTCCCTGATATAATATATGCCTTCAATTTTTCACAGTATAGACTCTTACCTAGTTCTACAGCTGGGCACAGTGGCACATGCCTCTAATCCCAGCACTCAGAAAGCTGATACTGGAGGGTCACAGACTCCATGCCAGTCTAAGACACATAGAGACTGTTGAAGAAAAGCAAAACAAATAAAACCTTATGAACTCCATTTCTTGCATTTTCTTCCTTCCATCTTTGTTCTGCTATTATTTATTTTGCCTTTGTAAGCATTACAACTTCCAAAATACATTATTTTTAAACAGCCAATTTTTCAAAAGCTACTTAAAGCAAAATGAGCCCTTTATAGACCATTTCAGTTTCCTATCATTCTTTTTTTACAAAAGTTTCCATGTTGCCTTCTGTGGTAATATTTTGTCTATGATCTCACAAATAAAGCTTGACTGAAGATCAGAGTGCAAAGTTAGACACACAAGTTAGCCACAGAGGTCAAGCAGTAGTGGCACACACTTTAATCCCAGACTGAGGCAGATGGATCTCTGTGAGTTCAAGGCCGCCCTGGGCTACATGAAATTGATTCAGTCTAGAAGAGAAACAGAGCACACACAAAGGTGGCCCCAGCACTTAGGATCACACACCTTTAATCTCAGCACTAGGGAGGTGGATACAGGAGTGACATGGCTGGGTGGAGATAGGACTATAACGTGGGAGAGATGGACACTCAGTGCAGTCTCTGAGGAGCAGTGCAATGTAGGCAGTCAGTCAAAGGATGCAGTCTGAGGGTTCAGTAGAGGTAAGAACTAGTGGCTGACTGTTTGATTCTCTGATCTTGTAGCACCCTTCCCACCCCAATACTTGACTCTGAGTTTTTATTAAGACAATTAGCATTCATGCTACAGTCTTCTTCTATCTGAACATCCCTTGGCATTTCCTGAAGTGTAATTCTGTTGGCATTATAAGTTCTGTTAGTTTTTCTTTTTAGGGGTTTTCTTATTTATTAAGATAGTGTCTCACTATGTAACGCAGGTTGGCCTTGAACTTACAATCCTCCTGCCTCAGCCTCTTCTATGCTCAAATTATGGGCACCATGCCAGACAGATTTTTGTTTTTCTTCTTGGGCTAGGACTGAAGTTAGAACCCGAGACTGTGTGTGCTACCACTAAGCTATGGAGTCCCAGGTCCTTGGTTAGTTCTTCCTGGCTTAAAACAAAACAAAACAAAAAACTTCTTATTTTACAAAGAGCTTTGTGCTGTGTACAAGACTCACAGTTATGGTTTTGGAATTAAAGTTTTGTTTTTCTTTCAGTATTTAACTCATAAGGCAAGTTTCTTCTGGATTATACAAAATCTGGCCAGATATATGCTGTTAAAATTACCTTAGTTCCCTTGTAAAACTGTGTTTCTTCTAACAACTTAAGACCAGTCCTCTTTCTAACACTTTAAAAAAATTCATTTATGTGTACAGGACTTGACTTATGTACACATGTATTATGTGCATATCTGGTGCGCAGAAGAGAATGCTGGATCCCATGGAGCTGGACTTACAGGGATTTGTGAGCTGTGACATGAGTTTGGGGGACTGACTCAAGTCCTCTGAAAGAGCAAGCACTGAGCCACCCCCAGATCCCACAGTGTGAATGCTTTCACACACTGCTATCTACTGGATTTTCCTGTCCTGTCCTCTCACACAGGTCCTCACGAACACTGGATAAGCACTGTACCAGTGAGCTATACTCCTTGCCCCAATAACATGAAAATTTGCTACGCCCTCTAATATGATAAGCTGATGTTTGTTCTTGCTGAGTTTTCCTGCCTACACTAAGCACTCTCTCCCATTGTGCCCCAGCCCTTAATGTACCTTTACAAGCTTCTGAGCTATATTCTTAGACTATAAATTACCTAGACTTGGCTAGAGAAAATCTGAAGCAACTTACTTTGGGCTACAGCCTCCTAAAGGTTATACCCCTCTGAGCTAGCTACCGATCACCCTAGGTGAAAAGTTGCTCCACACCCTAACAATAAACAGGAAACCCTCTAAGGACATATTCCCAGCCTTATGTGACAGACTGCTCTTTCTAAGGGCTTTTCTGGTTCTGAGGTATGTGTGCTGCACATGTCACAATATGTGACAAGCCAGGCAAGCCTTTGGGTCCTGTGCAGACCCCTGCAGTTGTAAGTAGCTTCCCTTCCCCAAGATTTGCTCAGCTTTGTCACTTAGACGAGACTGCTGGGCTCTGGCTGTTCTCCCTTTACCTCGGGTGTGGAGTCTGCCTCTGCATCAGGTAGAAAGCTACCCAAAGGCCAAATCCAACCTGCTGCTTTTATAGTGAAGATTTGTGGAACAGATCTGTACTTGTCCACTACACTCTAGCACAAGTGGCAGCAGAGTGGTCATGACAGAGACCAAGAGATCAGACAAGGCCAGCGTGTGCACCTGCTCCAGGGAGGAACTAGGTGCTGCACAGCCGGTCTGCCTGGCCCCCTTCAGGGGACAAAGGCCTATTCTATCCTGCACAGTATCTTAAAATTGTTTTACATATTCTGCCTGGGTTCTAAGTTGTTTAAGATGGTCTATTCTGTATTCAGGTGAAGTAGAAGATCTTCCTCAGGCACAAATTTTAAGGGAATATGGGGAAAGTATAGTATAGAGGACATCAAAATTAATGGGGAAGACACTAAGGAACAACAGACAAAATTTATACATAGCACCCACCAGTCACAGTGCTATGTGAGGATAAACAATCAATACCAGTATTAATTACCTTTCTCTACAATTTTAATTTTTACCACACATTTCATTTCACTTTTTAAATTATTAAATTAAAATATTGTTATCTCAACTACCAACATTCCTCTCTTTTTTTTTTTTTTTTTTTTTTTTTTTTTTTTTTGGTTTTTCGAGGCAGGGTTTCTCTGTAGCTTTGGAGTCTGTCCTGCCACTCACTCTGTATACCAGGCTGGCCTCAAACTCACAGGGATCCACCTGCCTCTGCCTCCTAAGTACTGGGACTAAAGGCGTGCACCACCAACACCTGGCAATTACCAACATTCTTGGTGCCCCCTTAAATTCTGTATTATTTGCCTCCCTGAAACTGGCAGAGATCTAGTCCCATTATTCCATCATAGTACAAACAGAAGTCTGCAGGAATAAGTCTCCCATTAAGTAGAATTAGACCAAGGCTGACAAGAATTATTAATGTTTTCTTCTTAGCGATGTCTGGGAAACAGAGAATGCTCCCATTATTTGCAATCAATAGTCACATATGGATGTGTATGTTCCCACCCTATCAATCAAAGGCAATCATCAAATGGATATACATTAGTTAAAAAAAAAAAAAAAACACTTTGTAGAGGACAGTGTTAAGAGAAGTCAAACTTTCCTATAACCATGAAATATATTCACACAATGAAGGGGACATGACCATGGCAACTCAGAAGCATTTAACTAGGGGCTGGCTTACAGTCTCAGAGGCTTAGGTAATTATCATCATGGCAGCAGGCATGGCAGGCATGGGGCTGGAGAAGCAGCTAAGAGCCTCATCCTGATTGGGAGGGAGGGAGGGAGGGAGGGAGGGAGGGAGGGAGGGAGGGAGGGAGAGCGAGAGAAAGGAAGGGAGAGGAAGGGGAGAGAGAGAGAGAGAGAGGGAGAGAGAGAGAGAGAGAAGAGACTGGGTCTGGTGTGAGCTTTTGAAACCTCAAAGCCCAGTCCCAGTGACATTCTCCTCCAATAAGCACACCTCCGAATCCTTGTAAGTCTTTCAAATAGTGACTAAGCATTCAAGTATGATGAGTCTGTGGGGCCATTCCTATTCAAACCACCGCAGGTAATAGTTTATAATAGAATATGAGGAACACCAAACAGCCATGTGACGCACTGACACCAAGTCAACTTACTGAACAGTGAAGGTCTCGGTGCCCAATCTCCAAGCACAGCATTTCAACCATAAGCAAATGGACTGACATACTTAGAGAATAACTGTACATCTGAATCAGCCATCTCATTTCCCAAATTTTCCCAACTTTTAACTCCACTGAAGGAACAAGGAACTTTTACCCAATTCCCACAAATTTTCTACATCATTTTTTTTTTCTTTTCTAGGGCATAATGCAAAAGAAGTCTTCAGACTTTAATCCCAACACTCAGGAGGCAGAGGCAGGCAGATCTCTGTGAGTTCGAGACCAGCCGGGTCTGAGCAAGTTCCAAGACAGCCTCCAAAGCTATGGAGAAATATTGTCTCGAAAAAAAAAAAGTTTTAGAAAGTTTTCAAATATTGTCAACATTCCTGTGAGGGCGATCTGGCTGTGACATCTGTCACTCCATTGATCACCAGGGTTGAGTCTGCTGATCTGACTAGCTAGGCAGGTGTCCCCTTCCTCCCTCACCGCTCCATGTGCACGTCCCTCCCGAAGCTGCCACTGTTGAAGAGGACGACCTTCCCCAAACAGAGGAGGAGCGGTCTTCGGTCAAGGGTGTATGAGTAGCTGCACTCCCCTGCTAGGACCTCCAAACAAGCTGTCAAATACCGTCAACATTCCTTTCATACATAAAATAGTTACTTTAATAAATTTTGAGAAAATATGAAGGGAAAGCTTTGAAGACAGGTTAGACAGTTACTCAGGACGTCTGAGAAAGACCCGGTGCGCATGGCATAGCTGGCGAACAGCTGGCACAAGCAGTGCTGTGGCCAAGACCAATCCCACCTTTCACGGGCAGGCTGGTGAGCATGGCACACACCAGCGGCGAGCCCCTCACACTGTTTGTGAGCCCACACTTCCCCTGCTCTAGCATTAGAGGGAAACAAGCTTAAGAGGGCCGCCTACAAGTCAGAGTGTCAAAAGAAAAAACTTACTTCATTCTTTCCAGCTCTGTATTTAAATGCAAACACAAGGAAAGAGTAATGAGGAAGGGCCCACTCAGGACATAAAAGGTCATTTATTCCAGAAGGAGGAAGAAAATGGAAGTAAACCATAGTTTGAAAAACTGGTAAAGATGGCCATGGAGAAAAGATATCTTGGCTGAACCTAAAAACCTCTGAGGGAATCTTATAAATAAAGGTTAACACAGACATCAAACCAGCCTAATTTATCTGCTGTCCGTAATGGGACACAACGAAGGAGCTGAGGATAAGAAGAGAGGCCCTGCATTCAGCAACTGTCAGGCTAAGAAGGGTATAGCCCAGTCCCCATGTGTAAGACATGAAAACTACCAAAGGCAGATGTGGTGGTTTGAATTAGGCATCACCATCACAGACTCATGTGTTTGATGCTTGCACCATAAGGAGTGCACTATTTGGAGGTTTAGCTTTGTTGGAGCAGGTGTGGTCTTGGAGGAAGTGTGTCACTATGGGGGTGTGCTTTGAAGTTTCCTTTGCTCAAGCTTTGGTCAATGTGTCACTCAGATCACTTCCTGTTGCCTGATAAGCAAGATGTGTATTTCTCAGCTCCTTCTCCAGGACCATGTCTGCCTGCATGCTGCCATGTCCTGACATGATGGTAATGGACTAAACCTCTGAACTGTAAGCTACCCAATTAAATGTTTTCCCTTATAAGATTTATAGTCAGGGCTAGAGAGATGGTTCAGCGGTTAAGAGCACTGGCTACTCTTCCACAGGTCCTGAGTTCAATTCCCAGCAACCACATGGTGGCTCACAACCATCCACAGTAAGATATGGTGCCCTCTTCTGGCCTGCAGAACACTGCATGACAGACAGACAGACAGACATTTTCAGTGGTCATGGTGTATCTTCACAGCGACAGAAACCCTAAGGTATGCCAGACGGTGGTGGTGTATGCCTTTAATCCCAGCACTAGGGCACAGAGGCAGGTGGATCTCTGTGAGTTCAAGGTCAGCCTGGTCTACAGAGTTCCAGGACAGGCTCCTAAGCTACAGAGAAACCCTGTCTCAAAAAAAACAAAACAAAACAAACAAACAAACAAACCCTAAGACAGGAGATATACAATATATAGACCAGTGACTCCTCTGCATAGTGTTATAGAGAAGACCTCCCCAAGAGGACATTTATGTCATAATCTAAAAGGTAGAAAGAAATTAAGCATTTTCTCTAATCCTCAGATTTGAAAACAGACACAGGTAAATGGAGTAAGAAAAAAAATAAATGCTTAAAAAGTGGCTCAGTATTAAATCATGAAGAATATGGTGTGTGTGTGTGTGTGTGTGTGTGTGTGTGTGTGTGTGTGTGTGTAAGTGTAGGACATGTACACAGAGCTTTATAAGTGATTAGGTGAATGTGTTTGTTGAAAGGATCTCTGGGCTGGGGAGATGGCTCAATGGGTAAGAGTGCTTGCTATGCCCGCATGAGGATCTGGGTTTGAATCCTCAGTACCCACATAAAAAATTGGGCATGCGCACACATGCCTGTAACATTGGCAAATTCCAGAGCTTGCTCGCCCGCCAGCCTGGCTAAAATGCAGAGTTTCGGGTTCAGTAAGAGACACCATGACCAGAGAATAAAGCAGAGGGTGATGGAGAAAGACAGATGGCATCCTCCTCTGGGCATGTCTGGGTACATACAACTGCATACACCTCCCTATTCCCCCCCAACTAAGCAGAAGTTCATAAAAGATGAACTTTAACTTTTTAATTGACAGCTCTAAGTTAGAGACCTGAAATTATGAAAAGACCCCCTTTCTGAAAAAAGGAAAACAAAAAAGTATTAGCTGAGAGCAAACCTTGTCTGTCAGGAAATGAACCTCAGGGGATCAGACAGCCAGCCAGGATCCAGGGGCAGGTTTCTGACAGAGGACCTGGTTCTGATCTATTCTGGGACCTCAACCAAGTGGATAACTTCTTTGCGCCTCAGTTTCTTCATCTGAAAATAAAGGGATAGAATTAGACAAAATTCCTAAATGAGGCTCATAAGTAAGCCACAACAATACACCCACTAATGGGTAACTCAAAGAACAACCTACCTTCAGATTAATGTTACACCATATAATTCTGAGTTCTAAGCCAGATGGGTATACACAATAAGTTCAAACACACTACCGGCTTTAAAGCAAGACGCTGTCTCCAAAACTACTGCAATGTAGTTTAATTGTCTACCGAAGCCTGGCTTTCTGTTGTCTGAGAGTGATTTGCAGCTGTGGCTGGCTTGGAACTTACTATATAGACCAGGCTAGCCTTGAACTCTGAGATCTGACTGCCTCTGCCTCCTGAGTGCTGGGACTGAAGGTGTGGCACCACCACACTCAGCTTAGGGAATGCAATAGCTATAAATGTTGCCAGAAATCCCTTGATAATGAAGCCATGGGCCCTCCTTTATAATTTTCACAATCTTGATCACTGGGACCCCTTCCCAAAACCAACCACCACAACTTCTAAGCTAGAGGAAGTCAGGCTCTGGAGCCTGGAAACTTCCAGAAAAAAGTTCTTCACATGGACAGAAAGCTCCACCTAGACACCACATCACACCAGGACATGAAGCAACAAGTACAGTCAGGATGGGGGATTACCACACATTGTCAGTCCCATTCTACATGGGCCACCGGCTGACCGTGTGAGATGGCTCCCCAACCTCTGGCTGAAACCATCTCTGAACCGTAGCCTGTGACCAGGAACCAAGAGGCAAGGTAGAAAGAGCTGAACAGGAGCCAACTCGGGTAAGCACAGAGACAGAACGTGCTTTCCATAGAAAGCTGAGTGTATTTACACTGATCATGTATGCAGGCTCTCAGCTGGAAAATCTCAGTTAAAATGCCAGGAGACTCAGAGCCCATTCACAAGCTTTTCAGAACACATGCAGTTGCCATGGTAACCCTGACATTATATTTCTTGGCATTGGACATATAAAATTAACAACCATGAAGCATTCAACGCATTGTAGGGCCACCAATTTATAGCAAAACCAATCTGAGTTTGGATTTAGCCTCCCTCTTAGATAAACAAAGAGGACCAGCTGAAGGTAGTACCCAGCTCACCCCATGCATAAGCACAGAACTCCACACTTAAAAAAATGCTCATCTGAGGATTTTCATCTGTGAGAAAATAAGAACTCAGGGAACCGGACTTCATCATCTATCATCATATGGCTGATGATATAGCTTATGCTAGAAAAATGAAATATCTTATGCCAGGTCAATGAATTGTCATTGTTTAAAAGGAACAAATGTTATAATCCACATCACCATTTCTACGATTCAGCTTGTTTATTAGAAAGGCAAAGGAAAAGCAAATCCTTTCAAAGAATATCTTGAGTAATTCATTACAGGACATTAGTTCATGATAAATATGACAATTCTTCAAATGTCATAACAGCATAACAAGATACAAAGTTTTATTTCTTAGATTCAGTGGAGATATATTCAAATCATCATCTACTTTGATTTTGGATATTCATAAATACTTAAAACACATCAATGCATTCTTTTTAAAGTCCCTTACCTTTGTATATAACCCACCATCTGAACTCACAGAGAAAACCAAATTATCAGGCACAAACTGCAAAGGCATCTTCAGTTTCACATTCCGAGGAAAGCCCACTGCACCAGAAACTAAGAGCTGCTGCAGGACAAGCCTGTGCTAGCCAAAGCACTCACAAAATTGCCTCCATCTAATCACAGAATGGAGGGTCCTAGGACATATTAGACCCACCATCTCCTCAGCTCACAGGCAGCAAGCAGCAGTCTGAAGGGGAGCGGTGGCTTCCATATTAACAGGGTTTGCTAACCGCTGCATTGCAGTCTTTCTGAAAGCTACCGCCTCAGAAGCAAAGGCGCTGGAGACAGACTTCTCGGCAGAGGGAGGGAGCTGCCTTTGGAGCCACCAAGATTTTTTTTTTTTTTTTTAAGGATCTCAAAAATGTTACAAACTTCTAGAGGTATTTCTGGGTTTCCAACCTGTTTCCTAAAGGCTGCCTGGTTTGTGGTTTATACTGGGGTATGGCTGGGACAACAGATTGAGCCAGGTAACAATGCTGAAATGAATTTAATGTGCATAGTGACACACGGTCTTTAATGCTCAAGCTGCCTGTGAGGTCTGTGCACATCTGCCATCAAGAATGTCAGCTTCCAGGCTCCTGCTGAGAAGCCCTGAGAACAAATCACAGCTTTAAAAAAAAAATCCAACTAGTAAGTAAATACAAGTAGCTTCCACCTGGACACCCAGATACCTGCCCAGTATGGCAAAAAGCACCCACCATGTGTTCAGAGGACCTCAAACATTAAACCACTGACCATGCAATCAAATTTAGGAAGACACCTTAACAATAGCAGCAGTTTCTTGAATGACTTTCCCAATGCAGTAATTGATTTGTTCATTCATTGATTCAATTGGGGAACACTGTGAACTATATGTAAAGGGGATGTGAATGACAGTTTATCATTATGATGGTTACAGGCCAGCCAGTGAGAATGCAACCGGAGAACAAGCCATTCCAGGTGTAAGGACAAGTGTTGTGGTCAGACAGGGATCAGGACAAGGTCCTATAAGGAAGGGACCTAGGATGGATGAGGAAGGATGAGGGATGCATACTCAGGACAGCTATGTACATCCCTGTGTGGGGACACTGATCCTCAGAAAGCTTGTGAGCCACGCTCTAACGTTAGGGACTGAACCCTCTAGACTCACAGCAGCACCCTGAGCAGCTCTGTGCACCCACAGCTGACAACGTATGGGAGTATCTTGTATCTGAGGCTTATACTTGCCCAAGGCGCATGAGGATAAAGGGGCAGGGCCAGAATGTGAACCTAACAGGCAGCTCTGTGCCATGCAATCCTACTCTACTGCCCTCGGCAGGTTAACAGCTGGCTTCTGGTGACTGACCAGAAGGAATTCCTGTCTGCAGTGGCTTCTGCTCAGATGTAGTTTGCTCTACTGTAACCCTTCGGCCCAGTCTGACTTGAATGGCAGTGCAGATCAAGGACTAGGTGAATGAACAAACAAACTGAAGCTATGCTGAGTACTCCCAGACATTCATGCAGCTGCCGTGAAAACGCTCCCTCTTCATCTCTCCCATCTACCCAGGGTGCTCTGGGATCACTTCCAGGAAATTGTCAGGAATTCCTTTCCCATGGCTAGCACCGAGGTCCCTTCTCCTGTCATTCCCAAGGGTGACCACACTATGTTCATAACATGTATTTCCAGGTGTATTACATGACATTATGGTTGCCATTCATTCACAGAACGCAATTGTTCCCTGTGAGGTAGCTACTAGTATCATCTCTACCTGACAAGGAAACCGAAGCACAAGGGTCCTAAGTTATTAGTTTTTCAAGGCACGGTTTCTCTGTGTAGCCCTGGCTGTCCTGGAATTCATTGTGTAGACCAAGCTGGCCTCAAACTCACAGAGATCTTCCTGCCACTGCAGGAGATCTGCCTCCCATGTGCTCAGATCAAAGGCATGTGCACCATTGCCTGGCAAGAACATTTTCTAATCTTCCTGTTCTGTGTCTTTTTCCAAGTAAGATATGAATAAGTGAATATAGCCCCATCACATAGTGACACCTGGTCAGCAATGGACTACTGTAGGACTGTGGTCCCAGGGCCACAGTCACTGTCTGTGGTAGCTGTCCTGATGTGAGCATTATGATGCTCTGACTCTTCAATCGCTGCCACATTCTGCACACATACACATCTCCTCCATCCTTTTGGGATGCATGACTGTTGATTCAACTCACTAGAAAATTGCTGACTGACCTGGAAATCTCACAGCACGTAGGAAATGAGCAGAGACAGCAGGAGGAAATGTCTTTTGTCATCACTGTGCTTTAGAGACTCACTGGATAGTTAAAGCCTCAGAGGAGCTTCCATCACATGCTGCTAGGCAGATCTAGGGACCACTCTGGACACTCCCCACTGATGTCCCAGTAGAGCTCTACCTTTCAAGTCAGGGGTCAAGGCTTGTGCTCTGTGCTCATCTTTATCCCACCAGCTACAGGCACTTGTAGCATAGCAGCTCAATTTCTCCACTGAACAGGCCAGTCCAATACAGCCCAATTACTCCAGGCCCTATGCTCCAACCTGAATGGGATTTCCCAGCAAAGTACTGCAGGGACAGGCCAATGTCTTATAGCAAGACTCTTGAGCCTCCTGGGGACACCTACAGAAGTGGAGTCAACAGCTAACCAGTGTACAATACATGGGGGTGGGAAAGGCTGGCAGTGGACACTACCTGGCCCCAGAGCAGGTGCTGGTAAACAAGAAGCACTCATCTTGTGGCCCTTTACCTTTAAGTTTGACCACTTAGAGTAGGGAAGTTCAGTGGAAATATGCCTAAGTTCCACAGGTCTGTGGTGGTGGCTTCCTGCTACTTCTATTTTACAGACAACTACAATTGAGGAATAGCTTTCTGAGTGTGTTACCTCTGATGTGGCATGACCCTTGTCCAGAGGACAGCACCTGCTCCTCTGGTCTACACTGTAGGCAGACTCTGCTGTGACTCATCTCTAGCAATTACTCCTATGCTAAGTCCCCAGGTTCCTTGCCCAGGAGAGGAAGGAGACACACACTATCAACCCCATGGAGACAATGTGACTCTCAGCTGACAATGTGTGCGAAAGACCCTTGAAAGGACAAGCTGTCTCAAATGTTCTACACAATGATTACAAAATACAATTGTAAAACTCAGTCACTTTCCCAAGTCTAACCTGGTTTAAATATATGAGAGACCTTGGAATGACCACAGCAAGATCCACCCCTTCACTAAGTAGCCACATTATAATTAATACTCTAACTTAGGCAAATTAACTATCATTAGTGCACATTTATGTAGACTTGATATGAATTACAAAACCATTCCAGAGGTTTCACTTAGACACTTTTAAAAATGTTAAAGGGGGCTAGAGGTTAAGATAGAGGGATGGCTGGGTAGTTAAGATAGAGGGATGGCTGGGTAGTTAAGATAGAGGGATGGCTGGGTAGTTAAGATAGAGGGATGGCTGGGTGGTTAAGATAGAGGGATGGCTGAGTAGTGAAGAGCATTTGCTGGTCTTTCAAAAGATCTGGGTTCAGTTCCCAGGGTCCTCACAGTAGCTTACAACCATCTGACAGTCAATGTAGTACCACATATATGCAAGCAAAACATATGTACAAGTAAAGAATAAAAATAATACTTCCTATTGTTTTGTTTGCTTTCTGGTTTCTCAAGACAGGGTTTCTCTGTGTAGCCCAAGCTTTCCTGGAACTCACTCATTATAAACTAGGCTGGCCTCAAACTCAGATCTGCCTGTCTCTCCCTTCTGAGTGCTGAGATCAAAGGTATGTGCCACAATGTCCAGCTAAATAAAACCTTTCTAAAAGTTTAAAAATGCTAAAAAAGCATCATGATTAGCTGTGACTTCAAGTCCCAACCTAGTCACCAAAATTAACCTGGAAAAATGAGGAGTCAATGGGATACTGCCTGAATAGAAAACACAGAAAACCATTTACTGATTAATGCCTGTAATCGCAGCACTCAGGAGGTACAGATAGAAGATCAGGAGAATGAGATAAGCCTAGACTATCAGGGGCTCAGAGGGTTGCAGAGATGGACCAGTGGTTAAAAGCACTAGCCTACTCTTACAGGGGATCCAGGTTTGATTCCCAGTACTCCAACTATCCGTAACATCAGTTCCACGAGATTTGAAGCACATGCATACATATTGCAGGGAATATACTCATACACATGAACTAAGTAAGTAAGTAAATAAATAAATAATTTTAAAAGCAATCGAACAAACCCAGCCAGTTTAGCCAGGCATGGTGGTGCAAGCCTTTAATCCCAGCACTCAGTTTGAGGTCAACTTGATCTACAGAGTGAGTTCCAGGATAGCCAAGGCTAAACCATGAAACTCTGGGAAGGAGGGGATCCCCAGCCAGTTGGTAACCTAAATGTAATTCTGTACCTGGCTGAAATCATCATCACAATAATCTATCTCTACTTTCTGGGGTAGAGAATCACATCTACTCACAATTCACAATGAGTCAGCCAGTGTGTGAAATAGTTTACATAATGGGAAATCTCTTGTGACCTGAAAGTTCTGGGTGCTTTCATTTAAGTTACCAGGAATTACAGGGGTAGAGATACCTCTCTGTTAAGTGAACCAAAATCAAGAAAAGAAACTACTACAGATATGGTCCCACAGACCAAATTCTTTTTGTGGCTATATTTATAATTATTCATATTAGCAAACTCATAGTTTTAAAATCGGCGCATTGGCAACATAGATAATTTAAATTTAGTTGGGCAGTGGTGACGCACACCTTTAATCTCAGCACTCAGGAGACAGAAGCAAGTGGATCTCTGAGTTTGAAGCTAGCCTGGTCTACAGAGGGAGTTCAAGGATAGCCAGGGCTATACAGAGAAATCCTGTCTCAAGAGAAATAAACTAACGAACAAACTTAACTGTGTTGCTTGCTATCCCTGTAGTTAGGCAAAGTAAAACCTTGAGATTGCTTCAGATTATGTTTTCTGTTTCTGATACGGGAGTCTCACCCCATAGCCCAGGGCATCCTCAAACTCACCATCCTCCTGCCTCAGCCATATGAGTACAAGGGTTACAAATGTGTACCATGACGCTTGGCTAGTGAATATTAAAATAGTGACATGATTTTTTTCCCCAAGACTGTGATCCTATTGCAAGTGTCAAGAGAGCCTTGTCATAGTGTCTCACTGCAAAAAAACATTTTATTTATTTATGGAGACTCTTGTGGTACTGGTTCCACTCAGCATTTCCCACATGCTTATCTTCATCTTTTAAAAATACCAATTAAAGCAGATATTTTAGCAATCAAAAACCTGAAACCTTCCTGTTCTTTTTAAAAGCTATGTCTACCACAACACAGAGATAGGCATTTTATACTACTGTGCATTCAAAAACTCAGAGGGTGATCATCTGCAGTGTGCCACCAACCCCAAGACTGACTCTGGAAGTTAGCTCCCAGAAAAAGATAATTGTAAAACTTAGGGTGGAGATTCTTCCCTGCTCCCTCTTTAAAATGTACTGTTTCTGAGGCAGGACCAAGTGTGCCTCCAATCTAAATTTGTGCTACAGCAGAGAATGACCTGAGGATGACCTGATCCTCCTCCTCCACCTCGCAAATGTTGAGATTAGTTACCCACCACGCCCAGCAAGACTCTTTTAACCCAGCTGAATGAACTGTTTGCAAATATTAACCATAAAGTCACAGTGACACCTTCATATCCTGGCATCATTACTTAAAAGTCAGAATTCTGCAATGCAAACTACTTTTTAAATTTTGTATATCTGCCCGATGATAAGGTACTGTCTAGGATATTCTACAATGTGTGCTACATTCACCAATTTTCTTCAGAAACTTGAAAGTTCCAAATATTGTTTATGATTTAATAAAGCTTGCCTGGGTATCGGAATGCAAAGCTAGCCACAGCCACAGGCAACAGGCAGCGGTGGCTCACACCTTTAATCCCAAGACTCAGGAGACAGAGGCTGGCGGATCTCTGAGTTCAAGACTACCCTGAGCTACACGAATGTGAATCAATCTCAAAAAGCTCACACTTTAATTCCAGCACGAGTGAGTTTAAAAGCTCAGTGCAGTCTCAGAGTCTGAGATTTGGTGAGGAGCAGTGCAGTCTGGAGATGCAATCTGAGGTTCAGCGGATCATTCCTTCGGTCTGAGCATTGGCAGAGATGAGAACTCTCTGGTGGTCTGGCCGCTTTGCTTTTCTGATCTTTAGCTTGAACCCCAATATCTGTCTCTGGGTTATATTATTCATGCTACATCCAAATTTTAGGATACCTATTCCTAAGAATTGCAGATAAAGGAGATAAAGGACTGTGGTCCTAGAGCAATCAATGTCAGCAGGGCAAGCTCTGGCTGAGACATGATACACTACAACTAACTGTGAGGAGCATGCTAACTGTGGTTAGCAAACTGTGTGCTATGGTAGGCTAGGGAGTCCAGAAAACTGAGACAGCCCAACTTGGAGGCACCTGGAGTGGAGAAGCATATAAGTCTGGGAGGTGGCAGACCAGTCAGAATTTGTATGGAAAGAGACAGAATTTCACCATGTAGGCCAGATTGTCCTTGAATTTAGAATCCTCCTCTTTCCCCCTCCTGAGTGCTGAGATTACTGCATGCATCCTACTAGCTAGAGTTTTTAAATTAATTTTTAACTTCCAATGAAAAATGTATACGTTTATAGGTTCAAGCAGTCTTGGTATAGTGTCTCACTGAGAAAAGATTGGCATACCTGTCATCTCACCTCTCTTTGTTGTATTTAGTAAATAACATTTAAGAGCTATTCTTTTAGCAACTGCCAATGTGCATTATTATTGTTATTATTCATGGATGAAACTCAAGAATATTATGTTGGGCTAGAGAGATGGCTCAGTGGTTTTCAAGAGGACCCAGCACCCACATGGCAGATCTTAACTCCAGTTCTAGGGGATCTGACACCCAAAGGCAAAAACCAATGCACATAAAAATCAATAAATTAAAAAAAGGATATTATGTTTAGTGAAACATTCCAGATACATTCCACGTGGATTTTAAAGAAGCAAGGTGTGGAGTGGTGGTTCCCATGGGCTGGGGAAGAGAGATATGAGTCATAGGGCATGAAACTTCAGTCAGCATTGGACTTGAGTGTAAAAGACCTAGTCGTACATATATGGACTAATTATGGTTCCCCCTGCCCCCCACGCCTCTGACATGTTATCTTTCAAAGGGGAAGAGGTGCGCTGATGTGGCAGTCTAGTCCCTGTGCTCGTTCCCAGTGAGGGGAGGAAGGCCTGCGGCTCCACAACGGCCTCTTCTACATGAGACCCTTTCTCAAACATAAGAAGGCCAGATCTCTGCTTGCTCAAAGTCTTCCCTCAACGACTGCTCACAGCACTTTCTCTTCATAAAAGCCGAGGAGTTTCTTTCAAGACAGGGTCTCACTACATAATCCAGGCCTGTCTAAAACTCTAAATCCTCCTCCCTGAACTTCCTAGTGCTGATGTTACAACCATGCACTACCACATCAGGCTAGACGTCAATGGCCAAGGGAAGTACTCACATTAACTGTATAGAAAGAGCGTCGGAGGCATCCTTGGATCCAGGAACCTGCTGGTGTTCATCTGTCTATGTTGTAAGTTATTTCTCCCTGAATAAACATCTATTCGGCCTATTTGTTTCTCCTGATCCTTATGAAACCACAATACCCCACCAGAACCACAAGTAGCAGCATCTCTATTAAGAGTGAAAGCACAGGCAGGCAGTAGGCACACCTTTAATCCCAATGCTCCAGAGGCAGAGGCAGGCAGATCTCCTGAGTTCAAGGTATACAAAGTGAGTTCCAGGACAGCCAGGGCCACACAGAGAAACCCTGTCTTGAAAAACAAAAACCAATTTAAAAAAAATTAAGAACACAGGGAAAAAGAGCTCCTGACATGGTCTCTAGGGAGCACTGGCAGGATCCTTACATGGAAGGGGTATGGGAATCTTCTAAAGGCCACCACAGCATGCCACACAGACATTCCCCATGAAGTGGCTTGCCAAACAACTATTAAGATGCACAATTGGAGGGATATTTGGAGCAGCTGCAAATGCTCTATTAGGAATAACAAAATGGGTAAGTGAATCTCAAACTCTTTAAGGTTAAACACTCACTAGGGTGAGATCTAATAACACAACAGCAGCCTACAATAATGAAGTGACTTCTCAAACTTTTCCATCAAAGCACCCCCAAGGCACAGCAGAGAAAACCCTGAGGGGAAGCGCTTTGAGGCAACTCAATTGATATGAATTCCTATGTTTTTTATTAAAAGTTCACACACAATTTACAATGAAATGCAATGTACCCCTCAAATCCTTCCCCCATCATTCTTACCCTCTTGGAAACAGGCAACGGAGCATGTTCTTCTCCTCCACTGACTGCCAAATGGAAGGCTTGCCTTCCTGCTGTACTTGCTTTTGGTATTGCAGAGGCAAAGCCACGCACACTCTGGCACTGGGTCCTTGGCCCTCCTCTCCCCACCCCCTTCCAGGGCCCAGGCTGGTGCCTGTGACCACCAATTCTCCCATAGCCAATGACCACATCGGGATCTCCAACTAAGCACCAAAGCACTCAGCAGGTCAAACCCTGAGACCAGGGCCCCTTCCCTCCCATCTGTCTCCAGCATCCCTGCTCTGATAACAGTACCATACAATTGCTCGGATCAAAAAGCCACCCCTTTCTCACATACCCCCCAAGCTCAGAACCAAGAACCAAGCTCACCAAACCAAGCACACTCATTTCTGCTTTCAGGCCTTCACAGGCTCCCTTGCCCTGGACTCTCAGTCCTGACTCAAATACCATCCGCTCAGAAAGACCTGGCAAATGTGCCAAGACAGCAAGCACTCTGCTGCAGCCTAATGGTGATCCTGCCTTCTTTCTGTGGCTAATGCCGCCCTAACCAATTTAGTTAGGTCATTCCTTCATTCACTAAAATATCAACTTCAAGGAGGCCAGAATCTGGACTTATCAAATTGTTCCCAACCTCAGAACAGAACTGACTCCTCATAGAGACTGAATATATACTTAATGATTCTATGCAGAGCCTTATTTTAAAACCAGTTTTTTGTTCCAATGAAAACATTCATAATTTCTTAACATAAGAGTCTGCACAATATAGACCACATAGACATGTTTATGCAGGGTCTTGACAGCAGTCATGGGAGTACAGAAGACCACAGCACTATGTCAAGTACAGAAAACTGGAAACAACCTACATGTCCAACAATACAGAACTGAGTCAAGAAACCATGACACAACCATTACATAACCAACCACATTATTAAGAAATACCTCTGGCCTCAACCCTAGACAAAGAACTACAGGCAAGTAAGGAATGCTGAGAGCAGAGGTGGTCTTCCCTGGGGAAGGCACAGCAACTGAGTATTCAGTACCAAATGGTCAGAACTGAATACATATACATATAACTAACATTATATAGACTGGGCCATTTTTATACTTAATGGTTTACATAATTACACATATGTAACAAATAAAGACAGGCCTTGAATTTGAAAGAAAACAGCCTGACAGGTGGCGCATGCCTCTGATCCCAGCACTTGGGAGGCAGAGGCAGGCATATCTCTGTGAGTTTGGGGCTAGCCTGGTCTATACATGGAAGTCCAGGACTACATAGTGAGACCCTGTTTTGGGGAGAAATATAAAAGACAGAAAGAAAGAAGGAAGGAAAAAAAGGAAGGAAGGGGGTATGTGAGAGGGTTTGGAGAGAGAAAAGAGAAGGGGAAATTATATAATTGTACAATAATCTCAAAAATACTAAAAAGAAAATAATGTGATTAAAAGAAAACGCCCTGAAGGGCTGTGACACAGCGCGCTGGCACAGAGCTTCCTCAGGGCACCTGTGTCCCAGCCCCAGCACAGGAGTGAGAGGCTCTCTGTAGTTTTGTTTTTTTTTTTTTTTTTTTAAAGAAAAACAACTTCTGTTCAACAGAAATGATAAAGACGTATCTTAATTGGGTTTCTATTGCTGTGAAGAGACACCATGACCATGGCAACTCTAATCCAAGAAACACATTCAATTGAGATGGCTCACATTATCAGAGGTTTAGTCCTATCATCATGGTGTGACCTGGTGGCTGGTGTGCAGGCAGACATGCTGCTGGAGAAGGAGCTAAGAGTCCTGCAGGCAATAGGAAATGGTTTGCCTCTCTGGGCGTGGCTTGAGCAAGTATGAAACCTCAAAGCCCACCCCCCAGTAACACACTTCCTTCAACAAGATCACACCTACTCCCTTTAGGGGCCATTTTTCCTAAACCACCACAACATATTTTTATTTATTATTACTATTTGTGCATGTACAAAAATGCATGGAAGTCAAAGGACAACTTTATAGTCAGTTTTTCCTGCCTGTCCTTACATGGGTTCCAGGAAGCAAGCTCAGGTCACCAGGCTCGCTCAGAAAGTGCCTTTACTCATTGAGCCATCCATCCCACTGGCCTGATAATCAGAGTTTCATATATTCTACTGGGCATAAAAATGACCCACAAAATTATCTAATGAGTATCATCAACTTGATATGAGATTCTATAGTATCTTCTTTGATTCCTGAGACTTTTTTTTTTTTTAATCTGTCCTGCCAACTGTCACAGTACTACACAAAGACCCAGTTCAAGGTTACTCGAAGGTAGCTACAGAAGGTGGGGATAGTTCTCCTGGGAGAATCTTGAAATACATGACTGCAAAGGCTCTGTCCTCAGAAACTGGCTGTCACTAAAACTCAGAGTGTCTCCTGGAACCACAGCACCCTTTCTTCCTTTGAAAGAGCACATCCACACTCAGGTGTGCGGACTCTGACATATCACCATGGACATTCTACACAATAGTAAATGGCTAACATTGATAATATCTTCAGCAAGTACATTTCCATTTGTCTCTAGGTTCTCTCAAGCTCTTTAGTTTATGAAATCAATGAGACCCCAAAAATGTCTGCTACAGACCTAAAAGTATAAACAAACATCAACCCAAAACTGCAGCTGTAGATCACTAAACATCCAACTCCACAGGAAGGAGCCCAGTAAGCAATATGGTCCTTCTGAACATGTAGCTGAAGTGAAGGGGAACATATCTCTGAACAAACTGTTCCTTTTCAATTCAAAAGTTGTTCGTGCTTAAACTCTTACCTACCCCCCAAGAACCCCAAGAACACTACCTGTCTGCAGACACATCTCTCCACCATGGCATTTCTGCCAAGGCATCTCCACTGTGGCAAAACTACTACCATAGCTGCCCTAAAGTTAAAAACAAAAGAAACTTATTTTGTAAAAATTCTCATTTTTGACTTTAGTTTTGTTGTTGTTGTTGCAAGTGTGTGGAGTTTTTCTTTGTGAGATGGTGGCAGTTTTGTTTTGTTTCCTTTTGGTAAAACATTCTTGAATTTCTAAGCCAAAAAGGAACACTGTGCAAAGCATTAGAAAGCATGTATCCTTAGCAGAAGAACCACATACACTTCCTGTCACACACTCTTTTTTTGTCTATTTTACAAACCTTAAAAACATGAACATGCCAGGAGTGGTGATGCACACTTTAATCCCAGCATTGGGAGGCAGGCTGGTCCACAAGTGAGTTCCAGAACAATCAGGGCTGTTACACAAGAGAACCCCTGTCTTGGGACAAGGGAGGAACCAACCAACCTAACAAAATATGAACATCATTAAACCTGGGCTTCGCCAACTCTTTAGCTACACTACTTTCACACCAGGCTCACATGTCTGTTCTGTACCATTTCTGCCTGTCCTCATCCATTTCTAATGCTATGCTCTACTCCACTTTCTGTTCTGCCTTGTCTAATAGTTCACACCACATATTGACCTACCCTTGCCCTCAACACTTCATGCTCTGAGACAGGAAAAACTTATTTCTATCAAACTAAGACAACTGAAGTACTTGCTCCATACGTCTTCAAAATGATCATTTCTAAACATAGTATGTTGGATGTGAAATCCTTCCCCCACACCCCCACCCCAGACAGGGTTTCTCTCTGTAGACCATACTGACCTCGAACTCACAGAGATCCACCTGCCTCTGCCTCCTGAGTGCTGGGATTAAAGGCGTGTGCCACCATCCCAGCTGAAATAATTAAGATTTATCTTGTATATATGATGCTCTATCTGCATATACACCTGCATGCCAGAAGAGGGCATCAGATCCCACTATAGATGGTTGTGAACCACCATGAGGGTGCTGGGAATTGAACTCAGGTCGTCTGGAAGAGCTGCCAATGCTCTTAACTGCTGAGTCATTTCTCCTGTCCCCATTTTCATGG
The DNA here is from genome assembly GCF_943737965.1 of Phodopus roborovskii. Taxonomy (NCBI): domain Eukaryota; kingdom Metazoa; phylum Chordata; class Mammalia; order Rodentia; family Cricetidae; genus Phodopus; species Phodopus roborovskii. Next base: position 11,076,520 of record NW_026126516.1, on the reverse strand, counting down.
TCTTTAAGAGCAGTGGGTAAAGGTGCTTGATGCCAAGCCTGACCACTGAAATTTGATCCCAGAAACATACATAATAGAAGGAAAGAAGGAATAGCATGGGTTGACCACTGACCTCCATTTTCTTGTCCTACAGACAGACAGACAGACTGACCGACAGACACACATGTGCCCTCTCTTTCTCTCAACAAATAGGTATGATTTTAAAAATAAGAGTAAAATCTAAAAAGTTAAATAAAAAGGTAAAATCCTGTGCTGTCAGAGATTTTATTATAAAACTTAAAAACAATCTTCAGGGGCTGGAGATGGTTCAGCAGTTAAGAGCACTGGCTGTTCTTCCAAAGGACCCAGGTTTGATTCCTAGCACCCACAAATTAGCTTACACAACTTTCTGTAACTCCTCTTCTGGCCACCATGGACCTGCAAATGGTACACAGACATAAGTATAGGTAAAGTATCTATACACATAAAATATTTTTTAAAAACCCTTCACTTGGGAGCCTAGATTTGATTCTTAGCACCTCACAACTGGCTATAACTCTAGTTCCAGGAAACTGGGACCCTCTTCTGGCCTCCATAGGTAGCAGGCATGTACAAGGCATACAAACATACATGTAGGCAAATCCTTTTACATTACACAAAATAAATTTTTAAAATTTGAACCATAAAATCATCCTCACATGGTATATACTGAGTTTCCATATGATACACAAGTTTTTAAAAAGTCAAGGCTGGAGTCAAGGTCAATTGTGGAGTGCTTTCCTAATCATGCATTAGGCTTGCAATTCAGACACCAGCACCACAAAAAATAAAATAAAATTCTCTTTTATCAAAAGCTTAAAAAATGAGAGAGATAGAGACAGAGAGAGAGAGAGAGGATATGATGGAGCATCCTGTAATTGTAACACCTGCAAGATAGAGGCAGGGGGATTAGGCATTCAAAAGTAACTTCAGTTACAGGGGAAGAGTAGCCTAGGATACAAAAGACAAGTTCTAGTATTTCTCTGAAACAGCAACCAGCCATTACACTCAGAATGTGTATTTCCCCAGTGGAAATCAGTATCTCCAGCTCCTTTTAATAAAATGTGTGTCACCCACAAATCATCTTAACAGTCTCAGGTTCTTCTCTCTGAAGCTCCTCAGGGTTCCTGTATCACCTGACTATCTTGTCCTCCTTTGGAAACTTTAGAGTACTACAGCAGAGAAAGAAGGGACGAAGCCAGAGTGACACCTGCCCACCCAAACACTGAGCCAAACAAAGACCCCATTTCCAGTACAGAGACCTGGACTGAGCACTTTCCCTGTCTAACACTGTGAGACGGAGCATTTGAGGGATGACTAAGGATCAGCAGAGCGCATAAGCACACCACCCCAACTTGGTTGCCATAGCAATTTGCGTGCTGGAGTCATTATGGCAATAGTGTCTTGAGTTTTCCACTTCCTTGTTGGTAATGAGAAAGGCAACTTCAAAAGCTTCTAATATCACACAACTCCGCTTCTGAAGATAGGGAGAACTACAGGCCAGCTGTAGGGATCAGAGAACTCCCAGGATGTGCAATCACTGTCCCTATCCCTCCTCACTTAAGCCTCGGTTCTTTTCATACTCCCAAAGGGTGAGGAAAAATAGATGACAGAAAAATCCCCTATGCAAAAGTCCCAGCTCTTCAGGAAGGAAGGGGGGTCCCTGTGAATCACCCCTCCTGTAGTGATAGGTGGTACAGGTAAGTGGTGTTTGTATCTGAAGAGGTCAACAGACAGGGACACAGAACTGGGTGTGGGGGAAGAGTCCCAGGGGCCCCTGCAGCCAACAGACCAGTAGGCCTGAGTGCAGGGGCAGGGCAGGCACCCACTACAGGAAGGGTGAAGCCAAGGGTACGGTACGTAGGCATCCACAAGAACAGAAGCAGTGTTGTGAGCAGAAGGGACATACTCTGTGTAGATAATGCAGAGCACCAGATTGACAAAAAGGGCTCAAAGGGACCATGGGTGAGAACAGTAGGACAAAAAAACAGCACCAGGGACAGAACAGGAGGAGCCCCCAAGACTCCTGGCTTGGCTGGTAATGGACAGGAACCCCAAAGAGTGAGTGAAAGACCAGGTGTTCTCAGTTGGCCTGATCACTCCGGCTGGAGCTTGCGAGTAAAAACGATTCCTTCTTGGGACTAGACAGGTGGCTCAGTGGTTAACAGCACTGGCTGCTCTTCCAGGGTCTGGATTCAATACCCAGTACACACTGCTGCGCACAACTGTCTGTAACTTCAGCCCCAAGGAATCTGATACCGTCTGGCTTTCTGAAAGCACTGCATGCATGTGGTGCACGGACACACAGCAAGCAAAATAACCACACACAAAAATAAAATGGAAAACAACAACAATCACTTCTTCCTCCTACAGATCCTAGTTAGTCAACTCGTCTCAGATCAACTGTGTGAAACATTCCATTCAATCTGTCACAACCCTGCCAACACGCCTCTACTCTTCTGGAGTGAGCTCTTGGGCTCTGTGTCCTTCATGACATCATGCTAGCCACCCACATGGCTTCCTGAACATGTTGCCCTTAGGGTGCGTAGTACATACCGGGGACGCCAGCAATAGTCTTAATAAACACACGGTTCAACAGCAAAACTCAGGAGGGTACAAGCTAAACACACATATTTGGGGAACTTAGAACCACAGCTGGAAACTTATTATTTTTCTAATAGTTCCTACTCAAAAATTCCCATTCTACTAATCTAAGTTTTGTTGAAGATTACAAACCCTTGGGAAGAGAATATCCAGATGAATTTAATAGACATCTAGGCTTCTATCCTAGGCGCTCTGTAACCTTCCAGTTCCCTCTGCCAATTTTATTTTTTTTTAACATTTATTTTAGAACCAGGTGGTGGTGGTGGTGATTGCCTTTAATTCCAGCACTCAGGAGGCAGAGGCAGGTAAATCTCTGTGTGTTTGAGGCCAACCTGGTCTAAGGGTGAGTTCCAGGACAGCCAGGGCTATACAGAGAAACCCTGTCTTGAAAAACAACTAGATGAGTACTTGGGAGGTGGAGACAGATGGATCATGAGTTCAAAGCCAGTCTCCATTACTTAAGAGAACTCTTGATCAGCCAACATATGTTAACAAAACAACCAAAGAACCCAGCTGAAGTGTAGCCTCTGCTGAAGGCCAAAGTACACAGACAAACACCCATCCTAGGGAGACGGTGGCCTGAAACATGAGAAATGCTGCTGCTTCTTCTGGAGAGAGGGAGTCTGAGAAGGGGGTTGTGAGAGGAACTGTAGTGAGATAGTCCATCTGTGGCACTGACCACGCCCATTGGGGGGTGGAGCCATGGGCGGAGTGACCTTAGGTCGGAGGGGAGTCAGGAAAGGCTCTCTTTCTGGTGTGACTGGGACAGGAGAGGATCGGGTTGAATTTCCTGGTGTTCATCTGTCTAGGTTGTAAGTTATTTCTCCCTGAATAAACATCTATTTGGCCTATTTGTTTATCCTGATCCTTATTTAACCGCGTTAAGGAACGCATTCCTGATCTTTTCACTGCTACCGAGGAAAATCCTCAAGTACACCAACCGCCTGGCTGATCGAAGCCTTTTGAGGTGGATGACACACTGAAACACAAGACTCTGAAGATCACTCTCTCCATAGGTAGACTGGGTGGCACCACAGAGGTGACAGGCCTCCCCGGTACTGCTGCGCCATGCTGGCTCACCAGCTAGAAGAGTCAGTATAAGTCTCAAGCAGCTACACCTTCAGCCTCAGCAGCACCCCAAGGGGCCCTTGTCTGAAGTTAGTGTGGACTCTACTTGAAGAGTTTGGGTGTCCCAGAACCCATAGACCAAGAGCACGAGCCTCATGCAGGTACTTCCTTCTCCCTGCTAACTTTCCATGAGCACTGCTTAGTGCAGAGACGTCAGTGTCTCCTGCACACTTTATCACTTGACACATGTGACTATCTCAGATGTTCACATCAGCTTACCATTTCTTAAGGTTTTAATTCCTCCCTCACTATCTAAGAAGATCCATCACACAAATGTGAGTGAGTCCCTTGGCCTCCCACATTCCCCTTGATGGGACAAGGGGTGGTGGTTTCTATACTGAAATTTCTTTTGGGGTGGGGGGTGTCAAGACAGAGTATCTCTATGTAGCCCTGGCTGTCCTGGAACTCACTCTGTAGACTAGGCTGGCCTCGAACTCAGAGATCCACCTGTCTCTACCTCCAGAGTGCTGGGATTAAAGGTGTGGGCCACCACTACCCAGCAAGACTGAAATTTCTGATGACACCAAAACTTGCTGCCAATTATCTAAACTATTTAAACCAAAAGGCACTAAATATGCATGTAGAACAAATATGCCCCTAAGGGCCAAGAAAAACTGAAGACAAGAAAAACTGAAGACAAATAATTAAGAGATTAGAGAAGTGTCAATTTCTCAGGGTGCTTGATTTGAAAGCATGGCCTATATGGTGGGTACAGAGATATTTCATAAACTTTCTCATCCTAAAAGTTCAAATTTAGTTCACAACAGTAAAAATACACATTTACACCAGAATGTAACATACACATGAGTTTAAATAATAGAGGCCACAGAACCCAGATTTAAAAACAAGCTACTTCAGAATGTTGTATTCTCAGCCTGCTGAAAGGGCATAGGACACATGTTTGCTCTCCTCTGTCACTGAGAGGCCCCCACAGTGGGCAGTTTGGGAGACACTTGTAATCATTTTCAATGTAATAAAAATGTCCCAATTATTTTCCCAGCCCAGGTCAATTACAGAGTAAAGAATATGAAGTATACTTCAAAGAACTAAGAGTCTAAGTCTCTATAGAGAAAATCAGTAAAGGTTGAGCCTGTCTGTAAAGACAGGTACAAATAAATGTTATTATTTCTGAATTTTCAATCAGCTCTCCAGTAAACCACATGTGGTCAACTCCTCAAAGGCAAGAATTGTACTGATGCATATATCACCAGATGCTCACAAAGAAAGACAGGGTTATAGATGGAGTTCAGCTGGAGGAGTATTTACTTAGCAACATCCAGCACTGCTAAGTCTAGACAAGGTGGCCCACATACGTAATCCCAGTGCCCAAAAAGTAGAGGCAAATGGGTTATAAACTCAAAGTCATCCTCAGCTGCATCAGTGCAAGGCCAGAGACTCTTCTGCTGCTAATTAACTGTAAAATATGAAGGTACAAAGACACAGAGAAATGGAAAACCACTCAAAGCCATTCTATGAATAAGGCAGACCCCACTGGCTCCAACTCTCAATCCCAATCCCCAGCGAGAATATTCCATTTAGAGTCCCAATTAGTCATTAGTTTCCATTACTATTCTTCTACCACTTGTGCTAAATGCTACTTGTTTTACTTATTTTAAGGATCTCACTGTGTAGCCAAGGCTGGCTTGAAATTTGATATACTGCTCAGCCTGGCCTCAAACCCACTATTTTCCTGTCTTGGCCTCCCAAGTACTGGGATTACAAGTATATACCATCTCACGTGGCTTAAACACTTTTTTTCATCTTTACTCTCTATTACAAGCACTTTCCCACCAATGGACAGTGCTACTGGGTTCCTGCTTCATGGACGAGTCTGCCAGACAGTCTGCAGGACACACACACACACACACACACACACACACACACACACACACACACACACACAAGACTGACAAACTGCCAACACAGGTGGGAGAGTTTGAAATTTCCTGCTTTGCAGGACACAGAGAAAAGTGACTGACAAACTGCCAATACAGGTGGACAGTTTAAAGTTTCCTGCTTTGCTGAGGAGTCTGCCAGAAACACTATGGCCTACGGGCTGAAGATGGAACATTCAGAAGAACTTCAGGTGACTGACCAGGCAGGGAGCTGTCTCTGTCAATTCTAGAGTTAATATACTATCCTTCTGTGGTCTTTGATGGAGTTGAAGACAGATAGTTATGGTTATAGCTAGTTAGGATTAAAGTTACATATAAGACTTTAGACTCACAAAGATGATGGACTATTTTCTTTAAATCATGCTAAATGTTAATGAACTAAATATTTTTAACTATAGTACTTATGGTAACTGTTTTATTTTATATTTTACTGTGCTAAAGTTAAAACCCTTCTTTTTATTGTAGACAGAAAAGAGGAAATGATGGGAGATGTCATTCTGTAAATATGTTTCTCTTATTAGTTAATGAATAAAGCCCTGTTGGCCAACAGGAAAGCTAGATAGGTGGGACTAGGAGGCAAGGATGATTCTGGGAGACGTAGTAGAGAGCAGTCAAGATGTAGGCTGTGAGAGAAAAGATCTGGACCCTCTCTCTGGTAAGACCATGTGGAAACACTTAGATTGGAAGAAATGAGTTAATATTTAAGACTGAGCTAGTCAATAAGAAACGCTAGTAACTGGCCAACAGTTTCATAATTAATACACGGTGTCTGCATGTAATTTGGTTCTGGGTGTGGCTGTGGGTCCAGGCTGGCGGGAAAGTGCTCCTAACAACTCTCTAAGAGGTGGATACTGTTACCCTATTTCTAGATAAACACACACACCCGCATCCCCAATGTTAACCACATGACCTTTGTCTCTGGCAATACCCGTGCATGCATCATCTAGACACAAAAAGAAATAACAAAAAGCTAAGGGTCTGCCATCTCTCCAACATTTAATGCCCAACAAGAGCCCGTATCTCCACCATGCAGTGGCTCTGCAATCCGACCATTCCAGAGGTGGAAGAAATGAGTTCCAAAGCAGCATGGGCTACACAGTAAATCCCTGTCTTTAAAAACAAAACAAAAATTCCTAGCTTCTATAAAAAGTTAGGCAAGGGACTAGACACAGACTAAAAGCATGAGCCACCTTCTAACATGTCTTCTCTTGCCTTGAATGTTAATCACTAAGTGGCTGGGGAAGCGGGCACTTTCCATCTATTCATATTTTCTTTCTAGAACTATTTTCCAAGCTCTATGCTGGCAAGGACCGTGTCATATGACCTTTGTCTTAGATAAATTTCTATTGCTGTGATAAATAGCATAACCAAAAGCAACTTAGGGAAGTCAGGGAAGGAATTCAAAATAGGGACCTGGAGGCAGGAACTGGAGCAGAGACCATGGAGGAGTACTACATACGGGCTTGCTCCTCATAGCTGGCTCAACCTGCCTTCTTGGAGCACCCAGAACTATCTGCCCAGATATAGTACAGACTGCCCAAAGTGAGCTAGACCCTCTTACACCAATCATCAATCAAGAAAATGCCCACAGGCTTACCCCAGGCCAGTCTGGCAGGGGCATTTTCTCAGCTGAGGGTCCCTCTTCACAAAAGACTCTGGTTTGTGCCATGTTCACATAAACTGGCCAGTGTAACGTTTTTACCTCCATAACACCGAGCCAACTTCCAATTTAAAGAAAATATGGCAGTATCTGAAAGACAAAGCCTGGCAAGCAGAATTTAAATGTGCTGGGAAATCAAGAACCAAACAGCAAAGTGAAGATACACGAATGGAGAAGAACACTAACAATTGCTCTGGTAGACACCTCCTGGTTGGCTGGAGTTTTACACACACTGGCATGCCAATGCTGCCTGTTCTAACAACAGCACCAGTCTGTCCAATGGTGTTGCCAGGTGTTGTTCTGAGTTCAGAATGTTTCTGGATTTTAAGAAAGGAAATATTTTGTGTTATACACTATATAGCACTCCCAGGTAATTCTGGGGTAACATCCAGAAGAAAGCACATTAACCATCTGCAGAGAAATACAGACAGTCACATGATTCACATGGAGGGGAACAGAGTCTAAGGCGCCTCACGTAAGTTCATGTCAGATGGCACAAACCTATGGAAAATTTTGTTCTCAGAGGTTCTGGAGTCTCGAAATTGTGGGTGAGGGGCTGGGTATCTGCATATTCACACTCATTTCCCAAGCAAGGGCCAGAGGTTAAGGAAGTCTGGCTACTTGCTCAGATTCATGCATGCTTTGGAGGACAGGGCTTGACTCAGACATGCAATGCAATACAGTGCTTCTCACACTGAGAGTAAAGGAGCTGTGATGGGAGCTATGGATCCTGCAGACCTGTGCTTCCGTATTTCTCAAGAATCAAACAAAGAGCATTCTTCATATAGCAGTGTTCTTAGCCTGGGAATTCTTTAAAGTGATTTTTTTTTTTTTTTAAAAAAGACAGCATCTCATAATGGAGCCCAGGCTGGTCTCAAACTATGACCCATCCTCATACCTCCACCTCCTGAATATTCAGAGTTCAAGATAGAGACACCACTCAGTAATAAAGCACTTGCCCAGCATACATAAGACCTGGGTTCAATTCTCAACACCACACACACAATGGCAGGTATATGCTACCATGCCTTTTTCAAAGAACCACCAAACTCCTATTTCTGGTCTTCCCTGATAGAATTGATCTGGAGTAGAGTCCACATTTTTGTGGTTATTTATGACAGCTGCAATGTGCGGTCAGGATTCAGAAATACCAGACCAAACTATTCAAAGCTGCTGTTGTGAAGCAAGCCTGAGAAGGCAGCCTGCATGTCTTGTCAGGGAGTCCCCTTGGAATCCATACTTCCATCCGAGAAGCTGGAGGTTTCCAACGATGACCACGAGATGACATTAAACTCTTCAGGGACAGAAGATCTCCAACATAAAGACTCTAGATCATTTGCATTTTTCCCTTCCTCTGAACCCAATGTACTTCTAGACCTACCTCCCAAAGGTCATCAAGTCCACCAACAGGCATGTAAATGTGAGAGGGACACACTGCTGCCTGGCAGCTGAAACAAGTAGCAGCAGAAGGGAAAGTTTTAAGTTATGTTGTTGCTACTTTGTAGACATTCGCTCATAATTAATTGAGTAGAATCTGTGAATTTTACAACTATGCTCACAAAATCCTAACCTCAAAATAGACCTTAAGTTCACCTAGCCAGCTCCTCTAACATCAAGTATCCAAATGGAGCCTTCTAAACTACAAATCTGACCCCAACATTGCCACCCTCTTTTAAAATTTGCACTATTATTATTCTATGTCTCTAAATGTTTTTGCCTGCATGTATGACTGTGTACCATGTGCATGCCTGGTACCCATGGAACCCAGAAGACCATGTCAGATTCTCTAGACTTGGACTTACAGTTTGTGAACTGCCATGTGTGTACTGGAAAATGAACCCAGGTCCTCTGGACAAACAATCAGTGCTCTTAACCACTAAGCTATATCTCCAGCCTCCACTAACCTAACTCATAACTCTGTGTTCAATAGTCCAAATTGGCCACAGTCTCCCACACCTGTCTTAGGTCATTCCTTCTGCCTTCCATGTGAGCTCTCTCCCAGTTTCCACCCAACACCAGTTCTCTAATGAAGCTTATTTGGTAAAATTTTCCACCTAGCCTGATCTAAGCATTAGCTTGCTAGCTTAGCTTATGATCTGAGTACTCTGTTTCCATTCTACTAACTTTTACATAAAGTACAATATTCCAAATTCAGTAGCTTAATACATGTTGAATTACAAATGTTTGGTAGGCACCTTCTCTCTCTGAATAGAAAAATGTAACTTTAACCTTAAATATCTTTTGTTTTGTTGTTGTTTCTGTTTTTTGGTACAGGATTTCTCTGTATAACAGCCCTGGCTGTCCTGGAACTCAAGAGATCCATCCACCTACCTCTGCCTCCAGAGTGAGGGGAATAAAGTCATGCACTACCACTGCCTGACTTAAATAGCACTTTTTATCTTTGTGGTAAATATTTTTGATGAGCTCATTATTTTATTGCCACAGTAACTGTGAAAGTCATCTAGATATGGCTAAATCTTAAGACCCTCCCAAGAAAACGGGTTTCAACATGGGCTACATGAATTGCCAAAAGTCACAAGGATTGGTGGCCCCCTTGGCTGCTGGCGCCCTATTTCCCTTCAATCTTGTCCCTTCACCACGCAGCCTTATCCGGCAAGAAGGCACTAGCCCTAGAATTTTCTTGTAGCTATGACCAAAGGCCTGTGTCAAAAAGGAAAGAAAGAGTTTATTCTAGCTTACTTCTGAGGATGCAATCCATCATGGCAAGGAAGGCATGGACAGGGAAGTGAGACACCCGTTACACTATTGCATACAGCCAGAAAACTGAAAGAGACAACCTTGGTACTCAACCGGCTCGCTCTTCTCGTGTGTGTGTGTGTGTGTGTGTGTGTGTGTGTGTGTGTAACTTGGTACAAAACCCTATCCCATGGGTCTGTGCCACCCACACAGAGGGTGGTTGTTCCCTCCTCAGCTAACCTTCTCCAGAACCTCCTTCACAGACACACCCAGGTCTGTTCCCTACTTGATTTAAACCCTGTCAAGTTGAGCATCATAATTCCATGTCTCTTTAATTTGACACCCAAATTATATGTCACATTAATTCAAACATTCCACCTCTGGCTCCTAAAGTTTGTTTTTAATCTCACAATGAAAATACATTTGGTCTATCCCTTCCATCTCTAAAGTTCCCATAGTCTTTTAACAATCCCACAAACAGTCTATCCTGAGACTCAAGACAATCTCTTATCTTTGAGTCTATGTTAAAAAAAAAAAAAAAAAGTTTTAAAAAGGTAGATAGTCACAATATACAATGGCACAAAATAAACATCTCCCACATCAAAATGGAGGATTGGGAGCATGGCAAACAGACATCAGACCAAAGCAAGCTCAGTATTCCACAAGGCAAACATAAGACCTGAGGCTCCCTGTACAGAAAGGGAGTCTCAGTTGCATCATCTGGCCCGATGGCTTGAGTCAGCTGGATCAGTGGCAGCACTGGAATTTCAGTTGGGCCATCTGCCCCACACATAGCCTCTCTGGCGGCCTTCTTCATTCTTTGGCCCCCATTGTTATTAGGAGACATTCCATGGACAACCTCAAAGCTCCGACATCTTGGGGTCTCAGATGCAATCCAGGCTTCACCATCACAACTTCCCACCATGACCTCTTGCAGCTTCACTGTAGGGAATCCAATCCTACCACACACTGTTTGGTTTCCGCAAGCTGCCTTCATTACCTCCTAATTCTTGCATTTTTCATGCCTGAAAAACACATGACCAATAATGCCTAGTCCTGTTGCCAGCTGAAGATACAGTCTGGCCCCCTTCTACCACAGCTATACTGGTTTCTCTGTGCCTTGAGGGCTGAACCTGGGAGAACACTTCTCTAGAGATCTGTTTTCAAGCAGGGAATCCCTTCCTTGGCATCAGCAATCTGGTCTCTTTCAAATGAGTTTGCACTGTCATTAATTCAAGCCCTCTGGTGGGTGGAAGGGTCTACTCTCAGGACAGGGCTCCTCTACTGTCTCTGCATATGCTGAGGGCTCTCTGATGGTGCTTCACTTGTCAATAGGCATAGCTGCATCTTCCACACCACCCTCCACTGAAACTCAACCAAACTCCTGTCTTCAAACTACACACATTATCTTTGCTTTTTCCCACTGTAAATCTGAGAAAAAGGAGTAAACAGTAATCATGCCAACCTTGATGTTATGCTGTCTTAAAATTCCTACACCAGCTGGGCGTGGTAGTAAGCAACATAAAACCCAGCACTAGGAAGGTAAAGGTAAGGAGGAGCTCTGTGGCCAGCTTGATCTACATAGTAAGTTCCAGGACAACCGGGACTACAGAGAGCCCTCGGCTGAATAAACAAATAAATCCCTACACCAAACAACTTATTGTATTTAAATTTGGCCTCACTCAAAAATTTTAGAGCACGAACAAAAAAAGTAGCCAGAATTTTTTTTGGGGGGGGCAGTGCAGAATGTAACAAGAATAGCCACCAGCCCAGTTCCCAGTAGGGTCCTTGTTTCCCCTAGAACCTTCTGAGCACAGTCTTTACCATCTGCCTTTCTGTTACCATTTGGTCTTCCAGTTTTGCCAGCATGGCCCATTAAGACCTGGTTACAGCACCCCAGGGTTTCTCTAGCCCACAGTTCCAAACTCTTCCACATTCTTCCCCCCAAACTAGTTACAAAGGCCTGTGAACCGCAGGGCCAGATCTACCCATGGCCACAGCCCCACCCATGGCATCACTGTTCTGTACTGACTACTTTCTAACTGCTGTGATCAAAGTTCTGACAAAAAGCAACTTAAGAAAACAAGTGTCTGCTTTATCTAATGGTTTAAAGGGTATACCGTGCCGTGGCAGCACAGGCACAGGAGTCAGCAGAATGAGGTAAATGGTCACAGAGCATCTGCAGGAGAGGCAGAGAGAGATGAATGCTGGTGCCCAGGTGGCTCCTTTCCTTTCCCCTTTGTACTCAGCCCAGAGCCTCAGGTCCATGTGTTGGTGCCACCCACATTCAGAGTTGCTGTTGTCCCCTCAGGTACTCCTGTCTGGGAACGACATCACAGACAGACCCAGGGGTATGCTTACTAGGTGATTCTAAATCCAGACGAAGTTACCATGAAGATTAACCATCACACCCCTCTACCCCAACACTCCAGCCTCCACTCACTCACACAATGCACATTTCCAACACTGAGAAACAGGTCCATTACATAGGTCAGGTGTGGTGGTACATGCCTTTGATCCTAGCACTCAGAGGCAGAAGTCAACACAGCGAGATCTCTATGAGTTTGAAGTCAACCTTGTCTACATAGCAAGTTTCAAGCCAGCCAGGACTACATAGTGAGACCGTGTCTTAAGAAAAAAAAAGAAAAAAGAAAAGAAAAGAAAGAAAGAAAGAAAGAAAAGGAAACAAGAAAAAAAAAAAGCTACTGGACAGATTTGGGAGGAATTCAAGGTGATTCTTAGCTACACATTCAGTTCAAGGCCAGTCTAGACTAAATGTGACCATGTCTCAAAAAGTTGTTCTTTGTTTGTTTGGTTAGTTGGTTTTTTTGTTTTGTTTTGTTTGTTTAAGTCATGCCTAAAGCCGGGTAGTGGTGGCCCATGCCTTTAATTCCAGTACTTGGGAGGCAGAGACAGGTGGAGCTCTGTGAATACAAGGCCAGCCTGGTTTACAAAGCCAGTTCTTGGGCAGCCAGGGTTACACAGAAAACCTGCCTCAAAAAACCAAAAAGCCATGCCTAGAAAAACTGAAGGTCAAAGCTTTATTTATGGAGGTGTAGTCACACGGAAGAACTCTCACACAACTTTTCACAGGTTAAATCATACCTGATGGGTTCCACTTCAAGCGTAAGTGACTAAAACCTGAAGCAGTCCCTAAGAGTCCCAGGAAAAAAATAAAAGGTTAACGATGTAAGTATATGTTAAATCAAGGCAAGGCATGCTGTAAGAACCAGCATGAGAAGTCAGGCATATTGAGGGCGTGCACCACTGCACAACATGCTGTTGTCCTGCACCTCTCTTACCATCCCGCCCAAAGACTAATTACCCAACTTCAGCCCCCACACTGGTCAGACCTAGGCCACAGTCACCAACCACACTGTGGTATAGAAAATCCTGAAGGCAGTAGTGAATGAACAAAGTACATGATATCAAATAACATGGCCAGAGGATTACAGAAAGCAAATATTTTGTCCCATATGATATTCCAAAAAGTGATAAACTTAAGCAATTACAAAAAATTAAAAGCAGGCACCCTATTCAAAACATACATTTATAACTGTACTGTGGCAAGAGACCTCAGCCCATGTAGACCAGAAGTTCTCGGTCTCAGGAATCACAGGAGGGGAAGTAGAAGAACCCAGGATTCCCTGAAATCCCTCAGCTATTCTGATGTGTCACACACTTGCAGAAGAACATGTTCTTCATTCATGCTTTTGGCACTGAAGGCAAGATGCCTAGAAGTGACTTGTACTGGAGACTTCCTGGCCAGAAATGTTGGGGCTCTTTGTGCAGATGCAAGCAAGCATGACTCCTCCCTCATAGATTCCAACACACTATGGCATGAGACATACTTCTGGTTTCATTATTTAACTCTACTCCCTCATTCCCCTGTGACATCATCATATGAGCTCGCTCAGATAGTGTCTCAGCTATCAGCTGAAATAGACTGAGAAGGCAAGAGCCACCGAAAATGAAACATTCATATTGGAGCTGATGCACAGACCTCTGTGCACACTAACCAATCCCATCCTTTTATATACTCTAACAAGTCTAAGGAATTTGCTAAAATGATCTACATGAAAAGGAAATTTATTGTATGCAGGCATTCTATTATTTTCTCAATGAAGCTTAAGAACAGACAGAAATACTGGCCATGTATGGTGGCACATGTTTTTAATCCCAGCACTTGGGAGGCAAAAACAGGCAGATCTCTGAGTCTGTACACCAGCCTGGTCTACAGAATGAGTTCCAGGACAGCCAAGGCTACATAGAGAAATCTGACTTGAAAAACCAAAAGAACAGAGAAGAATGCAACTTAATTTCTAGCACAAGTGTCGACTGAGCTTGTTAAATCAACTCATAGGAAGGAAAGGGTCACAGATCCAAAGCTGCACCCAAACCACTCATCACAAATGAAAGACCAGAGGCCAATGCTGAGCCCACCCTAGGGGTGCACCCTAAGATCCCTCCACTTGGAGTGAAAAGCAGGAGGGATTACACCTGCATGGTCAGCCTGATCCCTCCTGATCCGTAATGATACACAGTTGTCATTGTATGAATGGGGACACTTTAGAGTTTCCTTTACTGAATCCATTCACAGGTTTATCTGGCAGCACTGAGGAGCTCATGCTGCTAAGCATCATACATACAGTGGTGGGTGGTCACAAATCCTTTACACTCTTCTCATCCTACATCCCACCCTTAAGTCTGGGATAACACTGATTTCCAAACTCGGGCATAAGAAAGCAGCTCTTTAGAAAGCTCACTGTCTAGGAGTTCTGAGCACCCACACTCAACAACAGCAGCAGCAGGAGACCTGAGACCACAAAGGGAAAAGAGAACACTACTCTAGACCTTCCAAGCACTCAGGCACGTAAGTGCAAGCTCTGGATCCTGAAGACCAGATCAGCCACCAGACATCCCAGTGAGTGACTTCGATCAGTGCCACCTGGAACAGAAGAACCAAAATAAGTACACCTTTCTTCTATCAAGGATCAAGGGCACCGTTAGTTCTCTCCCTGGCTTTCTACTGGTAGACACTGGATGATGGAGGTAATGTCAGTTATTAAGGGAAACTCCTAGCCTTAGAGCCAATACTATAGTCATGTGTTGGGAAGTATGGGAAATAAGAAGCTATGTCTGCTTTGAACACTCCTAGAATTTTCTATATTATTGGAGGTTATTGGGGAAGCCAGGTAACAAAATTCTATATAAAAATGATATAACTTTTGGTGCCTTGATAACAAAGCAAAAGATATCAGAAGAAAACAAAACTACAAACCACTCTTCCTTATGAACATAAGCACAAATGTCCTCAGAACTGTGGCACATTATCCAATAACTATTAAAAGAATTGCATACACAACAAATCAGGATTTGCCTCAGGGATGCAAGGATGGTTCAATAGACACAATCACCAGGACTAGAAGAACAACAAATAAGTCGGTAAAAGTGCTTGCCATGCAAGCAGGAGTACCTGAGTTTGATTCCACCACATATAAGGCATGTGCACAGGCAAGTGACTTGCTGACCAGCCAGCCTAGTCTAACTGGCAAAACTCAAGAAAGAAGGTGATTTTGAGCTTCAAGTGCTTCCACAAACAAACATGCACACAGATTTATACATACACACACAAATATGCATAGGCTTATACACACACAAAATCACTGTAACAGTATACTAATAGGACAAAGAAAAAATACATGCTTGATGTATGAACTCACAGAGGTAATACAAACTGACACTAAGGGGTGAAGGTAAAGATAAAACTCATGAATACAGAACAAAGCAGAAGCTGCTACTGATCCAGCTGACATTGATCCTGCACTGCCTCCCTGCCGCTTGGTGTCCACCATGCCAAACAGGAGCCGGAGCAAGAGAGAGCGTTCTTCCTCCTCTAGCTTTTGTAGTGCTCGCAGAGCACCCCAGCCACGCCCTAAGGCCGGTACCCCCAAAGCTATTGGCAGAAAGAGTTCCCACAACACATGGTCATTCTCAAACTACAGAAGGACTTGACAAAATTCAACAACCCTGGGAAGTGGTGGTGAACACCTTTGATCCCAGCATGCAGGAGGATCTCTGTGAGCTGAAGGTCAGCTCTGTCTACAAAGCAAGCTCCAGGACCACCAGGCCTACAAAGACTGTCTCAAAAACAAAACAAAACCAGCAAACTAGGAACAGACAGGAACAAAAACTTCTTTACTTTAACACTAACCACTACCCCAAGCTAGGAATCCAGGACCCCTACTCAGGCCACGCCCCACATTGAACCAGCAAGAGACTGACCCTGAGATGAGGAGCAATGCAAGGACGCTCATCTCCTCTGTGGTCCTCATCCCTACCCTGGGTACTTAAGATGGAATGATTAGGTGAGAAAAACACATAAAAGCATCAGGTTGGAAAGTGGATGTAAAATTATCTCTATTTGGATACAAAATGACTGAAAAATATCCCACAGGGGCCTAGAGAGATGGCTCACAGGTTAAGAGCACTGATTGCTCTTCCAGAAGACCTGGGTTCAATTCAGAGAACCCACACCATCTGTAACTCCAGTCCCAGGGAATCTGATGGCCTCTTTTGGCCTCTGTAAGCAATAGGCATGCACATAGTGCACAGATACACACACAACCAAATTTCCCACACATATTAAACAAACATCCCACAAAGTATTTGCTACAGGCAAGTGTAGCACATCAAAACAAAAAGAAGGAAAAAAGTTGTGTTTTTATACATCACTAGCAGCAATCCAAAAATGGAAATAAAGAAAATAATTCTATTTACAGTAGAACCCACAAAGAACAAAATACTAAGGGATTAAAATGCTCAAGGAATGCAATGTCTAACCCTGAAGTCAACGGTACTGATGAAAGGGAGAGGAGAGGAGTGGAGTGTGGCTCAGCAGTAGAGTGTATGTCCAGCTCTCAAGGGGACCTCAGTTCAATCCCTAGCAGTGTGAAAGGCGGGGCTGGGAAGAAGGAAAAAAGGAAGGAAGGGAACTCAGAAAGCAAATGGGAAAACACCCATGTTCGTGGAGTGGAAGGCAGTACTAAGATGGTAACTTCAAAGCTGTCCAATTCAATGCAATCCCCATCAAAATTCCAGTAACCATTGTTACAGAAACAGAGAGGCAGCCCTTATAATTCACATGAAATATCAAGGGGCTCAGAGCTGTTGATAAAATACTGAAATGGAAAAGTCAGAATACTCTCATTTTCAAAGCTTACTACTTCAATATTTACTACAAAGCCACAGTCAAAACAGTATGGTGCCGACATCAGGACAGGCACACAGATTAAAAAGGACAGAAGTAAATGTTATATCTATAACCAACATGTTCTAAACCGTCTTCAAAAGTGGTTCTGGGGAAACTACATAACCGCCCACCCTCGCCCCCCAAAAATAAAGTGGGAACTCCTTCCTTGATCCATATACAAAAACAAACTCAAATTGAACCAAAGACCTACACATAAAAACTAAACCTATAAAACTCTTAGAAAACATAGTGGTAAATCCTAATGGTTTAGTAGTGGGTTTTTAGACTTGACACCAAAAGAACAAGTAACAAAAGAAAGAAAAAAAAATGAACTCCAATTAAAACTTTTGTGCAAAGGATACTATTGGCAAAATTTATGAAGCATTCTAGTAAATGGCAGAGAACAGTTGCAAGCCATGTATCTAAACGATTTCATGTCCATAATATATAAAGAGCTCTTATAACTCAACAAGAAAAAAGTCAGCCCAATTAAAGCAGAGACAAAGGGCTTAGACATTTAAAAAATATATACAATGGACACCAAGCACACAGAGAGACATTGAAAAATAACAAATGAAAATGACAATGATACAGTAATACACATACTAGAATAACAGAAGTTAGTGAAGATGTGCAGAAGCTGTAACACTGCTGGCAGTAGTAAATTAAACTAAGATGTGCAGTATTACCAGTGCTCTGTGAGATACAGCCAGAAGAAGACACACACACACAATTAAACACCTGCGTATGGCAACATTATTCCTAACAATGAAGAGGATGAAAACTAAATGTTCATAGGCAGATGAAGAAAGTGCAAACACAGATGCTCAAGTATACATGCACACACACTGGACTTACTGTTATTCAGCCACTAAAGGAATAAAATACCAATACCTACTACAACTTGGATACACCTTAAAGACATTGCACAGACATAAATAATAACATTTATTGCACGATTACTTCACATGATATGCTAAGAATAAGAAAATCCAAGGGAACAGAGAACAAATTAGATCAGGGTTTGGGAAGAAGGGAGGGAAGTGATTGCTCAAGGGGTATGAGGTACAAGTTTTGAACTAGAAAGACCCAGTAGTTGAATGACATTTGAATACACTAAATACCACTGGACTACATACCTTAGAGTAGTTAATCATATATTATGTGAATTTTGTCTCAATGGAAGAAAATGTTGAACTATAATTTCTGGACTCATTTAACCAGTAATTGACAAAACAATCATATGCCAAAAACTTTCTTCATGTAGGTGATAAACTTTTTTTTTTTTTTTTTTTGCCATAATTGAAAAGAAGCAAGCTAAGAGATTATGCGAAGCATGGGTTATTTTAAGGGCGTTTTAGACTACCTTTCAAATATTTTAAGAGGCCTGAATAAATCAGAAAACATTATTCCTGATAAATAATGGGAAAGAAAAGATTAAAATACAACTTATCAAAATTCAATCATAGGCAAAAATTTCTTTCTTTAAAAAAAAAAAAAAAAAAACCAAAAACATGGGGATATCTAAATATAGATGTTCCTTTTATGTAAATGCAACGTGACTGGTTTCCAGACATCTGACCTTGTATTCTAAAGACTTTTGTAGCTGGGCATGATAGTTTATGCCTATAAGTTGACCACTTAACCTCAGAATGACATAGGAGAACTGCAAATCTCAAGGTCAGTCTTAACTACATAGTAAGGCTCTATCTCAAAAAAACTGAAAAAATGAAAGAAAAAGAAAATGGTCCAACAATGTTCTCCCTCAACCCATAATAGGAGGTATGCTCCATGAGAAGCTGCCTTTCACCTTGTTGAAAACACACAGAAAAGGAAAAAAGAGAGCAATTATCACTTCTTTTAAATTATTTTCTTGAGACAGGTCTTTAAATGTTCCAAGCTGGCCTCAAACTGATTCTGAAGCCCAGGCTACACAATCTCTCAACTCTCCTGCCTCTGCCTCGCAGGTACTGGGGTAGCTGTGGGCGCTATAATAACAGCAGGAGCCTTTTCCTAGAAGCCACCAAAATGTCTGAAGTGGAGCAGAAGACGCAGACCTACGACAAGTTCACCTACCCGCAGCGTGGACCTGGACCTATGCTAGGCATGTCCTGTGAGCAGCGGATGCTGCTGTACAGCTCCGACAGAAGAAATGCCTGCGATGGAAGCAGCACTGGCTACTCAAGCGCCTGAAAAAAGGCCAAGAAGGAGGCGCCGCCCATGGAGAAGCCCGAGATGGTGAAGACCCAAATGAGGGACATGATCATCCTGGACGAGATGGTAGGAAGCATGGTGGGCGCATACAACAGCAAGACCTTCAACCAGGTGGAGATCAAGCCAGACACCATGCGCCAAACTACCTGAGCGAGCTCTCCATTACCTACAGCCCATGAAGCACAGCCCGCCTGGCATCGGTGCCGCCTACTCCTCCCGGTTCATCCCTCTCAAGTAACTGGCCAACAAAGACTCATGTATACTAAGCCAGGCTTTGGTGGCACACACCTTTAATCCCAGCACTCAGGAGGCAGAAGCAGGCTTATCTCTGTGAGTTCGAGGCCAGCCCGGGCTACAGAGCAAGTTCCAGAACAGCCTCTAAAGCAATACAAAGAAACCCTGTCTCAAAACAACAACAAAGACTCATGTATAGTCAATAAATAAAAAGTAACAGCAGGAATTATCACTGTGGTATGCTAATTTCTCATATTCTATTACTTATCCCTTCTTTTTAACAATGTCTCTGTAAGTGGGTGTACACTCAAGTGAAGATGCCCTTGGAAGACAGATGCATCTGATCCTTCCAGGCGCTGGGAATTGAATTCTGGTCCTCTGCATGCGCAGTGCATGTTAAGTGCCGAGCCACCTCCAGCCCCACACTACTTCTCACTTTTAACCCTCACAATCCATTTTCTATTGTTGTAAAACACACATAGCGTAAGATTTACCATCTCAGCCATTTTAAACATTCAGTTGGGAGATGTGAAATCACAATGTACAGCGGTCACCAGGACCCATCTCCAGGGCTCTGCATTCCATTGATGAGAAATTAGTTTAGAGATGATGAGTAATCTGACATAAAAGTCAGCTAAAGGAATAACCAGAATTCAAATGATGTCTGACTCCTTTCATATGTGAATGTGTCTCATTTTTTTAAACAGATCTTTTTATTTGCTGGGCAGAGGTGGCACACACAGTTAATCCCAGCACTCAGAAGGCAGAGGTGGATCTCTGTGAGTTTGAGAACAGCCTGACCTACAGAGCAAGTTCCAGGACAGCCAGGGCTGCACAACAGAAACCCTGTAAACCCTGTCATCTCAGTCTCAGAGGTCAGTCAGGGACACACCAGAACTTCCTTGAGCCTGGAAGAGGCAGGGAAAATTCTGGACTCATTGATACCCTTGCTCACATACTTTTAACTAAAGTAACAGATTAAGCCTGTAACAATCCAGGGACTTGGGTTGAGCCCTAATGCCCAGCTGTAGTCTATGATTCCCCAGCCCTCCCTGGAGCAGGAACACTGACTGCCATGAAACAAGCCCCACACCTCTGGCCCATAAGTCTCTGGTCCTAACTGGCTCCAATCAAACACTTCACAGTGGTTCTAGCTGAACAGCCAGATTCTCTGAAGCAGCCAATATCACTTCCCTGCTAATTGAGGGAAGGCTTCTCTCTTTTAACTTACAGTCCCATGAGCCATCTGTAGTCATAATTAAATCTGAGATAAATGGGTGCTGAGCTATAGCCATGGTGCTCTCTACAGAGTGACCTGGCCTCGGGGACTTGTTCACCACTAACAAGCTAATGCTTGTAAAGGCACAGGACTAAATACTATCATTAGTACTAGCCTACTGGTTTAAATGTAAATTAAGAGAGATAAACAGGAAAGAAAACACATTAGTAAATCAGGTTAGGGACTGCTAAGCTATATGCACTGATTTTATTTCCCCTGCTGGGATGAAACCCAGGGCTTTGCGTGTGGTAGATTCTACCACTGAGCTCCAACCCCAGACCCTGCTAGGCTTGTTAAAGAATACAAGCACACCGGCGCTGCTGAGAAACTAGCCTAAAACACAGTAAAAGGAATGAAAACTGACTAGGGAAGGGGAAGCCAACACAGCCAAGCAAATGTCAGCAGAGAAAGGCTGAGTGAAAAAACTGCCCCAACAATCCAGTGTATTTGAAAAAACACTATATAGGAACAAAACAAAATCTACACCACAAAGCAACCCCCCCCCAGAAAAACCTACAACTGAACAAAATCTACAACGCATTGTAACCGGGCGCCTGTAACCTCAGTAGGTGGAGGCAGAGACAGGGAGAGCGCAAATTCCAAGCTAACCTGGGCTACACGGTGAGTGTGAGGAAGACTATCAAAAAACACCACAAACTGCCTGTCCTAAGGGCCCGCAGGTGAAAAGAAGCCTCTGGAAAAGACCTCTGCTCTTACTTTCTCTCCTGCAAAGGGACGAAGTTCCAGCCTCAGCAACTGGTCAGTTCCCTCTTCCTGTTTCTCTTCCCAGGAAGGGCGCCATGAAATCAACTCAGACTCATGGGAGAGACGTCAACTCTGTGGCTCCACTCACCAGTTCTTCATTTATGCTATCCTCCTGGAGCAGCTCCAAGAGAAACCCTGCACAGCATGTCACCCACACCCCACAGCACTTCCGTTCACCTGTCACAGCACCTACCATGTCCTGTTACCACCAACGTGTTCTTCTAGCTTGGTCATGGCATGGGAACTTTATGAGGCCAGAGCTCATTCAGTATCTTCTTACCTGACTTCTTAGCTTTAGATTTCCAGCATACTACATGCTCAAAAAAAGAAAGGAAGGAAGGAAGGAAGGAAGGAACGAAGGAAGGAAGGAAGGAAGGAAGGAAGGAAGGAAGGAAGGACAAAAAGAATATAGTTTGATTAAATACAGGTTGAAAAATCCCTTCTTCAATATACCTGGAAAGGCCAGGCAGTGACGACACACACCTTTAATCAGGAAGAAAAGGAAAGCAGATCTCTGTGAGTTCGAGACCAGCCTGGTCTACAGAGTGAGTTCCAGGACAGTCAGAGTTGTTTCACACAGAAGTCCTGTCTCAAAAACAAACAAAAAACAAAACCCCTGGAAGGAAAGTATTTCCAATGTGTGACATAGATTATGGGGGCTCCAAAGAGAGCCGTGTATAAACACAATGCATCTTTTGGAGAATCAATTCTACTAAAAGATTAGAAGCAGAGTATGTTTATATTAAAACAGATTACTGAGTCCAATATATCATTTACATTAAAATAAAATTTAATGTCCTTGTCCCATTCCTTCAGGAGATAAAAGTCCTAGAGAAAAGCCCTCTGAAACCTATACACTTAATTTACCCTATGAAAAAAGCTACAGCACACTGCATTAATACAAAAAGCAGAAATTTCCAATGTAAAGTTAGGACTTCTAAGCATTAGTGGGCAAAGCGTTCCCAAGAACTCATTTCCCTGTTCTTCCAAGAAAGTTAGAAGTTTGTACCAAAGTTGTTTTCCCTGCCAAGCTTGGTGGCACACCTTTAATCCCTGTATTCTGGAGGTAGACAGAGAGACAGCTCTGTCTCCTCAGCAAGTTCCAGTACAGTCATGGCTACATATAAAAAGCCCCTGTTTCAAACAGCAATAAGTAGTTTCCCACTGTGTAACTCCAGCTAATGTATCAGAGCAGCAGGACAAGGTAGCGGCATCCAGGAAAATGATCATTGGAGGAACTAGGTTTGCCCAAACAATACAGACTTGGAACCCAATGAAACACTATGGTCATCTGTCATTTCCTTCTCTTCCTACCTTGCAGAATCTGAATACAAACATTCACCAAGCACTTACCACGTGCCTGACCCTTGGTAGAAGGAGAAGAAGTGTCACAAGCACCTAATTATAATTACCTCCTGTGCATGCAGGCCTCCAAATTGGCATTAGCCTTCCAGAGTAATCTTGGAAAACCTCATCAAAAATATTGTGATGCATCAGGCATGGTGGCTCACTCACTCAGCACTAGGGAGGCTGAGACAAGAGGATTCCAAGTTCAAGAGCAGTCTGGGCTATATACAGAGACCCTGTCTCAAAAATAAACAAAAATCATCATGACTCCTAAAGATGTATTTCACCACTGGAATGCTGCTTACTACTGTCCAAAAGGTCATGTCATTCCACTTGGTTATTCAATCTAGCCTTTCTTGCCACTTAAGAGATGTCAGGCTTCTCATTAACATGGCATTATTGTCTGGATGTGTAATCAGTGTTTGAATTGGAGAGGAAATTGGGAAATCAGAATGGCAACTCTGATCTCTTTTTTAGTAAAATGGTCTCATGAGGAGTTACCAAATAGCCTCAGCTTTTTTTATCCTTTACACTTTTTATGAGGGTGAGAGGCACATGTGTGGAGGTCAGAGGGCAATCCAAAAAAGTCCGTTCTTTCCTTCTACCAACTCTTTCTTTTGACCATGAGTTCCAGGGATCAAACTCAGGTCATCAGGCTAACCTGCTGAGCCATCTTACTAGCTTCTAGTTAATTTTCAAATGGTTAAAACCAACATGAAACAAATCCTTTAAAAATGAACCCACAAGTGAAACACTGGGGACTGTGAGACAGCTCAGGAGTAAAGACACTTGCCACCCAAAGACGTAACTGTGCCCACCTGAACTCAATCAGCAGAACCCACGTGAGTATGCGTCCAACATTTCATCTCTTGAGAATTAAAATGTTCCAAGTCCACCAGTAAGGACCAGAGTGGTGGGTTTGGGAGAAGTGTGTTGTCTTACCCACCACCATGGGTTTTTGAAAATTTCTACTACAACAGTGATTCTGAAATGTGGGTTACAACCCATTGTGTGTAGCATATCATATATTTATATTACAATTCATAAGAGAAGCAAAATTGGTGCTGGAGAGAAGGCTCAGTGGTTAAGAGCACTGGCTGCTGAACCGGAGGTCCTGAGTTCGATTCCCAGCAACCACATGGTGGCTCACTACCATCTGTAATGATATCTGGTGCCTTCTTCTGGCATAAATTCATGCATGTAGACAGAGTACTCATATACATAAAATCAATAAGTTAAAAAAAAAGAGTAGCAAAATTACAGTTATGAAGTAGCAACAAAATAACTTTATGGTTGAGAGTCATTACCATGTGAGGAACTATATTAAAGGACTGAAGCATTATGAAGGTTGAGAACCACTGACCTACAAAGACAAACAGTAGGCACAGCAATGCGCTATGGCCCAAACTGGTGCCGCTGATCCATCCCCTCCAACAAACCGTGCTCTTCACTCAGGAGCAGAGGCAGGTGGATCTCTGTGAGTTCGAGGTCAGCCTGGTCTACAGAGTGAGTTCCAGGACAGGCTCCAAAGCCATATAGAGAAGCCCTGTCTCGAAAAAAACAAAACACAAACAAAAACAACCCAAGCTCTTTCGTGAGGGACAGCCAGACTACTCCAGCTCCAAATCACACAAAAGCCTGAAAGAGCTGGGGGGCAGCACAAGCAATAAACTGGCTATCCGCTACCAACACCACGTATTCCTGCAGGGCGCAGCAGGGCGGCAAGCTAACAGATCTCATCTGACACAGAAGGAAAGAGCCTCTTGCTGCCATCCTCAGAGCCCTACAAGTGGAACCAGATGTCCTAATACTGTGCTAAGCTGGGGTGCCTTTCCCAGACGCCTCCCTGACTAGTCCAGGCAACCAGGAGCTCCTCTCTTACAGTAACACAACCCCCACCCCATACTTGCAGACTTCTATACAACCCACTAATTCATTTCCTCCTACATATGTGGACTTTCCTTGCTTTTACTGGTCACTACTTGTATAACGAGTTACCTCTTTTGAGGGTGATACGGTGAGTTGGGTTTTCTTCACTCTTCCTTAGGGCCTGTCCTGGTATCACAGTCAAATCTTAAGTGGGTCCTGGCACTGCCCTTCACTGTGCACAGGGACCCAGGTATCCCAGATTTCGACAGATCACACCCCTAAAAGCAGGTGTTGTGTCTCACTCATCCTAGCAGAGTAACTAGATTATGGGAACGCTGGGTACATTAATTGAATGTTAATTAAATGAGCAAAAGACTCCCAAATCCCGGTTAATAATATCCCTGTCTGGATGCATCCTGCCCGAATGCCAATATGACTCCTTGGGGGTGGGGACAGAAGCCAACAGTCACTTGCACTAGTGAATCCCCTCCTGCCAGCTGACCCATGTCCATAGGCACCAAGTGTCACCAAACAAAGGCTCTACGTTTGAGAGGACCCTAGACTGGCCTCTCATCCTAGTTCTTTCCTGAATTATGCCAACAATAAAGGCTTTCCAAAATGAAACACACTTTGTATTTCTTTAAGAATCATAGAAATTATGCAAATAAATGTAATGTTTTCTTCTATACTTTTCCTTTTAGAATTGAATTTTCTTCTTTCTGTTAGCTCTTCTGGGACCACACCAATCCCCAGCTCTACTGCCTTCCTGTCTGCAGGCCTCTGGGCCTCCCTCACTCTGGCTCAGAGCCTAAGCACCATGCCATACTCAGGCCTCGGCTGCCACTCTCTGGTCACCTTCCAAATCCTCTGGCCTCACCTCCTCCCTCACTTAGGCTCTCTTCTCAGCTTCCCTCCCTTTCTGGAATGTGATGAGCATATGCATACACAACATCAACAAAAAAAAAAACAACTAATTCTTCTCCTGTAAATACTTAAAAAGATGCAGATAGGGGCTCTGACTCCACAAATCACACTAAGTCACCAGTCTTCTCTGTTAATAACCCTGAAATTGACCACTGAGGAGAAACTGAATTGTTGTGTAATACTTGATAGGTTAGCTCATCTGCTGTTTGGAGAGTCTTACTACACAAGATGAGAAAGCAAAGATGGGCAAATTTAATGCAATCTCCTTTGTGTGTTTGAGCTGGGACACTTCCTGTCCTTTGAATAAAGGACGGCTGTACACTATTTTGCCAGACACCCTACAATGATGCAGTATTTTCAGCAGGCCATTTTCCAAGACCTGGAATTTTAAGAGAATGATAAATCATGCTCATCTTTTGGGCTCATTAGCATATCTATCCTGACAATACCCCAGAAAGTCCTTCTTGACTGACACACTGATAATTTCCAAGGGATTCTAGCAGAAGTGTTTAGGAAAAAAAAAACAAAAATTCCCAAACACAGGGACAAATACCCAGTTAAAGGAAGCACTTCCTTCAGAAGCCAGTAAGAGTAGCAGAAACAACTGAGTGCTGCCTCTTTCCAATGGAATGTCTCTGCAGCCTTCTGGCTGAGGCCATCTTATTAATTCCAAAAAGAATGGATAGCATCCAAGACAAATAATTGGTCTTCTTTTCCCTCACAGAAAAATTCACATGGATGTCTTGTTTTAAAGATGCTGGGATTATCCCTGGCCAGCTCTCTGCTTCTCTGGCTTCTTACTGTGACAGCTGGAACTGAGGTGTCTGGATGAGACACCTGACATCTTAAACCTTGTCCGTGATGTGATGAGATCTCCTCAGCCAGTGAGGCTGGAACCCAAGGTCCATCTGGATTTCCATCCCCGGCTCCCATTCACAAGGATTTCTGACTCCTGGGATAAATCCCTCAGTTTTCACATGTAAAAGGTTCAATTTGCTTTGGCCGGGGAATTTTCACCTTCAGACTAATTCTTAATATTTAAGATGTCACAATATGGCGAAAAGGGAAACATTTCCTGTCCTTTGAATAAAGGACGGCTGTACACTATTTTGCCAGACACCCTACAATGATGCAGTATTTTCAACAGGCCATTTTCCAAGACCTGGAAAGCACTGTAAGATTAAAGCCCCTCTGAGGGTCCACCTGGACATTTCTACACATAAGCATTTTTCAGACAACACAAAGCAGCATTTCCAAATTTCACTTGTGCATCTAGCCACAGAAAATGCTACCAAAAAATAAATAAATAAACAAATAAATAAATAATTATGGCTTCTCTTCAGTTGTATGCTGTGAATGAATGTAAATCAAAACGCCAATACAACACTCGATATACCCTTTAAGACTACACACACACACACACACACACACACACACACACACACACACACACACCCTTCTATTTCATTCTCAAAACTGAGTCAAAAAGCTCAATGCAAAAAGCCATGAAAATAAAACCAGTTCCTTCAACCGATCATTCGTCTAAATGCTTAGATTTCAGGGCACGTCCACAACACTTCACCCATTTGCATTTTGTTGCCGTTTCGAATAAAAGGCAAAGAATTTTCCACGCAGAATTCTCTCTGAAGGTGTAATCCTGAAACCCCGCGTCCCCAGGAGGAGGGTGATGACAGTGTGGAAACGTGGCGAAACGTGCGTGAGCCATAGCCTGGCGCCTCCGGGACCTGCAAAGCCCCGCGGCAGGGATCGTTTTAATGACTCGCCCGTGGGGAGCCCACTCTGACCTTTGGTGTTAATCGAAGGTGGAAGGTGTGTATTCGGCCCCAGCTGGATCCCAGAACCGCCTGCCCTCCAGCCTCTCTGCAGCTCTCCGACTGTGAATCAGTCATTCATCTGCAGAGCAATGACTCAGTATAAACTTTTAAATAATGGCTCAAAAGCCCACCTCCACCAGCCAGGGCGAGCACGCTCGCCGATGCGGACGCCCTGACCCGATCGTTCGTCCCGCGCCAAAGCCCGGGGCCTCTGAGATGCTGACGGCTCAGCAGCCCTCGGGGCGGGCAGCTCCGGCGCGAGGCCTGAAGCGCCGGCGCCTGGGGCCCGGAGTCGGCCCCACACGCAAAGTTTCCAAAGTTGGGGCCGCGGCGGGCGGGCGGGCCGCGCCGCAGACGGTGAGGCGGCCGGGCCGGGCCCCGGGCCGCCGCCGGGATGGAGCCGCCCGCCCGCCCCGCCGCCCCGCCGCCCCGCCGCCCCGCCGTCCCGGCCCGCCGACCTTACCCCGCGGCCCGCCCGCTCGGCCGGCTCAGGGGCGCCGCGCGCATCCTCCGCCGTCGTCCGCAGCGTCCAGCTCCCCGGGCAGCCCCATGTCGGGGGGCGGGGAAGGGCCGGCGGCCGCCGCCGCCGCCGCCGTCGCCGCCGGCTGGAAAGTCCCTGCTGGGCTGCAACCCGGCTCGCGCACGCGGCGGCCGCCGGCCGCGCCGCCTCACGCACCCTCGCGCTGGCACTTCCTCTCGCGCGCTGGAAATCCCCGCGGGCCGCCGGCGCGCGCCCCGGCGCGCCCGCCCCGCCCCCGCCGCCCGCGCGCCTCCTCGGCCCCGCCCCGGCCCCGCCCCCTCCGTGCGCGCCCGCGCCCGTTGCTAGGGACCCTCGGCCCCGCGCTCGCCGCCGGCCTTAGCAACGGCGGCGCGCGCGCCCCGGCCCCCTCCGCGCGCGCGCCCTCGCGCCCCGCCCGCGGCCCGGCCTTTCCGGGTCAAAAAGCCAGCCGGGCGCAGTCGGGCGGGCGAAGAGGGCGCCCCGCGTCGTCGCCGCCGCCGCCACCTCGACGGGCGGCCCCGACGCCGCCGCCTGCTCCGGCTCCCCCACCGTCACATCACACCTGTGGAGGACGCCGGGCCGCGGGCGGCCGCTGACGCGCGCGCGGAGCACTCGGCCCCCGGCGGGGCGCGCACCTGCACACGGGCCGCCTCGGCTCCCGGAGCGAGGTCCAGCACAGTCCCTCCCTGGCTCCTCCACCCACCCAGGGGATGGGCCGGGGCCGGGGGCCGGGGCCGGGGCCGGGGCACTGCTCCAGGCCCCCGGCGTGGCCTCTCCCTGCCGGATCGCGGTCACCGAGCTCGCAGGGCTCCCCCAGATGGTCCCTCCTGCCATAGCAAGGCGGGAGCAAACGGGGGCCCGTCCTCAGCAAGGCCCGGCCCTCCACACCGCTTCCAAATCAGCTGGGAGCGGAGCGCACGCCCCCTCCTCGAGGGAGCTCGCAGGGTCCCTCGGCCGAGCCGGGGACCCGTGTGGCCAGCCTGCCACTGCCCCTCCACGTGCTCTGCCGTGAACACAGGCAGGAAGTCCAGCACCATCTCCCCCCCCCCCCCCGCTTAGCTCGTGGAATGTTCTAGAAGCCTAGATAGCCTGGCAGGACATCGCTGGATGCTTTCGCCAACAGGTGCCTGTGCCGGAGCCCGGACAGCCGCCCTGCTAGCCAGACTCAGCTAGGCAGTGGCGCCCCCACCTGGGCCACAAGGCCCGGGTCCTGAGTTAGACAGTTTAGATGGAGGGTCACACCGCAGCCACCGCGCTGCACGGCCCTGGTCAGGGTGGCCCTGGGCTCTGAGGCCTCGCCCCGTGTCCCCAGCCCTGTCCTGCGGCCTCGTGCCGTCCACTACCCAAATGCAGAAAGGCTCTCTTCTCTGGGCCGCACCATTTGGGTCCTTTCCAAAGCGCCACCAGACACAAGGTACAGAGCAGAGCCTGGGGTTTCCTAGGGCTGCGTGCCTTTTATTCGCTGCCAGCGCTCCTAAGCCTCCTTCAGAAAGAGTAGGTGAGTCCACCAGCGGGGACCAGCTCCCGGGCCCGGGTCTCTGCCCTCCCTCCCTCCCCCCTCTCTCCTCCTCTCCTTTCTCTCCCTCTCTCCTCTCTCCCCCTCCCTCTCCCCTCCCTCCTCCTCAAAGCCTTCTCCCACTCAGCAGCTCCAGGCCCTTTGGGGAATCAGAGCGGACCACATAAAGAAGTTTACCCCAAACAGGGCCACGACTTTGGGGGCAAGTGTTCTGGGCGCCGCAGTGCCAGTTGCTGGGCAGACGTGATGAGCAGGACAGAGAACCAATCAGAGCGCTCTCCTCTGGGCATTTCAAAAGCAAAGCTGGCTGTTCCCTATGGCAACGCTGAACAACACGCTCACGCTGCTTCTGGACAAAGACATTTCTCCCGGGAATTTATGTGGCCTGACATATCCAGTTTGCTGCATTTTAGGGAGACGTGCATGCGGATCTCGAGATGACTCACCGAAGTGCAACCGTCCAGAAAGCCGCTCCCTCCATCTGCTGTCCTAAGAGGAAAGGCATTCGTTGCATGGTGTTAGGGGCTTCAGGCCTGGAAACAGGTGTCATCAGGCCCCTCCCAGTGCCTCAAATGACAGCTCTTGGAGCCGAAGCCACCCGCCCCTGTGGGTCTGATGCGGGCTGAAGTAAGCTGACCATTCGCCTACTAAAACACATTAAATGCTGCCAAAGGAGAGACACTGGGCAAAATTATAGTTATGGTAAAGGTTCCCAGCAAGTAGCTCCCAAACCTGTTGAATACATGACACACACCCACACACACATACACATCAATCCTTAATCCCAACAGACAATGTGCTCTGATACTTCTGCTCTACTTGGGTTTCTTTTAATGATTTTAATTACTTAAGTATTCTGAGAGAGCGTGTGTGAGTGTGGTGTGTGAGAGTGTGTGTATGTGTGTATATGAGTGTGGTATGTGTGTGTGAGTGTGTGTGTGTGGTGTGTGTGAGTGGTGTGTGTGAGTGACTGTGAGTGGTGTGTGTGTGAGTGTGACTGTGAGTGGTGTGTGTGTGTGAGTGTGTGTGAGTGGTGTGTGTGTGTGACTGTGCATGTGAGTGGTGTGTGTGGTGTGTGTATGGGTGTGTATGTGTGAGTGTATGTGACTGTGAGTGGTGTGTGAGTGTGACTGTGTGTGGTGTGTGTGAGTGGTGTGTGTGGTGTGTGTGTGTGTGCTGCACTCACACGTGGCACTGCATGCACCTGCCATGACATGAAGTGTAAAGGTCAGAGGACAGCTAGGCGTTGTGGCCCTCACCTATAATCGCAGCATTCGAGGCCAGCCTGGTCCACAGAGAGTTCCAGAACAGGCTCCAAAGCTACAGAGAAATCCTGCCTCGAAAGACAAAACAAAGGTCAGAGGACATTCTGCAAAACTCACTTCTCTGCTTCCAACATGTGGTCCCTGGGATCGAACTCAGTTTGTTCAGCTTGACAGAAAGCACCCTTAACTACCGAGACAACTTGCTGGCCCTAGCTATTAATTTTAATACAGGGATCTGCTGTGTAATCCAAGCTCCAAGCTAGCATCAAACTTGGAATTCTCCCTCAGCTTCCCAGGTGCTAGAGCACGTCACCAGAGCAACCACCCTTCTCCCTGGAGCATACTCTCCCCTCCCCCCCCTTAAATTGGGTCTCCAGTAACCTACACTGGCCTCAGGCTCACTATGTAGCTGAGGGTAACCTTGAACTCCTAACCCTTCTGCCTCTGTCTCTCAAGTGCTGAAATTACAGACGTGCTCCGCCATATGCAGCTTCTATTACTTGTTTTTATTATGCTTACTTATTTATTATTATGGGGCACATGTGGAGTTTAATTAGAACAATTTGCAAGAGTCAGTTCCTCCCTACCGCCATATAAGTCCTGGTGTTCACACTCTGGTCAAAGCCTCGGTTGGGGCCAAGTGCTTGGCCCGCTTGAGCCACCTCAGAGCCAGCCCTCTCCACCCCCCCCCACCCCCGGTTAAGTTTTTTAATGCTGATTGTAACCCTTTAAACTGGAGATTCATGGCCTCAAGTCTAAAACACTACTTTAGACAAAAATGTGCTGATGGTATGGAAGAGCTCCCAGCTTTGAGGAGACAGCACCCCACCCTTGCCTAGGCCTGTCCTTCGCTGCACCCCTGCACAGAAGAGTTGCACCATCAACGAAGCCACTTCAGGTATCACTTTCCTGGTTAGGACAGTTGATAAAGGACACACAGAGCGGGCCCTAAGGGTAAAAAAGCCAATTCCTGTGTCTGCATAATGGGCAGATGGAGGAGGTTGGAAATGGGCCACATAAATCTTTTTTTTTTTTTTTCTTTTTCTTTTTTCTCTCTCTCAGTTCTGTGGACCAATCAGGAAACAAAGGTATCCCCATTTTAAGCGGTCCATCCCAGGATTCATGTGTGCACGTCTGCACACATACACACACCACCTGTACCATCTCAAGCATGGGAATGACAGTCCTGATGGCCTGTCTCCACCTGGTAGCTTTGACTCAGCCCCGTACCTGCCTCTGTCTCCAACACTCTCTGAAGACAGGTGCCACCACAACCCTCTCAAGGAAAAGACTTCTCAAGGGATGTCGTGGGAAGCAGGGGCAGGATGTGCAAGTCCCACGTGGCAAATCCCAGAGGCCCATCCCTCTGTCTCTGCTGGTCCCATCTCACAGGCTCGGGCTGGCTCCTTGACTTCCCCAAGCCCTTAGCAAACAAAAGCTGAACCAGTCCCAAGGAAGGCACAGCTCCTCCCACACAGCAGCAGCCAAGGAAGGGAGGAGGGAAGAGCTCCCGCAGCCCAGGGGGAAAAGGAAAAGAAATGTCTAGAAATTGCAAGAATCATTCTAATCCTAGGCATTGCAGTACTCTATCTCCCTGCAAACACAGGAACATGGCATCTTCTTGTGTCGCAAGAAGTTAGTTCTGACAAGTGGGAACTGGGGGTTGGGGCCGTTGCGGATGGGCACACAGGTGTGGACCAGCATAAAAGCACCTAGCACTCCTCTCAACACCGGAAACCCTCAGGCCCTTCCTGTAAACCAGAGGAAGAGAAAGGAAGCTGAGCGTGGCTAACGCTGGCCTGCTGGGCTTCTGAAACTCAGCGATGCTCACCCGCCGATTTGGCGAGGTGTTTTCTGTTTTGCTTTGCTTTTGGAGGTGCTGAGATTGAACCCAAGGCCTCGTGCATGCTAGGTATGCTTGTTATGTCTTCAGTTTCGACTCCAAGTGCCACAGAGACCTCTGTGACCTCAGAGCCAAAGGAGAAGCCATGCACAGGGATCGAGAGTCCTGAATGCAGGGCCCATGAGGCAAAGAATTCTGCTGTAGCCCAGTCTGCTGGGCAGCCTTTACCAAGCTGCCTTCAGTAGCTGATCCCAGGAAAAGGGAGAGGACCACAGTGGTGAGCTTGGATGCTGTAATCCCCCTCTTCCCCACCTGGGAGGACCCAGGCTGGCTGGCACATCAGAGCCTTTCTCCCAGGCTACACCTCTGCCTCAATGGCAGAGTTCCAGTTTATGGAACATGTTATGACACACATATGGAGGTCAGAGGGCAACTGTCAAGAGTCAGTTCTGGCTTTCCACCTTGTTGAGGTGCGATTGTACGTTTGTTGTTTTTTTGAGACAGGGCTGCTCTGTGTGACAACTCTGGCTGTCCTGGAATCCTAACTGTAGACCAGGCTGTCCTCAAACTCACAGAGATCCACCTGCCTCGGCCTCCCGAGTGCTGGGATTAAAGGCGTGTGCCATCACTGTCTGGCTATAATCTTTTGTTTATGTCTTTGCTTAACATATTCTGGGGTAGCTGGCCTGCCAGCTTCCCGTCAATTCTCCCTCCAACACTTTTCATCTTGCCAAACAGGGTTCATCAGGCTCGGTGACAAGGACCTTCAGTGAAATACCTTTACCTGCTGAACTATCTCACTGGTTTTGGTGTTTTGTTTTTGACAGGCTTTTACAAAGCTGAACCTGACCTTACACCCCTCCAAAATCTCCTGTCTCCAGCTCCTGAATGCTGAGAGTACAGCTTTTTGCCCAGCAAGGCAACCTTTCTCTTGCCAGTGGCTTCCAGAATATTGCAGTGAAGAGTTTCTCAGCTGAGGATGCCTCCATGGGCTTGGCCAGTGGGCATGTCTGTGAGGTACGTTCTTGATTGCTAATTGACAGGGAGAGCACAATGAACAGACTCATCCCTGGGCAAGTGAGCCTGAGCTATATAAAAAAAGGTGGCTGAGTCAGTTAATGGTGGCACACCTGCCTTTAATCCCAGCACTTGGGAGACCCCAGCACTTGGGAGGCCAAGGCAGGAGGACCACTGTGAGTTCAAGGCCAGCCTGACCTACAAAGAGAGTTCCTGGACAGCCAGGGCTGTTTCCAGAGAAACCCTGTCTGTTGGGGATAGGAGGGGTGGCTGAGACAGTCCATAGGCAACATTCTTCCACAGCCTCTGCTTGGGGTTCTGCCTCCAGGTTCCTGCCCCGAGTTCCTCCTTGGCTTCCCTCAATGATGGGCCGTGATGGGAAAGAGGGAGTCAAGTGAACCCTTTTCTCCCCAAAGTGGTTTCGGTTGGTCTCAACACAGCAACAGAGAAGCAATTAAGAGTGGAACAGAAGACTTCTAGAGTAGGATGAGAAAGCAGAAGTCAACTCATGATCAACAGTGAGTTCTTACAAAGGCACTTGATCTCCCTGGGCCCGGGTTTCCCCTCTTGCACAGCGGAAATATGCCGGTGAGCCCCACCCTGCCCCTCGGGAGCTGTGAGGGGAAGCCCTCTCCTGTAAGGACCCTGCAGCGCCCATGCATATCTTTACCTTCTAGAAGTAGTCCTGTTACCTCAGCAGGGACCAGCCTGGCTTCCCTGTGTGGGGAAGACGGCAGTAACTTTAGGTAGACAGGATCCACTGCAATAGACAAAGTCCCAGCTGCCTTGAAAGCACCCAGCAGCCCTGGGGTGTGGCCGGTCTTACTCTTTGTCCAGCCACGCTGACAGGCTAAGTGAGTCAACTGTTCACTCAAAAGCACCTCTGAGAAATGTGTGGTCCACAGACCTCCAGCCTAGCAAAGGGAAGGTGCCCCATCTGTCCCAGCCCTTACCACCCACACACTGCCTTCCAAACTACAGGGTCCCTCTGTTCACAGGCCATCAGTTGGGTGGGTGGGTGTGACTAGCACCTTTAAAAAGATAGAAAAGAAGTAGAACAGGGTACCCTCCAGGAGGACGGCCGGCCTTCGGAGCCCTGTGCTGTAGTCCTTCGTGGGTGTGCATGAATACGTTTGCGCACCGGAGGTGAGATGTAGCCCTCACTGTGGGTCCTGATGGAAGCCTGCGGGCCACAGGGCTGCAGATGAAACCCAACCATCATAGGTTCAAGATCTATGAAGCCATGTACTTTAAAAGTTCCCATCTTCTCCCATGAGCCCTGCAAAGTGGAAGGTCATCGACCCTGAGTTGACATGCAGGTAGGAACTAGGGAGGTTTGTCACATCCAAAATTAAATGACAGAGCCAATGGTATGTATGGCTTAGGGGCTAATGGTTCTTATCACTAAGCCTAAAAACCTGAGTTAAATTCTGAAGATCCACATAGTTACCCTGAATTCAATCTATTCTACGTACGTGGTACATACACACACATACACAAAAATAAGGACGAAAGCACACATGTGTAAATGTAACAGTAACAAATGATTCGGCTTGGAAGAGGGCTCTAACAAAAGTGCTTTCAAACAAGCATGAGGGCTTGAGTTTGGATGCCCAGCACCCACACAGTGCCTGCCTGAAATCCCAGAGCTGGGGAACAGAAAATGAGGCTCCCGGGGCTCCCACTGCCAGTCTAGTCCAAGGAGCAAGCTCTGGGTCCAGAGGGAGAGATTACCTAAAGAAATAAGTGGAAATCAACTGAGGAACACACCCAGGGCTGATCCCTACCCCTTGACACATATGCACATACATGGAAATGCATATACACCACACACACACACAAAAACAAATTAGTAAATAAAGCCTGTGTGCTGCAGGGCCCATTTCATTATTATCATATCTCCAGAGAGCCGAGTCTAGAAAGCCTGGAGCAAGGAGGCCTTTGTCACCACCCACGATGGAGGCCCTGGGTGTGTGAAAAGCCATTAGGTGGAAGAAGGGATCACCCACCCATAACAGCGTTCTCTTGATCAGGTTTCACAGTGAAATGCCACCTTCGGGGGCCTGCCTGGGCTGGGCTCTGAGCTAAGGACATCAGCCACTTGGGTGCATGGGACCAGCATCTGTGACCCTGGCGTTCCCTTGAGAACAGTCCATTTTCTGTTGCAGAGAGTACACCACAGGTTACAGAAGTTTTAAAGTGAGGAGGAGGTTTGTTCTGGCTCCCACTCTGGAGACGTGAGGGTGAAGGGTCACATATAGTGCGGACCTTATTCAGAGTCCAAAAGTGTCAAAAGGTATTGTGTGGCTAAAGCCTTAAACCAATCCTGTCCCTTTCCAAAGGCCCTCACACTAGCGACCATGGCTGATTCATTTCCACCCTCTTAAATTTTTAAAACTTGTGCAGACCCGGGGTCTCCCTAACTCTTCCTGGCAGCCCTTTGCAGCCTTTCCTTCCAGTCCATGTCCAGTACTTTGTGACACCTCCAACCCACAAAACCTCTCTCTACCCATGCTGTGCTGGGACTCGGAGCAAGGATCAACCCTCACCAGAGAAGTTTCTCCAAGAGGATGGTAATTGACAAGAGTGCCACAAATGGGCAGTGTGCAGGTCCAGGCCCTGGGTCACTCAGCCTGATGGACATTTTTTTCACACCCCTCTCCTCGAGGCTCAGGGATCTAATGGGAGCAGAGGTGAAAGTTGTTAAGAGCCAGAAATATGGGTGACCCCCAGGAGGCAGTGCCTCCCAGATGCAACCGGGCTGACAGGGTTAAGGGACATTGTCCACCAGGTGCCACCCTCAACCAAGAAGCTGTGGCGCTCCTAACCACTGAGCCATCTCTCTAGCTCATGAAAAAAATTCATCTGGCTGTGGTGCTGTATGCCCTTAATTCCAGCACTCAAGAGGCAGAGGCAGGTGAATATCTGTGAATCCAAGGCCAGCCAGGGTTACACAAGAAACACTGTCTCAAACAACAATAAATCTTTAATAGGACAGCCAGGCAGCCAGGCCTATGTGTAAAGACCCTGTCTCAAGAAATTTAAGTAAAATTGTATTTATTTTACGTGAGTGGGTCTTTAGCTTGCGTTTGTATCTGTCTACAGCATGTATGCCTGGTGCACAGGAAAACCAAAACGGGCATCGGATGCCTGTGCCTGGCTTTACAGAACACTGAGCTACTGCATAAGTGCTGGGACTCAAACCTAGGTCTCCTGCATGGCAGCCAGTGCTCTTAACTGCTGAGTCTGCTCTCCAGCCCCAGGTCCTGTCCCCTTATCAGCTCCCAGGAGGACACAGGCTGTGCCCAAATGTCTCTGGAAGAAAGGGCCTGCAGAGTTTGTCCTGCATGCTCATCACCACCCACCTTGACCTCTTCATTTAGTAGGTGATTTAGGGGGCTGGTGAAGATGTGAGTGGAGGTCTTTGGCCTCAGCCAGGTGTAGTAGATAAAAAAGGAACTGAAAGCCAGGCCTGGTGGGTGTAATCCCACTATCTGAGAGGCTGAGGTAGGAAGGCCTTGGGCTTTTAGCAAGTACCAGCCCAGCAAAGGCAGGGAGATGGGTTAGTGGCAAATTGCAAGCCAAATGAGTTCCATCTGACCTGGTGGTGTCCATCATCACCCTAAGGTTCCTACAGTCAGGAGGCAAAGCTGCCTGGGCTAGCCGGGGGTGTGCTGGGCAAGGGCAGGGACAAGACAGACCCTGCTTCAACAAGGTGGAAGGCGAGAATAGACTCCTATAAGTTACCCTCCGCTTCTACACACATGCCACAGCACTCATGTGCCTGTACACACACACACACACACACACACACACACACACACACACACCACATACATACACACCACATACACATACACACACACCACATACACACACACCACATACACACAACCACACCACATACACACCACATACACACAACCACACCACATACACACACGCACCACATACACACACACACACCACATAACACACACACCACATACACACACACCACATACACACCACATACACACAACCACACCACATACACACACGCACCACATACACACACACACACCACATAACACACACACCACATACACACACACCACATACACACCACATACACATACACACACACCACATACACATACACACACACCACATACACACCACATACACATACACACACACCACATACACACCACATACACATACACACACACCACATACACACACACCACATACACACAACCACACCACATACACACCACATACACACAACCACACCACATACACACCACATACACACAACCACACCACATACACACACGCACCACATACACACACACCACATAACACACACACCACATACACACACCACATACACATACACACACACCACACACACACACACACACACCACACATACACACATACACACACACCACATACACACACACCACATACACACACACCACATACACACAACCACATACACACCACATACACATACACACACACCACATACACACACACCACATACACACACCACATACACATACACCCCACACACACACACCACATACACATACACCCCACACACACACCCCACACACCACATACACACACTACATACACACACACCACATACACACACACACCACATACACACAACCACATACACATACACCCCACACACACACCACATACACACCACATATACATACACACACACCACATATACATACACACACACCACATACACACAACCACATACACATACACCCCACACACACACCACATACACATACACACACACCACACACACCACATACACACACTACATACACACACACCACATACA
Source organism: Phodopus roborovskii (assembly GCF_943737965.1). Classification (NCBI taxonomy): domain Eukaryota; kingdom Metazoa; phylum Chordata; class Mammalia; order Rodentia; family Cricetidae; genus Phodopus; species Phodopus roborovskii. The sequence goes on along the minus strand of NW_026126516.1, from coordinate 11,037,807 downwards.
CACACACACACACCACACACACCACACACACAAATAAGAAGAGAATGGAGGGGGCTAGAGAGATGGCTCAGTGGTTAAAAGCACTGACTGCTCTTCCACAGGACCTGGGTTCAATTCCCAGCACCCACATGGCAGCTCACAACTGTCTAACTCTAAGATCTGACGCCCTCACACAGTGAATGGAGAGAGGGACAGAGACATGGAGGGGAGAGAGAGGAAAAAAGAAAGACAACCGAGGCCAGGCTTGTTTGGTCCTGTGTTGCCACCATGCAAATGACACACTCAGCAGCCAGGTTGTCCCGTAGCTGAGCCCCTGAAACAGTAAGCTGCAACTGATTAACTTACTCACAACTAGGATCTCCAGACACTGGAGCTCTTGATGGCCCAGGGCCAGCAGAAGTCATGCATGTGGGAGCCAGGCTATTCATGTGGCAGTGGTTTTAGAAACCCCATTCTGTGACCATGTCCAGAGGTGTGTGGCTTCCAGTGTGGGAGCCTAGCAGAATCTAAGCAGGCCCCTAAGTGCAGGCTCTCCTCTCCTCTGTTGGCCTCTCCTCTGTCCTGGTTGCCAGGCAAATCCCGGTTCCCAGTGTCCTGCTCAGCCATTTGAAGGCATTTTGGAGCTCAAAGGCAAGACTCCCCAAGGGCCACCTCAAGTCACTGGCAGAGTTGAGGCCCTCCAAGTACTCCCTGGGGCCCTTGGGTGGCTGCCCTAGTGGGTCAATCCCAGGAAATGGCTTTTTATCTCTTGCTGTTTCTTTTTGAATATGTGGCAAACTCAAAACTTTCCTCACGGATGGTTAAAGAACCGAAATTGGGGACTCTAACTCAGCTTGGGTTTTTTTTTTTTTTTTTTTTTTTTTTTTTTGCTGTTGGGACAGGCACTTTGTTCTATGTCTCTAAATATATAAACTGTACCAGCAGGCCTCAGGTCCAAGATCACCCTGAAAGGCTGTCATGGGTCTCTGGGCCTTTTCCTTGGTATTCTCTCTCAAGTCCCCAAGGTAGGTAAGCCAAGGGACATGAATATTTCTGTGAGTTCCCAAAGACAAAATAAAAGGGGGGGGGATAAAATTCTAGACTATTTGGTCTAGAATGTGATTTTCCTTTTCCCTCCTTAGTCAGTGTTGCTTTAAGATCTGTTGAAAATGGGGCTGGAGAGATGGCTCAGCAGTTAACAGCACTGGCTGCTCTTCCAGAGGGCGGGGGTTGATTCCCAGATCCCACATGGCAGCTTGCAACCATCTTGTAACTTCAGTCCCAGAGAATCCAGGCCCTCTTTTGGCCTACACAGACATGGCACACATGTGGCACACAGTTATACATGTAGCCAAAGAACACATATACACAAGAAGTAATATAATGAAAAATTAACACCACCTATGATTCTTTGAGACATTTGTTCATGGTATCCACATGCTGGCTGGCATATGGGAGCCAGGCAGAAGCTTGGAAAGCTGCTGGTGTGCTGGGGTCCTCTCTCTAATGACATGGGAATTCTCCATGGGGCCATGAGTCCTCAGTGACATCCTCGGAGAATCCAGGTACTCCAGTGGGCAGTGTACCCCTGGGAGAAGTCTGCACTGCATCCTGCAATATAGAGCCATCTCAGAGTCACTGAGCAGCCAGCTGGACCCATGGTTGCCCAAATGAGCCAGACCAAACGGCCAACTCACGGAACCAGGAGCCTGGCAACAGCCGCTATATAAGGCATTTTCTGGATGTCGCTTAGTAAAGGTCACTAACTGGTGTCCTGCTCAGAAACCTGAGGCTCTTCTACTCTGCCTACCTGAAGGGGCAGGCATAGCCCTGAAAGGTTCCCAGAGTAGCCCCAACCCTTGCTTTTGACGAGTTTGGTCAAAGAACAGGGTCACCCAGGGTCACCAAGTGACACAACCCTAAGCTAGAGCTGGAGAGTGTTTGTCAAACTACTCATTGCGGAACATTTTTGGGTCCCCTGGATAAATAGTTCAATATTTAAGATTTTTCTCATGATTAAATTTTCACTGGGTGCACGCACGCACACGCACGAGTGCACACACATACACACCACACACACATCACAGAGAGATAACAGACACACACACACACACACACACACACACACACACACACTCACACACACATCAGAGAGACTATATTTCAATGTAACATTTGAAGAGATTTAGTGATTTTCCCCCAAATTTTGAAATGTCAAGGGTATATATCTCTCTCTGAGGATACAACCATGGCAAATTTCAAATTTAAGGGAAGGAAAAAAAAAAAAAACTGATTGATGTAAGAGACCAAGAAGGGAGCGGAAATCTACCATTCAAAAATTATGAAACCACTAAGTTTTCAGTTATTTTAAAAGCCATCTCAGTGGAAAATGCTTTCCTTGAGTAATCCAAGGGAACTGTTTTAGATTTGCAACTGAAGTGAGCCCTGTAAGAGTGCTTGCTTGCTGGATGAAATGATCAAACCCAGATCAAAGACGCTGGCAAGCAATCGGCTCTCATTACAGCACACACTGCATAGAGCTTTACAGCTCAGCGGCAAGCCCATCCTCCCCAGCCCTTCTCCAGCCTCACAGCCCAGCAAGTATGCGACGGTACCATTTTCAATTTTATGGTTTGTAGTAAATATTTATTGGCTGCTTAATAAAGATAATTAATTTCTGGCCAATCCATACGTGGCTCTTATTAGAATTAGCTAAGACTTACTTTCAAGTCCAAAAGGGTGCAACAGAATAAAATGGTATAGGCATGAAAATGTGAGGGAAATAGAGTGGGAGAGGGCTTCCTGTCCTGCATGGCAAGGAGTCAGAGCAAACACCCACATCCTGGCCCGTCTATGTCATTGGTAGGAGGCCACCTCATCTCTTCCTTGGACCAATGTCAAAGAACTGTTCTCTCCATTGGGCTTACAGGTATCTGCTCAGGGCTGGTCACGTCCACTTTAGGACCCTTGAATGACAAGGTCCCCCCAGTGGAGACCAATGTTAAGTAGCCTTTGGCCAACCCCTGTGGTGAGGGGACAGCCCAGCCCATACCACAGTCCCTCTGGACTCTCTGATGCCACCCATTAACCTATGACATACAGATGCCCTCCCTGTCAGAATGACTTGGCCATCAATTCCCATTCCTGGGTATTTTTTCTAGAAGGAGTATGTGCACATAAAATTGTGTACATTGGCTACCAGACTGACACTCCTTGGCAATACCAAGAGGTGTTGGTGGCGTCAGTGATGGAAGGTAGTTAGTGTTTCTACCTCACCGCCACATGTCCATTGGCTGATGACCAGAAAGGCACAAGGTGGGCTGCCTGGACATCAGGACATGAGGTGGAACTTGGGAAGGGACATTAATGTGACTGGAAACAAGGGTGGCTGTGAAGAAAGACCAGGGCAGCAGCATAAGCTTTAGACAGGGTTTCCAGGCTCCTCTGTCATCTACAGGACCCTCAGGGGCATACGTCAGTTTCCCTGGAGTCCGTTACCCAGCTCTGGAGCAGTGACAACTGCAGCGGGTGAGGATTAAGAGGGCTCCCATGAGCCATACCTGGACACATCTCCCAAGGAGTTGGGCAAGGCTAAATGATGAGCGCTTCAAGGGGAAGCGGCCATATGCACAATTGGACTGAGGGCAGGGAGAGGCCAGCTTCTGAAAGCCTGCATGAGGACAGCTTCTCCAGACACCAGATGGTGACAGGTGGTCTCGGGGACACTCAGCGGACTGTCAGCATGAGATGCTTTAGTAGCTTTCTCCTGTTATTGGGATAATGGGACCTCAAGCTGACTCAGACTCTGGCAGGGCCCAACGGTATCTAAGGGTCTTGTTGTGGCAGATTAGAAATAAGCTTTCATCTTGACAGAACAAGATACTGGGGACTGAGTTACTCTGTTTTGTTTTTCAAGACATGGTTTCTCTATGTAGCCCTAGCTGTTCTGGAACTTGCTCTGTAGACCAGGCTGGCCTTCCACTCCAGGATTCACCTGCCTCTGCCTCCCGGGTTCTGGGATTAAAGACCTGTGCCATTATCACCAGGCTTAGCGACAGATCTGAAGTCCCTCACTCAGGATCTGCCCTTCCTTGCTTACAAAGATGCAGATTTGTCCTGGTAAACCAACGGTTCTGCTAGACAGTTATTGGCTTAGTGTGGGTCATGTGACTCAAATCCTAACCAATAAGAAATGAGGGGAGGTTAGTGAGGACTAAGAGGACATAAAAGGGCAGACAGACACAATGATGGCCTTTCTGCTGCTGCTGAGAATCGGCAGCTGACAGTGGGAGCCATGTTTTCCAAATGAGCCAGAGCAGAAGGGAGAGAGGACACTGTGAAGTGGTAGGTAGGTATGGTGGTAGACACTTTTAACTCCAGTAGTTGGGCCACTGAGGCAGGAGGGTGGTAAATTCAAGGCCAGCCTGAGCCACATAGTGAGGCGCTGATTTATCAAACCAAGCACAGGATGTGGCTCAATGATAGCGCATTTGTTTAGTATGTGCAAAGCCTGGCAACAAATAGGAAGCCCTTCGGCATCCTCTTACAATGGAGGCTGTAGTCTTGGATGCACCCTAGCACAGCTGAGTCTCCCAATGACTAGGCAAGGTGAGGGATGGCCTGTCTGGAAAAGACTGAGGAGTTGCTGGTAGAGATGTCTCAGCCAACACTGGAGACGCTCACTTTGTAATGAGAAACCGTTCGTTTTGGTTCACAGATTCAGAATTTGAGTCCATTATTGACTGGTCTTGTTGCTTGGGGCCTGTGGAGGCCCATCGCAGCAGGACGGGCTCACTCTGGCTTATAATTTACAGGACAAGCCCATCTTAGAGGGGACGAGGCACAGCAGCTCTAGCTGTAGTGGCAGGAGTGAGTGACAGCTGACCACATTATGTCGTCTTCTCTTCCTTCATTCTAGGGCCCCCAGCCCATGCAATGTCACCCACCATCCATGCCAGGGTAGGCTTTCCCTCCTCAGTTAAGACCTTTCTGGACCCCTGCCCATTCACAAACATGCCCAGAGTTTGGTGTCCTAGGTGATTTTGAGTCCTGTCAAAGTGACAATGAAAATTAACCATCCCTGCCTGGGAAGCAAAGAGAGAGACACGGCACACCCCGGTGCCTGGTGCCTTCCTAGGCCATGCTTCTTGGTTCCACTGCCTTCCAGCAGGGCCACCCTGGGGACTAAACCTCCATCATTCAGGCCTTTGGAGACACTGAAGTTAGCAACTGCAGCCAAGAGTAATTGGCACAAAAGCGTTTGCAACTCGGCCTCCTGGTTAGTTTCCTTTGGAGATGTGTGTGCACTCCCAGCATGAGCCTGCTGAGCCAGACTGCACCCAAGTAAGACATGTGCTGTGGCCTAGGATTGGCTGTCAGGAAAGAAAAGTGAGGGTTTTGTGAGGAGACTGACCTTTCCCTGTGGGGCCCCAGGGGCCCCCACACCAAACAGGAGACACTAAAGCCGGGTTCCACAGCCCCCAGCCTCCCAGAAGGCCCTGGTGTAATGTCAGGGGGGTCTGAAAGTGGGACCTCAGAAATGGGGGATGTGGGGTAAGAATGGGGACATGGAAAAACAGGAATCCACTGCCAAGGTCCGCAAGGCTCTTGACCCCGTGAGCAGTGTGCCCAAGCAGCACTTAACGGGAGGCAGGGAAGGAACCTAGTCTCCCCAATTCTTGGTACTACGGCAGAGATGAAATAACTCGGAACTGACCTCCCACCAGAGCCAGAGTTCGCTGTCCTAGAGGGGAGAGGGTTAGCTCCAGAGAAGTGAGTCAGGCGTGGGGGTGGGGTTGCAGCTTTCAGGTCTCACCAGGTGGGCTCTTGAGCTCCAATGTCTGCACTCCCCTCTGCCTCAGTTTCCCCACTGCAGCCATCACTCCTGGCATCGCTTCTCGTCTCTCACATTTGCTTTCCTGGCTCTAAGTTCACAGTCCTCCAGGGCAGCCACTCTGCTTTTCCAGTAGAGACATTTAAAGATGTAAAAGCTGAGACTGTGAGGAGAGCCCAGATTATTAAGACCTCATTTCTCTTTGAAAAAACTCGCCGTATTCTCCTCCATATTTAAAGCTAAGTTCCACCTATCTAAATAAATGGGAAAGGCTGTAAGGCTCTGTGTCCTCGGCTGACTCCTCAGGGCCTCTGCTTGTAGCTGCACTCTCTGTCACCAGACTGATTTACACTTCCTGGGCTTTCTAAACTCATTTTCTTTGTCTCTCAGGCCAATGCTGTCCCTGACCTTCCCCATATATCACCCATCTGCTGATGCACAGACAGGTTAACCAGATGCAGATGCCCATTGGTCAATCCCAAAATATGTGTTTATATATATTCTAGACATGCAGCCACAGCTACACTTAGGATGCAGACTTCGGTCTCACTGGACCACAGTGAGCTCATCACCTTGGGAGCCCTGGAGTAACAGTCTGTGGGCACTGCTGGGCATCTCTCAATGCCAGCATGTCAAGGCCCTCTGAGTGGTCCCTTGGTGGGGGTGTCCTGAGGGGTGAGACGGTTGTGAGGGCCAGCAGGGAGAGGGGAAATGCTGACTGAGCTGAGTCATCGCACCTGGTCTCTGCACGGTCTCTGCAGGGACACGAAGGGTGTCCCACACACCCTGGTGGTTTGGGTGTGAGCTTCCCTTACAGAGCCGGTCATATACCATACTCTGAGTGTAGTTATTGGCGTCCTACTGAGTGTCAAGAGGACACTTGGTGGTGCCGTGTAGGGATCTTTGCAAATCTCTTGACAAATACGCACTGACATGATGGTAACCATGGGGACAAATGAGAAACTGCAGGAGATTCTTCCGAGGAATGATGGGATAAAAAGCTGAAAAGTGCCTTTCTATGGCTGCTCTGTGCAGTTAGACAGGTGGCAGACATCCGAAGAGTTGCTGTTCTCAAGGTAGAACCCTTAGACCAGTGGTTCTCAACCCTGTGGGTCATGACCCACAGATCAGATAGCCCGTACTTCAGATGTTCACATCACGATTCATGACAGTAGCAAGGTTACAGTTACGAAGTAGTGACAAAGATAATGTTATGGTTGGGGTCACCACGACATGAGGAGCTGTATTAAAGGGTCGCAGCATCAGGAAGGCTGAGAAGCACTGCTCTAGACACACGGCAGCAAGAGGCGGTATTCAAGCTCACTGGTACATTATAAGCCTTTCTTGTCTCCTTCCTAATTGACACCCAGAAGCCTCAAGGGCCAGAAGGATCAGATTTGCATCTGTCCACCAAGCAGTTACAAGTGACCTGGAAGTAGATCTGAGGACCCTCCAGGGAGCAGGTGGGTTGCTTCCGGGGCCAGAGTCTGGGTTAGAAGATCCGGATCTGGGACACAGTGCCTTGAGATGGAGCAGAGAAACAGACTGGTGAAGTAGGGTAGGTTGGGTGGAGAGTTGGTCCCAGGAGGGGACAGAGTTCCCAAGAGCAGGCCCAGTGCAGGTATCCACTGAGGTGATGAGACTTGAAGAGGCCGGGCTGCCCGGTCCTCGTTGATCTGCTTGGCTTGGTTTGGTTTTGAGACAGTGTCATGTAGCCTAGGCTAGCTTCACATTTACTATGTAGCTAAGGATGACCTTGAACCTCTAACCCTCTTGCCTCTACCTCCCTAGAACACTACCACAGCCAGTTCTATATGGTATAGTGGATTAATCCCAGAGCTTCACACATGCTAGGCAAGCACTGTACCGACAGTTATGTCTACAGCCCAATTGGCTAACCATGACCTACGGAGGATATGATGCTGCCAAGGACCAGAATGAGAGGGTGTGTGTGTGTGTGTGTGTGTGTGTGTGTGTGTGTGTGTGTGTGTGAGAGAGAGAGAGAGAGAGAGAGAGAGAGAGAGAGAGAGAGAGAGAATGTGCGCACATGCGCACGCATGTGTGTACAGCATCCTCTGGCAAAATCCTGGCTTTCTAGTATCTCCACCTAACCCTCCTCCCCAGCCTTCCATCCTTCCCTATCACTCATGAAGGCAGTTCTAGGAAACCCTACAATTGAGCCAGTGCATCCAGCATGAAACACTACTTTGGATGGACTTCCCTGTGACCTTTCCCCCAGAGACCCCAGTGAGTCCCAGAGAGTACCACCTGAGCCTGACCCCTGCCCTTTCATCCCGGCCCTGAGAGATCTGGGACTGGTCCTCCGACCTGTACGCCGCTCCTGAGAGCAGCTGTACTCAGCCACTTCCTCATCCCGATGAGAAGCCTGGGCCCCATCAGACTTGTGCAGGCTGTGCAACCAGGCCCGGATTTCACAGGCTTTATTGACCTTTAACCTCTCGGGGGAGGTTTCATGCCTACAGAGTTTCCCACTGTGGGTCACATTCAGTCACTATTACCTTCTGTCCAGGGCGCCATGCGGGTGATCTGAATTCTCAGGGTCCCTGTCCTGTGCCCCAATTTCTACACGGATGTGGTGGACATGACCAAAGGACTAGGCCAGGAGTAGCTTAGTCTCTCAGGCCGTTTCCTCCATCTTCTTGCCTACCTGCCCTTTTCTCTCCCTCTGCCCCCTCCCTCCCTCCCTCCCTCTTCCCAGCAGTATATACTGCACCCACGGAACCATCTCTCCAGCCCTCTCATTTCTTCTTTCCGTTCTGGCACAGGGTCTCACTAAGTGGCTCAGGCTGGCCTTGATCCCCCACCTAGTATCCCAAGTAGCCAGGATTACAGGCCTGTACCATCAGGATAGAGGGCCTAGAGTTTTCTGCTAACCGGCAGGACCCTTTAAGAGTGCCAGGGTGTGCTGACCCCAGGACACCTCAGCCGCTGCGCCAGCAGTCGTGGATAGGCACCCCCTCTTCCCGTGGGCTGAGACGGGGTCCCCTTGGGCCCCATGAGGGTCTGGTCTTGCTACAGTGGAGATGGGTCCTGGGAGTAGGGTCAAAGCCTGGGCCCTGGAGGCCTTAACAGGCCAGGCTCTGCCTCTCTTCCTAGTCTACCAGTTAAAAGACAAGTTATAGGGAGAAGCAGACAAAGAAGACTCATTCATGTGGCCACATGGGGAAGAGGGCGGGGCCTCCAGGGCCATCCTTGGGGACTGTCATGAAGTTTGGCTTAAACAGAGGACAGGAGGTGTGCCCGGCCTTAAGCCCTAGTTAAAGCGTGGTCTGACCCTTCACCACTGTCTTCATTCCTGACCCAGACCATCCAGCAAGCCGTCCAAGTGTGAGGGAGACAAACTTCCCCAGGGTGAGACCCTCCCAAACTTCCCCAGGGTGAGACCCTCCCAAACTTCCCCAGGGTGAGACCCTCCCAAACTTCCCCAGGGTGAGAGAGACCCTCACAAACTTCCCCAGGGTGAGAGAGACCCTCACAAACTTCCCCAGGGTGAGAGAGACCCTCACAAACTTCCCCAGGGTGAGAGAGACCCTCACAAACTTCCCCAGGGTGAGAACCCTCATGGAAATTCCAGTCCCTTGAGGTCTGTTGTCCCAATGGCCTGTTTGCCCAAGGCAGGGACGGTGGTGTCTTCACCCCCACCAGGACAAACCCACAGAGGTCACCAAGCCTCAGTGGCCCTCCCAAGGCCTTCCCTATTCCCCACAACAACTGCTTGCACCGGGCGTGGTTTCTTAGGGTGCTTGTCAGATCTCTGACCTCTGACATCTCTGAGCTGTCCCCTTCCTCACCCGAAAAAGGGGGGTGTCTCAGAATGGGCTGTAAGATCAGCCCTCTAAGGGGCTCCTTAGAGCTATCACAGCTTGGACACATCCAAGCCTGGTGGAGGGGAGAAGGAGATCTGCCCAGTCTCCATGCCCTAGGCCCCCAGAACCCCCCAGACCTCCAGGCCCCCCACGCCCCCAGACCCCCCAGGTCCCCACACCTCCCAGCCCCCCCACGTCCCCAGCCCCCCCAGACCTCCCAGATCCCCAGACCTCCCAGCCCCCCCAGGCCCCCCAGGCCTCCATGCGTGCCTCAGACACTATTTGCTAATCTGTGGTGTGGTGTGACTGTTGCTGGTGTGGTGTGACTGTCGCTGGTGTGGTGTGACTGTTGCTGGTGTGGTGTGCCTAGCTGCCGCCCTTGGGTTTGCACAGATCTCTCCAACCACACTCCCCGCTGCTTCCTCCCCAATTCAGGCAAAACCAGAGTGCTCTGCCTTGCAGGAACTCAGCTGCTGTCTGTCGCTGCACAAGCTGGATAATGGATGACAGGCCCTGCCCCCACCTGCTCTGGGAAAACAAACAGCATGATTAGCCAGAAAGACTGGGCCAGGCGGCCAGGCGGGGAGGGAAGCCACACAGAGATGTCAGCTCCTGGAACATTCAGGAAACCGAAGCTTCAGTGATTGGGCCCACCTGCTAGGGGACAAGCTCTAATAGGCAGAGGAAGGCAATGCTGTTCTCCCCTCTCCGGGGTCCAGTCTGGAGACTGGGGCTCTCTTCATCCTTTGGGAGACACAGTGACATTAGGGACCCTGTGCAGTAGCTGTATTGACCCAGGCTAGATTTGCTGGCGCAGGCTCCTGGCTGCCACTATATGGAGTGCCTAGGGAGAAACTGCTCCCCTGTGGGGTTCCTGCACAGGGCCCTGACACTGGGCTCCTCGCCACTGTGGCAGCACTTTACAGACTTTAGGACAAGATCCTCATGTGACCCCAGCGCCAGCTCTGGGGCACAGGCCTTGGGTTGGAGATGGCCGCGCACAGCTGGCTCCTGCTGCAGAAGTGGGGGGCACGATGCTAGGCGTTCCCCTACCCTCCGATGGGCCTTGTGGAAAGTGTGACTGCCACAGCGATGGCCCTGGGGACAGAGACCGTCATCAGGGCCTCACAGGCTGTGGCACACCGGGGAGACATGTTTACAGCATCCCTGGGGTTCTGCCCGCCCATGCCACAGGTGGTGGGCCTGGAATAAGCAAACGGACCCTACAGAGGGCAGACATGTACTTCTCTTACTGAGCTTCCCAGTGGGAAGTGGAGGGTGAGCCAGGCAGAGGAGGGACTGGGCCACAGTACAACTAAGTGACAGTCCTGGTGAAGGACTAGCACACAGAATCCAAGGCCCCCTGCTAGCTTGCAGGCCTCCAGAGCTGGAAGCTGAGTCCTCACTCACACCGTGGGTCTGACCTCACTGGCGGGAAGAGAGGAAGAGAGCGAGCGGTACACGGAGCTGGTGGCCAGTGCGGACCCAAGGCTGGGGCCAGCAGAGGACTAGGCTCCCCAGAGCCGATGTTCAGAACCAAGGGGGAAAGGTAACAGGCCACACCCCTGAGGAGGGTAAAGCCGCAGGTCTGCGAACCAAGGCACAAAGCCGGGGACCTGGTGGCAAGCCCCAGGAAAACAGCGACAGCTGATGAGGGCTGGCTGCTGCCTGTTAGACTTTCCAGTCTCAAACTTCTTAAGTGACGTGCCCTGCCGGCTAAAACGGTTCCGTCACCAAAACACAGCCACCAGGGCGCCAGGCGTCCGGGTAGAGGCCCAGGCCACACTCTCAGACATCGAGCTCATGTTTTCAAAATATCACCCCTTGTGACTATTTCCAGCCTGGCCAGAGGAGCGGGGCTTTTCATCAGTGACAGCGGCCAACTTCAGGGCCTGGAGCTGGACCCCACGGCACCAGGCACCTGGAGGCCCACAACAGGTGTCTGCCGCCTTGGCTGTACCTGCACGTCACTGGGAAGTACAGGTCAGCCTCCCGCACAAGCTGGCTGACTACAGGCCCAAAGGCTACTGTGGGGTTTGCGCCTGTGGCCCCAGCCGCCCGTCCCCGTCAGGCTCTTCTCCTTCCCCTGGGCCAGCATCAGGGAATGCTGGCAGATGAGATGATTTTGCACCAACAGTGCTGTGCACAGGTGTCAGCCCAGGCTCTTCACCTGGCTCTAACTGGAGGAGACTCATCACGGCAGGCCAGGCGCACCCAGAAGCCAAGGTCGGCAGCACGGGGGTACCAGCCCAGCTCTCAAGCCCTCAGAGTCTATGGGCTCCCGGAGCTCGCTCCAGAACCGAGGCTTTATTTATTAGCTGTTCTGTCAGTGCCAGGAGCAGGCGGTTAAAATCTCCAGCAATTACCAATCCGTTCTTGCCTCCCTTTTGTTCCAGAGCCCTTCCTTCCTGTCCTCCCAGCTCCTTCCAGCGGCATGCATATTCATAGCTGCCGTCCTTCTGCCGAGCTGACCTTTCTATTGTGGAGAGCTCTCCCTCTCGGGCTCTCACAATGTGCTCGCCTAGAAGCCTACTTCCTGCACCACTTACCAGCCTGCCAGCTGCCAGGCTCCATGTTTGTGTGAAAGCCCTCCCACATGCTTTTCCTTCCAGCCTTAGCTGTGCTGTTTCTGAACTGGGAACTGGGACACTGGGACTGCGGCGCGGTTGGCAGGGTGTTGCCTAACGCGCATGAAGTCCTGGGTTGTGCTACCAGCACTGTGTAAACTAGGCATGCTGGCAGGTGCCTGCCTCCGAGGGGAAGGCAGGAAAATTGCAAGTTCAAGGCCATCTTTGGCTGCATACTAAGTTGAGGCCAGCCTGGACTACATGAGACTCTGTCTCAAAGATAAACAAAAATGAAACATATAAAGTGTATCTATGAAGGATAACATGCCAGAGCCTTATTTCACTATATGGTTTCCTTTCAGCACTGGGAATCGAACTCAGGGCCTCATGCATAATGGGCAAGCAAGCACTCTACCACTAAGCCACATCCGAGTTCTCTAGAGGAACGGCACTGGTAGAATGGATATATGTAGACATATATGTAAAGGGGATTTACTAGAGTGGCTTACAAACTGTGGTCCAGCTAGTCCAATGGCTGCCTACCAATGGAAGGCCCAAGAATCCCGTGGCTGTTCAATGCACAAGGCTGGCTGTCTCAGCTGGTCTTCAGTATATGCCAGAGTCCCAAAGAAGTAGGTTCCAATGCCAGGGAATAAGTGGACTTGCCAGTAAGAAATGAGGACAAGGAGGATGTATAGGCTGCCAGCAGATAGTGTGGCTGAGATTCAGGGTAGGTCTTCCCACCTCAGAAGATCCATATTCAAACAGGCTCTTGCCTACTTCAAATGATTTCACTAAGAAAAAAAAAAAAAAATCTCTGGCTGGGCATTGGTAGCATTTAATCCCAGCACTTGAGAGGCAGAGGCAGGAGGATCTCTGTGGGTTCAAGGCCAGCCTGGTCTACAAAGCAAGTTCCAGGACAGGCTCCAAAGCCACACAGAAACCCTGTCTCAAAAAAAAAAAAAAAAAAAAAAAAAAAAAAGGAAAGAAAAATCCCTCACATATCTACCCAGCCTCTTGGGTTTTAATTAATTCCAGATGCAGTCAAGTTGACAACCAAGACTATCCATCACATCCAGCAACATACTAGGTTAAAAAAGAAAAAAAATCTGGGACTGGAAAGGAGTTCAGCAGTTAAGAGCCCTTGCAGAGGACCCAGGTTCAGATCCCAGCACCCACACAGCAGTTAACAACCACTTATAACTCCAGGTCCAGGGATCTGACACTCTCTTGTGGCCGCCAAAGCATGTGGTGCACATACACGAATCCAACAAAACACTTACACAGATGAAGTTAAAATAAATCCATCTTGAAGAGCTAGTGTGATAATCTTCCCCTACTTGTGTATGCGAGCAGTCACGTGTGTATGGGGTACGTGATGCTGGGAAATGGACAGAGGACCTTGCAGATGCTAGACAAGTTCGGTGCCACTGAGTCACATGTCAGGGTCATACTCAGTAACAACATCCCAAACTCGCCATCCTCCTGCCTCAGCCTCCCGAGACTAGGAATCTCAAGCATGGGAAATCTTGAGCCTTCTGCTGGAGGGCCTCTGCATTCACACGGACTCACCTGGTGACTCTGCTGTCCTGTGTCACTCATCGCCTCTTCTCTGCAGCTGCTCCTTCCTCTTTGGTGCTGATGCGACATTTCTCAGTATTCTGTAATTTTCCTGTTATGTGTGGTTACGGATATTTTTAATGATGGCTCCAGAGATTAGACTTGAGCTTATCCCAGCATACTCAGAATTAGAATCAAATTACTTCTAGTAAAATATAGCAGCAGCGAGTTTTCACCGGCTCTGCCCCTGGTGCGGTTCCCATCTGTCAGGGCTATATTAGAAAACCCACTCGGCATGACTGTCCTTTGTGTGTGCTTTTGAGACAGGGTCTCACTCTGAGGCCCAGGCTTGCCTGCAACTCACTATGTAGTCCAGGTTGCCCTTGAACTTGTGATATTCCTCCTGCCTCAGCTTCTCCAATGCTAGAATTGCACCACACCTGGCTAGTGCTCTCTTTTAAAGAAATTAAGGGCACTAGAGACAGCTCAGAGGCTAAGAGCATATACTGCTCTTGCAGAAGACTCAAGTTTGGTTCCAAGCATCCACGTCCAGCAGCTCATAATCACCTGTGACTCCAGCTTTGGTGAAACCCTGTGTCTCTGGCTTCCCAGGGCACCCTGTACTCCCAACCGCTCCCCCGCCCCAGACTGTCTTAGTTACTCTTTACTGCTGTCGTAAGATACCATGAACAAGTAAAGTTATGAATGAAGGTGTCTAATTTGGGGCTCATGGTTCCAGAGGGTTAGAGTTCATGACCAGGATGGAAGGGAACATGGCAGCAGCCAGGCAGCCATGGTGCTGGAGCAGTAGCTGAGAGCTCACATCTCAAGACAACCATGAAGCAGAGAGAGGCTCAAAGCCCACCCCCAGTGACACACCTCCTCCCACAAAGCCACACCCACTAACCCTTCCCACACAGCTCTGCCATCTGGAGACCAAGTGTTGAAACATAGGAGCCCGAGGGAGTCATTTTTATTCAATAAAATAATAAAAATGAGTCTTTAAAAAAAAGAAAAGAAAACCAGGTGGGTAGTGGTGCACCTTTAATCCCAGCACTAGGGAGACAGAGGCAGGTGGGTTTCTGTAAGTTGGAGGCCAGCCTGGTCTGCAGAGTGAGTTCTAGGACAGGCTCCAAAGCTCAACACTGTCTCAAAAAAGCCAAAACTAAATAAATAATACACAAAAAGAAAACCAGAAACAGGGGTTGGCAATATAGCTCAGTTGGCAGAGTATTTGCCTAGCGTGCAAGGGGCCCTGGGTTTGAGTCTCAACACTACAATAAGCCAGGTGAAAGATCTCAGTAGGTGGTGGTGTTTGTTGCCAGGCCTGATGTCCTGAGTTTAGCTCCCCGATGGAAGGAAAGAACTGACTCGTACAAGTTGTCCTCTATCCTAGTGTGGTGCCTGTCGCTCTGATAAAGACTATGATCAAAGGCAAAGGTCCCAGGTCACACTCGTCACTGAGGGAACTCGGGGCAGGAACCTGGAGGCAGGAGCTGATGCAGAGGCCACAGAGGGAGCTGCTTACTGGCTTGCTCAGCCTGCTTTCTTACAGAACCCAGGAACCACAAGCCTAGGGATGGCTCTGCCCACAGTGGGCGGAGCCCTCCTACACCAATCATTAACCAAGACAATGTGGGGCTGTACAGATGACTTAGCAGTTGCAAGAACTTGGTAATTTTACAGAGGACCTGGGTTCAGTTCCCAGCACTCACATGGTGGTTCATAGCCATCCATAACTCTAGTTCCAGAGGATCGGATACCTCTTCTGACCTCACGCGTGTGGTGTACATACATGTATGCAGGCAAAATACTCACACATAAAATAAGATAAAGTTAATAAATCTAACTTTTAAAAAGTTCAAACAAAAAAGAAAATGTTCCCATAGACTTACCTGCAGGCCACTTTGATGGGAGAAATCCTTCAACTTCCATTCTTCCTTCCAATCAGAGTCCAGCTTGGGCCAAGGAGACAGAAACTAACCTCCTACCTCCACAACACAAAACAAACAAACAAACACATGTTAAAAGCAGCAATGAATTTGAGAAAACAAAACTGAGCCCAGTGCCAGCGTGAGCCAGTACTTCCCCAGCTTGGAGGAGAGCTATAGAGAAAGTTCAAGGACATGAGGTCCTGTCTCAGACCCCATGTGCTGGTGCATGACTTTAATCCCAACACTTGGGAGGAATAGTGTGAGTTTGAGGCCAGCCTGGTCTACATAGCTGCAATGTTCCAGGCTAGGCGGGGATACATAGTGAGGCCCTGCCTCAAATCCTCTCAACAACAAAATCCTCTCAAAAGAGAAGGAAAGAAACAAACACTAGCATCAAATATGTAACGAGCCTGCTGTCTTCAGTACCTTTGCTAGACAAACTAAGGTCTCCTCAGCCCGCTGGAGCAATGCTGGGTACTGTCAATAGAGGGCAGTGGAGAGACACTGCAATCTTCAGGGAGGTCCTTGGTGAAGCAATGCCAGACTCAGTCAGCAAGGTCTGTGAAGTTTCTTCTCCAGGGCCAGATGGCTCCAGATGGCTCCAGGTGGCCTCAGGTGGCTCCAGCTAGCTTTAGGTGGTCCCAGCTGGCTCCAGGTGGCTTCAGGTGGCTCCAGGTGGCTTCAGGTGGCTTCAGGTGGCTCCATGTGGTCCCAGCTGGCTCCAGCTGGCTCCAGGCCAGACTCTTGAAACTTGCTCCTGGCCGCCTACTCTTTCTGGCACTGTACTGATGGCTCCTACTTTTCTTCAGGACCTTTTTTTTTTTTTTTTTTTTTTTTTTAACCATTTTATGAGCTATCTTCTTTACCAGCTTGTAACTCTTTGTTAAGAACTCTCAGTTATAACAAAGAATGAGAACAAAGTCTCTCTCTCACATACATAGACACACACACACAGAGACAGAGAGTACCAGGATGAAATCCATTACTTCATATACTATCATAAAAAATTCATTAAAAAAAAAAAAGAGCCTTCCTGTTAAAATCTTCCTGTTCAAATCACAAGCCTAGTTGCCTATAGATCTGAGATACCTGGGATCATTCCTAATCCTTCCCTCCCTCCTCCCTTTCTCCATTTCTCTCTCCCTTCATTTCTCACATTTTTAATGTGTGTCGGTGTTTAGCCTGCGTACCACCAGGCATGCCTCACAGCACTGGACCCCCTGGAGCTGCAGTCACAGATTATTTCCAGCTGCCATGTGGGTGCTGGGAATTAAACCCAGGTCCCCGCAAAAGCAGGGAGTTCTCAACTGCTGAGCCATCTCTCCAGCCCCTGTCCTTGTTTGTTAGAGACAGTCTCGCTCTGTAGCCCAGGCTAACTTCCAACTCAGGGCCCTCCTGTATCAGCGCCCAGAATCCCAGGATGTGTGGCAGGCTGGGCCATGGTGGCCAGCACACCTCAGTGTCTTACAACGAGGGGCTGCTGGTGGCAATTGTCCTTGTTTCTGTTTCAGGAATGTCCTTCATTTTGAGGGCTCCATTTGGAGGCACAGTTCTGGTTGGGTAGACTCTGTGCCATACTGGCAATCTCCCCCCTCGGGCTTTCTGTTGGAAATCCAGCTGCCCCCCCCAAACATCTGCCCCCAGCGCAGCTGGTCCACCCAGCACAACTGTCTAGCAGCTGTGCCCTGGGGTCCTGCTTTGGGTTCAGTGATATTCTTAGATCTAATCTAATGTTCCTCAGTAAATCTTTGACAGTTTTATTATTTAAAATATTTTTTACCATCCATTTCTCCATCTCTCTCTCTCTTTTTTTTTTTTTTTTTTTTTTTTTTTTTTTTTTTTTTGAGACAGGGTCTCTCTGTACTTTGGAGCCTGTCCTGGAATGCTCTGTAGACCAGGCTGGCCTCGAACTCACAGAAATTCGCCTGCCAGCCACTGCCTCCCAAGTGCTGGCATTAAAGGTGTGTGCCACCACACCCAGCTTCTCCATCTCTTATCAGACATGTTACATATGCTGGTTCATCCCACTGTAGCTTGTTAGGGTTTCCCTCCTCGATAGGGCTGAGCAGGACTGCACTGTCTGGCTAGTCCACATCCCTACCCCATTCAGCTGTAGATGGGCTCCTGGGCTGTTCCCACACATCAAGTGCTGTAGCACAAGAGTAAAAATGTCTTCTCCAGCCCTTGTTTGCAATGCAATTGCTTTCAATTTTTTGGACATGTGCCCAGAAAAGGGATTGCTGGACCATACGGTAATTCCATTTTCAATTTTTTTTTTTGGAGGCACTCAATACCCTTTCAGTAAGACCCTCTCTGCTTAAATTGACCAGAATTCTGCAAGTGACAGAATGCCTGTGCCCAGCTCCCTAGAGCACCAGGCGGAGGTCTGCAGTGCAGCCCAACCAGAAAGCAGAGCCAGGCTAAAAGCTTGCAGCTAATTCTTAGTCCCAGGAAGCAGGAGAGAGAGGCCACCGAGAAAGCAAAGACAGAGGAAGGCAATGGCATTGCTGGCAGTGCCCCTGGGATATGCCGGCCGGCTCCACCTCTTCTCAGTGAGGTTGTAGCAGATACTGCCCCTCTGGATGGTTCAGAGTAGGGACATGGCCAATTTAGCCAACTCTACCGGCTGCTGAGTTCAGCTGCAGCTCCCGCTACACACGCCTCAGTAACATTGGGAGAGGGAAAGGGGTGGTCCCAGGCCTGGAGGGGAGGCCCAGAGGCCAGGCAGCCCGGCCTGCAGCAGGAGCCTGGGAGCCTGGCGCTGTGGCAGCGGGCACCAGCGAAGCTGCAAGGCTGAGGGCAGCGGGAGGTGATTGGATGCTTGAGGCATGCGCCGGCCAGTGCTCCAGCAAGGAGGCGCCACACTTGGGGCCATCCCAGGGTGACAGGCCCTGGAGTCTGGGACTCAGTATTCTCCCACAGAGCTCCATAGGTGTCTGTACCCACGGCTCCCACAGAACTAGATCCCACAGGATGGTGGGGGGCGGATAGGGAAACACCAGGGAGGGCAGTGCCATCCTGATCCTTCCAGAGGTCACACACCAAGGTCTCAGAGTCCCAACTCCTGGCCTGAGGAGAGGGAGGAGTTGGAATTACACAGCAGCCTCAGGTCCCTGGAACTGGAACAGCAGTAGGTGCACTCTGGCTCAAAGCCTCTGTGCTGGCAGGGTTAGCCAACAGCCTCTCTGGAGGACACAGAGGAGCAACCTCCCGCCCCCTCCCTCACCACGGAGAAGCAGCAACACGTGGCCCTCATCCCAGCAAACAGCCCCAGACAGCGCTCATGCGCCAACTGCTGGCCCCAGGCTGGCCCTGACTCTCTAGCCTGCCCCTACCGCTGTCTGCTTGGACCTGGCGTTGGAATGCCACCTTCCTCCTCTTTGACTGGGCTGGATGTAGAAGGTCCATCTTTCTGTGCTCCACCCAGAACTTGAGCCTCGCCTGCTGTGATGCCCAGCGCCTGCTGTGATGCCCAGCAGGCTGACAGGGGTGTGTGCCGGTGGGTCAGTTGTCAGTGCCCTGCGGCATGGCAACCAGAGGACCCCTGCTCTCTCACTGTGCCAGATGTGCTCACCCTGGCAACACCAGCCCGGGCCTCACCCACGAGCGCTTCCTCACAAATAGCATGAAGGGGGTTGAGTAGCCTTTGAGGGACTCCACAGGGAGAAGACTGTCCTTTGCTGCGGTTGTGACAGGGAGGGGACTCATCCCTCTCCCTGTTTCTTGCCATCGGAGTCTGGTTGAATTTTCAGGTTTATCCACCTAATGTGGACTCTGGAAAGGGCAGAGATTTTCTCTGAGCCTGTTGCTATGGAGCCCAGTATTGCTGGGGGATCAAAGGTGTTGAAGCAGGAGCCTATCTACCCTGAATGTGTGATTCATGATCCATCTACTCATTCAGAACTTCCTGGGTGCCTGCTGTGAGCCAGGAACCCTGGTGTTATGGATGTAGTAGCAGCTAAAGCAAAGGTCCTTGCATCAAAACCACATTCTGTGGTGGTTTGAGTAAGACTACCCTCATGAGTTCATATATCTCAATGTCTAGTCATCAGAGAGTGGTGTTACTTGCCTAAGGCACAACAATAGAGGGGGGAAGAGAGAGGGAGAGGGGGGAGGGGGGAGAGAGCGCACTGGGAATGGGCTGGGCTTTTGACACTGCCTACCACCGGCGAAATGCCTCGTCCAACAAGGCCACACCTCGCACTAACCTCAATCGCTTCCATGGACTGAGGACAACTATTCAAATGCATGAACTTATGGCAGCCACTCTCATTCAAACCACCACAGTGGCGAGGGTGACAGCCCTGGAGATCCCAAGTGCTTAGGGACCAGGTGTAGAACGCTCTCAAGGGGCAACAGAGCACTGGGGGGTGGGGTGGGGGTGGGGTGCTCAAGGAACAGTAAAACCACCTGCTAGGCCAGGTGGACCCTAAAGCTGGCATCTGAAGTCATCTAGTGGGACCAGAACCTCTGAACTGTCAAGACTTGGGCCCTGCTGCCTGCCCACTGTTAGAACCTCTAATTGCCCCCTCCCACCCACCGTGTGTGTGTGTGTGTGTGTGTGTGTGCGCGCGCGCGCGCACGCATGTTTGTGTGTGTTTGTGTGTGTGTGTTGTGTGTGTGTGTGTTGTGTGTGTGTGTGCGTGTTTGTGTGTGTGTGTTGTGTGTGGCGAGCGCATGGCATGGACTTTTCTTTCAGCCAAAACAACCTCAGTGATCCAGGAAGAGGGTACTGCAAGCTGTAAATATTTTAATGATGATAATTCAAATATACACAAAAGAAAATGGCATAATAAGCCAGCTTCAAATAGGCAGCAATTTTCCACAGAAATGGAAACAGATTCATAACTGCTAAGGATGAGAAGGGAGGTGGCAGCCAGTCCCTGGTGGGTGTAAGCTTTTATTCTGGGGGTGAAGAATGGGAGAGAGGGTGGCTATGCCCACAATGGCACGCTAAATGCCACCAAACCATGTCCATTAAATGAGAGCTTCTTCTGTGGTGCCAGGCTACTCACCACTTTTAAAAAAGTATTTTTAAAATATAATTTTTTAAGTGTATGGGTGTTTTGCTTACACGAATGTCAGTGTATTATGCGTGTACCTGGTGCCGTCATAGGTCAGGAAAGGGCATCAGATTACCTGTGACTGTTTGTGAGCACCGTCTGTGTGCTGGGAATCGAACTTGGCTCCTCTGAAAAGCAGCCAGTGGTCTAACCCCTGGGCACCAGTCTTTTCCCACAGATGCTAGAGGTTTGTTTGCATTGTTAACTGATCAGCAATTTTTTCTTTTTCCAAGTACCAGGGTTGGAACCAGGGCCTCCAGCCTGTGAGGCGAGGGTTCTACCACTGAGCTGACAGCCCAGCTTGAGAAGGAATTAATTTTACCATCTTGTCAGTTTTACAGAAATATGACCAACCTTTTCTGAAAACTATTAATTTCCCAGGGCATATTCAGATGGCATTATTATAGACCCCAAAGCGTCTCCACGGGTGGCCTATCCCATCAGCAGGGGATCAAGCATGCTCATTGCTTTGGTTATGGAAGAACCTCCTCTATGCCTTAAGTTTTAAATTTACTTTGGGGGAGGAGGGCCCCATATCTCACAACGCAAGTGTGAGAAGGTCAAAGGACAACTCAAGTCATCTCTCTCCTTCTATCATGTGGTCCCAGGCTCGGCAGCAAGTGCCTTTGCCTGCTGAGACAGCGCACGTGGAAGTTATTTCTACCCTGCAGAATTGACATATTCTAAACTGGAAGCCCATGGAAACCAGAAGAGGTGTCTGATCCTCTTGGAACTGGAGTTGTAAACAATTGTGAGCCGCCATGTGCGCCCTGGGCAATGAACTGCGGTCCTCGGCAGGAGCAGCCAGTGCTCTTAATGGCAGGGCCATCTCCCCAGCCTTTTCTTCCTCTCCCTACCCTTTACTGCCTTCCTTCTCCCACCCCCCTCCTCCGCACCGAGATAAGAATCTTACTCTTTAGACCAAGCTGGACTTGAGAGAACAATGGTTGGCCCTCCTGCTTTAGTCTCCCAGGTGTGCCTGGATTAAATAGCAGCAGTGTGTTGTTACTGCATGGACAGGCACACACACTTGTGCTGGGACAGGGCAAGCAGTGACATCTGGATAAGACACCCTGCCCTTTCAAAGTAGATGTGCATGCATTAGCTGTAAATGCGTATTGCAAATTTTGGGAAACATTAATGTGAGTCACACACGCGCTCAAAACAAAACAAAAAACAAACAAAACAAAAATGAAGACAAAATTATCAAAACTGAATATAAAACCAAAGTCAACATTACCCACAAGGTGCCTATATTAAATATGAAGGAAACAACTGATGGCAGAGATAAACGCCTGGGTAACACAATCAAAAGTCAGAGGGAAGTCAAGCAGAGTTCAGGATTGTGACAAGTACAGGCCAGAGGCGCAATTCAAGGACATCTCTGAAGTTAGCCTGGAGTGTATGACGCCTATCTCAGAAACAATGGGGCTGGTGAGATGGCTCAGCAGGTAAAGGCGATTGCTGCCACGTGTGACAACCTGAGTTCAATCCCTAGGACCCACATGGCCGAGGGAAGGGACTTCTGCAAGTTGTTCTCTGATCTATTGTGAGCCACAGAACTAAAATTCTAACTAGGGTGAAAGGCAACAAAATTGAAGGGCATAGCTACAGCAACACTGGCCAGATACCCATGGCAAATAAAGTTACAGGGGACGCAGGGGTCACTAACTTCTCACCCACCCACCCACCCATAAAACACGTGCACTAAGAGAAGGATGTCAGACACAGCCAGCAGGAACTGATCTACCACTGCTGCTGCTGTGCAGCTCACTGCCCCAGCCCCCGGCTCAGTCCAGTCTTTAACCCACTCTGGAAGAACAGGGAGTGATGGGTCTTGCACACAGCTGCGGTTTTTCTCAAAGCCAGTTATTGGAGACTATCCTCCCCCTAATGTGTGTTCTTGGTCCACTTGGTGAGGATTAATTGACCACTGCATGGATTTAGTGCTGGGATCTCGATTCTTTAAGTCTGTGCGTGCTGTGGCTTGAATCTTCTGGGTTTATCTGTCAGGTCTATCTGGTCCATAGTGCCATTTCCTTGTGTATTTCCTGTCCTGGTGATCGGACATAAAACCATTGCAGCTATTATTAGGCGTCATCTTTGTCTACTGCAAAAATAGCAGTTTATGACTCAAACGTCCATATTACTTAAAATGGTACTGAAGTCTCTTGCTATGTGACTTATTTATTTATTATATATACAACATTCTGCTTCCATGTATATCTGCACACCAGAAGAGGGCACCAGATCTCATAACGCTCATAACGGATGGCTGTGAGCCACCATGTGGTTGCTGGGAATTGAACTCAGGACCTCTGGAAGAAGAGTCGGTGCTTTTAACCTCTGAGCCATCTTTCTGGCCCCGTTATGTCCCCTTCCATTTAAATATTTGCTTAATATATTTGGGGGCCCAATGTGAGTGCCTGTATTTATAATGATTGTATTCTCTCAAAGAATTGACTGTCACTTCTTAGTTATTTTATCCTGACTGCTCAAGTGCCTGACAAGATGTAGCTTGAGGGCTAGTTAAGAGCACTTGCTCCCAGGACCAACATGGGACCTCACAGCCATCTGACACTGCACTTCCAGGGATCGGATGCCCCTTTCTGATACCCAAAGGTACAGGACATGCAGAGTACAGAGACATATAAACAAAGGCAAGCAAAACACAAGCATAAAACCAAAATACACATGAAGCAAGTTGAGAGGGGGAGGGCTTGTTTTGGGCTGGCTATTTCAGGGTACAGTATACCTTACTGACACGTGGGGAAGGTAGGCTGTCCAACTAAGGGAGGCTGGGAGGCATTGTATCCAATCAGGAGGTATAGGGATGATTGCTGGTGCACAGCTCACTCGCTCACTGTGTGTGTGTGTGTGTGTGTGTGTGGCTATCACACATGTCCTATCATCATGTTCGTGAGGGTGCATTTACCTGTGAAGGTATATGATGACACTGGATGTCTTGCGAAATGGCTTTTCCACCTTCCATCTGGAGACAGAGTCTTACTGAAACTGAGTGAGGCATTTTAGCTAGATCGGCCAATGAGTCCCCTGGGATCCATGTGTCTGCCTCCTGGTGCTGGGATAACAGCTTGCCCAGCAGGGCTCTGCCCAGCACACTGTGTTCTCCATTTGATTGGTTTGGGACCTGATCATATGGATGGTGTCACATACATTCATGGGGGTTTTCCCTCTTCAGTAATAAATCTTTCTGAAAAGGTCTTCCTACACATACTACATGAGTTTCCATGGTAACTCTAGAGCCCATCAAGTTGACAAAGGCAAACCCTTGCAGCTAGCATGCAGTGAGCTTTGTCTACTGCAAAAATAACAGTTTATGACTCAAAAGTCCATTTTCCCTGGAATCTGACATGATGGCTCATGCCCACGACACCTGTACACAGGCAGCAGATGCAGGATCGTAAGGCTGAGGCCAGCCAGGGCACACTCAAGGCCAGACACTAGTGAGACCCTCTCAAAAAACCCACAAAATGTCTACAGCTATTTATGCCTCACATCTGTAATTCCAGGGCTCAGGAAACCAAGCTAGAAGGATCACAGTGAGTTCTCCGCTAGCGTGGGCTACAGGTAAGACTTTGTCTCAAAATAAAACATGTTTATTTTATCTGATATGAGTATTGTCATCTCTGCTCTGTTTTGGAGACCACTGACAGAGAAAACCTTTTTGGGTGTCTTTAAATGTTTTTGTTTGTTTTAAGTACTGGAGACCGAATCTAGAGTCTTCTGCATGCTAGGCAAATGCTGTAAATCCTCAGACATCTTTTTACCTTTGAACCAGTCTGGCCTCACATTGATTCTGGAGCCTACACAGGCCTGGAACTCACAACCTCCTGCTTGTTGAGTACTGTAGATGTGTATCCTCACGCCCAGATTTGCTGGCTATTAGAAAAAACAAAACCAAAAACCTGAAGTTACCCTACACACCACGACAGAAGGCTTAACCTACGTGTTTTAATCACTAAAAAAAAACGCAGAATTTACTGTACCAAGTGGCAGTCACTTTACAGAGCTTGTCGGGAGAGTGGGAAGGGGACACAGACCTGCACAGAGATCTCACAGAGAGATTACCCTCCTGCCCTGGGCTGGCAGCTGTTCTACTTGTGGTCCATTCGTGGACTCCCTTTGCTCCAGGTAAACTTTGTCTTTGCTAGTTTTTTTTTCTTTGTTTGCTATGGGGGTGTTTGTAAATATTTTATATTTATTTTCAGCTGATCAAGTCCATGTTGGTTATATATAAAATCTAGCTTTATCTCACACATGTGTTATTGACTCATACTCTATATATTTTTGTGTTATCAACTTAATACTTGACTGCTGAGGTAGGATCTCCTATGTTGCAGGATGGCTTCGAACTTGCTATGTAACCACGAATGACTCTACCTCCAGAGTGCAGTTGTGTGCTACCATGCCAGGTTTACAGGGCACTGGGTATCACACCCAGGACCTCCTGAATGGTGGCAGGCATCTCATCAACAGCCCCAGCCCAGTCAGCACCCTATAGCATGCTGAAGCTAAGCCATGCCCTCAGTAATTTGTGGGTGAATGAGATGCTCAGGAAGAAAAAAGCCACGTACTGCCTAGCCTGGTGCCCTGAGTTTGGTCCCCAGAAGTCACGCAGGGGAGAGCTTTGGAGGCAGAGGTAGATCAATGCCAGCTGCAGCTACATATTGAGTCCCAGGCCAACCTGCACTATATAAGCCCCTCACCTGTGCCAGGAGGCGCTGTGCACACCGTTAATTACAGCACTGGGGAGGCAGAGGCAGGTGGATCTCTGTGAGTTTGAGGATAGCCTGGTCTACAGAATGAGCTCCAGGATATCAGGGCTGTACAGAGAAACCCTGTCTCAAAAATAACATAAAATAAAATAAGTAAAGACCCTCATCTGAACAAAGAAAACATTTATCAACCTTGTGTAGTCTTTTATTCTTAGACAGAGCTTCACTATGTAGCCCAGGCTGAGACTCAAGATCTTGCCTTACCTTCTCAAGTGCTAAAACCCAAAGGTGTCGTGGGCTTTTCTGGTCATCTGTTTTGCTTAGCACAGTGACCGTCAGCACTCCCTCCCACTTCAGAGGTGAAATGGGTAAGCAAGTGTCCTCAACTGCTGAATCCTCTGTGTGTCCCCCAACCCCTAGACAGGGCCTCTCTCTACATAGCCCTGGTTGTCCCAAGACTCACTCTATAGACCATGCTGGTCTTGAACTCACAAATCTGCTTGCCTCTGCTTCTTGAGTGCTAGAATTAAAGGCTAGTATCCCCCGTTTAAAGTTATTTTTATTTATGTGTCTGTATGTGGGTTTATGCACATGAGTACAGGTTCCTACAGAGGCCAGAGGATTGCCCAATGCTCTTAATGTGGGTGCTTTGTTGTTATCTGGCCTCCATAGGAAAAGAAAGAAAAATAGTGTGTGTTTGTTTAGGTAGTGTCTTGTTTTGAGGCCCAGGTTAACCTCAAAGTCACAGTAATTAGTAATCCTCCTGCCTTATGAGCACTGGGATTACAGGTGTGTTACTATCTTCAGTTGAAGGGATAATTAAAATGCTCTCAAAGTTGCTGTGGCCCAAGGGTGGAGAGGGAGAGACTCCAAGAGGCCTGTTCCAGGAACACAGAGATGGCAGGCACAGCTCAGGGGAAGCATGGTAGCTACTTCCTTGCTACGAGCAGAAACTGACAGAAGCTAACAATTTATAACAGCCTTCCAGAGATGAGAGCTCCAAAATGCCATCACAGGCTCTGCCGGTGTGACAGTGGCCTCCCGCGGCATTCCTGCGGTTCAGGTTCCTGTGTCCCGAAGGGAAGGTTTCCATGTCAAGGTGTGAAGGGCTTTAGGGCCAGCTAGCTCAACTGTGCTTTCTCCATCCAGCCTCTAATGGTTGTGTCAGTCACTGATCCGGATCATCCGTGCCTTAGAGACAAAATGAGGATTTCCCAAATCTCCAGCGTATTACGCTAGAGCTCTACAAGAACAACCTTCCTACTCAATGATTTTGCTTTGAAACATTTGGATAAAAGCTGGATCTATATTTGATGTTTCTTCATCTCCAAAAGTGTTTACCTGGTGTTTACAGAAACACCGCTGGGCTGCTGAGGTAGTTCAGTGGGTAAAGATACTTGCCATGACAGGTGCCAACCAGCACGCTCTCATCGGACACTACGTGAGCATCAAAGGACCACCTTTTACTTGTGCATCCATGTTTCAGGCATGTGTGCCTTCCTCCCCAAAATAAACTTAGAAAATTAAGACAATATTGTTACAACCTTTTTGGATCCTTACAAGTTTTCCATGGCTTTTTAAATGGCAGCTGTCCCACCAGAGCAGTGGGAGACTTTAAGCTGGCTTCCGGTGTAGGTAAGCCCCCTCCCCCCACACCTGCACCCAGCCAATTCCCCAGAGCACTCACGTGTTCAGTGGGACAAAGCACCTAGAGACCATGGCCTGGGCTTGGGGACAAGCTGCTTGCCAGCCTGGGGTCTGCTGCTCCTGCTTCTCATGCTACAGGCTGCTGCACGGACACCATGGCCCCTACACTCAGTCTCTTGAACTTTGTCAGCAGCTGCTAACAAAGCTGGACAGGTCTGGGATGAGCAGGGAAGATGCCTGTGGCACCCTTCTGGCCCACCCCAGGCCTGTGCAGTCACTCCAGGCACCACCGATTTCGTCACAGAAATGGAATTTCTCTTCCTTGTCTCCCCAGCTGGAACTCCATGCTTATGTTGCTTCTACTGAAGGGGCTACCATGCAAGCTGCAGAAGTACCTCAGGGAAGCCGTCCCCCCGCCCCTCCCTCAAGTGACTCTTAACATCTTAAGTGACTCACCTGAGCTCAGGAGTACCTACCCGCAGGTCGGGCAGCCCACCTTCCCTGCTGCCCAGGGACCTGGCCCGGGGGACCTGTTAGAGCATACTGACTACCCACACCTCTGTGAAATTAGCCCAGTGTCCATTCTCATTCTGACTGGAAACCTGCTGAACCCTATTCTCTCTTGATTCCAGTCTAAGGCTGGAGACCCAGCAGGTGTGTCTGCTGTTTAGTCAGGAAGGTCAGGCAGATGGGCAGTCAGGGATCGGGTGTGACCCAGCAGGGAAACACTGTTGCCCAAGGGGAAGCACTTCAACTTGCAATCTCCTTAGTGAAAAGCATTTGACCACCAGGGTTCAACCAATGCAGAAGCAACCTGGGAAGGCTGGCCAGAGTCTATTTCCAGCCTTCCCAGGTTGCTTCCGCACCTGGCCTTGGATGTCAAAGGACTGGTCCCAAGGAGTGGCCAGTGCTTCTTAGCAGTGGTTGTCTCATGGGGGACTTTATGCCCTGGGGAGCCAGAGAGGTGATCTAGCCTCAGAGGCAGCAGTTTATACTTTCCACGCACCGGGCTAAACCTACTTCTGAGAAGAGACCTGGGACCCCATCCCTGAGGACTTTGCACGTTGACAGCACCCCAGGCTCCAAAACCCAAGCGCTTAGTCCTTTACTGCAGCCTGAATTTTGCCCCACCCTCTCCAACTGTCAGTCATCTGTTACTACATGACAAGATATACCAAGAGACAACAGCTGCTACCAGAAGCCACTGTCCCTAGGGCCAGTGCTCCCACATGGGAGGGTTTGCCCACACATACCTTGTGCTGGTCTTTCCAAGGTCACTTAGTGGGACCTTCTCATGGTTCCATGACCTCTGGTGGTTGATGGCCTTGCCAGTCATTCTAGCAGTTGTCTTAAACTTCTTTACAGGATGGTAGATTTAGTAGCAGCAGGAGGATGGCCCAGTTCCTTTGCCATGTCTGTGAAGGTCCCATTGACTAAGACAACTGTGACCCAGTTCAGAGTTTGTGTATAGGAAACTGGACCGCAGTACAGTGGCACAGAGTTGATGGAGGCTAGTCCAGGCCCTCAGGCCAGTGGAGGTCTTGTCCTCAGAGAGTAAGGTGGCCCCTGTGGGCCCTGAGTTGCACCTGGGATGTCTTGCTTCTCCATGATGCCTTAACCTCTCAAGCGTTCTTGCCATCGCCGATCATCGTGATGGGGTGAGGCCCTCGACTCAATCTGTGTTGTGCTATATACACTCCCAGCCTTCAAAATTCTATGTGAAATAAGCGGCATATTTCTTACTAAGCAGTCTGCAGCAGACATCTTATAGCAAACAGTAAAATATACTAACACTCAGGGGGAAACACAAGGCCCACACAATGGGAAGGGATTCCATGGGGAGCCACGACCATGATGATCTTACTTCAGAGGCTGACAGGGAATGTCACCAGAGGACCCTGCAGCCAGAGTCCCATACTGGTCCTGCTGAGGCTGTCTGGTGGCACACAGGGTGGGTACACACTCCGGCCTCAGAGCAGGCAACCTGGAGCCACAGAGGAGCCAGAGCTTACACCGAGGATCGAGAGGATGACCTCTACCCCTTCAGAGAACCTCAAGGACCTGCCTGAAAATGCACACATGAGAAATGCAGCAGGGAGTTCACTTAAAGTAGCCCCGAGCTACTCCATGGAGTTTTACCAATCTAACAAACAGCAAGTCTTCATTGCATGCATGCGTGCACACATACATACAGGTACACCCCCCACACACACACACACACCTACCCGAGGGCCTCTTATTCAGAGTGGAGTGGGAATAGGGTAGTGAACCTCAAAGTGAGGGTTTCATCTAAAGGTGAGTAAATGGTGGACACCCCAGCTCCCCTACAGGGACCCTGCAAAAAGGCTAGTTTACAACACCAACAGCTCTACGTTGAGCTTCTGCTCCACGGCTGGGGCTGGTCCTGGGCAAGCTGGCTATTCTTTAAAGAAGTCACTGTTCCTGTGTATAGATGAAGAGAAGGGCTTGCAATGAGTAAAGGAGTGGGCAGGTCACAAGACTCACGACACGGGCTCACTCAGGTAGCGCATCGGAGTCCGACAGGACAGAGCTTGATTGTGGAGTAGGGATCGTCTTGTCCCAAGGCTGCCGTTTGTTAGCTGAAAACACAGTCTTGCCTGCTGCACAGATTGAGGGCTGCAGAGAACTGGCCACAGGGAACTGGGCAGTTAAGGTGCTGTGAGGAACTTCTATCTGTGGTGATTCAGAAACTGATTAAAATCATGTGTGTATATGTATGTACACACCACGCAACGCCGTGTAACTGAGCCATATCCCACTTAGCCTTTAGTTTTCCAGTTTGTTTGTTTGGTTTTGTTTCTCTGTGTGGCTTTGGAGCCTGTCCTGGAACTGGCTCTTGTAGACTAGGCTGGCCTTAACTCACAGAGATCCGCCTGCCTCATGTAGAAGAACGGTTCCTGATTGGGGCTGAAAGAGATGGTCAGTGGTTAAGGACACTGACTCTTCTCACAGAGGACCTGGGTTCAATTCCCAGCATCTACACGACTGCTCACAACTGTCTAGAACTGTAGTACCATGCAATCTGAAGCCCATACACATAAAATAAAGGAAAGGTTCCTGATTGTGAAGGGATGGATCAGGAAAAGGAGCAGCGCTGGGGATCAGGCACTGGTGTGTTTGGCCAAGGCATCAGCTCCAGCAAGCAGATGCCTGAGGTGGCCATGTTGGCAGCGACAGGGTTGCAGGTGGCCAATGTCAGGGTTTCTACTTTGGTGATCAGACACAAAGTACAATTCACTGAGGTAAACAGTTCAAAGAGAGGCGATGGTGAATGCTGCACGAGCCCACGACATACAGGCACTAACCCTCACAGGTGGTAAGCGTGGAAGAGTCTGGAAGAGAAAGGCCAGGGGCTGCGCAAGGTGTACAGCTGTATCCCTTCCTATGGGGCAGGGAAAAAGGACACACAGCCCAGGGGCAGAGACTAAGCACACTGAGATCCCTTATCAGTGAGACTCGACAGCCTAAGTTGTGAAGTCAATGGAGAGCATGATCGGTATGGCCTTGACTCCAGTAAGGCCAGCAATCTGACCGCGTGCAATGATGTACACGGCCCTCTCTTCAAAGGCCGCACCTCCTAAGAAGCTGGGTACTAGATTCAGTGCACAGAGCATGGAGTCTGTGGGCCAGCAGCTAGGGGCAGCCTCCAGACCTTTCTTTGGCCTTCCTGTTTGTTCCCTTTGGCCCTGGCTTGGACATGAAGTGAACAGCTTTGCCCTGCTCCGCTCTCTCCGTGGTATGCTACCTGCCCTTACCACACATCAAAGTGAGAGGACCAACAGACGACACTGCCCAAAAGTCTGAGGGCAAACGGCTACAACCTTCACAAGTGTGGCCAGTGACCCTGCCTACATAAGTTTATCGACCTTAGGCATTTATGAATGCAGAGAAAGCTCACTGATGCATTATTCCAGCCAGGAGAGGGAAGTTCAGAGGCTGCCAGTACTCCTCAACTGCTCAGGTATTGAAACCAGAAACAAAAAAGGCAATAGTCTGCCCCGTCACTGCCTTAGACCAGGGACTATGCAGGGCCGGTCTCTAGGACCCAGTCAAAGCCTGGCTAAGCTGACAGAAGAAACACTTCTTTTACCCAACCTCTATTCTTAAGACCATAACACCAAAATTTTTATGAAATATACACTGTACTTCTGATGCCTGGTAACCACACACATGAAGATTATCAGAATAATAAGAGCAGTAAGAAGCAATAATAATAAGATTATCAGAGTAATAAGAGCACTAGCCTCCCCCCACCCACAGCTGTCTGCCTCACAGGGTCTTATACTGGGGCAATAACACCATCAGAAATCCAAGGCCGGCTTGGAAGGGGAGAAAAACATCCCACTCTGTAGCAAGATAGACATGGGGCTGCAGAAAATTGTTTTGTTTCATATTTTATTACATCAATGGCTTGAAAATTTTTATTTAACTTCAGCAAATATTGGAAATAGAAAAATGAATTCTGCAGAATTTCACAAATAAATTTCCCAATCTCCACTAACAAATGTTATAATCCAATGGCTAAGCAGTTATAATGCTATGGACATTCACCACAATAACTGTGCTGAACTAGAAAACAAGCAAAGAGAGACATGGAAATATTACTTACAACAGCATTATTACAACATAGTTTCTTTAAAATTTAACATGGATTTTATCACTCCAAAAGATATACAGCATTTCCGTTATATTTGCAAACTTAACCTTATACATCTTTTAAAATCTTGAAAAAATTTTAAGCAATCTAAAAAGCACTTAGCAAAGTTTTTAAGTCTACATAATGGAATGCTATCCACTCCAGTATAAATTTTCGTTTTAGAGAAGGTGGCTGTAAACACTCACTATTTTACAACATGCATAGACTCTGCTGACCTTCCTTCTGAATTGGAACCTTCCTGCAATTGTGCTTTACTACAGTGAGAAGCAGTTGCAAAGACCCAGGGAGAGGCGGGAGGAGCATTGCACAGGACCGTTAGGCTCAGATGATCCACCTGCCTTAGTCAATCTGGGGCCAAGTTGACTTGATACTGAAAACTTGTACCCTGGGTCACTGGGTGTACAAAAGGGTAGACATGAGAGAAAGACAGGCTGTGTTCTGTCTCTCCTTTGCTTACATGGAAGCAGGGATCCAGTTAGTGTAATGCACTGCTGGGCTTATTTTTGGTGTGCAATTATACCAATAGTACATCTGATATTTAGAAAGATAAAAGCAGGGTATAGTTGCAATTTAAAGTGACAACGAACTCACTTAGAGCGGTGTGTGGTACTGAGAAAACTGTATAAACAGAAAACAACTGCTTAATTAGTCCACAGCAAACGTTCTCGCCTTCGTTTTTGTGAGTAAGGTTGTGACCATCATTGTGTGGGCCTTGTAAAAACTGCCAGAAGCCACCATTAGGAGCTGCCTTGACAGACAAAGAGACGGTGACAGTGCTGTGGGGCATGAACCTCTGCTCCTGCTGACACAGCGCCTAACTGAGGCTGGGCCCCAGCGAAAGAGCTGTTACACAATCGATCACCGCTGCCGACCAGTCAACACAATATTCAAGTAACAGGGTGTTTATGTGGGTAAGCAAAAAGAATTACCTAAACACTTTACATGTCTACATAAAATTAAATAAAACAAACTTTTAATGCATACGCAATACAGTTTATATCTTTAGGGATCTCTAAACTAAAAGTTAGACTATTATTTGTGTCCATGATACTATATTTTGCACAATAACTTATATTTAGAAGATTTTCCCACAAAAATATATAATTATGACATTCACATTGATAATTTTTAAGAACGCAAAGCTTAAGTGACATTCCATCTGAAGCAGGCGTCATGTCCAAACCTAACCTGCTGATGCACCTAATTTTTGACATGTTGAACAGTCACAGTTCAAGACCAGAGCCCTCAGCTTTGAAAGCTAAGTGATTTCTTGGATTTACATCACTGCAGACTGTGTCACGAAACGTTTAAAACATGAAGACTATTCCAACATCAGCCAGACAAAGACCCCCTTTGTCTAATGAAAATGGCATGCCTCTTTCCCTTGGAGAAAAAGCCAAAACCAGCTATTCTGATCATAGTCACTCTGACACCCGACTTGTCCCGGCTGCTTGGAACCAGGAAGACAGTACAGAGGAGCCTGGTGCCTGGCGCTGCGCTCTGCCCATCGCACCGACAAGGAAGAACAAATCTAAAGTAGCCCCAGCACAAAGACAGACGTAGAACCACTGGCAGAGCGTGAAAGCCATTGTAGCAACCATCCACACTGCTTCTGCTCACCGAGAGAGGACATGCAAAAAGCTAGGCGAGCAGAGCTTTATCAGGCGCCTTAGTGTCCCTGTGAGTGAGGCACAAAGTGCGGGCTGACCTCTGACCCCATCATGTTCTCCTTCCCCTTTGTGTTACACAGCAGGTTTATGATAAAAACACAAAAGAAAGTGGATTCCTCGCTAGTGTTAGTCTGTCACCTGTCCCTATAGAGCAGCAGTGGGCTGTGCCTTGCACTGTTCCACACACTCTTATCAATGGGCACCTGGTGTGGGACAGATGAACAAAGTCCCTCTACACTCTCCTTTGGAATGACCTTTCTCCAGACCTCTCAAAAACAATGTACACCCCACTCCCAATCTAGATTTCTATAGCTGAACCTCTTTCTAAAGAGAACATCAGCTAACTTTAAAAAATTATTTAAAAAAAAAAAAAAAAAAAAAAAAAAAAAGGGAAGGTGCTTAGGAGTCAAAAACATCGAATTTTAATTGCATATTTTAAATTCTTAAGAACTCTGTTCCTATCTTAAAGCATCTACTTTTTTTCTCTCCTCTTTTTGGTATTGAAAGCAGAAAAAATATTCAAACACTGCGAACAACAACAAAAGATATTTCCACATGGTTAGTGCAGTCTCAACTGGCCATGGATGCTAGAACGCAGTCTGACCGGCTGCCCCTCAACCCCTGCAGGCCCACAGTCTGGTAAGAGAGCAAAAGTGATTCTGGAAGTCTCAGAACATTTATTAGCAATCTTCGCTTGTTCCCAGTCTAAACAGATGGTATCACATACCACTCTGTAGACTGGTTTGCATGCTGGTCTCACTAAGCAAAACATCCATCACTTTTCTGTCCTATCTGCTGCTAAAAGAGAGGGGATGGTGTGTGTGTGATCACACCAGCATATAAATGACACATAGGACACATGGAGCGACACCCAATGGGCAGGCACACCAAGAGTGAGCGCTAAGGGGGCGCAGATCTAAGAAACCACCCCTAGCTTCCCTCATGTCCTCTCCTGAGCCGACCTGACGTTTCAAGTCAAATCTGCTGAAGCTCTCCCCATCTGCTACACCTCAATGATGTCATCTTTGGCAAGCAATAAACGTTAAATAAGACACTTGAACAGAAAAGTGATTGATAACATGGTTGCCAGGAGGAGAAGGCACCAATTCCAAATTACAAGCACCAGGTACAGTGATATGAACCAGATTTCTCAGAGTTGGGTGATGATAGTGGTAGCTGGGGAATCAAGAGGAGGTGGGTGTACCCCCACCCTGGGATTCCAATGCTGAAGGCTGAAGGCAGAAAGAAAGCATTGAGGTCCACGCTCCCAGTAAGCTACAATGTCAGGGACAGCTGCTTCAAATGAGCTTTTATCTCTTGGAAAGGGAGAAAGGGGAAAGTTAGGAGAAGAGAAAGGGGAGAGGAGCCACCTGATTTCTCCACCATAATTCCACTTTCTGTTTAGGGAAACAGGAGTTATACCAGGGAGCTTGGTATGAAAAAGGTTATGATGTGGTCTGCCAATGGGCTGTGATTTCCAAAGAAGCATGATATTACTTAGGTGGCTTCCCCAGAGAAGGGGAGAAATCTTCTAGAAGGCCTATGAGGCCTTCTGGAATTACACTATGCACAAAGTAGAAACTGCAGGCCATGCAGGAACAGAGCTGGGCCTTTCATCAAGACTACCTGTTCTGAAGCTGTTGACTGGGAGAGCTGCCACTGTTGGGGCTCGGGGGAGCCAACTGGAGGGTAGGTCCCAGACTCGAGGGAGGTGTGCAGGCCATGGGTCCCCCAGCCCTTAGGCAGAATGAGATGCAACAGAGCTCTCTGGGAAGTCGTGCCAACATGGAGGAACGAGCAAAGAATTAAGGCAGATGTAGCACAGGACTGAAGTGTATGCCTTTTTTGGTAATAGCTGCTTGTCCACAGAGATGTGATGCAGATGGCTAGGTGATGTCTTGTAATACCTGATATCTGGATAACATGTCGCCCATACCAAGTGTTCAAAGCTACCAGCAGTTTTCATGAGGCAGATGCGTATCTTACGTCGAGGACAGAAGCAGCCTGAAGGAGGAGGAAGGGAGGAAGAGTGAGGCCAGCCAGCAGCAGCCCCGGTGGGATCCATGAGCGAGAGCAGGCGGCACTGCAGGGGAAGCATCGCGCTCCCGGGGTGGGGATGCTGACCACCTTCTACTGCCCTTCTCTTTCTGAGCATCCTTTTCTGCAGAGCTACACAGTAACCATAGTTCCTGGTTAGGTAAGATAGCTAGGAGACCTGCATGCATGTCATCACAGTACCTGGAAACAGGCCTGCTCAAATATGCCAACTAATAACAACATACACTCCTTGCTCTGACTTTTCAGTGCCTCCTACAAGAGCACAGGGCATTAGAGAAGCTAATGTGTTTCTAAAGGAGCAGTTAACACTTAGGCAAAACTTACTGCTAAGGGTGAAATTACCTCATTTTGCTTACATGTTCTAAGTTCCAGGGCCTTCAGACTGGCCCTATACCAGGATAACTTGAGAATGCTGCTCATATTGGAAATGTGTAGGTTCTGACAAACCCTACAGACTTTCTTGTAGCAAGTGCTTAAGATTTTAATTCTCAAAGCTGCCATGATGCAATGCTTTCCTTACGGAGGGGAAGCACCTTGAGGCCCTTCATAGACATGACCTCACTTTCTTTTGAGGCGTTCATAAGTGTGTTCTCTAGGCTAGAGCCCAGAGCAAAGGTGCAACAAACAATAAAAGCCAATCGACTCCAAATCAATGGTTTAAGGGAGTCAGAGAAAGTGGATTTCCTTAGAAAGGTAAATCAATCCTTAAGTTACTGGACTAGTGGACACATCTAGGTTCGTAATGACTGCCTAGCCTTCCCTCATGCACATCTTCTGTAGGAAGATGGGGCAGAAGTGTACAGGGTAATGCCCTACTCCTGGGGTGGGCAGAGGCAGCTGGTAAGCAATCCCAACACAGGAAGTGGAAGATCTGTATCTAGGCTGAGTCACCTTCCTTCCTAACCGACAGCTCTGATGAAATCAGGGTCACTCCCTCCAAAATCACAATGCCAGTCGTTGCCCCAGAAGTTCCAGCAAACACAGGACCACAGCCAGGCCCAGACAGCATCAAAAGCTGGAAGGCTGCTACTGAGCATCCCTTAAGAGCTCCTAAAGGCATACAGACTCATCCAGAAGGCCAGCAGTCTCTAGCAATGGCTAACACTTGAGACCTGCCCAATTCATAGGACACAACTCAACAGTCCCTGAGTGTGGAGGGAAGCCAGGAAGGCATTATGTTGTCTGCAGGCCAGTGACAAGCTACTGGAGTCAGCTGCTTAGTGACATTTCAGCAGCCTTGAGCATGGCCTGCAGGGAGAACACCTCTTCCTTCCAGACTTACCTCATCTTCTTCCTCGGGGATCTTGACGGAGCTATCAGGGGACTTGACAGGTTTCTGGTTACTGGGCCCATTGGTCTCATCTTTACCATGTTCTGCTTCCCATTCTTGTAAAACTTCATCTATGTTGAAGCGACGCCGATAATTTACAAAAAAGTTTTTCACCTGAACGACTGACTTGTTCCCAATCACATCTGAGATCGCCTGAAAATCTCGCCCATATTTCCTGATGGCTAAGCACAGAAGAGAATATTTTTAAAAAATAATTTCAGCATAAGAGAAAACATTTGTATTCATTTTTATGTGTGTGAAAGTTTTCCCCATACGTATGTGTATGTGTGTACCCTACTTGTGCCTACAGGGATTAGAAGGTGCTAGAGCTTCTGGAACTAGAGTTACAAGTGCTTATGAGCTGCCATGTGGGTCCTGGGAATTGAACATGCACGCACGCACGCAGGCACCCCCGCAGAGGTTTTAATCAGACACTATCTTAGCATGTTACAGCAGTAGAAAAGCATGGCAGTCATCATTAGCAATAGCTTACAGGTGACAGCATATATAATTTAGTAAAATCCTGCCCACTAGAAACCTTTCTTAAAGCATGCCATTATCATACAAGTTGCTGAGGTTCCTGTCAAGAGTCTCATGACTGGACATTCTGCTTTGGCTTTTCAGAACCCTAAGTTTGAGAAACATTTCCTGTCTTAAAATGCTAATACTTAGCCAGATGGTGGTGGCACAGAATTTGGGATTAAGAGGCAGACGGATCTCTATGAATTGGGGGACAGCCTGGTCTTTAGAGTGAGTTCCAGAACAGCCATATAGCATAGAAAAAAACAAAAATGAATGAATGAATGAATGAATGAATGAATGAATGAATGACATGGGTTGAGGATGTTTCACAGTGGTACAGCATCTGCCTAGTGGGGTTCAATCCTCAATAACAACACATGCATGCAAATACACACACAAGGAGAAAGCTATGATACGCTAATCTTCCACACAAGTGAAGTGACAGCATGGAACATAACATGTCCCTTACATTTATCACAGTTCCTGGCTGCTAAGGAGAGCCCCCCATACCTTGTACGGCGAGAAGCTGTTCTTCTGTAGTCCATCGTGCGTTGCATTTCTGAATGACCTAGATACCCAAATGGATTGTCAACTTATTAAATGCATTTTATGGTAGTTTAATGAACTTTTATTCATGTCTGGATTTTGATATAAACTAGGTTCCAAAAATTCTGCCTCTATTTTTCTAAAACAAGGCATATTGGAGACATGTACCAGATACCAGAATTTCAAGCACATAAACTCAGCCTAATTCTGAGATAAATATAATCCTACCTCTGGAAGTCGGTAAGGCTCTATTCCACCATCAAGCTTTTCTTTAAGAGCACTGTTTGTCTGCTTAATGTTCTGAATCTAAGAGAGAAAAAGAATTTTATTTTAAAAAGAGAGCTAGAAAAAACATTTTTGATGGGGAAAATGGCAAAATTCCCATAAGCCTAACTGACCACTTGTAGCATCTTTGTCTTCTCCCAAATTACCCTTTTTCCTGTATTTTTGCTTGACTCGGTATACCTAGCTTTTCTGTGTGTGTGTGTGTGTGTGTGTGTGTGTGTGTGTGTGTGTACGTGAGAGAGAGAGAGAGAGAGAGACAAAAATTAAGCCACATTATAACTCTGACTTTTAGAAGCTTTTTAAAAACCAAAGAAGCTGTTAAAAAAAAAAAAAAAAGCCAAGGAAAGAACTGGGTGGGTGATTTTGATTAATAAAACATCAAAGGTATTCAGGAGCAGTAGATGTCACTAAAAAAGAAATCTTGCCAGCAAAGTAATATTTAAGAAGAGTTTGGAGTAGGAAAAGCAAGGCAGACCCTTCTTCCTTGTCCTGGAGATTAGCACAAGAGCATCCTCTAACACTAATGCATAGCGACACACACGCACGCAGTCCCTACTTCACTTTTAAGACAACAGTCTTGCTGAGTTGCAGCATAGCCCAGACTGGCCTTAAACATGTTATCTTCTATCTCAGCTTCCTGAATAGTGCTAATTACTGGCCTATGTCATCAGGTCCTGCTTACTTACTATCCTGTTTTATTTTTTCCTTTCTTTGAAAAACTACTATGGTGAGTGTGTGTGAGAGCATGCTCGCATGTAGGGTCAGGACACAGCTCAGTGTAGCAGCTTCTCTCCTCCTGTTGTGTGGGTTCTGAGGAACTCAGATAGTGGCAAACACCTTAACCTGAGCCACCTTGTCAGTCTCCACCTGGCGTCCTAAACAGCATACATACATACATACATACATACATACATACATACACACACACACACACACACACACACACATATATATATATATATATTTTTTTTTTCTTTTCATCTGCCTTGTTTACTCAAAACTGAGTTTCACTGTGTAGCCTTGGCTGCCCTTGAACTCACTCTGTAGACCAGGCTAGCCTCAAACTCACAGAGATCCACCTACCTCTGCCTCCTGAATGCTAGAAAATAAATAAAGGCATACACCACCACCTCTGGCTCCTATATAATCTTGTAAAACTCCATTTCTGTCAAGTGCTTATGGGGTGGGTTATTTTTAGAGACAGGGTCTTACTCTGTAGCCCAGGCTGGTTGCAAACTTGTGGCAATCTTGCCTTAGACTCAAAAGTTCGGGACTAAGAGTAAGAGTTGGAGGCTAACCGGGCATAGAGAGTAAAAACCTTGTTTTCAGAAAAACCACAAAGATGGGTGGAGAGGTGAAATTTAGGATTTGGGAGTCAGAAAAAAACAAGTTAGGGACTAGAGAGATGGCTCAGATGTTAGAAGCACTGGCTGCTCTTCCAGAGGTCCTGAGTTCAATTCCCAGCACCACATGGTGGCTCACAACCATCCATAATGAGATCTGCTGCCCTTTTCTGGCCTGCAAGCAGAACACTGCATAGGTAATAAATAAATCGTAAAGGGGGGGAGGGCAGAAGTTAAAACAGGCTACTTGTCAACATTTTGCCAACTGGACAGGAAATTAAATCAAAATCAGGATAAGGCTGTGTGTGACATTTTAAGAAAAAGAAATAAAGTAACACACATGGCTGGCCTCCCAAGCAAAGGTACAATTTGTTTCTACATTATCTTGTTCACAGGGACCTCTCTCTTCTGTGAGACCATTCTCCACTCAGAGAAGATCTCCTGCCACGAGCTTACCCACTGTCTTTCAAGTTGCTCTGTTCCTGAAAACCGGGATCAGAGTGCAGGGTGCTGGCAAGGAGCAGTCCAGGGCTCCTGGCACAAGGACCCGCCCCTCCCCCCCCCCCAAAGCTTCCATTTCCTTTCCTTACTTCCTTGAACATAGACTCCAGGATTACAGAATGACTTTTGCAGCTTTCACAGAAGGCAAGAGCAAAAAGCTGAGACTCTTGGATCCCTAAGCACCCTGACAAGAGCTGACAGCAGTGGCCGAGGCAGCCCACAGCAGAGCTCCCAGAACTGGGTTAACCAGGGCTCCTGTCTCTCCGAGGTGAGTGCTCCCTGAGGTACCAGCAAAGTAACCATCCCTGGGACTGGCTGTCATTCTAACTCTACAAGTACAACTAAGCGCCTGCCTCCTCACTATCACATTAGGCTCTAAGCCCTTCCTCTTTAAAATTGCCAACCCGAGGCATTATTTCAAATTAAATACACTCTAGTCCTTGACCCTGCTGAGAAAAACAAAGAATGTCCTTTGATGCCACAACAAGCAACAGAGGAGCCTCTGCTTCCCTCGCAGCCTCTGGTCCTCCCTGGCAGAGTTCTCCCACTACAACAGCTCTGGCACAACCCCAGCACATCTGCAAGGATCAGCCCCCAGGATTAATCTCTTCATTTGAAAAGAGGTCTCTAGGAAGATTAAGAGATTCTCCTCAGGTCTGAGCATAGCTGTGCTGGCAGCAGGCTACAGAACTGTCCTGACGATGGAAGGGTGCTTGGCCCCCTCATCCTGTGCCTCCTTGAACCAAAGGACAGACAGAGTCATCGTCAGTTCCATCTTTCTGGAGACCACCAGACTGCTGGTTTCCAATCACTCAGTCTTAATTAACCAAGAGGTGGAGGAGAAAGGGGAAGAGGAGAGTACAGGAGAAGGGAAACCCTAATGAAAGACCCATTCTAAATATTGAGACTGACTTTTCCACTTAAATGCCACTATGCAATCAGATTAAAATAATGAGCCCTTTCTATACAGCATGCACAAATAACCATTAAAAAAATAAATAATACCCACAAACTGGCTAGTGGTAAAAGACTGGACAATGTGTGATGTCTCAGGTGTAACTCCCGTTGCTGACACACTCACACCAAGACACTTCTATCACAAGAACACCCAAAATGTACCAAACATCTTGGAGTAATTCTAGGTCTTGCACATCAAAAGTGATACAATATAAAAAATTAAAGACCTACAAAGGTGGAGGGACATACCATCTTAACTCATTAGAAAATACAATACGGATATTAATTTGACAGCTATTAACAAAAATCTTAATCAAAATTCTAGGAGACCTTTTTTCCTCTGAAAATTGAAAAGGTGATACAAATTTGATATGGAAATACAAAGGGACAAGGACAATTAAGACCTAGGAGATTTTACTGCTACACACACACACACACACACACACACACACACACACACACGTACGTTTATAGAGCACACGTTGGGGCACTATACATTTGTGAAGGACAAACAACCCAACAAATGCATGAAGAACACAAAATCAGAATGTCTGTTTTTAAATAAAGGTCTCACTACACTGCAGTAAAAGTACTTTTTTCAGTAAAGAGTACTTGGTGAAAACAGATGCCCATACTTACATGTAACACCACACCCAGGAAAACATTTATAGACTGAAGATCAAAACACAAAAGCTGACACAATGATGCTAAGATAACACTCAACATATCTCTGTGAGTTCAAGGCCAGCCTGGTTTACAGATGAGTTTCAGGACAGTCTGGGCTATACAGAGAAACCCTGTCTTGAAAAAAACCAAACCAAAACAAAAAAAAATGTATTTATTTTTATTGTATAGGTGTTTGGCCTGCATATATGTGCATCAGGGTAGGTCAGAAGATCCCCCAGATTCCCTGGGTTCCCCTGGAATTACAGATAGTTGTTAGCTATCATGTGGGTATTGGGAATCAAACTCAGGTCCTACGTAAGAACAAGTCGCTCTTAAACACTGAGCCATCTCACCAGCCCCTGGAGAAAGTTCTTACCAGGATTTAAAACCTACCAATCTGAGGGGAAAGATTGAGAATTTCAGAGAATGTCATTAAAGGAGTGGGGGCAGGACAAAGTGGTAAATGATCTAATGGGGCAGGTGGGGAACAATTCACAATTCACCAACTGGAAAGGAACATTCAAAAAGGAAATACAGAGACAGAGGCAGGTGGATCTCTGAGTTCGAGGCCAGCCTGGTCTACAGAGTGAATTCCAGGACAGCCAGGACTACATGGAGCAACCCTGTTTTGAAACAAAACAGAACAAAACCCCAAAACAAGAACAACAACAATAAAAAAAAACCCTCAAAACAAATCAGAATAGTGGCCCTGTCTGGGAGGTGGTTCAGGGATGAGGGACATAAATGGAGTTTGACAGGCTTGAGGGGAATAGCGGTGAGGTGGTACTTCCTCTGGTCCACACAGGTTACTTGAGTGGGTTGATTCATTACAACACACACAAACACACAGATACACAAAGTAATTATTTTAATTTACATAAATAGCATTTCTCTCTATAAAATAGCTCAAGTTAAAGGTAATTTTTAGATCTTCTGCCCAGTTCCTTAGAAATAAAATGTTCTTGGTGATGTCCAGAGGGCTTGACAAGTAGACGTACTTGCTGTATGAGCCCGGCAATCTGAGTTCTATCCTAGACTTCATGAAAAGGCAGAAGCAAAGACTCAACTCCACAAATCTGTTTTCTGATCTTAACACATCAATCACACATACTCAGCAACCCCCAATACTAACAAAGAGATATTTTAAAAAGAGAAATAAATATACTTCTGACGTCTCTGAGACGGGAAGGCCTGGGTAGACAACGATGACAGCCACCACACCGGCTGGCCGGTACCTGTCTCTTGATGGAGACCAGCTCCATGTCCAGCTGTCTCAGCACAGTAGCTGCTGCAGTAGCATTAGCAGACACGGCTTCCACGTCTTCCTGGGAAAGAAACATTCCCTTCGGAGGCTTCCTCTTTGCTCTGTTTTTAGCTTGTGTGCTATGCTTTTCTTTTTTGACCTGAGGAACTGTCTCAGTAGGGGGCACCTGCATGACACACATGTTTG
This sequence comes from Phodopus roborovskii, assembly GCF_943737965.1. Classification (NCBI taxonomy): domain Eukaryota; kingdom Metazoa; phylum Chordata; class Mammalia; order Rodentia; family Cricetidae; genus Phodopus; species Phodopus roborovskii. Next base: position 10,994,652 of record NW_026126516.1, on the reverse strand, counting down.
GTAAATGAAATAAAAAAACAAAAATGTCAAGCGGATAGTAGTAAGCACGTGTTTTTAACATGGCCCCAAACAATCTCAAACAACCATCATTCTTATCTATGCACCCTAAGGAGAAGCTTAAAGATCAACCCTGACCATGAACACTTTATACAACACTTTCTTCTTCTTCAACAGCAGCTTTTCTCTTCCACTTCTTCAGGCCTCTTGATAAAAACTCTTACGAGTTTTGTGACTGTGTAGTTGTCCATATGACATGCAGATAAGTGAGTCATTTCATCCCCAGCTAGGCACACTGCATGACAGATCACCTCTGCTGGGTGTGGAAGGGTGGGGAAAGGAGGTCTGTAATCTTTCCATTAATAAATATAGACTTCAATATGAAACAGGCATTTCATATATCACTTCTTCTTAGACAACATTTAGTTTTTGGAGTGACCTAACTTTTTACTGCTTTCTCTAATATCAGTATCTTCAGGGATTAAGACTATAAGGGTTTGGCAAAAGAAGGAATGTCTGGCAGCCATAGCATACGGTTTTAAGTTGGGGGGGGGGGGATCTCTGCAATCCCAGCATTTGGGAGGCAGGAGCTCCAGGTCAGCCTCAGCTACGCATCAAGACTGGACCCGACCTTGTCTCCCCCCCCCCCTAAAAAAAGATACAAGGATAAAGCTGAATATTTCAGAAGGCCTTCTGCTTTATACTTTTAAAAGACTAAATTAAATAGATAATGAAACAATGATGATAGCATAAATTCCTTAACTATGTGGTAATAAATAACAGAAGAAAATAAACTATATTCTTTATGGCATTATGCTATTTCATAAAGATTACCTATTGGTTTATGTGTGTTTTAATAACATTTTCACTGTAAGATTTAATCTACTTTTTCAGTCAGAACTTGTGCCACATAAAAAAGAATTACAAAAAATGACAAAGCCAAGCTTATTCATTTAAATTGTTGTTATTAAAAAAACCTAATAAATAGCAATACACCAAAACAAAGCAGAACTCCAAGTTCACTTCATTCCAAACCTAACTGCATTAGCCCCAGGGCCATGTTATTCAGATACTTCTGAGACACTGGGAAGAGTCATCCAGAGACCCACGTTGGTGAGTCTACTTAAAGAAGCTGTATTATGTACCACACAGATACCTTGGGGCAACAATTCAACTTTTAGGAATTATTTTAATGGAAAAAAAAGTGTAAAATATTTAGGTATGTGATCCATGAATTCAGTATTGTTCACAGTAGTATGGACTTAAGCTAAAAAGCTGTTTATGATCTGTTAATTCTGAAAGGTTCATATGTTGTGGTAATAAATGGCTATGTATATGAATATATTTAAAATAAGTTTTTAAAACTAAAAATTCTGAATTATGTATACCTATGGGCATTGTATGTCACAGAGAAAGTTGTCTCAAAAGCTACCAAGGTGGTGGCACATGCTTTTAATCCCAGCACTCAGGAGGCAGAGGCAGGTGGATCTCTATGAGTTCGAGGCTAGCCTGGTCCACAGAGTGAGTTTCAGGACAGGATCCAAAGCTGCACAGAGAAACCCTGTCTCCAAAAAAACCCCAAAAGTTACCAAGATCTAAGGATGACTATGGGCGATGGGGTGGTGATTCTGTAGTCACTGTAACTCCCTCTTTTTGCAGGACTCCATTACCTATTCTGTTATGAAAAGCTTGTAGCAGTGCTATGGTCTTACAATTCAGGTAGCCCAGAGCCTTTTATTTTCCCAAGCTTAAATAGCCACTCCCACGATTACAGGGCAGGGAGCTGAGGTGCCTGCCCTGTTTCTGAGTGTCAGCTCCTCCCAATGCTAGCAGCTTCCTGGGCCTCCTGGGTCCCTCACAGCCATGTCCAAGCAGACCCTGGACAGTGGTAGTGAAAACCCTGAGCCCTGAGGAGCTGAGGAGCCCTGCCAGCCCCTCACAGAGGACCAGCAGACGCGGGCTTTCCCTAAGGGCTTCTTCCCTGTGATCATAGACAGACACCACTGAGATCCTATGAGGGGAAGCTGATTCCATCTGAACCTTTGGACTCAGCACTTAATACACTCCTGTACAAGAGGCAGGAGGTACTGGTAGAGCTGGTAATGACATTTACTGCCTACAAATGTTAGAGAAAAAAATACCTCCTTTTTGTTTTCCTTGTTTGGATCAATCTCAATGTCAATGGGGTTGCTTCCATTTGTTTCTTCCAGTTCATCCTCACTGAAAGATAAGAACAAATTACTGAAAGGTTACTCTATATTAACTGTTTCACATAAAAACCAAACAAATAGCAGAGTCAGGTGGTACACGCCTTTGATCCCAGCATTTGGTGAACAGGCAGGCAGAACTCCTGCGTTCTAGGATAGCCAGGGCTACACAGAGAAACCAAATCAAAATAAAACAAAATTTATTCTAAAATAGTTCTATAAATCTACAGTCTCTCTTGAAAAACCAAAACAAAATTTATTCTAAAATAGTTGTAAACATCTACAGACTGCGAGACGAGCGTTTTTATAATTGATACAGAATTCAACTTCGCAGCTCTTCCATGGCGCCAGCTCTCAGCCCCCCCAATGCTGCTTTCCTGCCTCTTCATAACTCTAACAGTTATGAATCTGATTTCAGGAAAGGGCCTTTTGCCCTCAACCAAGAGGCCATGATCCCAGGTTGGGAGCCAACCAATGTTGTAGCCTAAGTGATGGAGAACTTCTAAGGTTTGCTACCAAGTGTCCAAGCCAACTCCAACATCGTTCTTTTGTACTGTCAAGAGCTTGCGTTTGATTCTCAGCTGAATTATCAAATGTAGACAGCATCTACTTTTCCTCATAGTTATTTGCTGGAGGGCCAGGAAAGAAAGGTCTCTGAAAAACTGAAAAGTATGCAGACATGAACTTCCACTGCACTGCAAACAGACAGCAACAAGAAAGCGCCCAGACTCAATCTTTCTGCTCATGGCCACAAGTTTTACAAATACATTGTCGTGGTATTTCACATGCTTTTGCCTGAGGCAGTAGACTTCCATATTTTAAAATGAGACCACTGAGTCTCTCTTCAACACCAACTTCATACTGTGTTTCAGGATTCTTTCCCAAAGGAACCCCACCTCCTCCCAAGCTACCAACCATTTTTATTGCTCTCTACCGCATGTAAACTGAGGAAGCAAAAGGTAAGACACACCCTTCCTTACTAAAGCTTAATAAGTTATCCTTAAAATGAGCATCCAGGCTGGGAGGCAGGCTTAGCGGTAGAGTCCTAGCCTCCTACCACTGCAAGGCCAGGGGAGGGAGGGAAGGAGCAGGGGGAAGCTCTCCTGTGATGTGCAAGCTCCCATGACTGCCCCCCCCCTTTTTTTTCTTTTTCTTTACTAGGCTGGCCTTGAACTCAGAGATCCTCCTGCCTCTGCCTCCCAAGCGCTGGGACTAAAGGCGTGCACAGACACCGCCCGTATGGCCTCCCATATGGTCTCTTCTTGAGCTGCTTTTGTTACAGCAACAAGGGAAGTAACTAATACAAAAATCTAAATTATTTTTCTTCTTTTTTAAAGCAAGCTAAACATAAACAAACGCCAAATGACTTTTTTGTTATCATACTCGATAAATTATGACCCATGAAACAACAACAAAATCCCCTTTAATTAGGAGGGGTCACCTTAAGAGGAAGGAAGGAAGGAACATGTTAAAGTCCACTGACTGTAGAACAGAGATCTACAGTGGGACTTTGGTGTCTACTGCCTCGCTCACTAGCTTTCCTCCTGCACCCACCAGCTCCTAGAACCCCATGCTCAGATGACGTCCCTAGAAGCATGCTCACCCCATGCTCAGATGACGTCCCTAGAAGCATGCTCACCTCTCTTCCCGCTCCCGTTTCTGCTTCCTCGCATGACGATCCATCACACTGGTTTTGGTTCTCGTTTTCTTCCAAGAATAGTAAAACTTCACCAGACTTGCTATGGATTTATCAGGAAGCTAAATGCAAAACACAATTTGTGTAGATGTGAAGCTGGTGTTTGCCAATCAAATGTGCTTAAGACATATTTCATAAGGATCATTCTCCTGTATTTTAAAATGTATTAAAACCAGGCAGTGGTGGCTCACACCTTTAATCCCAGCACTCGGGAGGCAGAGGTAGGTGAATCTCTAGGCCAGTCTAGTCTACACGGTGAGTTCCAGGACAGCCAGAGCTACAGAGAAACCCTGTCCTGAAAAGAAACAAAATAAAATAAAATGTATGTAAAGGGGGGAAAATCCTCACAAAATGCATTGTCCTTTTTAAAAATTTAACTAAAAACATCACATATTGAAGTTGACCAGACTCAAAGACCCCACAATTTAATGAACTACTCAGAGCAACCATTCAGAACTGAAGTTGTGGGGCTTCACAAGGGATTTTTAAGCTTTTAATATCAAATATTAGCTTGTTTTTCATTTTGTTTCTTCTTTAGGTTTTCAAGTCTCTGTGTAGTCCTAGAACTCACTCTGAAGATGAAGCTGGCCTTAAATTCAGAGAGCTCCATTTGCCTCTGCCTTCAAATGCTGGGAGACTAAAGGTGTGAACTACCATACCACTTTAAACTAGCAAGCCCCAGCAAGTCTGTGACCTCCTGCATTGGAGATGCAGCTACAGACTTGTTATGTGGGTTCTAGGGTCTGAATTTTGGTCTTCATGACCAAGTGAAGGAAACTCTCTTAACCACTGAGTCATCTTTCTAGCTTCAGTATTAACTTTCACAAATTCATTTTAACATTTAAAACAGGCATGATTAAATTTTAATCTGGAATAGACTAATAGCTTTCCGGAGAGTAAAAACTAAGCAAACCTTCCACAGACAAACAAGGATTTGAGACATTCCTTCAAAAACAATCATCAAAGATCCTTTCTGTTGGTGTAGCCTTGTGAGGACTGCAGCTATAGGGTTGGGGGATGGTGTGGATGTGTAGACCATAAGCTCAGAGTAGAGAATGCTTCACCCTGTACTGGAAATACTGAACCACACACTTTTCTTTTTGTAAGCTACTTTTCCTACAGAAGCTTTATTCAAAAGGAAATACTTGGGGCTAGAGAGGTAGCTCAGTGCTTAAGAACAAGCTGCTTTTCCAAAAGGCCCTGGGTTCAATTCCCAGCACTCAGATGTCAGTTCACAGGTGTTTGTGATTCCTGGTCCAGCGATCTGATGCCCTCCTCTGGTCTCGGTAAGCACCAGACACACAAGTGGTACATACACAAACATACATGCAAGCAAGACACTCACACACAAAACAAATAAATGAGCTGTTTGAAGTTGATGATAACCCTGTCTTACAACATATACTGTGACATATAAGAAGCAAAACCAAAACAGAACAAATAAACTACTCACCATTTGCTGGATTCTATGAAAAGTTTTCCCATGAAAGCTAAAAGCTTGTTCAAATAAGACTTTATCTTCTACTGTCCACTCATCTGGAAAGGGGGTGAAGTTGGGCAAATCGGCCAGTGATTTTTCAATATTATGTTTATGCCAGAAGAGCATCCCAAGAGCCTAGAAAAATATGTATCAGCAAAATTTTAGAACAAACAAATAAATGTAACATGAAAATGGGAGTGAGGTCAGCGTGTTTATGCCATATAGGTGAAAAAACACTTGCCTCATAGACATTGAAGTTACAGGCATCAGTTAAGATACATGTAACTCTAGCCTATCATTCCAAGCACTTCTTAGCACACAGCAATGGTATTGAGCACATGCCCAATGCTCGCTAATACCCATGCCCAAGGCTCATCAGGGTGTGGGACAAACACTGGCTGCCCATCAGCGGCTCTCTGCTCTCCACCTCCTCTGTTCCAGGCCCTAGCAACCAACTGCTGGCGATTCTGACTACTCTGAGTGAGTGCCTCAAAGGGTCTCCCCATGAAGTCTATGCTTGCTCCAAACTCTCAATCCTCCTGACTTACTCTCCCAATGCTGGGACCACAGGTTTCTAGCTATTCCTTCTGGTTGCCACAGGGATCACATTCAACACTCTGAAGCTGTGAGATTTGAATTTGAATTTATATGCGGTTTCAACAAAATACAAAACTTGAGCTTCTTGTACAACCATTCCATCCCTTTCAGTTGTAGATATCACAGAATTCTATCTTTCCATAGGGTATGTCCAAAAAAAAAAAAGGAAGCTAACTTTGTTTTAATGAGTCATTTAGGCTATATGGAAAGAGTCAGAGCTACACCCACCAAGGTAGTAGCCCTGATACTGGCTTTCCCTAGCTTGCTACCTTGGCTCTAGTCTTATTCCTTTTATCTGGCTCTGAATTGCTGTCTAGTGTGCTTCCCTTTCTCCGCAGGATCCTACAGCGTTCTTGAAGAGCACGTTTAATGCAAAAGGCACGCTGAGTCCTTTTATTTTTTTAAATCTGTATATGTCTTAATTAAAAACTTTATTTTGCTGTGTGTGCATGTACAAATTCATGTGTATCAATGTGCAGGCATGCTAAAGAACTCATGTGGATGACAGGACAGCTTGCATGAGTGGATTTTCTCCTCCAGCACATGGGATCTAGAAATGGACTCAGGTCATGAGACCTGGTGGCAAGAGCCCTTACTCAGCCGAGCCGCCGCCCCAGCTCTCTCCCCCCCTTTCTTCCTTCCACTGTAACCCTGCCTGAGCGGACAGACGTCCTCCCCTGAGCGGACAGACGTCCTCCCCTGAGCTGAGGACCTATCCAACCTACACAGACAATTCTTGCTTCAAAGTTTTTGTTTTTCTTTTACCACTTCAAATACATCAGATCACTGTCTTTGGAGCTCCCAGATTCCTGATGACAAATATGACACCCTTATTGGTGATCCCTTGCATATCACAAATGGTTTTATTCTGGCACATTTGGCTTTTGAATGTTTCATACTAAGTCTTGGTGTGGGTGAGTTCATCTTGAAGTATGTTGACTTGTTTTTAGATGACTTTATCAACTTCAGAAAGTTCTAACCTCTCAGGCCCCTTCAAAATCTCTCCCCATTCCTTCTGTCCATCTTCTTCTGAAATTTCCAAATACTTACTGTTCACGCTTGTTCACTCCCCCACCCCTTTCAACCTCAGTAAGTTTAAGTTTTCTTGGGCTAGGGCTAAAGTTCAGTAGTAGCATACTTCATATATATATATATATGTGACAGTACCTTTATTTATTTAGTATACAGTGTTATGCCTGCACTCCAGCAGAGGGCACCAGATCTCATTACAGAAGGTTGTGAGCGCCCATGTGGTTGCCAGGAATTGAACTCAGGAACTCAGAAAGGGCAGTCAGTGCTCTAAAACTCTGAGCCACCTCTCCAGGCCTGTAGAATACTTCTTTAGCATGCAGGATGTCCTGATCTTCCACCCTCCAGTACCACAACAATAAAACAAACTGCCCTGTGTTTAAAGTCACTGATCTGCCTGTTCAAAATGGCCTTCTTTAGGATAACTGCTTCAAAGTCTTGAGTTAAGAAGTGGGGTGCAGCTCACTCATGGAGAATTTGCCTGGCATGTTCAAGGTTCTGGGATTACCCCTAATACCACCTGGGCATGGTGTGGTGTGCATGTGTTCTGACATCAGGTCTTTTTGAGAAACAGTTTCTGTTGGTTTAATTTTCTTATGTATGAATTTTTCAAAATGGAAAGTTCTATCCTAGAGGAAGCCTCCTTGAGATTCAAAAAGTAAATAAAAAAGTTCCCAAAAATTAGTTGCAAGATTCACAAGCATCTCCGTTCCTGGTTATGCATACAACAGGGATTACTAGGGAGAGAGGACTGTGGGCTGTCAAGGTGCCTGGAAATGATGCAGGGAGCTCCAGGGATGGAGCTTGTGTGAATTGTCACTCATGCTGAGGTGGGCTTCTCAGTGATGCCTGTTACGATGGTTACTTTTAATTGACAAATTGACAAAGTCTAGACTCCCCTGAGAAGAGAATCTCAATGAGGGACTTTTCTACAGTGGGTTGGCCTATGGCTGCCTGTGGGGGACTGCCATAATTTAGTTTCCTGATGTGGGAAAACCAAGCACAGCGTGGGCAGTGCCATTCCCTAAGCAGAGGTCCTGAGCGGTGAAACCAGCTGAGAGCAAACAGCAAGCTCACGAGCACGCACATGTCCACTTCTAGACGTCTCTTCTCTATAGATATGATGTGACTAGCTATTTAAAGTTCTTGCCTTCACTTCTCAGCATGATGGACTGTTACCTAGAATTCTGAGCTCAAATAAAATCTTTCCCTCCTCAGTTGTCATGCTCCTGAAAGTCACCCCAGGGAGCTCCCCAGCTGGCTGCACTAGGTTTGATGGGAACCTTTGCTGTGCTTTAACTGGGATGAGAGGGTCACTTCACACCTCCCCAGGAGACCCCACAAAAGGGCTTCTCCAGCCAGTGGCGCTGCCCTTTGCTTCCTCAAAGTCACTTTAGCAGGGAGAGGAGCTCAACAACAGGGGGGTTCAGTCATATGTCATCACAGACTTTTAACATGGGAGACAGGGTATGTTTTTGTGTGCCCTAGTTCCTATAAGCTACATGCAAGCTGCTGCAGGAATACATGTGCAGGGGCTTATAACAGGGCTACAGGCAAGGTAGTCAGCTATTACCTTTCTGTGGGTGGAAACTAATGGAAGCTGTAAGTCTTACAGCCAAATGTGCTAACAGTTATATCACAGGTGTTTCCAACCCTGCTGTAATGCACACTGTGTAACTTGTTCATGTTGTGGAGCTCACCGAAAAACTGGCTCTAGAAGCCAGTCTGTGTGCGGTTTCCCTCCCGTGTTAGGCTCAGTATGTTCACCTTAAGATGTCTTACAGCTTCATCTGGGGATGGGCTGGAGATGCTCCTAACTCTATTGTGACAGGGAGGGAACAGCAAATAGCCTAAGACAAAACCATTAAGGCTGAGCACAGCTAGAAGGCAAACCCTTTCCAGAGGTCACCATCATTTATCCCACCATACAAAAGTGCCTGCAGCGGGAAAAAAAGTTAGAAGTTCAGCTCAATTGAGAACTCTGTTTGACTGCCTCAATTACCCATCAGTTTCTGCTGGATACTGTAAGCAGCAAATCTGAGCATAGGACCATAAGTCATTATACAATCGAAAGACACTATATTTTTTGATTCCAATGAGCCAAGCACCTAACTGGCATCCGTTGGCGTGTGTCCCCCCAGTAAGACACTAGCCCACAGGAGCGCCCTGAAGGAGGGGCGGGGCGGGGCGGGGCGGGGCTGTTGTGGGAGCGTGCACGCACCTGTTCCATGTTGTACCCGTGCTTCTCCTTGGCAATGGCGATGTACTCATCCACTGAAAAACAGAGGGCACCAGTGAGCGCTTGAGGGCAGCAAGACCACACTCGCCTGAGCTGACAAGTCTCTGTACAACCTGCCCTGCTCAAGTGGAAATAAAGATAGCATCATGCAATATGACCCTAGTATGGACCAAATGAATAATACTTCCACACAGTGAGACTATGAACCTTTTCTGCTCTTACCTGTGTCCTCCAGGATTTAAAACTTACTTAGTACAGAAGGGAATGGGACGGGCTGAAGAACGGCCCAGTGGTTAGTGGTACCAGCTACTCTTCCAGAGCACCTGAGTTTGAGTCTCAGCACCCAGACGGCTAACAACTGCCTGTAACTCCAACTTGGGGACTGCAGGGATCTGGCTCCCTCTTCTGGTTTCTGCTGTAATCCCCACATACATGGCACACACACAACACATATACATATAAATAATAAATACTTTGTAATTTTTTTATTAAAAAAAGAAAAACAACACAACCCTACTGTAGCTACTCTTGTTTGTCTGAGACAGTATCTCCCTACATAGCTCAAACTGCCTCTGGTAAAGCCGGCTGTTACACCACGTTAAGACAGTCTTTGGTGTGCGCATCTACTGGGTGCTCTGAGCCTGTGATAACTAACATGTCCAGCCCTGACAGCCATGAAAGAACCGCTCAACTCCAGTGTATCCACATTTTTTTGCCATTATCCTCGAAATCCAAAGCTGAGACAGTCTGCTAAGTTAATGCCAGTGGTATCTGTTCTGGAAGGTAAAGAAAGGCAGCGTAACTCAGGTGTGCTCACAATCTAGGCTCTGCCTCTACTGATATCACTTGCTTGCAACAGGGTCAAGGCTGGCCCTGAACTTTTGGCTCTATAGCAGTGTCTGGCCCCACAATGTGTTACTTTAATGCTTCTTTAGCAATTTCTGTGTCCCAAGTATTTAATAAAAACTATAGGTTACTATTGGTTATACTTACCTCCATGAGTGGTACCCAAAAAAGACATCAGGCTTTAAAAATTAAAGTAGGAGTTGGGGCAGTGGTAGTGCACGCCTTTAATCTCAGCCCTCGAGAGGCAGAGGCAGGCAGATCTCTGTGAGTTCGAGGCCAGCCTGGTCTACAAGGGCTAGTTCCAGGACAGGCTCCAAAGCCACAGAGCAAGTGATGAAAACAGGTGTGCATTATTCAAAAATCCCCTCATGGTTAACTTAAGGGAAAATAAACTTTCCATCTAAGAAATTCAATTTTGTGCTCATACAAACAAAGATTTAAAAGTAGATGAAATGGAACAAGAGAAGCACAAGTTTCCCTATGCTCCAAAAGATGAGGGCGAGGAGGACTTCTCTAATACCATTTTATTTTATTTTATTTTATTTTATTTTATCTGAGACAGAACAGCTGCTCTATATAACAGTTCTGGCTATCAAAATGACTTTTTGTTTGTTTTTGAGACAAGTTTTTTCTGTGTAGCCCTGGCTGTCTCAGAACTCACAGAGATGCCCCTGCCCCTGCCTCTGGAGAGCTGGGATTAAAGGCGGGCAGCACCAGGCCATCTCCAATACTCGTGTTTCAGCCACAGTCATCTTGATTCTGCCCAGAGTTCACCGAGAGCTCATCTCAGGGTTGGGGTGGAGCCCTGTGCAAGGCCTCATGGGGAACCAGGTCAGGACTGTTAACAAAGGTCACAAAGATAAAAGCACTCACACTGCTGGCCTTCCCAGGGCCTCCTGCTCACTCTTGAGAGAAAAGAGGCTGCCTCTGATCGCTAGAGCGACACCAACATGCAGGTCAAAAGCATTAGGGTCAGCCAGTGGGCCACCTCTCTCTGCTCTAAAGCAAAGCACCACAGTTCAGTGCAACAGTTGATTCAACAATGACATCAAAACAAACATGGAAAGCCATCTGATGATAGTTGTAATGGTTACAGATTCGCACCATTGTGACTGTAAAACAGACTACATTAATCCGTGGCTTTTTAGGGGTTGGGGTACTCACTTATTTTGCTGTAGCCTGAACAGAGTAAGAAAATACAGCCATGATGAGGGAATTTGATAGGAGCTGAGGGCAAGTAATAGAAAAATGGCTGGTGTTAAGCTTTATTTCTATATTGTTTTTAACCCAAACAAATAATGCCCTTAATATGAGTAGTAGGAGTTTCCAATTCAATCGCAAGAGAGGAAGAATACAGTGCCAACCCTAACCCACCTTTCCCTCCCTAAGACCCCAACCCACCCTTCCCTCCCTAAGACCCCAACCCACCCTTCCCTCCCTAAGACCCCAACCCACCCTTCCCTCCCTAAGGCGCCACAGAGATTTGGCTGCTTTACAAAGACTGGCACAATGACACCGTGAGACAGGCTAAGGACAAAGCTTACAGCCTCAATGGAGCTTTAAGAACAAGGTCAAGATTTGCAGTGGCACTAGGTATTGCAAAGGAAACAGGGTAGCAGTTTCTCTCGTAGCTCAAATAGTGCATGTCAAGCATTTTTAAAGAATTCAATGCTATTATGTAATACTGAGGTGTTGCTCAGCAGAGTGTTATGCCGAGTGTACGTAAGGTCCCGGGTCAAATTATCAGCACAACAGAATAAGGAAGATACCATGGCATCTCCTTTTATTATTATTAAGGAAGTTATCCCAAGACTCACATAGAAGCAAAAGGAACATTTAAGTACAGCAGCTCTGCCACCTGGTGGGCACAGACAATACCACAGCTAACATCTGAAGCCTGACTATCTCTAAGGGGAAAGGGCACAAGACAAGTTAGAAATAAGATGAATAAGATACTTCTTATTCTGGTCTTACAAAACAAAATCTCACTGCATAGAATACCCCTCCCCCAGATACCCAGTAAATAAAATGGCGGAAACAAAACAGATGACTGCTCCACACAAGGCCATGCACGTTATGGTCTATTTCTAATCTGAACTGTACCTCTGTGTCCTGCATCAACTTATTGTACAACTGGAATAACAATGCCCTGTTTTCTAGAACTCAATTTCCATTTATCAATTAAGAGTAAGCAGACTAGGACTGAGTGTGGTGGTGTTAACCTCTGTAGTCAGGAGGCAAGTGAATCTCTGAGTTTGAGGCCAGACTGGTCTACATAGTGAGTTCCAAATCAAACAAAGCTACATCATCCCTTTACTCTTCCATATCACGTCAACTTACCTGACTTGTCCCTAATCAGGAAGTTGAATATTCAAGGCAATCTTACTGATTTCTATTCCTACCTGGCTGTATATGCTATATGTAATCCAAAGGAAAGAATCAAGATCTGTATAATCATAACAGGAAAGAAAGGGAGGGGAGGGAAAGGCAGAGAAAGAAGACACACTGATCATGTGTCTACTCCTCATGGCTGATTATAATGGAAAGAGTCCTGGGCCGTAAGTCAAAGCCCTTGGCTTATCCTAAGGACCTGCTAGCCGAACTATAAAACAAGAATGCCTTTCTTCTTCAGTCCTTCATAGAGTATAAGAAGAACACTTAAATAATCATTCTATCTGAACATTTTTATTTTTACAGTGCTAGAAATCAAACCTAGTTTTACCCATGCTAGGCGAGTGTTCTCCCACTGAGCCATATTTATTTCTAGGCAAAAAACATATTCAGGGCTCAGAACAGAATCCAGGTCTTTCGATGTTAGATTAATTCTCTGCCACTGAGCTAAACCTTCAGCACCTAGTGTATATTCACACCTCGAAACAACCTTTCCATGGCTACAGACTGCCTTAAAAACCACCCATTTCAAAGCAGCCTCTGATGAGGCTTTAAGCAGGACAGTGGCAATCAAAAGGCTGTTTTTAGTCTCTGAATCCCAGTGCTGGGAGCAGCTTACCTGCCTTCAAACCCTGGCTGGGTGTGGAGGGAAACAAGCCGCATCACACAGGAAGCTCTGCCAGATAAACTTCACCCAAGTCACTCGCTCTTATGCCTGATTCTCCCAGGGACAGAGCTAGCAAAAGGGAGGGAAGCAGCTTTCTATTACAAACCCCGGCACTTTCAATGCGGCCGCCTTTTGGGATTTCCCTTCATCCAATAATACAGACCCTCTCAGTGGGCAATGCTAGATCAACAGGCTCCTGAAGAGCCTGCAGCACAAGCTGCAACAGAAGAGTCTATAATAAACTAGTCTACTGTATGTGATTAAGTCCAACAGGTCTTTCACATCTACTTGTGGCTAGTGCTGCTCTGTAGATCACCTGGGGTCTTCTGGAATTCTCTTTACAGTTGACGAGAGAAATCACTCAAACAATTAATTGCAATTGTCTTAAGTACCAAGTAAGGAACCATGAAAGTACTTTATCTAAGCAGCCCACTCTGCAGAATGGAGGAAGTATGCTTTCAACCTTACTCAAGTGATTTATAGTAAGGAAATTAGAAAAAAAGAAAAACAAAACTCGCTGTTTGTTTGAGAATGGAGCCAGGTTAAATAAATTAGGCCACAAAATTAACATCTTCATTTTTTGTTGGTGTTATAGTTTTGTTTGTAGATTTATTTATTGTTGTTTTATTGAGACAGAATTTCACTTTGTAATCCAGGCTGACTTAACCATGTAGACCAAGCTGGCCACAAACTCACATTAACCCCTGGCCTCAGCCTCCTGATTTGCTGGGATTACAGTAAGAGTCACTATGCCCAGCTTCCCGGTTGTTTTCCCCTGAGATAAAGTCTGATTATGTAGCCCAGTTGGTATCAAAATCTTGATTCCCATGCCTTAGCCTCCAGGGTTCTGGGATTATAGGACTGAGTGACTACCCCTGGTCTATTTCAGATCCACCCCACCCCAACCCCTCTCCCTTCCCAAAGACAGGGTTTCTCTGTGGAGCCTTGGCTGTCTTGGAACTCACTCTGTAACCCTGGCTGCCTCTATCTCCTGAGTGCTGGCATTACACCTACTTCATTTAATTAAAACAAACAAACAAACAAACAAAAAAACCCAAACTTGTTTATTATGTATAATGTTCTGCCTGCAGGCCAGAAGAGGGCACCAGATCTCATTACAGCTGGTTGTGAGCCACCATGTGGTTGTTGGAAACTGAACTCAGTGCCTTCAGGAGAGCAGGCAGTGCTCTTAACAGCTGAGCCATTTCTCCAGCCCCCTTCACTTCATTTTTAATGGCAGGAAAATTAAGAGCCTAAAAATTATGATTATTGTGTGACACCACAGTGCACAGCAGCACAGACAGAAGAGATTAGAAAGCAAGCTAACAGTGGTTACAAGCCACACAGTGTGGGGTGGGGGGTGTCTAATGTGAAGTTCTCAACAGAATGTATATTTTTAGGATGTGTGAGCCCCAACATCTCCCCAGATTTAAAAAAATATATCCATATGGTAGAATGAAGGATTATCAAATTGGGGGGGGGTCTTTTTCAAGATAGGGTTTCTCTGTATAGCCTGGCTGTTCCAGAACTAACTCTAGATCACACTGTCCTCAAAGAGACATTCCTGCCTCTGTCTCCTGAGTGCTGGGATAAGGGCATATGTCCCTGCCCCAAAACCAACAAGCCATCAACCATTTTAAATAACAAACAGAAACTTGTAAGTGTGCACTTTCCCCCAGAACCACCTGATAACTTTCACACCTTACAACAATGCTTTAATCTTTGTCCACAGACCATTCTGGCTAGTTGGACCCAAATTGCTTTACATTTGATGAATTTAAACAAATTCCAGTTCACTTCATCCCTACATGTTCATGCTTTAATACATATACATATGTGTGTGTGTGTGTGTGTGTGTGTGTGAGAGAGAGAGAGAGAGAGTCCTTATCATACCTAGCAAAATCAGCATAATTTCTGGGTATGAGCAAAAACGTTATGTCCACTAGACTATCTACAATATATAAATCTAACTCTAGCAATGTCTTTCTCTGGTAGCAGTGGTAAACTCATCTGACCACTATAGAAAATTATTTGGCACTGACTTCTCAGCTGAACAGATGAGACATAAAAATAGATCAAAGAATGTTTTTGTAGTAATGTCTGTGGTGAAAACTTGAAGCAACTCTCCTCTGTTGACAGAAAGAACAAACTGTAACTAGGTAGATGAGACCCAAATGTACAGGGAAGACAGTAAGACACGCTGATTAGTCAAGCGAAAGAAGCCAGGCATGTAAGATAGTGTCCACCATTACAGGGCACTGCACTCAGTTCTATTCAAGTAAGCTCTTCCAGAGCATACATTAGGGACCAGAACTATACTGGGCACATTCCATCACTCACAAGGCAGCTTTCCCCCAGACTAAAGCCACATTTAATCAGGGCTGTCAGGTACTAACAGTGACTATACCTCAGCAGCAGGGACAAAAATTATTTATTGAGTAAACTGATGACCACAAGGAAAAACATTAGAAGACTCCAAATGATTCAAGCTGTATAGCAAATAGTTAGAACCTTGAATTTGCACCTGTATGCTGAGGAATTTTCACAGTTCAGCCATCTCTTCATTCAACTGGTACTGTACATTTACACACCACAAGGGAAGAACAGATTAAATGAACAGACCAAACATACCAAGTTCCCACAGTCTTAATAGTACAGAGAAGAGCATCCAATCAACAGTAAAGTGAGTAATCAGAAGGAAGGAACAATGAGGTAAGACAGTGATCCTATTTCACAGGGAGTTAAAGACCTCTCCGCAGTCTCACCTAAGGAACTGGAACACTTGCTCTCCAGATAAGTGGACAAAGAAGGCATTAATGAAGGTACTCTAAATAAGGTCACAAGGGCAAATACTAGTTACACAACTTAGTGTCATGTTGCAATGATGTGGGATGTCCGTCCATATCTTCCATATGCTGTGATTATGTGTTGCTTTTATTGGCTGATTTAAAAAAAAAGAAAAAAAAGAAAAAGAAAAAGAAAAGGAAAAGACTGATTTGACCAGTGGCCAAGCAGATATAGGTAGGTGGGAAATCCAAACAGGCAGAATCAGGAAGATGCCATGTAGCTGCTGAAGGGGTACGATGCCAGAACATTACGGGTAAGCCACAGCCACATGGTGATACATAGATTATTTTAAATGGGTAAATGGGTTAATTTATGAGAGAGCTAGCCAGTAATAAGCCCAATGAAATTTAATATTAGCTTCTAAGCTATTATTTCATCAGTGGCTGTGGAGACCTGTGAGCGGAAGAGAAACCAGTCCAATGGGACGAAGAAAAACATTCAACTACATCGCAACTTTTAGCTTCCAATTTAAAACACTGCAAACTAGAAAGTCACTGGCATATCTTGAATAGAAACTATTTAAGATGTGTCTAGATAGTGGGTACATTTACAGTGTATCCATGTAGAAGTTTAGAATGGTGAACACAGTCAGGGTCTGGAGAGATGGCTCAGTGATTAGGGGCACTTGCTGCTTTTCCAGAGAACTCGAGTTAGGCTCCCAGCACAAGGGTAGGTAGGCTCATAACCACCTGCACCTCCAGCTTCAGGGAATATGATGCCTTCTGGCCTCCAATCCCCCACATACAAATAAGAATAAAAATATTCAACATTATGTAGCTCAGAGAATGTATAATACAACAAGATGACTTTTTAGATTTATTTTATAAATATAGAGTATTTTGGCTACAAGTGTGTGTGTGTGTGTGCACCACTTGCATATCTGGTACCTGTGGAGGTCATAAAAAGACGTGAACTCCCCTAGAAGTAGAGTTATAGATGGTTGTGAACCTGTGTGGGTGCTGGGAATCAATCCAGGTCCCTGCAAGAACAGCGAGTGCTGTGAACTACTGAGCCGCCTTCCAGAGTGTAGATGCTCCAGTCAGTGAATGGCATGCGCACTGAAAGTGCACGGCACCAGCTTTCTTGCTGAAGAAAGCTGACACTGAAACCCTCATTTACATTGCCACTGAGTGTTTTAAATTTCACACATCCTGGACTCTGTCCTTAAGAGTCAATTCTTTTCAATTCTGACTATATTAACAGCAAGATTTATGTTTCTTATAATTATACCAGTTTTTCCTCATTTTTATAAAATTTTTAAAAGTGCAATCAACAACTTAAATTGTCACATAAGCATACACATATGCATATACTACAAAATGCATAGTGCACAGTGAGCAGCACCGTCTGTGACAAATCTTCAACAGGACAAAGTCATTTTACTACGCTCTACCAAGGAAGCAGCAGTCTTCCCTGGGAAACCACCTTACTTCAGGAGCTGCTTCTCAACTAGCCCAAACTCCAGTCTGTCTCATGGAGGAGGCTGAGCCTGAAGGCACATCCCTTTAATTCTAGCACTAGGAAGGCAAAGGTAGGTTGCTGTGAGTTCAAAACCAGCCTGGACTGCAGAGTGAGTTTCAGGCCAGCTAGAGTTATACAGGGAAACCCTGTCAGAAAGAAACCATGGCAAACTAAATGATGCCAGGCCTCTTTGTCCCTTACATATCAAAGTACTGCTTCTCAAGTCATAGTCTATGTTCATTAATGGAGTACTGTTTCAACTCTGTGTTTCCTGTGTATGCTCCTGAGAATTACTTATACTCCACCAACTGTGTCTCTCTACAAGGCACATTTTCTCAACATATGCCACAGGCTGCATCTCCCACTAAATGATTTTTACTTAGACATAACCCAAAGCAACTTGTGAAATATTTGTGATGTTTTACACACTTAATTATACATGATTAAGAAAAGTAGCACACGAAAGCAGATGCGTGCATAAATGTAGTCTCGAGACCTAAGATCTAGTCCTAATTGACTACTAACTAGCTATGAGACTACAAACATCTGATAAGAAAAGATAGGATAAATGTTCTCCTCCTTGCCACTGGAGTACAAACTTCCTAGATCCTTTACTACTGGCACACTACCAAACATGTAAAACTGTGCCCCAAAATATGAATAAAAATCAACCTCACAGAATAAACTCACTCAAAACAACCCCAATGAGAAACTTCAGTAGAATACTACACAAGCAATCTGTATACCTAAGAGAATAAATACATGAGCAGGAAAAAGGGAAAAAAATGAAAATACCACTAAGAAAAACAAAACACAGAGCTGGTACTGGCACACACCTTTAATCCTAGCACTTCAGAGGCAGGGGCAGCAGATCTCTGAGTTCAAGGCCAGCCTGGTCTACAGACTGAGTTCCAGGACAGCCAATGTTGGAAAACCAAAAAGAAAAATAAACGCATGCATAGACAAACATCATGTACAGACATATGTGCATGTATAGACACACCCCATGTACAGATACATGTGTATATACAAACATATATATAGACACACTATATACATGGTATGAACTTATATGGGGTATGAACTTGACATAAGTGAAAGAAACTAAACACTCTTGCTATATAGTCTGGGGTGCTCACTAATGTTTCCTTAAGTTGCTAAAATTCAAATGTTTTCAACAGCTCCATTCACAGTACCATAATTTAAAGGCAAACCAAGATGTCCTTTGGGGTAATGTATCAACTGTGGCATATCCAAACAATATTTCACACTAAAAATAAATGAGCCATTAAGTCTTTAAAAGGCCTAGAAGATCCCAAGATGCACAATACTCAAAGAAACCTATCTGGGGGTGGCAAGGTGGCGTTTAGCCAAACCTGCCATTCTGAGTTCAATCCCTATGACCCAGATGGTGGAAGACTGGCACTAACTCCAGCAAGTTACCCTCTTACCCCACCCACCCAAACACAGACACACACTCACACACATATTCACAAAGTAAGATGTAATAATGTTTTGTGTGTGTGTGTATGTGTTTTTTTTTTTTTTTTTTTTTTTTTTTTTTAAGATTCAAGGCGGGTGGATCTCTATAAATTCAAAGCCAAAGCTACATAGCGAAACCCTGCCTAAGAAAAGACAAACATAATCAATCTGAAAAGGTTTTACTAATAATTACACCTCAATAACATTCTAGAAAAGGCAAATATAAAGCCAGTAATTACATGAGTTTGGGAGGAAAAGAGGCTAAAAAAAGAAAAACAGGATTCTTAGTGCAGTGAAATTATTCTGAACAACAAAGGCATACAACACAACAGAATTCTTCTATCCACACACTCTGGGTGGTGATGATGTATTCATATAGATGCAAGATGGCTACAGGTGCAAGGTCTTCACAGCAGGGTGAGCTGTGATGCACATGGGTATTCTCAGCTTCCTGCTTAATACAGCTAAAATTTTCTTTCTTAAAACAGAAGACTTATTTACCCCTTAACCTATGAATTCTATTTAGCCTTTAAAAAGTACAATCAGAGCTGGGTGGTGGTGGTGGCACACGCCTTTACTCTCAGCATTCGGGAGGCCGAGGCAAGTGGATCTCTGTGAGTTTGAGGACAGCCTGTTCTACAGAGTGAGTTCAAAGACAGCCAGAGCTACACAGAGAAAACGCGACCCCCCCCCCCCAAAAAAAAAAAAAAAAAAAAAAAAAAAGGAAGGAAGAAGTTGCCTTAATCGCAGTGTCTCTTCACAGCAATAGACAGTGACTAACACACATTCAAAAGTAGGATCTAATACTTTCTGGCTCCTTAGGCACCAGACACATATACAGCACACAGAAATATATGTAGGGAAACATACACACATACAATAAAAATAAAAACTTTTTAAAAGGGGGATGAAATAAAAAGTTTACAAGGCATTTAACAATGTGGGAATGCTCAGGCTCAGGAAAACAGAGACATGCACAGAAAGAGCTATTCCATCATCCCAATGTGCATGCACAGAACTAAGGATGTGCTGGGAATACAGCTCAATCGTCCAGGACTTGTTCAGTATACACAATCCCTTGGCCTTGATGCTCAGCACCACCAAAAAAGGAAGGTGCACATGGGGGTGGGGGTGGGATATTGTACGGTAAAAAGATTTACAGAGGGCTGGAGAGATGCCTCAGAGGTTAAGAGCGCTGACTGCTATTCCAGAGGACCCAGGTTCAATTTCCAGCAACCATATTGTGGGCATCTATAATGGGATCTGGTGCTCTCTTCTGGCATGCAGGTGTACTGGCAGGCAGAACACTACACATAATAAACCTTTAATTAACTTAAATTTTAAAAGAAAATCTACAGGAACATTCTAAAACACCAAGCAGTTGTTTTTTGAATAAAAGAAAAACCTTAATTTTTCTGTTTTTTCTTTTCTGTGTCTTTGAAATAATCAATAGTAGGCAAAATTGTTACTTTTAGATTAGTGTGGTGCTGAGACCCGCCCCCCCCCCCAGGTCTCTGTGCAGCTCCGGCTGTCCTGAAACTCCCTCTATAGACCAGGCTGGCCTCAAACTCAGAGATCTGCCTGTCTCTGCCTCCTCAGTGGCTTGGATTAAAGGTGTGCACCACTACTAGATTAGATTAGTTTTTAAGCTTCAACTTTTAACGAATAATGAGTAGAGCATAACAGTAAAACAAATTTATTTTGCACAACACTAATGTTTAAAAACTCTTAGCCAGTTGTTATGTGCACACTTGTAGGACATCACTCAGGAGGCTGAGGCAAAAGGATCCCAGTGTTAAAGCCAATCTACTCTACACAGTGAATTCCAGTCTTGGGGGGGGGGGTGAGAAAGGCATATTAATTTTATTCAGTGGTTTCCTTGTAGGTTTTTTTTTTTTAATTTATTTACTTATTTTTATTGCATAACAGTGTTCCGTCTGAATATTTGCCTACACACCAGCAGGGGGGCACCAGATCTCATGACAGATGGTTGTGAGCCACCATGTGGTTGCTGGGAATTGAACTCAGGACCTCTGGAAGCACAGCTAGTGCTCTTAACCTCTGAGCCATCTCTCCAGCCCCTCCTTGTAGGTTTAATAAGAATAAAACATTAAAGTTAAATTCTGATCTGAAAGATTTTAGTATGTAATGTCAAGATACAAGAGATGCTAATTAGAAAGAACCAAGGGGGTGGGACAAAGAGAAGAGGTAGAGAAGATACTAATATATATAACCCTGACCGAGAAGAGAATCAAGACTGGGAACACGCCAGGAGTGGTGGCGCACACCTTTGATCCCAACACTCCAGAGACAGAGGCAAGTGGGTCTCTGTGAGGCCAGCCTGGTGTACACAGTGAGTTCCAGGTCAGCTAAGCCTACACAGAGAAATCCTGGGAAGGGGGCTCAGCTGTTAAAGGTTAGGCTTACAACTTAACCTTCAAACACAAAACAAAACAAAACTACCAAACCACACAATAAACAGAGAACCTAGGGGCTCAGACTCAGAGGAGCAGGGTTGGGCACAGCACAGATGCTCAGTGACCTGAGGCTCTTGTCTCTAAGCTGTGGAAAGCCATCCCTCCATCTGCACAGGGCCACTGTGGAGAGAGAAAGCTGTGTGACCATGACAGCATAAGCATGCGCTGTGCTGGGCACAGGGCTCAGAAGTGCCTGCCCCCATGAGCACTGTGATCAAGCCTCCAGGAGGACAGAGAAATAAAGAGAGGCCTTCAGAATCAAACCATCTGAAAATAAAAACTCCAACAGTAACTCAGACAGGGAAACTGGGTGCCTAAGATTCTCACAGAAGCAGACCTCCTCAACAGGACTCAGGGAAACAGAGCTTTACACATTACCATGATGCAGATTTCTCAGTTTCTTTTTTCCCTGCTCTATAAGAAAGAGCATGTTCAAAATGGCATGAGTTGACTTTGTAAACCACTGTAAATGCTCAGAGAGAAGGATGAAAAACAAAACATACCAGGAAATATGCAGAAAGCTTTTCTGTAGCATGGTACAGGATCAGAAATGCTAAGGTAGAGTGTGGTGGTGCACACCTTCAGTCCTGGCAGGTGGATCTGTGAGTTACAGGCCAGAAGTGCATAATACCAAACATTGTGATGTGATTTCAGTTAATAAACCTCATAAATGCCATCCATATACTCCACTGGAAATTTCTCAAAAGAAAAAAAAAGTGTCTTATTTCTTAGTTATGATGAAAACATGGGCCTTCAAAATAGCAAAGAATTATGTTAACACAGCAGACACAAAATTAGTCTTTAAAGGTAACATGAATAAACACAAAATATAATTGATATCCCGATCAGAACCTCTCTCCTCTTCCCCCTCCGAAACAGCAGGCAGGGCACTCAGGGCATTGCCAGCAGCACTGCTAGCCCTGCTAGGCTGGAGGTACAGCACAGGGGTGGAGGGCTGGCGAGGGAGGACTGTGAGCCCTGGGTCAGTTCTGTGCTAGCATGTCTCACCTCCTGGTGTGCATGTGCGCCACACACGTCAACCACACAAGTCAGAAGGGCTCATCAGAGCCTTGGCAGGGCCCTCCCCAAATCCTCCCCAAGTGCCCTGACTACTGAGCCACCTCTCCAGCCCACTGCTTCCTTTCTGCTCAGGTCCAGTCCTCACATACACTCATTACTACCTTACACAGCATTCAGGAGTATGTCAAAGATAATGAAATCACAGGCTGTAAATATTTAAATTAACTGGCCATAGTTTAAAAAGTAAGCACATACTAAAACTGTGTGAGAGCAGTAACAGATACTTTAAGTTACAATATTGCCTTTAAGACACCACATTACCCAAGGAAGACGGAAATAAAGGAGCTCAAGACTTACGTTTTGCTTCTGAAAGATTCTGATTAGGTGACCAGACCAACATGCCAAGATTGTCTCGTTCTTGACTGCGTCTTGCCAGTTTGGCTTCGTAGAAAGGAAATAAAAATTGTATTATTATAAGTTAGCAGCAGTAATAAGCAGTAAATATCACCACTATTCTGATCTTCTAAGCCTCAGAATAACATACCGCCTACCCTTCACCTTACACCCTTACTAATAATAAATAAATAACTTTAAAACAGTATCTTAGGAAACTCATAAAGTCCACTGAAAGGACTTATATAAGAATGGAAGAGTCTAAAGCAGCAGTTTGCAACCTGTGTCTCCATCCTTTGTGTGGGTTGAATGACCTTTTCACCGAAATTGCCTGCATATCTTGAGTATGATTCATAACAGTATCAAAGTTGGAGTTATGAAGAAGCAAGGAACCGGGTGGTGCATGCCTTTAATCCCAGCACTTGGGGAGGCAGACGCAGACGATCTCTATGAGTTGGAGCCTGATTTACAGACCTAGTTTCTGGACAGCTAGGGTGCTACACAGAGAAACCTAGTCTTGAACTTGAACATCCCCCCCACACACAGACACACAAAAAAGCAAAGAAAATAAATTTATGGTTGGGGGGGGTCACCACAACATGAGAAACTGTGTTAAAAGATTGCACACTAGGAAGGCTGAGAACCACTGGTATAGAGGATGAAGAGACAGAAATGTAACAAATAGAAGTGGACTATTCAATATGCATTTTTAAGTTTTTTGTATTCCTGATGGATCCGGAACTTGCTATGGAGACCAGGCTGGTCTTGAGCTCACAGAAATACAGCTATCTCTGTCTACCAAGTGTTGAGATTAAAAATAGGCACACCACCCCTGTCCCAGAATGCCTTTTAAAAATTATTCTGCTTAGCACGACTTTAATTCCAGCACTAGGGAGGTAGAGGCAGGCAGATCTCTGAGTTTGAGGCCAGCTGGATCTACAAAGTGAGTTCCAGGACTGGCTCCTTAGCTACTGAGAAACCTTGTCTTGGGAGGGGGGGATCTGTTTATATAAATATTCATTCTGCATAACCACTCCAGTCAAAATTTAACTGACCAACCCTTTTTTATAAAGACACTGAATCCATCCATGAGCATGAAACTCTAATGGCCTCTTAAACTATTGAAAGACCCACCTCCCAATATATAGGCCAATATACTGTAGTAGACAAACATTCAAACCAAAACTACATTATTACCAAAGAAAGTGTTTAGCAGAAACATGTGGTTGTGCATGTGTACAATCCCAGTAAAACTTGGGAGGCTGAGAAACTACAGAGCAAGATCCTATCAAACAAACATACCCTCTGATCCACGGAAGGGAGGGAGGGAGGGAGGGAGGGAGGGAGGGAGGGAGGGAGGGAGGCAGGCAGGCAGGCAGAGGTTAAAACCAATTAATAGATCAGGGGAAAGGCAAACTGAAGCTCCATGAGTAACTACTATACCATGCTTGCTTACTAAAAAGTACAAAATCTGGGCTGAAGAGATGGTGCATCTGTTAAAGGCTAGGCTCACAATCAAAAATAAAAGTACAAAATTTAAAACAATGACCAAGTTTGGTGATAATGTGGAGAAAATGAAAGTCTCTGCACTGATGGTGGCAATATGAAATGCTACTAAGACTCTGGAGGGGAACATATTGCTCAGAAACAACTGAGCAATAAAAACAAATGAGCTAAACACACAAGGACATGAATGAATGAATCTCAAAATACTTAACCTAAAGAACAGTTACAAATACAGAAAAGGGGAGGCTTTTAGAAAGAATTCCATGGTGGTGGGCAGGAACTGTTGGTAACAACATGCACTCATGAGTTCTATTACAAAAAGAATTATAGTTTGTGTACACATGCATCAACATATTTCCCATCTGTCCACTGAGGAAAGCCTTAAAGGAAAGCTAAGCACATTAACTCCCAGATGGGACTTCTAAACATGTCACCTATAAAATAACAAAGATATCTTGAAGAAATGTTTTATTTCAGGGCTCACAAGATTACAAAACGATCCTTGAATGTTTTCTTATACCACAAAATAAGATTTTTCAAAGAACGTGGGTTCTATCTTCCACTAGCCAAATCTAGAACAATTTGAGCAACAAAATAAATCATAGAATCTTTAAGGTGGACATGGTGGTCAAGCCTTCAACCCCAGCACTTGAGGGAGGCAGAGGCAGGAGGATCTCTGCTGAAAAGTTTGAGACCAGCCTGGTCTAGTCAGTGAGTTCCAGGCCAGGCAAGGGTACAGTGAGACTTTGTTTCCAAACAGAACAAAAGTGGATGCGGTGGCTCACACCTACAGCACAAGCATTGGAAGGCTGGGCGTGAGAACAGACACAACCTGGGCTACAGACTAAGGCTGAGAGAAGGGAAAAGGGAGGGGAGGGGAGTTAATCTTCCTGTGATCTGTGAGTGGGCAGAATTGTAAAATTTAGAAAACTATATAGGAAAAAACATGCATCTGCTTTGAGAAAAGTATTAGATATGATAACAAGACCATAATCTATAGAACACTGACAGCCATCGTCCTTAAACTCAATTTGATAGCTGTGTCAGAACAAAGCAGGAGTCAGGGAGCAAGAGCCTAAGATTTATTATATCTCCAATATCCTCGGGTATCTGTGACAAAATCTACTGTGTCACTGCTGTGTGTGAGCTCGAAAGCCACTCTCCCCTATTCTGGTGACAGTGAGCCCTGAATCTAGTGCCTCGCACTCACCAAACACTTTGCCACTGAACTTGGTCTCATAAATTGCTATCGCACTTTAAGCAATCCTTCTGCTGAGGCATTCCAAGTAACTGGGACTACAAGCCTCTACCAGCAACATGGCTAGGCATAGTTCCTTTTGTTTGTTTTTGGGCTTGTTTGTTTGTTTATGTTTTGAGACAGGGTTTCTCTATGTAGTCCTGGTACTCTCTATAGACCACGTTGGTCTCAAAATCAACTGAGATCTGCTGCTCTCTGCCTCCCAAGTGCTGGAATACCACCTGGCTAGGCATAGTTCTTAAGGTACTGAGGCTATCTATATACTTTCTGTCAGCTAGGATGCCAGCAATGAATGACTCAGGTACAGTAGTAAATGGGCTGTTTGTGACTGCCAACTCCCTTACCACCAAAGACACACAGCTTACCTATTAGGGACAGTCTGATGCCTGCCATCAGCAAGGCCCACATCCACCCCAATCACAGGCTCAGGGGATCTGCAGTCTCTGCCCCAGCCCTTGAGTATTCTTGCCCATGTTCAAGGCTGCCTTCCTGTCACATCCTGGAGTATTAATACCCAGAAGAACATCCCAGTTCTTAAGAGACACAGCTTGGGGCTGGAGAGATGGCTCAGTGGTTAAGAGCACCGGCTGCTCTTCCAGGGGGGTCCTGAGTTCAATTCCCAGCAACCACATGGTGGCTCACAACCATCCATGAGATCTGGAGCCCTCTTCTGGCCTGCAAGCACACATACAGGCAGACACTGTATAATTACATAATAAAATAAATCTTTTTAAGAAAATAAAAAAGGGCTGCAGCTTGGCCTTTGGGACCCCTGGGTCCCCAGTCTTTCACTGTACTCTGAGCCATTCCTGGGATCTATGCAGCGTCACTCAGCACCAGGAACCTAGAGCCATGGACCACGTGGATGCGCAGGCCAGTACTTCCTTCCGGATGCATTCTCCTGTCCACCTGCATTTACTGTCAGTACCGAGCTATTGTTCCTACAATGTAGATGATGACCAAAAACGCTCTCTAAGTCCCTGTGAGTGGAACTGCTGTTCCTGGATGGCTCCCCACAGCTACCGCTGTCCTCCACTCCTTTAGGAACCCTAATGTCCCCCAACACTTAGTCACCTGAAGCTTCCTAACATCTGTCTCTCTGCCTTGTGCACCAATGTGGGCAGGCTAGACACTCTCTTTTTGAGGTTGCTTTGTTTTTAGCAAGGCCTCTCTGTATAGCCCTGGAGTCCTGGAACTCGCTATCTAGACGGGGCTGACTAAACACTCAGAGGTCTGCCTGCCCTCCTAAGCCATGGAAATAAAGGTGTGCACCGCCACACCCAGCCCTAGATACTCTTATGTTAACTGAACATTAGTTCCCATTTTCTTTTTCAGTTCTCTTCATTTAATTGAATTTATTTCCCAATGAATACCTAAAATTTTTTTTAAAAAACATCTTTTTATTGTACCTATGTGTTCGTCAGTATGCCATTGTGTGTCTTGGACTTACAGACATTTAGGAACTGCCCAATGTGGGTGCTAGGCCTCTGGAAGAGCAGCCAGCAACTCTTACCTGCTCCCCAGACCCACTCAAATAAAGCTTCTGTAAACAGTTGTGTGAGTTCCACTGAGAACACGTGCTAACTCTATTTCCCTGAAGAGTGAGTCTCCTGGGTCAGTTACGTCTTTATAAAAGACTGTCTACTTGTTTCTGAGTGGCTTCACCATACGTCACTCACTTCAGCACAGTAGGAGATTTCTTCATTCCTGTCAGTAGTTGGTTTTGCAAGTGTATAGTTCATTCACACAGTGGCTTTAATTAAGTTTCTCCAATGCTTAGTAATATTGAACAGCTTTTCATGACATGCTACCTATATTTTTTTATGAAGTAACTGTTTATAGACTTTTAGACTATTTTTAAAAACTGACTTATTATTGAGTATAAGAATTCTTTATGCAGATGTATGTTAGATATGAATATGCAAATATTTTCTCCAAGTATACAGTGTATCTTTCAACAGGGTGCTTCATATAATAAAAATAGTTAATCAAAAAATGGAATTTAGAAGGTAGAATGAAGGCTCATTAGTTAAGAGTACTTATTGCTCTTCCAAAAGGCCCAGGTTTGATTCCTAGCACCTACATGGTGGCTTATAATCGCCTGTAACTCCAGTTACAGAGGGTTTGGTGCTCTCTTCTGGCTTGCATAGTTACAAAGTGCCATGGTGCACAGACATACAGGCAGGCAAAACATCCATACACATTAAAGCAGCTTTATTCACAACCACCAGAAATTAGACAGCACACAACATGTGAGACTCAGGCAAATGTCAGCATTTTCATATTGTGGGCTAGTACACAGCAATAATAATAATAATAATAATAATAATAATAATAATAAATAGTAACTATTGGTTTGTACAAGGTTCTGTCTACAGGATAAAACAGAGGAAAAGAAGCGTGATGGTCTGAAGAGAATGGCCTCCACGGGATCAAATTTCAATGCTTAGCTTCCAGTCAGTGGATTGTTTTGGAAGGGTTAGGAAGTGTGTGTGGCCTTGTTGGCGGGCGTTCTGAACGGTCTCTCTGCCTGCTTGTGGATCAGATACTGCTCCAGCGACATGCCTGCCACGCTCCTGCCATGATAATCATGGACTCACCCTCTGAAACCGTAAGCAAGCTCCCAACTAAATTCTTTTATAAGTTGCCTTGGTCATGATTTCTCCTCACAGCAATAGAAAAGTAAGATAAAAGGTGAAGATCAAAGGTTGTCTTCTCTCTTCACACCGCATTTTAGGGTTGGTGAAATGAGACAGAGCAGAGACCAAAGGTTTCCAGTACAGAGGTGAGGGAGGGTTAAGAAATGCTCAAGGCGCCAGGTGATAGTGGTGCCCACCTTTAATCCCAGCACTAGGGAGGCAGAGGCTGGAGGATCTTTGTGAGTTTGAGGCCAGCCTGGTCTACTGAGTGAGTTCCAGGACAGCCAGGGCTACACAGAGAAACCCATCTCAGAAACCACCCCCCCCCCCAACAACCAAAAAAAGCTCAAGGACTCTAGCTAGCATTGAGCTGAGGCAGGAAGATGAACATGAGATTGAGGCCAGCCTGGGTATATAATGAGTTCAAGCTACAGAGAGGAAGGCAGTGGCAGAAGAGAGGGAAGAGGCAAAGTCACACAGTTGTTTCTTGAACAAATCAAAGACAACACAGTTCATCAGTTCTGCTGTATGTACACTGAGGAACTGTAAGATGAAAAGAAGGTACCTGCCACTGTTTGAGACAGAAACTGGTGCGCTAAAGGTGTTAGAAAATTCTAAAGTTGCTCTTTCCAGTCAATGGATGCCAAGTGTTAGAGCATTCAAAATAAACTCAGACCTGCCTGGGATCAAGGAGTACAAGGAAGCAGAAATTGCCAAAGCTGCATCCACACAGAGAAGGCTCACACCAAATGACAGCAAGTGCAGTTGTACAAGTGCTGTCTTATACTGACAATGCACACACAGCCATGCTGTCACTGCCAGTCAGTCCTACAGAGATTACTGCATCTTAATACACATTTAAAGGAAAAACAAAGCTGGGCAGTGGTGGCGCACGCCTTTAGTTCCAGTACTCGGGAGGCAAAGGCAGGAGGATATCTGTGAGTTCAAGGCTAGCCTGGTCTACAAGGGCTAGTTCCAGGACAGCCTCCAAAGCCACAGAGAGGAGGGACGGAGGAGGGACGGAGGAGGGACGGAGGAGGGACGGAGGAGGGACGGAGGAGGGACGGAGGAGGGACGGAGGAGGGACGGAGGAGGGACGGAGGAGGGACGGAGGAGGGACGGAGGAGGGACGGAGGAGGGACGGAGGAGGGACGGAGGAGGGACGGAGGAGGGACGGAGGAGGGACGGAGGAGGGACGGAGGAGGGACGGAGGAGGGACGGAGGAGGGACGGAGGAGGGACGGAGGAGGGACGGAGGAGGGACGGAGGAGGGACGGAGGAGGGACGGAGGAGGGACGGAGGAGGGACGGAGGAGGGACGGAGGAGGGACGGAGGAGGGACGGAGGGAGGGACGGAGGAGGGACGGAGGAGGGACGGAGGAGGGACGGAGGAGGGACGGAGGAGGGACGGAGGAGGGACGGAGGAGGGACGGAGGAGGGACGGAGGAGGGACGGAGGAGGAGGGACGGAGGAGGGACGGAGGAGGGACGGAGGAGGGACGGAGGAGGGACGGAGGAGGGACGGAGGAGGGACGGAAAAAGGCCAGAGGTTGTATACCTGTGTACCTTCAAAGCCCTGGCCAAGAGACACTAAGATGGGGCCAAATGAACATTGGTATGTATCGCGGTTTATTAAGGATCTGGATAAACAATTAGGCCTAACAGATGTTTATTCAGGGAGAAATAACTCACAACATAGACTGGTGAACACCAGCAGGTTCCTGCATCCAAGGATGCCTCCGAAAGTCCTCCTGTCCCCCTGTCCCTGCAGCTCCGTTCCCAGCTTCTCCTCCGACCTAGTTTCCCCAGGTCACTTCCGCCCCTGGCTCCACCCGCATGGGCGTGGTCAGTGCCACAGAAGGAGACAAAGTGAATATCCCACTACAGGTGTGTACTGCTCAATTTTGTGGGTAGAATACTGATTGTGCCTCAGCTCAAGCCATCTCCCATGTTCTTCACCCTTAGTGAGATGAAGTAGTTGCTGTAAAGTATTAATAAGTAAATCAGGTTAATGTCTACACTCAGATGATAACAGTTTGTGCACAAAAAGGCTGATCTGTAAGAAAATACAGGGATCTGGGAGACGGTATTGAGAATGATGCTCAAGCCTGCCCCACAGATGTCAGTTTGTCAGCTCCCCACCCATGTAAATCCCTTAAAACAGCCCTCTAAATATCTACACGACATCCTCCGCAGCTCTCCCGAGGAAGCCTTGACTCCTTAGGATAGTAGTTACAGTAGTACAAAATATAGAAAACTCTTTAATGTTCATTGATGGGTATGAAATAAACTATGCAATTTAAGAGTTAAAAACAAAAAAAAAATTAGCTCTACACCAGTTTCATTACAAAACTCAAGTTAAAGAAAGTATATGCTGTTATAACAAGTATTAAAATAAAATTGGCCCTTCCCTATCGAATGGGAAATAAGGCTCACTGGGACTCAGCATAGGTTGAGTGACGTTTATTCAGGGAGAATTCACTTACACAGGAAACAGATGACCGCCTAGGGTTCCCGCTCCACAGACGCCACCCGGGTGCTCTCTGAAACCTGACCAGGCAGTAGGAGAGGGAGCTGGGGTTCGGGCCCCAGTGCTAGCCTCCCTGTCACGTCTGCACCTGTGCCCACGCCCCATGGGCTTGGTCAGTGCACCAGGTGCGGCGGGGTGGGCATCTCACCTCACCCTCTTCCCAGCTTCTTAAAACAGGGCCTCAAAGAGTTTAGCAAATTTCTGAACACACAATTGCCAGAAATCAACAGAAATTCAAGCATGTAATGAACCAAGTGTTTCTGTAGTAACAGCCCGTGCTGCATCATGTAACACTACAGCAAGCAGTCTTGGGTCTGAACTCTCACCCTGTGTATATGAGCTAACCCTGACATCAATCTCCGAGTGACAGCAAACCCTGCCTCAATTACCTCCACCCAGATTTAAAAACATGTGTGTATCAACTGCAGCATTTTTACTGTACAGCTGAAGTTTTCTACTATTACAGACCATAATGGTTAAAGTATATAAAACAAAGGCTGTAATTATTTTCCTAATATCATTCCTTACAAGTATCAGTTATTTTATTAAAATTAATAGCCAGTATATATTTATCTTTTTAAAAAGTCCCCTCGTTGTTATTTCGTGTATAGGTGTTTTGCCTACATAAATGTCTGTGCACTACCCGCATTCAGTGCTTATAAATGCCAGAAGGGGGTGCTGGATCCCGGCATAGAATTACAGACTGTTATAAATTGCTATACCAATCCCAAGGATCAAACTCAGTCAGGTCCTATGAAAAGGCAGCCAAGTGTTCTTGACCTCTGAGTCTATCCAGCACCACATTATTATGTCTTTAGATTGAATTTTGATAATGTGTGATTTTAAAAATTCCTGTTTGCTGGGCGTTGGTGGTGCACACCTTTAATCCCAGCATTTGGGAGGCAGAGGCAGGCAGAGTTCTGTGAGTTTAAGGCTGGCCTGGTCTACAAAGTGAGTTCCAGGACAGGCTCCAAAAATATACAGAGAAACCCTGTCTTGAAAAATCAAAAACAAAAACAAAAAACAAACAAACCCTCCTATTTAAGGGTTTCAAAGATGGGACGAAGTGCTTGTTGTAAAGTGTGGAAAGTGGAGTTTGAACCCCAGAACCTATAAAGAGTATCAGATTTGTAACCCTGGAGCCAGCTAACCAGACTAGCCATTAAGTTTTAAATTCAGCAAGAGAACCTGCCTCAGTTTTAAGTAAAGAAGATCAAGGAAGATACCTAATGTCACCTTCAAGTCTCCACGTAAACATGTGCACATGAGCATATGGACAGACACACACCCACCCATGGGAAGACACACACACACACAGATTCACAACATATGCACACATAAAGTAAACTGAGCTGGAGAAACGCCTCAGTAGTTAGAGCACAGAGTACTCTTGCATGGACTCCAGTTCAGTTCCCAGCACCTACACTGGGTGGCTCACAACTACCTGTGACCCCAGGTCTGGAGTGTCCAACACCCTCTTTTGTTTTCACCACTCAAGTGCGCTCGCCTGAACAAACCCACACATGACCAAAACTAACCTTTCAAAGCAAAAAAGATGCAAAACTGAGTGTATGATTTTGTTTCCTAACAACGATGTGTTCAATTTAAAATCATCTTAACCCTACAATGCCCTTCTAGCACACTCCCTGGTTATGATCTGAGCCCGTCTATTAGCTGTCCTTTCATAGGCCATGTTTTACCAACTGTTTGGGAAGAGAGCAATTATACACTCAGTGGCACTAGCTCCTATTTCACCCTATCTTGGCCATACCTCTTATTTATTGTCTGACGTTTGGTTCAAGTCAACAGGATGTAGTCTCTCAATGGGATTTCCCTGATGACTAATAAATAGTGGATGCATTTGCTGGCAATATGTGAACATCTTTCATGGACAAACATCTAGTTCAAATCCTTTTCTATTTTCATGCTTATAGTTTTAAAGTTTTTATTCTGTACTGTTATGGACGTGCATATTGGTAGGGATGTTGTGGGCACACGCACCACCATGTACAAGCCGGGGTCGGCTCTCTCCTTCCTTTCCCTTCATGTGAGTGACACGACAAGCACTGTCACCTCAGCGTCACCTCACTAGCCTGAAGGTCACCGGCCAGCTACGCATGTATAAACCCACATTAACAAGCACATTCAACAGCATACACAAATACACACTAGCCTGTGCACTCATGTACGTACACACACCCAGTGGAAAAAGTATTCTAATTGCTTTTGGGGGGGGGGCTGGCCTGGAACTCACATGCAGACCAGGCTATCCTCAGCTTCAGCTGCCTGCTTTTGCCTCCTGAGTACTGAAATTAAGGGCATTTGCTACTACATTGGCTCTAATTGTTTTTTTAGATTCCATTTCTCATGAATGAATTCAAAACCATTGGAGTTAGAGAAATGGCTTAGAGATTAAGAGCACATACTGTTCTTGCAGAGTAAGTTCAGTTCTCAGCACCCACATCAAATGGCTTCCAACTGCCCGCAACTCCAAGGTACCAGAATGCATGCTCAAATTTCTACACACAGATACACACAACTGAAAAAAATATTTAATTATGTTTAAAAAAAAGTAAAGGCATCAAAAAATGTAGATAAAGCATAATATGATATCAGAAAGCAAAAGCCAGTCATGGGAAAGTCAGTGAGTTCCCAGGAGACGAGGTGGGCTATGGAACCAGGACAAAAAATAAAATCTGTAACTTAGCTGTATATGCTTCACCACTGTTTGGGCTTTCACCTTGGGATGTGTACTCACAGGGCCTGGAGCACTAGCTGCTCTT
Source organism: Phodopus roborovskii (assembly GCF_943737965.1). Lineage (NCBI taxonomy): Eukaryota > Metazoa > Chordata > Mammalia > Rodentia > Cricetidae > Phodopus > Phodopus roborovskii. Next base: position 10,961,110 of record NW_026126516.1, on the reverse strand, counting down.
TCAGAAGACCCAAGTTCAGTTTCCAGAACCCACATGGCAGCTCACAACCATCTGCAGCTCCAGTCCCAGAGGATCTAAGCTCTTCGCCTGTCCTCTATGGGAGTGTGCACACCCTAATTACAATATACTCATAGTACTTCTATATTACATCTCTTTTAAGGAAAAAACAGTGACACTTTTCCTCTATGGCCTTCTTTCAAAGCCATAACCTCATGAGGGGAAGGGCAACAACTCCAAACACCCCATAAAACTTTTGGCCAGTAAACCTCAAAACAGCAGTGTCATCTAAAAGAAGTGTATAGAAGCGCCATGGCCAAGAAGAAACTAAGATGACAACAACTAAGCACATAGCATTGTCAGAGTCAAAATAAGATGTTATTAGGAAGAGAAACTCCCCATGCTATCTTTGTAACTTTTCTGTAAATCTAGTACTATATGTTTATATAGTATATAATGTAACATAACTCTATACTGTATTATATAAATATATGTATTACATATAAAAGGTTAATTGAAGTGTCCCTATCATCTCCCTATGCACTAGGTACAGGAGGCACCCAGACCTACCAGCCTATCTCCACTCATGCCTCAGCTGTCTCTCCCACGGCAATCCGGTCTTCTTCCCACTGCAATGCCACCGCCCCCGTGCAGCCATCACCATGACAGACTTGAGGATCTCCTCCCAGTCCAGGCCAACAGTATATATAGCTTCTCTGTAGTTACACACACTAAAATATTCTTTATCCCAGTTCAGGCTTTTATCATCAGCCATTTGAGGAAAAAGTCTGCTGTCTACAAAGAACAGGCATGGTGTAAACTTTGTTCAGGTTTGTGAAGAACAGAAAACTGTTTCATACCTTGTATGTGCTACACCTCATAAATAATACCAATTATTTTTTCTGCCTCCATTGTTCAATTCCAGTCCTTAGACATGGGCACCTCTAGTATCTATGACACTACGTGTTTTGTAAACTGGTAAACGAGCCCAGGTAGCTAGCTAGCCACTGAAAGAGCTAGAAAGGGGGCAGTGGCCTTTCCCCTCCTCCACCACAGCCTGGAACTAAGTGGGAGAAGAACCCTAGAACGTGGGGCCCCTGAAATGTAACCCTCGCTCCCTGAGGGCGCTTTTCCTCTTAAGAGTTTCTATGTAGCCAATTCCTGGTCTGCTATCAACACAAGAAACTGGATTGGCATTAAAATCACCTTAATATATGAACCAAGGAAAACTGTCAGGGGAGGGGGGGGATGGACAGAAAATAAAGAACAAAGGAAATAAAGTCACAATTGGCCCCACCAAAAACTTAATAGAGTAAGTGCATTGAGTGTGGTAGCTCAGATTTGTAATTGCTGTCAAAAGTGTGCTTAGCTCATCTGGATATACCCACACTGTTAAATAATGTCTAAACATTAATCATTAATACATTTTTGATTATCAAAAGAAAAAAGAAAAAATAGAAGTAGAAGAAATAGAGTAATAAAAAAGCCACGTAAAGATGGAAAGAACTGAATACTGTATGATATTATATTGTCTTTGTATCGTTTGACTGCTGAGGAAGTAACAACTATTTTTTAAAATGCTGCTGGCTTAATTCAGGATATATAATTTAAAAATGCTTTGACTCCAAAATTTAAGTATAAGGACAGTTTACTGGGGAAAAGGATTTCTATTTTTGTTTCCACAGAAAATGAAAAACTGTGGATTCCTTCCAGACTAATGTGGTTTGATCAAGCCAGAACCCCTGAAACATCATTCCAGGTGATCCAACATTCAAAACAGCTAGGACAAGGCAGCCTTGCAGACTACAGCCAAGATTTCTGTGTCTTCTTAGGATCTCCATGACAGCGCCCCCTATCAGCAGGAAGTAGTTTGGAAAGAACGACGCCCAAATTCCCAAATATTGTTTATGTTTGTTTTCATTTAAATGGCATTGGTTATAAATGGTTAATAACCACAACCAATCTTTTTAAAGGTAAAAAGGGAATTATGGCATAGATAAAAATAATTTGCTTTGGAATGGATTTTCATTTATTGATTCAAATGTAAGGTCAATTTTGTGATAAGTATATTTCTCCTCTTCTTTAGGTATTGTGTTTATGTAGCTCATTTTAAAATTGTATAATTTAGTACAGAATAGATAGTTACCTATGTTAGTCAAAACTTATTAAGTTAGTTAAGATTTCTAGATATACAGACATGTATTTGAGATGGATAAGCATTCTTCAAACTTTTCAATGACCTACAGAATATGGCATTTAAAATGGCTTAGGGTTTTTATTGACAGTGAGACATAACTGCTCCTGGCAACACCACCTGAGTCAGAAAGGAAGATGGATATCAAAGTAACTTGTTATGGAATTTGCTTCCAATATGGCAAGACTAGCCAGTTAAGCAAGATACTGCTATTGTCCAGACTGTTTGACTTCATGCTGTAAAAACTGGACATGCAGGGCCCCAGGAAAGTGACTGCTGATACAAGATGGACATTGCTACAGGGCTCCTGCTTCATTGAAGAGTCTGCCAGACAGTCTGCAGGACACAGAGAAAAGTGACTGACAAACTGCCAATACAGGTGGACAGTTTAAAGTTTCCTGCTTTGCTGAGGAGTCTGCCAGAAACATTATGGCCTACGGGCTAAAGATGGAACATTACAGAAGAACTTCAGGTGACTGACCAGGCAAGATATCTCTGTAATTTCTAGAGTTTATATATTATCCTTCTGTGGTCTTTGATGGAGTTGAAGACAGATAGTTATGGTTATAGTTTTCCTTAGTTAGGATTAAAGATAAGTTACATATAAGACTTTAGACTCACAAAGATAGGATAGATGATAAAGTATTTTCTTTAAATCTTGCTAAATGTTAATGGACTAAATATTGCTAACTATAATTCTTACTTGATAACTGTTGTGTTTTGCTATGCTAAGGTTAAAACCCTTCTTTTTATTTTAGACAGAAAAGAGATGATGGGAGCTGTCATTCTGTAAATATGTTTCTCTTATTGGTTAATGAATAAAGACTGTTAGCCAATAGGAAAGCAAGATAGGTGGGACTACGAGACAAGGAGGAGAGAGGAAGGAGTAGGGAAGAAATCCAAGATGGAAGACGGAACTAGTAACTGGCCAACAGCATTTATATCTAATACAGTGTCTCTGTGTATTATTTGTGGCTAGCAAGGCGGTGGGACCAGACTGGCAGGGGGAAAAACCACGTGCACCTCTGGCATCTCTGAGTTTGAGGCCAGCCTGGTCTATAGAGTGAGGGCCAGGACAGGTTCCAAAGCTGGGGGGGGGGGGTAAGTAAGGCTGCAGGTGAGACCCTATATTTAAGGGGAAAGGGTATGAATATAGCAGAATTGATAGATTGCTTACTAACACGTATGGAACCCTGTGTTCAATCTCCAGCATGGCATAAACTGAGTGTGGTAGCATTCACCAATAATCTCAGTTTTCAAAAATTAAAGGACATCCTTAGCTACACAGCAAGTTCAAGGCCAGCCTGGGCTTAGGAGACACTCTCCGTGGCCCTGTCTCTCAAATAAACTGAGTTTAAATAGACTTTTGATTGCTTCCCTTCTGCTCCTATATTGGAGACCTTTGCTCCAGGACATTGGTAGCAACTGTTCTTCATATACCACATTTATGCTTAAGATTTCTCCAACCATTCCTGTTAATAAATAGCTTTGGAATATTTAACTGTACACAGCTCAATGTCATATAATTCAACAGTCACTCAAAAGTATCTCCATCCCCACATTTTCCTTCAACTTGACCATCACCACTACCACCGCCATTCTGACTTTCTTTTCTATCGCAAACACAATCTCTGTGAGTTCGAGGCCAACCTGATTTACAGAACTAGTTCCAGGACAGCCAGGGCTGTTATTCAGAGAAACTCTGTATTGAAAAACAAAAAACAAACAAACAAACAAAAAAAGATACTGTCACTCACATAGTCGCTGTGGACTACACAGCTATTCATCAAATGCTGCTGTAATAGCAGTAAATTGGAATGAACTCAAACAGCCAATAAGAGAGACTCAGGCTGAAGGACCCATACTTACAGGGACTCCATGCACCAGACTGATGTTGGGCAGGTGCACTTAACCCGTAAGGAAATCTAGGCAAAGAGCAAAGCAGGACGGTACACACAGTCATCCTTAGCAATAGCTCATGTTGAACTTGAAGAAGGTTCCTGGACATGACAGTTGTAAGAACAGGGCAGGTTTATACAAAGAAGCTGAGGTGAAGTTTCCTTTCAGATGAGAGTTGCAGCATCAGTCCTGAGGTGGGAGAGCAGGCTCATGTCCAAGGAGCAGCTTCATTAGGAGAGATGCCCACCACCAACAGTGTGACACCGGCGCTGAAGGGAGCAGCCCTTCAGTCCCAGAGTATTGGGAGAGCACAGGCAGAGTGACCGGCTGTAAAGGAGGCACTAGGAAGGTGTGGCTGTGACTGACTCAACCCCACCCTGGTCTGCACAGCAGAGAGGGTAGGCCTTACCTGCAACTGCATGGAGCTCACTATACAAGTCTACACAGGGAGACAAGGTCTGCTTTTCAGGGGGCAAACAGCAGCAGGACCTGTGGTCTAATGTGGACACTTACAAACACGCCAGCTGTCTCTGGCAGGCTCACCTACACATGGCCCTGCTTGGTGCTGTTAGTGCATGCCCCTCCGATAATACAAATAGCCCCTTCCTGCTAAAGCTGGAGTTACATATAGGCAATTGTGAGCCACCATGTGGGGGCTGGGGGTTGAATCAAGGCTTCTGCAAGAGCATCCAGTGCTCAGTCACCTCTATAGCATTCCCCAAAACATTTAGTAAATTACATTTCTGCATTCTTTAATCTCATTTTTTTTGAGACCAGGGTCTGACTACTATGAAGCAAGCCCAAGCTGGCCTACACCATGAAATCCTATCACTTCCAATACCTAGTCCTGAGTTATAGGCTACACCTGAGTCTTAAGTTGTTAAGGAATGATACAACACCAAAGAGTGGAATGGTCTGTCATAGGGTGGAGTAAACAGTAACCCTTTATAGCTCTGCATTATAACAAATGACTTTTCTGTGACTAATCCGCATTAGATCCTCCCTGCTCCCCAAACTCTATACTGCTTTATCCTTTTCTGGGACAAGAAGGCAGGAGGGTTACTAGCAACTGAACCCAAGGCCTGGCACCTGCTTTCACTGAGCTACAATCCAACCCCTCTACCTTAAAGGAAAAGAGAAGCTGGGCAGTGGTGGCACACACCTTTAATCCCAGCACTCGGGAGGCAGAGGCAGGAGGATCTCTTGTGAGTTTGAGGCCAGCTTGGTCTACAGAGTGAGTTCCAGGACAGGCTCCAAAGTTACACAGAGAAACCCTGTCTCAAAAAAACAAAAAGTAAGTAAAATAAAAGGGAACAAATTTGTAACACTGTAATTTACTCAAACTATATAAATATCTTTAAAGAAATATCTATTTCTGATATTAGACTTGAAAATGGAAGAATGAAATGGCCTATGTTCTTTTTTGCAAGTTTTTTCTTTTTGGTTTGTTTTTTGTTTTTTCAAGACCATGGCACTTGCTACCAAGACTGACAATCTGAGATCAATGCCCACGACTAACTTGGTAGAAGGAGATTGACTTTAAAAAACTGTCCTATGATCACAGTCATACCATGCGCATAAACAGAAACAAAAAGATTACCCAAGACCCCAAAGAACAAAAAAGAAAGTCAATAGATTGACCTGTAACTGCACTTTAAATATGACAAGAAGAAGTCACCTAAAAGGTTCCAACCAAAGGCAAATGCACATGCAAAATCCTCTAGCTGCCACATGCCCAACACCCACCACTCAACATAGAACATTTTGCAGAGCTAAATTCACAAGCCATTTTCACAAATGCTCACTGTACCATGATAAAAGATCCAGAGACAGATATTGGTGTTCAAGCTTCGAGCTGAAGATCATCAGAGAAGCAAAGCAGCCGAGCCAGTAGACCTTACCCAGCTCAAATGGCAGTCCTGTCCCCACAAATTCTCAGAGGCAAAAAGTTCTCAGATCCTGCCTCCTCCTTATATTTATTTATTCCTTTCCCCATCCAGCCATACCACTCCTGTCTCCACCTCCCTAGTGCTGGAACTAAAGACAGGGGATCCCACGTGCTGAGATCACCTTTATGAGATGTTTCTTTTAGGACTGGATCCATTTTGTGTAGTTAGTGTGGTCTTGAACTAACAGAGATAGTGATCCATCTACCTCTTAATCCTGAGTCCTGGGATTAAAGATGTGTACCACCACTGCCTAGCTTTTATAGCTAATTAGTGTGTTGCTTTGCTATTTTGATCTCCAATGGCTTTAATAAAATATAAACAATATATCAACACAGTTCACTATTTTTGGGGTTTACACAGTCAAAAAACTATAAAACAAGGACAATACATTAGTGTGATGGCACACGCCCACAATCCCAGCTCTAGAGAAACTGAGGCACAAGGATTTCGAATTCAAGACAAGCTTGTACTATATAGAAGACCATCACATACACATGCATATAGACTTGCAATGGGTGCAGAAGAATTACAAATTTAAGGTCAGTTAGAAGACCTTATCTCAATCAACAGCAACAACTAAGAGGGACAGGATTAAGGCTGAGAGACTCCCCTGTCAAGCATTTGAAAGGCCTGGAGTTAACTCCTAGCCTAGAAGAAAAAATACTACAAATAGCAGAGATGTCATGAAAAAGAGGTGTGTGTGTGTGTGTAATTAAAAGCAAAACTGGCCACAGGAAACATACTGAGAGGAAGGAATAATGCCATGGAGCTAGCTCCAGAAGAGAAAAACTGCTCCAGTTATTCTGCACCTGCCACAGCGGTGCAGGAGCCTCAGTAAGTCAGCACACCAGGTACAATGACTGCTTCCAGCTATAGGAAACAGGCTGGGAGTGAAGGAAAAGATATTTGTGCCATGCAAACCATTTAGCATCTTTGGATTTATACCACATGCCTGCACTGCCTGCCTAAATACTCAACCATTTAATTTTTCTAAGTCAACCACAGGAATGGAAAGTCACCAAGACCACCAATTCTAACTGGTATCTACTCAATTTGACCATACCCCTCCCTGCGTCAGAAACTGTGGTTCTAACACTTTTTTCTAGAACTCCCACACCACAGGAAGGGCTACACCACAATCCAACCATGGCTAGGAAGTATCAATTACTAAATATGAATTACTATCTTGAATTAAAACTAAATCTTGAGGCAGGGTGTGGCAGAACACTTTTAATCCCAGTACTTGGTAGGCAGAGGCAGTGAACAGATATGTAAAGGAACTTAAAAGGAACTGCCCAGAAGACTGACCAAGCAGAGGCCCATTTGAGGAACAAATACAATCTCAAAGAGAAACACTACTTCTGATAACACAAGACCAATAGAGGTGTGAGAAATGTGATCACTGCCAAAACATGACAGGCAGGTAGGAGAGGTCCCTGGGCAAGGCTTTTATCTATTTGCTCACGGTCCAGCCATTCCTTAAGACTGCAAACACTTACATGGTGTAGTGTTACCAGTCCCTAAAGGAACCCCAGCTCTACCAAGCAGACTGAAGCAGACTTTCTCAACTCAGATAGGCCTTCTCTTCTGTCCAAATGAAGGGAACAGATCCTTCTCCAGAGCTTAAACAAACACCACCCAAAAACAAGCTGCAAGGGTGCCAGCACACATTAGCAGTTTAAAATAGCAACCCAGGCACCAGGACTAGATTCAATTGTAACATTTTAAAAAGACTTATTTATTTTTACTTTTACATGTAAGAGTGAATCACTTGCATGTCTGAGTGCCCCACAGGTGTGACTCCTGTCCTCAGAAGGTCACAGGAGAAAGTTAAATCTCTTGGAACTGGAGTTACAGATGGTTGTAAGCCACCATGTGGGTGCTGAGACCTTAGTTTGGGTCCTCTGCCAGTGCTCTTAACAGCTGAGCTTCATGAGCACGCTTAAAAGAGCTAGCCCTCAAGAGGCAGATGCAGGTGGAGCTCTGTGAACATCTTAAATAACAAGAACAACTGCTCACTGCTCTCATTGGAAACCAGCTAAACAATTCTACTTAGCAAATTAAGCATAAAATTTTTTTCACGTTTACCCTGGGTTTGTTTGAGACAGAATTTCTCTGTGTAGCCCTTGCCATCCAGGAAGTCAGGAGTACACAGAGAAACCCTATCTCGAAAAACCAAAAAGAAGGAGGAGGAGGAGAGGACAGAGAGATCATGATAGTTCAAAATTTCAAATGTTCCCAACATAAAATTTAGAAATTGTGTAAGGTTGTTTTGTCAAATATACAAATAAGTGTGATGGGCATGGTGGCACACACCTTTAATCCCAGCATTTGGGAGACAGAATCTCTGAGTTCAGGCTAGCCTGGTCTACAAAGCGAGTTCCAGGATATCCAGGGCTGTTACACACAGAAACTATCTTGAAAACCAAAGAGGGGAGAAGGTAGAGGAAGAAAACTCAAGAGAGATCTGAGTCACAGCCATAAAAACCCAAAGATTATAAATGAAAACACACCAACCATCCACCCAGCCTTTACCCTGCAATTAACATACCCCCAACCCCAACAGACACTGACTTGATGCAGAGCACAGCAGAGTCACGGGCCCTGCTTTCTTGGAGAGTGCCAACTGTTGGATTGGACAAGAAAGGCTAAGCCTTGTGCAAGTTACTTAACATCTCCCAACCTTGCTTTCTAAACTGTGTGTGTGTATGTAGCCCCTGCATGTGTGTGCACACAAGTAGATACGCGTGCAGGTACCTGCAGAGGCCACAGACATCAGATCTCCCTGAGTGAAGAGTTACAAGGCGGCTGTGAACTGCCTGGCGTGGGTACTGGGACTCAAACTTGGATCCTCTGAAGAGCAGTATGTGTGCTCTTAACCTCTGAGCCATCTTAGTTTTCTTATCAGTGAAACATAGTTGACAGTTAATGCCTAAAATCATTCTAGTCTAGTACAAAGAACTGAACAAATGTTAATTATCTATTAAATAACTACTCAAGTGAGTCTAAGAATGTAATTGGATGAGAAGTGTGATAACCCTTGGAAAAAGGAACTACTTATGTACATGGACAACACAACTAGAGGCTAATTACAATTCATGATATGGCTTTTAAAATTAAGCCATCTTTCTATCAATGATATTATTACATACTCAAAATTGTAACTCAAAAGGAAATTATAATTTATGAGAATCAACCAAAGAAAGAGGCAATTATCTTAATGTCCATAATGCCTCCCCTACTAGTTGTTCAAGTCTGAGGCAGATGTAGGAGAGACCACTGTGAGATCTGATGTACACTGGGACAGGCCAAGTGTCACATTAAGCCTACACACACCAGAACTTTAGGCCTAAGGGACTAGGCTTCCAGATATCCCCCTTCATTTCAAACATCCAATCTAATAAAAACAAGACTAGCCATTTCTACTACAAAAGATTTATATAATTTTGGATGTGATTTTGAACTGTCCTGTTTAACTTACCTTACTAAAAGTAAATAACAAATGCTTTGCCCTATCTATCTTTCTGTCATCCACCCACCCACCCACCCATCCATCCATCCATCCATCTGCAGTGCTAAGGACCAAACTCAGACCAAACCCAGCTAGCAAGCTCTCCACCAGATTTAAGTAAGGCCCAGCCCTTCAAACACTTTTTAATGAGACCATTTTAATATACTGTTAGCTACATCTGCCTAGCAACAAGTTATAAACTTATGTTATCCTACTTAGGTTCCCATGGATACAGTCATGAACAGTGCAGTGGCAGCTGTAGGAATCAAGAAAAAAATCCCAAGAGATTCACATCCCCAACTTTCGTAGAAGCAGTGCTCTAAAGGTAAAAACACTGTCCAGCATATTCCCATTAGAACCCACCTCTCCCTGTCGCACACGCACACTCACCTAACAAAGCCTTTCATTACAATCTCCTTTCTTAAAGTTGTGCCTGCCCACAGCTTCAGCAGTGACTACTCTGCCTCACCTGACAATGACCTTGAAATTTTGTGCTCTAATACAGTATTGGTGCACAGATTTTTTGGTACATTTATTTTAATAAACAGATGAACTTAAACTATCTTCTATCAGGAGAATTTGGGAGAAATGAGAAAGAGCAGACAACTTAGAAATTAGAAGCAATAGAACCACATGCAAATGAATGTACTCATCATGTAGTTAAATAACTGAAAAGCAATAACCTAAGAATATGTACTTGTAACCAGTGACTATGAACTTAGTATTTCAAACAACCTGAAAGCCATAGGTGCCCTCCCTCTTCAGTGGGAAAAGAACAAAGGCAAATCATGACAGAAAACAGAAGTATCCCACCACCCCTAGAACCTAGAAAAATACATAGTAACAAGACACTGTGTAAATTAATAATTCCCTAATGTAAGCAAGAGTACACAGTAAGCCAGGCATGACCTATAACAGTATTTGGGAGGCTGAAGCATGATGATCTCCAGTTCCAGATCAGTCTGAGTTACACAGTAGGAATTGTTTCTAAAAACAAAAAATTATATAGTAAATATATTCAATGCCCCTGTAATACCCCGATGGCAAAATACTACATGCTTCTGGGAAAGCACATTACAAATACATGTATAGAACTCTGAACACATCTGAACCAGTAATTAACTTCACTTTGGGTAATCTAAAAAAACAACTGTTTTTGTTTTATGGTGTGGCTTTGGAACCTGTCCTGGAACTCACTTTGTAGACCAGGCTGGCCTCAAAGTCACAGAGCTGAAATACAGGTTTTATGAGTACATGAAAAATCATTTCAAAATGCTCATGAGAAGTCAGGCCAATGAGATGGCTCTGTGTGTAAGCCTGAATGACTGGAGTTCAATTCCCAGGACCCACATGATAGGAGAGAATAGACTCTTAACAGTCATTGTCTGACCTCCACAAAAACACCAAGATGTAAAAGTACACACACACACACACACACACACACAGTGTAATTAAAAAAAAAAAAAAAAAAAAAAAAAAGAGGAGCCAGAGGTGTTGAGGACACCAGGAGAGCAGGGTCCTCAAACATCACCTGAGCAGGGCTCATAGGGACTCACAGAAATGGAAAGGGAGTCAGTCTACATGGGTCTGTGCTGTAGGTGTTAGCCTGGTGTTTTTGTGGGAATCCTAACAGTGGGAGTGGGGGTTGTCTCTGACTCTTTTGTCTGCTCTTGGGACCCTTTTTCCATCTACTGGTTGCCCTGCCCAACTTTCATATGAGGGTTTGTGCCTAGACTTAGTGTATCTTACTGTGCCATGTTCAGTTGAGGCCCTGGGAGGCCTGCTGTTTTCTGAAGGGAGATGGGGGAAGAGTGGGTCTGGGGAGAGGGGAGGGGAATAGGAGGACGGGAGGAAAGGGAAACTTTGGTTGAAATATATTTGTAATGTGTACTGTTTTTCCGCCTGCCGCCTGCAGCGCCGCCAGCCCCAAATAATACACAGAGACTTTGTATTTGATACAATACTGTTGGCCCGGTTACTTTTTTCTTATCGGCTAGCTCTGTCTTTAATTATCAACCCATTTCTGTTGATCTATGTATTTTCACATGGCCTTCTCTTACCGGGGTGGCAGCTGGCGTCCAGCTCTCTCCTGACTCTCCATCTTGACTCCTCCTTACTACTTCCTATTTCCTCGTCTCCTAGTCCCTCCTATCTTCCTTTCCTATTGGCCAACAGTGCTTTATTATTAACCAGTATGAGAAACATATATACATAACGGCATCTCCCATCATATATTGAAATCAAACAAACAAAAAAAATTTTTTAACTAGGCAGCCAGCAATGGTGGTACACGCCTTCAATCCCGACACTTGGGAAGCAATGTCAGGCAAATCTCTGGGTTCAAGACCAGCCTGCTCTGCAGAGGACTCCAAGTTTCAGGACAGCCAGGGTGAACAAAATAATTAGCATATTTGATATTTCATGTACTGTTATTCTGTTTTTAAAAGTTTTGAAGACTTTACACACAAAGAAACTTAATATCAAGAAAATAATAGTGAATTTAGTTCTTGTTGGGCACAGGCCTATGCAATTTATGTATATTAAATCGTTTAATACAATTTTAGAAACATACTAATGACAAAGCACTGGTTTTTGAAATTGTGTGAGGTTTATCTTGATCCACACCCATTGAGAATTTGAAAAGCTAACATTTACTACAAAAGATGAACATTTAACATTTTGCACAGACCCAGATGTGGTGGCAAATGCACTGGAGTCAATGGCAGGTGGGCTGTTTCAGGCTGGCCTGGTGTACACAGCAAGTTCAATTACAGCTTAAATAGGCTCCAACATGATTCGATATTAGATACAGATTTGTATCTAGAATGTGGTACACAACCAAACAGTTGACTGAATAAGTAAGGTATTTGTAAAGTTCTATAGCTAAGCATAGACCCAGAAAGATCAAAATTTGTGGATTTGTGGCCAGCCTGGGCTACATATTTAGAACCTGTCAATAATGAAATACAAACTCTTTAGCACAATGCAAATTGTCCACACACACACACACACACACACACACACACACACACACACACACACACGTTGAAAAGTACAAATCTCTATGCTAATGGATGAAAGTGTCAAATACATTGTCACTCTCCTGAAGTATTCCAACAGCATTCCCTCACAAGAACTTAACTCCCTAAGGGCCTGGATATACATACATTCTGCTCAGTTCTCTATATGCTACCTAGAACAGAGCTCAGAGTACATCAGTCGCTCATTGCAAAGTTTCTACACTGACAGTAGGGGGGATGGCTCAGTTGGTAAAATGCTTGCCACACAAACATGAGGACCTGCCAGGTTCCGGCACCCAACTGCAAAGTCAGGCAGAGTAGTCTGAGTCTGTAACCTCAGTTCAGGGAGACAGAGGCCAGCAGGTCCCAGCCTGTGTGAGCAGTGGGTCTCAGGTTCAGTGAGGTGGAACGGCTAGAGAGACGGCCCAGCAGTTAAGACATGCACTTCTTTCACTGACAAGGTCAGACAGCTCAAACTGCCTCTAACTCCAGCTCCAGGGGATGTGGCTTCCTCTTCTGGTCTCCATGGGCACACACTCATGTGCACATGTACAGACAGAGACAGACACATACACACACTATCTCAAACAAATCAACAGGTCCCCCGCACATCCCTGAGTGCAGGATTTCTGCACAGCCAGATGCAGTAACATGAGTGACAGCTGGATGGGCGGCTGGAACTGCACCACTAAGCCAAGGCCAACATTTGCCTGAACTAAGAGTTAAGATTCTGTTCTAAAAACCAAAGTTGAGTCAACAGTCTTCTCCAAGTTCAGTGATCCCTTTCGTACATACTCTCATTATGTCGACTCCAACTACAATTCCATCACTCTCTGGCTTACACTTTTCCAATGTCATGGTATGAAGAGCAATCATTGTCAAAGGTTTAGAATGTAGTTTTAAAGTAGAGAGTTAAGATGCAGAGAGACTGCTCAGCAAATAAAAGTGCTTGCCATGTAAGCCTGGTGGCCTGAGTGTGACCCCGGAACTCAGGATGGAAGGGAGAACACGTTCACATTCATCCCATAGCACAAATACATAAATCTATAAATCAATAATAAGGTCGAGAAAAGAGGGAAAGGAAGGATAAGGAGGAAGAAAACTACTATTATGCATGCAAAGTACATAATTTTCACTATTAGTCATATTGGTGGTGCTATTTCATTTTATATTTTTTGTTATTCTAGAATCTACTTTCTTCAGCTTTTAAAGTTCACCATGAAACACAGGCCTCACACTCCTCCCATTTACTATCCCTTCATTTTCCTTTATAGTGCTGGACAGAAGTTAAAGTTTCAGACATACAAGGCAAGCATGCGTGCTCTATCCCTAACTACATATCTACCCTGAATCTGCCCTGAGAATGGCCCTTAGAGTGGGTCTAGGATGTAGACCAGTGTTAGAGCACTTGCCCAGCAAGCATGATGCTCTGGCTTCTATGCCCATCACTGTGAGAAAGGGAGAATCTCCAAAGAAGTGATCAGCAGGTGATCACTAGCTTCATACTCCATGTGTTTACACAGTGAAATAACCTAGCATTTCCTTTCTTCTTCAGAATGTGTCCCTATCACTTAATGGCAGGTGCTACACACACACACACACACACACATACACACATACACACACACACACACACACACACAAAATCACAAGCCTCTTTGCCTATGAGGTCAATCACAACTTAAGAGACTCCATCAGCCTGGAGTATCCTCCCTTTCTGAAACCAAAGACTGGCACATACTTTTAATTCAAGTTGTCAAGAAGAGGCAAAAAGAACTTTTGGCATACCTTTAATTCTAGCACAGGGGAGGCAGAGGCAGGTGCATTTCTGTGAGTTTAAGGCCAGACCTCAAAAAAAAAAAAAAAATCTGGAACACAAAGCCATCCTGATCTACATGGTAAGACCCTGGCTCAAAACCTCAAAGTGACTTATCCAAAGAGTGTTCGCTCTGCACCCAGTTTCAATCATCTTACTAGGTTTACCTTGGCCCTAAATTTCCAAAGCACAGAGATACCACTGTCCCATGGCTTTACTATACCAGACTAGGTATTTTATGACAACAAACTACTCACTAAATAATTACATTTAACATCCAAAGTTATATGCTGTGATTCACACACAAAACCCATCTTACAAGGCAGATTATAGCTCAATGTACAGGATCAATCTCATGTCACACACAGCACATTTGCCAGAAATTTTTAAAGAAAATATACCAAAGCTCTTACAATAAATCACATAAGTCATCATGATCTTACACCTACAGGTTTCTGTTGTTTTTCAAGACTGGGTTTTATCGTGGATAAATAAGGATCAGGGAAAACAGGCTGATGGACATTTATTCAGGGAGAAATCACTTACAACAGAGACAGATAACAGCCAGCAGGTTCCTGTTCCAAGGATGCCTCCAGATGCTATCTGTCTCCACCAGGAAGTGAGAGATTGAGCCTGCTGGGGTCCCCCACCCCAGATCTAGTTCTCCCAGGCCATGTCTGCACCTGTCCCCAACCCCCAATGGGCATGGTCAGTGCAACAGGTGCGGGCTGGGTAGCTATTTCACTACAGGGTTTCTATATAGCCCTGGCTGTCCTGGAATTTGCTCTGTAGACCAGGCTGGCCTCAAACCAAGATTCACCTGCCTCTGCAGGGATTAAAGAAACGGCTCCCACCCTGTGGGCCCTCAGCCTGTGGGTCACTACCCCTTTCACTGTATTTTTTGACCCCTTTCATAGGGACCCGCACATCAGATATCCTGTATATCAAATATTTACAGTATGATTCATAACAATAGCAAAATTAATTACAGTTATGAGGTAGCAACAAAATTAATCTTATGGTTGGGGTCACCACAAAGCGAGGAATTGTATTAAAGGGTGGCAGGGTTAGGAAGGCTGAGAACCACCATGCCTGGCTATAAAATCTTATCTACAAATACTTAACTTTTCCTAGCAGTTGATCATGTAACTCACTAATATTCTATTTTTCTGAAATTAAAATTTTTTCATAAGTAAAAAAAGCACAGTTATTAACCTTTAGGAAAGTTGCAAGTGTAACAGGAACAGAGAATGCAGTATCTGTGCATTGCTGGAGTGTAAGGAGCCGTCACCTCCTTACATAGTGAGTCCTAAAAACATGCACAAAAATAGAGTGTGTGAAAAGCAGGGCAACAGACATGCCATGAGGCCCTGAAAAATACAAAATACTCAAGCGCACATCATCTTACTTAACAAGGTAATTCCACTTGGACATTTTAGGTTTTTTTTTAATGCCTGTATGTATATGTGTTTTGCTTATATGTATATGTGTACACCACACATGTGCCTGGTTCCTGTGGAGGCCAGAAAAAGGCACTGAACCCCCAAACTGAAAGTTACAGACAGATGTGAGCCACCATGTGCTCCTAACCTGTTGAACCGTCTCTTCAGCCAAATGTAGTGTTTTAAATTGTGTTCCCTTCACAATTAAAGCGCCAACCAACTAAGTATCTATGGTAAAAGTTGAGTGTCTTTGGTTGTCTAATGGTTATTTAGTTGAGTGTCTTTGGTTGTCTAATGGTTATTTAGTTGAGTGTCTTTGGTTGTCTAATGGTTATTTAGTTGAGTGTCTTTGGTTGTCTAATGGTTATTTAGTTGAGTGTCTTTGGTTGTCTAATGGTTATTTAGTTGAGTGTCTTTGGTTGTCTAATGGTTATTTAATTGAGTGTCTTTGGTTGTCTAATGGTTACTTAGTTGAGTGTCTTTGGTTGTCTAATGGTTACTTAGTTGAGTGTCTTTGGTTGTCTAATGGTTACTTAGTTGAGTGTCTTTGGTTGTCTAATGGTTACTTAGCTTTGTTGCCAAATGCAGTTTACAGGATTTACATTGGAAATGACTAATATCAACACTTCCACTTTTCTCTTGCCATGCTCTTAGACAAAAAGTTTGGATTTCAGTCTTCATTTTCTACAAAAACAAAACCCTTCCCCAAAGAATAAATATTCACTGTGCGGTGGTGGTGCACACCTTTAGTCCTAGAACTTGGGAGGCAGAGGCAGGCGGATCTTTGTGAGTTCAAGACCAGCCTGGTCTACAAGAGCTAGTTCCAGGACAGGTTCCAAAGCCACAGAGAAACCCCGACTCAAAAAATAAAAGGGAAAAAAAAGAAAAAAAAAGAAAAAAAAAGAAAAAAAAGAAAGAATTTAACATTCAGAAATGTGACTTTCAAGACAAGGTGAAAGCTCAGAGCCTGAAGTTTGTACGGCGACATCGTGGTAAGAGGCCCGCAGTGACTGAAAGTGACAGGAGACAAAGTCCCTAACAAGGCTACTAAAAGGGATACTCTTTCCCCAACCCCTTCTAAGCAAAAAATGAGGTCCAACACAGTCGAGAGAGTGTTTATTAATTTTTATTATATTCTTAACTTTGAATAATTCAAAATGACTATCCTTTGAAGAAATCTGGATTATAATGATCAATTAGTAATCAATCAGATTTCAATGAGATCAGATCATACACATTATTACAAATATTGAAACTATCAATATGAAATGTATTATTCTGGTTTTAGTAAGCCAGGCTGAGAACCAGTGTGATGACACACACCTACACCCCAGTATTTGGAGTGGATGCAGGGTGATCTGGAGTAAAGGTCACCCTGGATTGAGTTCCCAAAACCCATATTGGGTAGCTCACAACTAACTGCAATTCCAGTTCCGGAAACTCCAACTCCCTCTTCTGGTCTCCATGGAATTAACGTACACATGGTATACATACACACAGACATACACGGGAGAAGGAATGAAAAATATTTAAAGACTTTTAAATTCATTTTTAAGTATGTGTAAGTACAAGTACCCTTAGAGACGATGGCCTAGAGCTAGAGTTACAGACAGTTGTGTGCCCGGAATGAACTCAAGTCTTCTAGAAGAGCAGTACACGCTTTTAAATGCTGAGCCATCTCTCCCGCCTCAAAATTAAATCTTTATTTTATGTGCATTGGTGTTTGCCTGCATGTATGTCTGTGTGAGTGTCAGGTCCCCCGAACTGGAATTACAATTTTGAGCTGTCATGTAGGTGCTGGGAATTGAGCCCTTCCTCTGGAAGAGCTCGTAACCGCTGAGCCAGCATCCCAGCCCCCCAAAATTAAATCTTAAAAAACAAAATTTGTTTGAGGCTTTCTGGAAAGGTGACACACTAAGGAATCAAACTAAACAATCATGAAGCTCACACAGGAACAGAAGTACCCTCCAAGTCCAGGAAGAGCGGGAAAATGTCAGAAATCAAGGCTATCCAGGTGTAATGCACAAGAGGGTCTGACTTAGTAAGCACAACTTTCCAGCCCTGGACAAGATGCTGCCGTTTTCCTACCTAACAGAAGTGTAAGCCCACCCACATGACGGTACATGTGCAATCTCAGCACTCAGGAATCAGCAGCCTATCACAGACCAGACTCAGCTATACAGTAAGACACTTCTTCAAAACTTAAAAAATTAACAAACAGCAAAAACAAGTGTAAGCCATCAAGATAGCTCAGCACTTTAAGCCATCTGCTGCCCAACCCACCAACCCAAACGTAATCATTGGACATACAGAAACACTCCTACAAAGTTGTCCTGTGACCTCCACTCAGGTTATATGCATGTGTACACACACTAAATAAATCAATATAATAAAGGAAGAACTGGGCTGAAGGACCTCAGTTGTTATAGAGTGCCAGCCCCCATGAGACCTTGGGTTCAATTCCCAATATGGCAAAAATCCAGGCAATGTACTCTTAGAAATCCAGTGCTTAGGAGGTGTAGACAATTGGATTAGAAACGCAAAGTTGGGGCTGAGGTCATGGCTAGACAGTTAAAAGCTCCTACAGAGAACCCTGGGTTCAGTTCCCAGCACTTACATACAGTTAGTTCACAACCAACTGTAAACTCTAGTTCCAGACTGGAGGAACGGTTCAGTGGTCAAGAGCACATACCACCCTTGCAGAGGACCTGGGCTCAGTTCCCAGCACCCACCTGGAAGGCTCACAACCACCTCTGACTCCAATTCCAGGGGATCCAACGCCTCCTCTGGCCTCCTCAAACACCTGCACACACACAGTAGACATACAAACAGGTACACACACAAAAATGAACTCAGAACCAACTGTGACAGGTGGACAGAAGGTAAGGTTAAGACTTTATGGGCCACAAAAGAAGTTTAGTTGATTGATTGTTTGGTTGTCTTTTTGAGATGGGGGGTCTCACACTAATACGACAAGCTAGCCCAGAATTCACTATATATTCCACACTGGCCTTGAACCTGCATTATTCTTTCTGCTTAGGCATCTCTCTAGAAGAAAGCTGAAGTATGTGAACCTACTGTCTTCCAGAAAATCTCACTTAAGACCAGACCAGGCAGCCAGGGGGTGGTGGTTCACGCCTTTGACCCTAGCACTCAGGAGGCAGAGGCAGGTGGATCTCTGTGAGTTCGAGGCCAGCCTGGTCTACAGAGTAAGCTCTAGGACAGGCTGCAAAGCTACAGAGAAAACCCTGTCTCAAAAAAAAAAAAAAAAAAAAGCAGACCAGGCAAGGCTTATTCAGCTCTTCTTCATACCCCAGGTTCCCATTCCAGGGCTTTCATTTCATGTTAGACCTTTGAATTTTATTTGTTTATTGGTTTTTAAATTTCATTTTATGTATGTGTCTGTGCACCACATGCCTGCCTTGTACCCTCAGAGTTCATCCAATCCCCTTGAAGTGGAGATAGGGAGGAGATAGGGAGGACTATGGTGCTAGGTGCTGGGATCTGAACCCAGGCCATCTCAAAGCACAAGTAGTTTTAACCACTGAGCCATCTCTCTTTTTAAACTCAGTAGAGTTTAAAAGCAGAATATTGGGGGCTAAGAGTTAAAAGCATTGGTTGCTCTCCAGGAAGACCTGGGAATGATTCCCAGCATCCACACAGTGACTACAACCATCTGTAACTCCAGTTCCAAGGGATCCAATACCTCCTTCCGGATTCTGAAGGCACCAGGCAGTGCAGACAGACATGCACGTAAAAACAGAACATAGAGCCATAAACTCCTATGCCAGTGAAAATGGTACAGGCAATGAGTGTGTAATACAAAGAGAAACACTCAAAACCCAAGTAAGGCTTTCCGCTCAGTGAAAATACTTTTCTTTCTTTTTGCAGTTTTGGGTCTCGCAGCCTATCATGAGCTATTTATTCACCTCAGAACTACATATTACTTTCACTTGACAAAAACTTAGATTTTGAGTTGTGAATCTAGCCTTTAACAGCTGAGCCTTCGCTCTAGCCTTCTTGACAAAAACTCAACTACTACCGGCCTCTAACTGGAAGCTTTATTGGGAACAATCAATCGACACATGTTTTGTAGAGAATACGTATTATATATAGTAGGAAAATATACAAGGACGGCAAGATACCATATTTTACTACAACACACTGTAGACGCAAGTTTCTATCCCAGTCAATCTGGCAGCTGTTTTGGTCCCAAATAAACACACAGAGGCTTATGGTAATTATAAACTGCCCAATGGCTCAGGCTTCCTATTGGCTAGCTCTCTCTTAATTATTAAACCATTTCTATGAATCTGTGTATCTTCATGTGGTCTTGGCTTACCAGTGATGCCTGGGCCTCTTGCTTCCTCAGCAGCTACATGGTGTCTCCCTGACTCTGCCTACTACATTTTCTCTGTCCCTGTTTTGATTTCCTGCCTGGCTAAACCCTGCTGTCCACTGGCCAAAACAGCTTTATTCATCAACCAATAGGAGAAACACATATTTACAGCACACAGAAGGACATCCCCCATCAACACAGTTTATTGGAAGCTACTGCTTGGGTAATGATGATGAACTCACATCTATTATAGCAATGAAACATGCACTAGTTGATTTTATCTCATTATAGTATAATAGTGTAACTTACATTGTTTTACATTTGAAGGAAGGAGGGAAGGAGGGGCTCAGAAAACCTCCAAGTTGGCCTAGACCTTCCAAGCCCAATTCTTTACATTTCTCCACTGATTGATACTGTTAAATCTGTAGTCACAAGTTTTAATAAATTTCAATTTTCTTTTCCCCAACCGTTAGTTTAACATAGCTCTGGCTGGTCTGGTACTCATTGTATTGTCCTCAAACCCTCAGCAATCCTCCTGCCTCAGCCTCCCAAATGCTGACTGAGATTACAAGTTTGCACCACCACCTTACCTAATATCACCTTCTTACATGTTTGTATATGTTTATGGTAGTAAGCTAAACACAGACTGTATCTTGTTGATCTATGTTCATGACAACCTTTTCCTAAATTTTTCTAATTGTCACAAAACTCCAAAATGCGAAGCTGCTCGTAGGCCATGCAGTCAACCCTGTACCACTCAAGGGCCAGCTGTACATACTACCTGAAAATACAACACAAGTACTTGCTAAGAAATATGTATGTATACTGAATACTGTTTTTGTTGGTGAAGGGAGAGCTTAAGGGAGGAGCTGAAGGAAGAAGAAAGTAATATGAAAAGGAAGGAGATTTGCTGTACAACAATACTACTAAAGTATCTGATTACATTTGTGTAAAGTGAGGTCACTTCATACCGTATTCAAAACATTGCCTAATTTTCCATTTGTTTTTGTTTTTAAATCAGTTTGGCCACAAACTTGATCAATACTCTTGCTTCAGCCTCTTACTGTAGTGAGATCAGAGACATATACAACCATCCCCAGCAAGAAGCAGTCCTTAAAAATCAATGTAATCCTGTACAACCCATTGCGGACGTGAGATGAAAATAGATGTCTAAGTGTTAAAGAGCAGTCCACACTGCTAGACTTAAAGCCTTAAGTTACACAATCACACTAGCTGCTCCCTTCAAAATAAAATAACCCAGGGAGGCTGCAGACAAGGCTCAGTGCTTAAGATGGTTACTCTTTCAGAGACCCAGGTTCGGGTCCAAGTAATCAACATGGCAACTGGAACTCAGTTCCAGGGAGTCTGATGCCTTCTGATCTCCTCCACAGGTACACATGTGGTATAAATACATATATGCAGACAATATACAAATAAGATAAATCTTAATAAAACCCATTCTGAACTGTAAAGCTGCCTACAGTTTGCTTACGGGTCACCAAGCTAGATACTTCTCATTCATCTATTTCTACTACCAATTAGAAAACTGAAATTCTACATGAAGCTAGTGTGGCAACTCTAAACATAAAACTCAACCACTGTGGTGGACACACCTTTAATCCCAGCACTCATGAGATAGAGCCAGTTTTGTTTACAGAGTGAGTTTCAGGACAGCCAGGGATACACAGAGATACCCTGTCTTGAAAACATACATACATACATACATACATGCATACATCCTCAGTTACCGCAATGAAACATACCTGTAATTCCAAAATTTAGAGGGCTGAACACACAGGAAGACCCTACTTATAAACAAAGACAAACTGTCCAACCATTTAGGAGGAAAGAAGTAATCTATGGATGCAATAAAATGTTACTGCCAAATGTTTTCCTTAAAGATGTTTTCTGGTTTCATACTAGACTGAAAATTTTCTATTAATGATTATCTTGTTAATAAGCTGTTCCTGAACCATTGTTTCTTTTGTTTTTTCAAGACACCATTTCTCCATCCTGGAACTCACTCTGTAGACCAGGCTGTTGGCAAACTCACAGAGATCTGCCTGCCTCTGCCTCCCGAGTGCTGGGACTAAAGTCGTGCATCACCACCACCGGGTCTCCTGGCCCGTCCTTAACCCTGTTACTTTCTCAGAAGGGGCCTTAGCTAATAGAGCATAAGAGAAAAAGAGAAAGGCGGTGGGTGGATAGAGAGGCAGCTCGTCATCACTAACAGGAGACTGACAAATAATGAGCTGGCAGGGCCAGGTCAGTTTAGCACTCATTTGTACCAGATTTGTTTGTACAATATTAGATCATTTAACCCTTCCCAAAGTCACAGCAGGGAAAGTTACTATCTTCATTTTCTATATTCAGAACCCAAATAGTTAAGTTATGGTTCAATCTGGAAACCTTCAATAAGTTATTAACCCAGGCTTAAGTTGTCATGAGACATGGTTAGGAACGAACCAGGAGACAGGAAGACAGAGGCAGGAGAGGGGGCCAAACTGGTCTCCATAACCAATTTCAAACCAACCAGGGACACACAGGGGTCCTTGTCTGCACTTCATCCTCGTATTCAGTTTGGTTTTTCAGGACAGGGCTTCTCTGTGTAGCTCTGGTTATTATCCTGGAACTCTCTGTAAACCAGGCTGACCTTACTTACACTCAGAGATCCACCTGCTTCTGCATTGAGTGCTGGAAGTAAAGGCATGCACCACCCCACCCAGCAAGCCGTCTTTTAAAGGACAGAAGAAAGAAAGCAATCTACCTACCTGACTAGCTGTAGAATATGTGTGCCTTAAGAATGAGGGAATACTTGTTCCAAAAGTGTCAGCATAGATGGATATGCACAAACCTTTTCAAATAAACACTAGTAAGTGGTCAGAATGGTACACATTGTATCTCTCATCACAAAAGATACAAACAAACTCCTACCTAGGAGGTAAGACAGTAGGATCAAACATTCAAGGTCATCTGCTGCTATACAGCAAATTTAAGCATCTTGAGCTAGGAGAGAGCCAAGATCTTATTTCAAAGTCAATGTGGGCTGCCCATCCAGGCTTGGTCTCAAAGTAAAGGGCAGGGGCTGTAACTCAGGTGGAGCATTTGCCCAACACACACAGACCTTGAATTTGACCCCAGCACCACCAAAAAAAAAAAAAAAAAAAAATCCATTCATCCATCCAAGTTCCAGAATTCTTGAAGCATGCCATTCATTTCCCTTCTACAGGAAGTAGGTCCCCAAACAGCCCAAGATGCCCAGAACACTCAGGTCTTCTCCAACATCACACAAAAGAGAAGTTGCCCCAGCCAATGGCTGAGTCAGCAAGTATCTAAAGCCAGAGCCTTGTCCCTGCACTCAACAGTCATGCTAAAGTGCACTGCCATCTCAAGCCTCTCTCCTTGACAGCCGTCACAACCTGGGTGCCGCACAGGCCCTGGCTAATGGGGCCCCTTTCCTCATTGCCTTCACAAGCATTTATTTATCCCAATGAATCATTTGCACAACTAATTTTGCCTGCTTCTTGGGGGATGCAAACAATCACAGAAATACAACAATTAAATTCAAACTTAATAAACAAAGTGAGAGGAAGGTTAGGCTTTAGCTGGGACCTTATGTGGCTTAGGTAACAATGATCAGTCTCCGGGGAGAGCGCTTTTCTATTGGCAATGCTTTGTCTTGAACTCTTTTATTACTTTTGTTTTATGATTTATTTTATTTTTTAATTATATATGTTGGTGGAATGTGCTTAAGAGTATAGGTAGCCACCGGGTGGTGGCGCATGCCTTTAGTCCCAGAACCTGGGAGGCAGAGACGGGCGGATCTTTGAGTTTGAGGCCAGCCTGGTCTACAAGAGCTAATTCCAGGACAGGATCCCAAGCCACAGAGAAACCATGCTTGAAAAACCAAAAAAAAAAAAAAAAAAAAAAAAAAAAGTACAGGTAGACTAGCGTTGGACTTCCCTGAAGCTGGGGTTACAGGTGGTTGTAAGCCACGCCGTGTGAGTGCTGGGAACTGAACTCTTAATGAATGAGTCATCTCTCCAACTGCCCCTGACTGTCTAGTGTTCTGAAGCAGGGACTTACTGCCTAGCGCAAGCTGGCCTCAAATTCATGGTATTCATTCTGCCTTTGCCCTCCTGCATGTAAGGGCTACAGATATGAGTCACCAGACCTAACTAATAACTCTCTATTCATGATTCTATGTTACCTTATGGTGATTCACAAAATAAAAAGGCACCATCAAATTATACATAATAACTATCTTAGCGTTTCAATTTTTTAAAGTTTTAACTCTTCTCTTTCCAAAATTCTAAGCATATTAGAGTTGACTCATATTACTACCTGAACCCAGTAACAAGGCTCTAAAACAGTAAGACATAAGGTTTGGTCCAGATGGCCCTGCCTTGAGACAGTTTGAATCACTGGGAAATTAAAGTCAAATATAGGCCACTGTAACTTTCTAGGCCTTTATCTCCCTCATGTAGAAAACAGAAGGGCTGCCAGGGTGGTGGCATGCACCTATAACCCCACACGTGGGGGTAGGGGCACGAGAACAAGGCCATCCTCAGCCACACAGTGCGCTCACAGTGGGGGAGGGGCTCAGAAGGTAAGGACATTTGCCAAACCAGACTTAATCCTAGGGACCCACACGATGGCAAAAAATCAATTCCTGAAGGTTGTCCTCTAATCTTCAAATGTGTCCACGGATGGATGGATTTTGTTTTGTTTTGTTTTTTAAGTAATAGGGGGGAAAATGGGCTATGGAAGTAGCTCTGTAATTATGTCCAGCTATAAATTCAATCTCCACAAATGCAACAACAACAACAAAAAGTCAGCGAAAAGTAGACAAACACAGGCTCATATAGCTGCTACTCTGCACAGACATAAGACCTTACAAGCCAGCTGACAGTAAAGCCAGTGCAGCCAACTATAAACTCTGGAGGCAGACCTCAGGGTGACAGCAATTTCAAGGCTGGTTGATGCTACAAGAAAAGACTACCTCAAAAGTAATAACAGAAGTCTTACAGGGGAGGTTGCACTCAGTGGCACAGCACTCAAATAGCATCTTTGAGGTTTGGTTCCTGCATCTGTCCCAATTCTTTTCCTTCCGTGAAGGTCATAATTTTGGCATGTCTGGACTACAATAATAAAAACTAGCACAGAATAAACTTTACATAACACATGTCTAAGAAAACTGAAGCCAGCCATAGCATCCTATCACTGTGCTCCTCTGGCTAAAACTACAATGAGGACCATACAAAGACCAAAGAAATATCCAGGTCAGGGTTTGGATATAGCTCAGCCAGCAAGTCCTTGCCAAGCATGCATCAAACCTTGATTCAGTCACTAGCACCACATAAAACTAAGCCCGAAGTTCAAGAAAAGAACCAGGGGAAGTGCTTAGTGAACTTGCCACCAAGCCTGAGGACCAGCGTTCTATCGCTGGAACCCACATGGAGTAGAACCACAATTCTCCAAATGTCCTCTAATTGTTTTATGGCACACACAATGCCAAAGCTAGAGAAATACTGGGGGAGGGGGGGAGATATTCACATTATTTAATAGAAAAAGATTATTCACATCAATATAAGAGGTGCTCTGCTAATGCAGAACAGTCAGCGAAAGGAAGGATAAAGTAAAGCATTTCCCCTCACTCTTCCTAAAATACTGAGTGCAAGAGAAGCTAATGACAGCTCAGCACAATCTGACGGGAGTCTGGACACCACATGCAGCAGCAAAGTCTGAGTCAAAGGGGGAAGCTGAGCACTGCACTGTGTGTAACTGCACAGGGTCAAGACTTTCTTTGTGGACAGAGAGCATTTCATCACTAACTATGCCAGTCCGTGGGCCTAGCCTAGGCCTCACTTATATTATAAGGACCAAGGAGCATTTCATTTCAGAACTATGGCACTCTATCTATCTACTATGTGCTATTTGTCAGGGATGACAGAATTAAATCCTCCTTGGACAAGATAAGGCACTCAGTTTCAACCTCTCTAGAAATTAGGTCAAGCTGAGGTCTACAAATAAGCAAAACAGATTTGAACAAAAATTGTCATCAAACGGCCTGGAGAGATGGCTCAGAGGTTAAGAGCACTGACTGTGCTTCCACAGGTCCCGAGTTCAATTCCCAGCAGCCAGACGGTGGCTCACAACTATCTATTAGAAATGAGATCTGGTGCCCTCTTCTGGCCTGCAGGGATACATGCAGGCAGAATGTTGTATACATAATAAATAAATCTTAAAAAAAAAAAATCATCAAACTAGGCTTGATGGCTCACACCAACACATAGGAGGCTGAGGCAGGTGGACTACCACAAGTGTGAGCTTTCTAGGTCAAATGCGGTGGCTCCACCTTTAACCCAGAACTCAAGAAGCTGGGGAAGGAAGATCACCACAAGTTCCAGGCCAGCCATGCCAGAGTTACTTGGGAAGACTATGTAGTACAGGCTGGGGGGGGGGGGGGTAGGGATGAGGAGCACTTCTTATTCATTCACATTTTGGTAAGGCAACAAAACAAAACAAAAGAAAACTTGGGCAGAAGGACTTGAGAATGTGGCTGAACTGGGCATGGTAATGGACACCTTGATCCCAGCATTCAGAGGCAGACCCAGGCAGACCTCTGGGAATCTGAGGCTAGCCCAATCTACATAGCAAACCAGGGCTACACAGTGAAACCCTGTCTCAAAAAAAATAAATACTATAGCTAGGAAGCAACATGTAATTAGCTGGCCAAGACTGGAGCAGTCCCCAGCATGGGAAGGGAAGAGTGAGGGACTTATGGAGTAAGGGAAAGCACAGCAACCCGATTTCACATCAGTCCTGTGTTCCTTGTGTGTGTGCTTATGGGACGCAGGGATGGAGGAATCTGGATGTCAGGGTTTTTCCCATCAGCCCCCACCTTTGTTTTGTTGAAACAGGGTCCTCTCGCTGAACACAGAAGCTTAAAGTTAAACATGTGCGGCCATGCCCACCTTTTTCATGTAGGTGCTAGGAATTTGAAGTCTGGTCCTCTTGTTTTCATAGTAAGTGCCCATGCCCAGAGCATCTCCCCAGCCTTGACTCTGATTTTAAGACAGGGCCTTGAGCTCACCCTGCCTCAGCCTTCCAGGTTGGGATTACAGGTGTATGCTGCCACACCTGACACTTAACTGTGTATAGGCACATACAGACCTTGTCCTGTGCTGAAAAGATGCCTAGGCAGTTAAGAGCACTGGCTGCTCTTTTGAGAACCTGGGTATGATTCTCAGCACCCATACGGCACTAACAACCACCTGAAACTCCAGTTCCAAAGAATCTGGTGACCTCTTCTGACCGACATCTGTCACCTCATTGATCGCCAGGGTTGACCTCAGAAAGCACTGTACACATGTGGTATACAGAGGTAAGAGCAGGCAAAACACTCATGCACATTTCAGGAGGGGTGGGTGGGAGGGGGAGACAGCGAGGCAGGCAGATCTCCGAGTTTGAGGCTAGCCTGTCCTATTGAGTGAGCTCCAGGGTGCCAGGGCTACACAGAGAAACCCTGATTTGGGGAAGGAATCAGGGACAACAACTGTCTTGTGTCCAAAGGCAAAGAGGTCTGACACAAAAGATGCTGCACCATTTCTGTTAAAACACAGGTCTCAGCCAGGTGTGGCAGCACACACCTTTAAAGCAGCAAGTCAGAACCAGCAGCAGGGAAAGCTCGCTCTGTGATCTCAAGGACAGCCTGGCCTACTTAGTAAGTTCAAGGACAGCTAGGGCTACAAAGTGACTCTCCTTTGATTTTACATTAAATGAAAACAAATGCTGGGAGGTAGTAGCACACACCTTTAATCCCAGCACTGGGGAGGCAGAGGCAGGCGGATCTCTGTGAGTTCCAGGCCAGCCTGGTCCACAGAGCAAGTTCCAAAACAGCCAGGGCAGATACACAGAGAAACTTGTCTTGAAAAATCAAATAGATAAATAGATAGACAAAACAAACAAAAACCCAAAGACACAACATGAACAATCACTTGGATTGACAAAAACAAGATTTGAAATAATTTCATTGCAGTTAAATTCCTTTCCAAACTTAATCAAACACAAAATAAGAAGTCTAGAAATATTAACTTGAATAATCAGTTGGCAACAAAACTATACATGAAAACATTTACAATGCTTTACTTCCTAGACTGGACCCTAGCAAATATATTCCCCATAAAAGTCCAAAGAGAAGCTGAGAATGTAGCTCAGTGACAGAGTGCTTGTCTAGCATGTATAAGGACCTGGGTTCAATCCCAGCACAACAAAAATAAATAAAACTAACCATCACATCCTGAGATATATAATATGTACAAGATCTAAAAAAAAAAAAATTAATAACCAAAAAGAGTTCAAAAACGCTTGAAGCAGGATGCTTTAAGTCCAATTTGGGCCACATAGCAAATCTCAAGCCAGCCAGGAGTATAAAGATACCCTGTGTCATAAAAGCAAAAATGCCCCAGAGGTCTAGAATCATTCTATCACTCTTGATGTTTCAAAGAAGAAGACTCCAACTCTAACGGCACCAGGCACCTTCATGACCTTTCCTCAGTCCTGACTATCAATCACTTAGATAAGCTTTCAAAATACGTAACAAAAATGTGTTGAAAAATGACCAGGTTTCCAGAAGGTCTGCTAAATTCAGAAGTATTTAAGAAGAATTCCTAAGAGAAACTTTGTGGCAAGCTTTATGTTCTATGTATTACTGCAGATAGACTTGACCTACAAAATAAGGGTAGGGTCAACTGTAACCAAAAAACAGCATGCTTCCCCTGGTGGCCAACCCAGGAATGGAGCCCTTGTACACAAGAGGGGGAAAAACTGGCTCTGTCCTGTCACTCACAAATCAGAAGTGAGTCCCAGAAAGAGATGTGGTGAAGGGGGAACCATCCAAATCACTAACCCGAATTTAAAAAGTAGAAGCCAGGGAGAGGGGCGTTAGACTGCATGGATGTAAGGGATTGGAGTCAAACTTGAAACTCATTTTATTCTCGGGGTGTCCAATCCCTCACCCGGAACCGTCTCTCATGTATTTTCACTTTTACCCAAACAGAGAGTTCAGAACCTTAATAACAACTTAAAAGCAATCTCCTTTCCCAAGGACCAGATCCTTGCAATTGTCACCAGTCTTGGTTCCAAGAAAAAGCGTTTATCTTTTCAAACTAGTGGTATAACCTACTTAGAGAAGCCTCCTGTTCTGAAGCCCTCCAACCAGGACGCTTCACTCTAGCTCTACAAGACTGTCTTTTGAATTTTATTTCTGAAACAAAACCCACGTCCTTTCAAACAGTTCCTGTAACATCCACCTTTAAAGACAGTCTCATACAGAGATGGGATAGATAGAATCGTGGGCATTAAAATCCAGCGAATTCCTTTGTCTGATAGGATTCCCCCCCCCCGTACCCCTTTAAATTTGCTTCCACACAGACCAGCAGCAAGGGCAGTAAAATGTCCCATTCTAGTAGATGGAAACGGTCGGTTAGCTAAGGCTTTTGATGGCTTCATTCTTTCACAGCCTCTTCCTCCCCACCCCACCCCACCCCCCAAAAGAAAAAGAAATAAAGGAAACACACACATTTACAAACAGATCCCAAAATAGCAGCCACAAGCGAGGCTCTCTTTCCTATCTAGGAGATGCTCTCTGGAAGCACACTTCTTTTATTACCTGATTGGGGTGGAGGGACGGGGGCATCGGTACTCCGCTGGCCATCAGGATGGGATGGGAGCGGAGTCAAGGGACGGCGAGAGCGCCGGGCTGGCAGAGTAGTAACACTGGGAGACGGTTCCGAGTAAGAAGTCTCTGCGGAGCCCTGAGTCCGAGCGCCCCGGGACGCCAACTCTCCGGCACTGCCACCCGGGATCCCGCCCTGGCCCCGGTGCACCTCACCTGGACGCAGGGACACCCGACCCCGGCTCGGCCAGGTGTGACCTCCAGAGCCCGGGGCACAGCGGGCGGGGACTGTCCCCAGCAGGGCCGCGGCCTCCCCGCACCCGGAGCTGCGGCACACTCGTGTGCGAGCGTGCGGCGCCGCCTGCCCTCGCGCCCCGTGTGCCCCCGCGGTCCGCAGGCCGACACGCACAAAAAAAAAAAAAAAAAAAAAAAAACCAAAGTTGTCGCCGGGCTCCCGGCGCTCGCTACTCACCGGGGTCGAAGTCGGGCACGGCCGCCTGGTACTGGGGTCCCACGCGCATGCCGCCGCCACCTGCGGGGAAGCAGAGCACGGCGGTCAGCGCGGGCGCGGGCGCGGGCCGGGCGCGGGGGCGGCTGCCACCTACCGTGCTCCTCGTCGCTGGACGAGCCCGAGCTGCCCTCCTCCCAGGAGTTGCTGCCGCTGTTCCCGTTGGGGGCCGCCGCCGCCAAACTTTTATTCTGCCCATTATTGGGGGCGGCGGCGGCCGCGGCGGCGGCGGCGGCCGAGGCGGAGGCGGTGCCGGCCGAGGCGGCGGCCGAGGCGGCGGCCGAGGCGGCCGAGGCGGCGGCCGAGGCGGCGGCGGCCGCCGTGTTCCTCCCTCGCCGCTTCCCTGAGACCTCGGGGCCCTTCTCCACCATGGCCGGCATCGGCGGGGCCCGGGGCCGGGCCAAAGTGACGGGGCCCCCGGCTGGCGAGGCGCGGGCGGCGGGCCGCGGGCAGGGGGCGCAGGTGGGCGCCGCGCCGGCCGGCCGGGCGGGCGCGCGGGATCCGCTGGCGCGAGTCGGGGCCGCAGGAGGCCCAGACGGCCGGAGTGACGAGCCGCCTCAAGCCCCCGACGCCGAACCGAGCGCAACTTTGGCTCTCATCGCCGCCCGCACTTCGCTGGCTCCAACTACTCCGGGAGCCGCGGGCGGGGGCAGGGGCGGGGCCTGGGCGGAGGAGGGCCGCGCGCAGCCTAACCCGGCGCCCGGAGGCCCCGCCTCCGCGCGCTCCCATTGGCTGCCGCGGGATCCGGGCGGCAGGCGGCCGCGCGGTAGGCCCGCGGGCGCGTCCGTCGGGCGGCGGGGGCGGGAGCACGGGGAGGGGGCCGGCTCGGCGCTTCCGTTGGCCGGGTTGGGTTGACGCGTATCGCCCACTGTACGTGGTTTGAGGTTTGCGATCGCTCTACGCCCCATGATCCATCTCTCGAGGCGACAGCGAGGAGTTAGCCGCCCTGCTGGCCCCCTCCCCCTCCCCGGCGCCCCGCTCCCTCCGCGCGCACCCCGTGGGCCCCGCGCCACCTCCCCCCGGGGACCCCGCCGAGCGCCCCATCGGCTTCCCAGAGTCAGTGTGCCCGACGCGAGAACAGAAACGGCGGGCAAGGTCGGGACTACTTTCCCCCTCGCGCGGAGGAGTACGCGCTCAGTTTGAATGGGCTCCATACAAAGAGGGGAAACTAATTGGAAGAAACTAATTGCGCCCCCGCGTCGCCCCGGGGGATCGGGGTGCACCAGGGCAGGGGAGCCTGGGGACGAGGCTCTCGGGTGGCAGTGTCCCCCGGGGGAAGGAAGGAAGGCGGGTGTGCCACGCTCCACGGCGCTCCCCGCTAATTGGGTTGGGGGCCACCGGGTCCCCGCATTGCCCGAGGGGCAGCGGGCGGAGTCGAAGCCGTCGGGCTGCGGGGAGGCGCCGAGCGGCCCCCGGGGCGGCGGCGGGACTTAGAGCGCGGGGGAAAGGAAGGGGCTGGGGTCCCCAGCTCGGCGCGGGAGGGTCCCTTCCCCCACCCCGCAGGGCCCAGGGCCTGAACGCGTAGGAGTCGGTGACACCCAGCCTCGGGCGTCCTTGTCCCCGGAGTGATCAGCGAGGGGCCGTCACTGCCTGACAGCTGCCTGTGGGGCTGGGTGGGCTGCCCCACCCCCCGCGCCATCAACCAGACCTGGAACTGTACGTGAAACCCTTTGCTTCAAAAGAAAAAGAAAAGACAAGGCAGGCGATGGCTATTTTCCGTTTAAGTTACTTCAGACCTGGGCTTCATATGGGGACAGTTTTTACACCCGCTCAAGATATAAATAGCTACAGGGAGAAAACGAGAGTTTTATGGTTTTAAAGCCCGAATAAATAAGCAGGGTTTCCTCTTCCACGTTTTCTGCAGCGCGAGTCATCATTTTAAACTTCGCTGAAGCGACCACGTCCACTTGTAAGCAGCCTTTTTAGAACAGGGCCCAGAGCCTCCCGGGAGCTGATCCCTGCCCCCACCTAGCCTTGCTCTTGGACTGCTCTCTGAAGGACACCCCTCTACTTAGAGAACCCGGGGCACTGCAGGCATGACCCCCAGGCATATCTGCAAGACCAGAGGTGGGAATCAGGGGTGACCTTCTGGGACAGGAACCGATGAAGCCATGAATCTTTGAGGCTAGAGACACTCTGACCTGCTCCTTCCCTGCCTTTCAAGATATACACAGACTGAGGCTAAGCTACAGGGCACAACGGTGATCTGAGTTACTTAGTAGGACAGGTGGAGTGACCCTACCCACTGGAACCCCAAGCTTGCAGCCACTTCCTAGAAAGTGGCTCTTCTTTCTGGGGTTAGGACCTATGGGAAGGGAACCACAGCCTCTAGGGCAGGCCTGGGGGGGGGGGGTAAGGCAAGCCGGGACCCCATGGCCCTCAGCTCTCGGTCACTATGTTGCTTCCAGGACACCTTGCCTGCCTCACCCCAGTCGAGGCCTTGATCCAGGGTGCCCCCCCCCAGCCACTGAAAGGGAGGATGGGCTTGGGAAGAAGGAACCTGAGGTTCACGATTTATTTGAACTCCCTTCTACTGCCTACCCCACCCTACCAGTCAGCCCTGAAATCTTGCTTGCTACATTGTAACTTTGGGTGTCTCAATGAACCTTCCAGTCGGTTATTTAGTTGCTTTCTTGGTTGGATGTTAATTTGAGACAGTTTGTCCTTTAACCCAGGCAAGTCTTGAACTCCCTAAATAGCTGAAGATGACATTCAAGCCCTGATCCCTCTGCACTGGGATTACAGTTGTATGTTGCCATGCCTGCCTTAATTTACAGTGTTTTTTTAAAGATATTATTATTTATGTATGTGTGTAGGAGAGAGAATGCCACTTATGGGTAGAGGTCACAGGAGGGTGTTGTGTCTCCTGGAGCTGGAGTTACAGAAGCTTGTGAACTACTTGTGAACTGCCCCACCCACCCGGGGCCTAAGAACCAAAGTCAAGTCATCTACAAGAGCAGGACATAATCCTAACCATAGGCCACTTCTCCAGCCCCATGGTTGGGCTTTTTTGTTTTGTTTTCTCCAGACAGGGTTTCCTCTGTGTAGTCCTGGCTGTCCTGGAACTCACTCTGTAGACCAGGCTGGCCTCGAACTCAGAGATCCACCTGCCTCTGCCTCCCAAGTTCTGGGGTTAAAGGTGTGCACGCCACCAACGGCTATGGTTGTTTTTTCAGACCAGGTCTCATACTGTTGTTAATGCTGGCCTCAGATTTACAGCAATCCTTCCCATTCCTCCACCACCAAGTGAGTGGCGTGATGACAAAAGCCACCATGCCTGCTTTGTATGTTTTTTTTTCAACAATATGCCTTCTGACATACACACACACACACACACACACACACACACACACACTGTTCTAGTTTGACCACAGTCACATGGATACCAACTAACTGGCCTGCCACATGCCTGCTTCCTCATTCATAAAAACCAGACAACAACAGTGGTTGGCTTTTTGGTTTTTGTTTATGTTTGTCTTTGATGGGGTCTCAGTATTAGCCCTGGCTGGCCTGGAACTCACTACGGAGACCACGCTGTCTTCGGCCTCAGTGCTGGTAGTAAAGGCATGAGTCACCATGACTGGCTTCCTGGTGGATGTTTATGCCACCTCGTCTCCTCCAGCCTTAGGTTCCCTCCCTCTGCCCTAAGGAGCCCTCGACCTGAATGAAGGAAACCCTCTTTCTCGTTGCTGTTGGGGTGGTGCCCACACATAACTCCATGATGGGGAATGTGCAACCACATATTAAAAATGCTACTCTAAGCTGGGCGGTGGTGGCACACACCTTTAATCCCAGCACTTGGGAGGCAGAGGCAGGCAAATTTCCATGAGTTTGAGGACAGCCTGGCCTACAGAGCAGATGCCAGGAGGGGCTCCAAAGGCACACAGAGAAACTCAGTCTCGAAAAACAAAGAAAAAATGCTACTCCGCACACTAGCCCTGTGTCAGTGTCCAAAACACCTTCAGCTCTATACTCTGCTTAGCTCTCCACAGGAACTCTTCCCAAGCTCCTAGGCCAAGATTCACCTTCTACCCTGAGAAAAGCTAAAGCCCTCAGGCGGGAGTGCTCCTTGAGTCCCCAAACTGACCCAAACCCCTGCCTTGCACACCCCCTCCTCAGACTCTCCCACCCTGTCTTCCCTGCACTGCCTTTCAGCCTCATTCCAGGCTAACCCTGAACCAGTATTTTCAAATGAGACCGCCGGCTTCCTAGGCCCTCTAACCTTGCCTATACTTGTCTACTCTCCTGGCCAACATACTCCTCAGAAGCTGTCTACACTTGCCTTCTCTGTTCCCTCCCACCACACTCCTCACCCCCCCCCCCCACCAAGGCTGCTGTCTCCGCCCCTCCCTCCCTCCCGCCCTGTACAATAGCCAATTACTGGTAGCACTGAGCCTTCCAGAAGCACTGGAGCAGATCATTATTCCCTGGACATCCTCACTCTCACTTTCTACCTCGTAGACCACTCCCCCCAGTCTCCTCTGCAGCTCCGCCCCTTCCTTCTGACCTATCATTGCCTGGGTTTCTGGGAGGTGCTTTCCTCTTCCCTGGGCCTACAGGACAGTAGGTTCTCCTTAGATGTTAAGGGAAGAGTAACATAGAGCACAAGCTACCCTGGGTACAGAGTGAAGCAAATTCCAGTGGAGGAAGGGGATCCCCTGGAACAAGCGAACTCCAACCGAGATGTCGGTTATATGGAGAAGACCTTACTATCAGTTTAACATTCTTCAAGGGCCCACTCCACCCGTCCCGTCCCCAAATCCTCTTCCGCCTGGTTGGCTCCTGGAGCCCAAAGTTCCTGACCTACATGTGAATCAGAATTGACATTAAAATGTTCCTGGTCCCCTGTCTATGAGTGATTGGCTTGGGCATAGGCATATGACACAGCCAGGACAGTCACCACCCTTTCTAGAACTTCTGTTAGAAGTCATCGTCCTAAAAAAAAAAAAAGTCATAGTCCTTTCTGAGGTCAGGACCTAAGAGGAGGATCCCAGAGCCTCTAGCACAGGCCTAGCTGAGCAAGGCAAGCCAGGGTTCCAGGGCCTTTAGGGTACCTAAGGCCCCTGCCTCCCTCCCTCACTACCCCATACCTCCATCACTCAAAATGGCGGGTAAGCTTAGGCAGAAGGAGACCCATCGGAAGTCTCCCTATTGCCTACTCCATGCCTATATCACAGGCATGGAACCCTAGCCTTTAAATGGATTGAATTAGATTTCTGTTACAACTCAAGAGTCCTAAATGATACAAATGACTGGGCAGACAGTCAGAAAGCCAGCCTTGTGCCGGGGAGTGATGGCACTGGTCTTTAATCCCAGCACTCGGGAGGCAGAGGCAGGAGGATCTCTGGGAGTTCCAGGCCACCCTGGTCTACAGAGCTAGTTCCAGGATAGTTAGGGCTGTTAGACAGGGAAACTGCCTCCAAAAACAAAAAACAAAACAAACAAAAGCTAGCCTCTCCTAAACATAAGCTCATAGAGTTCTGTTTTTAAGCATTGCAATCAAAAGCCTTTTTGTTTGTTTTTTGAGACAGGCTTTTTCTGTAGCTTTGAAGCCTGTTCTGGAACTCACTCTTGTAGGCCAGGCTGGCTTTGAACTCACAGAGATCCACTTGCCTTTGCCCCAAAAGCCCTTTAAATAACCCCTCAGTAAATACATCATCCCAGCATAGCAGATCCTTATCTGAGACACTGAGAGGTGAACAGCTTGAAGTCATGGATTTAATGAATAGTGGGAAAAGGACACATCTAAGCCCCAGAGCTGTGTGCAGGGCGGGGACCCTGGGGACCTCAGCAAGGATACATGTGAAGTTCCTTGTCTTGATCCTTCATAAATACAATGTTGCAGACTAGGGCTATAGCCCAGTTGGTAGAGTTCTAGTCCAGCCTAGCATGTGGGAAGTCTGAGTTAATTTCCCTGCATTACATAAACCAGGCATGGCTGCACACACCTGTAACCACAGCAACCCAGGAAGTAGAGGCAGGGCATCAAGAGTTCAAGTTCAGCCTTGAGAGTCTGAGGGCAACCTCAAAACAATCAAATAAATAAATAAGAAAATGTTGCTGACTCATGTTGATATTTTAAGATTATTTTAGATGACTTGTTATTAATTCTACTTGGCAAAAAAAGGAAAGGAAGAAAGAAAGAAAGAAAGAAAGAAAGAAAGAAAGCTTCTACAAAGATGAAGACAGACAATGGCCAGGGCTGGAAGGTGGGGAAAAATTTAGTTTAGAAAATGCGACTTCTGGCCATGCCAGGAATTTTAAGTCTGAGCTGAATGGGAAGAATTCGGGAGACTTTGAACCTGGGACCTGGGCGAGGAGCTTCAGCATGTGGACAGCATTAGCTGTGCCCAGGACCCTGTCCCTGGGCTCCTCACAATCCACTGTACTTGTCTTCAAATTTCCAAGAGATACTAGACCTACTACGGGCTTGTTGCCAAATGTGCTAACAACTCAACAAGTGAAGTGAATCATAGGCCTAATTATAAGAAAGAACTAAAACCATAAAACAGAAAGAAACCTAGGAGCACAGCTTCATGTCACATGTATTATATATGTACATATATGTGTGTGTGGATATTGGTTTTATGAGGCAGAGTCTTACTTAGAAGCCCAGGCTGGCCTGGAAGTCTGTGTGCATCAGACTGTCCTGAGAATTGTGTAGACCAGGCTGGCTTTGAACTTAACAGCAGCTCATTGCTGGAGTGCTTGCCTGGCATGTGAAAGACCCTGGGTTCAGTCCCTAGTGCTGCATGGCTAAAACCCGCCCCACAATGCGCAGACATGACTTGCCCACTATACCAGTTGTTACCAGAAAGAGACAAACACTACGCCGTGAAAGCATGCAGGCATCAGAACCCTCTGGTAGTGGGAATGTTAAATGGCGTCTCTGCTGTGGGAAACACTTTGGCAGATTCTCAGAAAGTTAAACACAGAGCTACCAGTTCACCCCTAAACCCCAGACTGACATATCTGCCCCAGAGGACTGGAAGCGGTCTATAAGAAAGCATGTGTACATATGTTCTTAGAAGTACCGTTCACAAGCCATAAAGTCACACTGGTGTCATACGAGATGAGTGGTCAAATGCGGTTTGTTCACACACTGGAACATGATTCCGCCATAGAAAGGCTTGTGTCCATTGCCTCACTGGGAAAATCACAGGAAGTGAAAGGAGTCTCTTCCCAAAGCCTTGGGATGTGATGATTCCATTGGAGCACAGCATTCTGGGACAGACTAATTCGAAAGAGGATTAACTCTGGTGGGTCCCAGGCTGGACATGAGCAGGGCCGGTTAAGGCCACTAACAGGATCAAACCCAGGGTCTCACTCGGTAGGCAAGCTCCCTGTTGCTGTCGGGGCCTCTCTCTCCCCCCACGCCCGCCCTACTATGCAGGTGTGCACATGCCAGTACATGCATAGAAGACAGAAGACAAATTTCAGGAGCCGGTCTCTCGTTCCACAAACTCCAGGGATTGATCTCCGGCCATCAGGCTTTCAAGGCCACAGTCTTCACCTGCTGAGCCGTCTTGCTAGTCTTTCTGAGGTAATGGACTATTCTAATATCAATTATGGTGATGGTTACTTAACTAGGAATATACTAAGAATCGACTGTATACTGTGACTAGGTGAATCACATGTCATTAAAGCTGCTTAAGAACAGGGTCTAGAGATGGCTCAGCTATTGAGAGCATTGACTGCTCTTACAGAGGACCCAGGTTCAATTCTCAGCATCTACATAGTGACTCACCACCATCTATAACTCTAGTTACAGGGCATCTGATGCCCTCTTCTGGCCTTCATGGGCACAAGGCATGTAAGTGGTACACATACATACACGCAGGCAAAACACCCATACAAATAAAAATAAATAAATACGTACAACTTTAAACAAGGAAGAAGAAAGACACAGAACAAAGCTGAAGACGTTCTCGGTTGGGAGGAAGAGCTTGTTCCTCATGCACAAAGCCCTGGGTTTGGGCTCTAGCACTGTATAAACCCTCATGGCAGCACATACCTATAGTCTCCCCACACCGGAGATGGAGCCAGGGCCATGAGAAAAGATCCTTTCCCCAAAACAAAACAGCAAAAACAAGCCCTGTGGTGGTGGCCACACCTTTAGTCCCAGCATTCAGGAGGCAGAGGCAGGCGGATCTCGGAGTTTGAGGCCAGCCCTGTCTACAGCGTGTGGAGCTCTCCAGGACAGCCAGGTATATACAGAGAAACCAGAAGAAGAGGAAGAGGAGGAGGAAGAGGAGGAGGAAGAGGAGGAGGAGGAAGACAACGACAAAGGAAGGAAGAAAGAAAGAAAAAGAGGAAAACGTGGGTATCCCCTGAGGACTGACATGGAAGGTTGTCCTCTGACCCACATGTGCTTGCACACACACACACACACACACACACACACACACACACACACACAGGACTAAACAATGGAGGAAGGGAGTGTACCCACAAAGTCTGAGTTTTCACAGATTTCATTTCTATTGGGCTTGGGCCACAGGGGGGGGGGACAGGCCCCCTTGGGGTCAGTGTGGCAGCCTGTCTCTCTGGCCTAGGTTGTTCAATCTGCTGCTGAGGCTCTGGCATGGCAGGGTACCAGGGCCCGTGGAGGTGACCCATTTTCACAGGAAATCCACCCTAGGGTCTTTTTGTTCCGAAGGTTCCTCTCCAGCCAGACCCCTGCCTACTTTGTATCCTATCAAGCAGCCCGGCCTTTCCTGCCCAGCCATCCACCCTCCATTCAGACACCCCAGGAACTTCCCTTCCTATTCATTTATTTGTTTGTTTGTTCTTCTTGGTTTGAGATGGGACCTCATTATAGAGCTCAGACTGGCCTCGAACTCATCACCTACCTCCTCATCCCTGAGCCTGGCAGGACATACCTTCACCACTATGGAGCCCCAGAGTCCTTCCCAAGAAGAGGTTATATAATACATGCCTCTGGGCCCCATAGACTCCTTGAAAAGGTCCCAGGGCCAAGAAGGAAAGGGTCCCACCCTGAGTCTCAGGCGGTCTCCACGGGAATGGAGCCGTCTTCCACTCCATGTCTAACTTGAGATTCCCCAGTTTGCAGCCTCATCCTTCTTGGAGTTGTGTGGGGTTCCTTTCCCAGAGTTCACATGTCCACACGCTTTCTCATGACTCAATTCACAGACTTGCTCCTGCTACTGATTGCCTCTTCTCTCTACATACCCATCCCTTCTGGAATGATCAGGTGACATCCCACCTGGCTGATGGTGTGCACTGCACTGAAACTAAGTTCCCTAGGTTCAACACAGCAAGAGCTCATCAACTCAGCCCT
Organism: Phodopus roborovskii; assembly: GCF_943737965.1. NCBI lineage: Eukaryota > Metazoa > Chordata > Mammalia > Rodentia > Cricetidae > Phodopus > Phodopus roborovskii. Next base: position 10,921,455 of record NW_026126516.1, on the reverse strand, counting down.
GCTGGCTTTGTGCGGGAGTCAGGCTGGAACAGAAACCGCACTAAAGTACAAAGTCACTGCCAGGGAAACAAATACTGACCCTAACTCTGGCCCCGCAGGAGCCTGCCCACAGCGGGCAGATGCCAGCTCTCAGACCATCAGAGAGCGTTTTCTCCATCTGGAAACTGCCTTCCAACTGCGGTTTCCTGTCTGAGGACCCACCCCTTGTCCACAAGATTGATAACTCCGTCCCCTCCCCTCCCCTCCTTGAGTTTGCTGGATTAGAAAAAAGACAAACTAGCTCACCCCTCTTAGACAGACAGGTGGGGATGGAGACAAGGTCGTAGTGCATGGTCCGGGGCACGATGAAGCTGTGTGTTCCTCAAGATTGCCAACTATGTCCAGACCCAGTTAGACTAGCTTCCCTTTGCCCTTGCTTACAAGTGCCTGCCTTTGAGAGTGACAGATGAGACCTTCCGCAGGGCTCGGTGGGACACCCTCTCAAGGAGCCATCTCTTCTCCACAAGATAGTCAGAGAAGGCCTCTGGAGTGGACCCTGGGGAGGGGACAGGGCGGAGGCTGGGTGTGGAGGCTGGGGTGTAGCCCGTGGCCTGTATCCCCAGCACCTCACACCCGGTCACAGTAACTAACACTCCCAGCACTAGGGAGGTGGAGACGGGGCTTGATCTCCCGCCCTGTGAGAGTGGACAGGGGCACCCACTCATGGGGTTGCCTCTGACCTCCATAGAGATGCCCCACACCTTTCCCTCCCGCCTCCCCCTCCCCTCCCTTCCCTCACTGCTCCCCCCTCCCCTCCCTCCCTCCTCTCCCCTCCCCGTCCTCCCCTCCCTCCTCCCCCTCCCTCCTCCCCTCCCTCCTCCCCCTCCCTCCTCCCCTACCCATTCCCTCCCTCCTCCCCTCCCTTCCCTCACTGCTCCCCTCTCCCCTCCCTCCTCCCCTCCTCCTCCCCTCCCTCCTCCCTTCACTCTTCCCCCTCCCCTCACTCCTTCCCTCCCTTTCCCACAAGCCAGTCTCACACAAATAAACTCAGGATCATTCTTCAAGATCACCCTGTACTATGTGAGACAAAATCTCAGGAAGAAAGGAAGCCGGGATATACTTCCCTGCTTACCCCCCTCCCCCCACCCCCCCTCCCCCACCCCCCATCCCAGGGCTTCCTGCTGCACTGGAGAGAACACTCTAAGTCCTTTACAGCTGGCCTGCCCTCCCTGCTTACACACGCACACACGCACGCACACACGCACACCCTTACAGCTGGCCTGCCCTCCCTGCTTACACACGCACACACGCACGCACACACGCACACCCTTACAGCTGGCCTGCCCTCCCTGCTTACACAGACACACTCACACACGCACACACACACGCACACCCTTACAGCTGGCCTGCCCTCCCTGCTTACACATGCACGCACACGCGCACACACCCTTACAGCTGGCCTGCCCTCCCTGCTTACACACGCACACACGCACGCACACGCACACCCTTCCAGCTGGCCTGCCCTCCCTGCTTACACACGCACACACGCACACACGCACACACGCACACCCTTACAGCTGGCCTGCCCTCCCTGCTTACACACGCACACACGCACACACGCACACCCTTCCAGCTGGCCTGCCCTCCCTGCTTACACAGACACACTCACACACACTCACACACACGCACACCCTTACAGCTGGCCTGCCCTCCCTGCTTACACACGCACGCACGCACGCACACCCTTACAGCTGGCCTGCCCTCCCTGCTTACACACGCACACACGCACGCACACGCGCGCACACACGCACGCACACGCACACCCTTCCAGCTGGCCTGCCCTCCGACCTTGATCTCCACCTTTAAGCTGCCCTGTGCATTCGGCCTGTGCTGGGTCTTTGGTTATTCCTCAGCCTAGAACACCTCACCCCAGGCTGCTTTTGCACACCCCCCCCTTCCCACTTCTCACTCAGCCCCTCCCCCAGCAGTGCTCGGCCTTATCTCTAGAGTTGGCTCTTGGCTCTGGTTCCTTATCTCTCCCTCACTAGACCCCACCCCACACACAGCTGGTCTGTCCCTGTCTCCCATCCGCCTGTCTCCCAGGGGACCCCACCAGAGATGAAGTATCTGGGGTCCCCCCAGCAAGGGGCAACTCCTGGGGCGCTGGGGTGGTCTGGGAAGGGTAAAGGGACTCCGCCACCTCCCCGGCAGTCCCTCGGAAGCCCTTAGCATCCCTTGGCCGGTGCCCCTGTACCAGCTCTCCCAGGCCTGACAGACAGTAGGCCCGGTAAGTCTGGGGCTCTTGGAGGAGGGACAGGCCTTGTGCTCCTTTACCCTCAGTAGCAGCAGGAGGGCAGCGCTCAGGCCGCCCAGGCCTTCCCTTTACCCCTAACTTCCTGGACTTTAGGCTCCGCTGAGGAAGGGTGGGGCCTGTCCCAAGGTGCTACTTAGGAAACCTTAGAAATCCCTGGAGGAGAACCAGGTACGGTCCCAGCACTGGGTTAAAGGTCAACCTAGGCTGTGAGAGACCCTGTCTTAAAAAAAAAGGGAGAAGAAAGAAGCCGTGGGGAGTGGGATAGCCATGCATTCATTCTCCTCAGGTTTGAGCCCCACTCCACAAAACGGACAATAAAGGACAAGAGACAGACAACCGAACCTGGAGAGGACACCACGAGGGCTGAGGAGAACCCAGTGCCCACAAGCTAGTTCCATCGGCACAGGGGGGAGGGCGGCGTAGCAAGGCCGGCCCTGCCTGAGCATCCGGAAACAGATTGCTCCCCTCTTCAGGGGCGCTGGGCTGATGGAAAGCACACAGCCAGGTGTGAAGGCTCACACGGATAACCCAGCACTCAGGACAAGTCTGGGCTACCTAGTGGCTCCAGCCTCCCTCAGAGTACAGTAAGAGGGCAGAGGCGGAGGGCTGGAGCCAGTGGCCCCCACACTTCCTACAGGGGCCACAGCAGAGGCAGAAGGGTCAGAGCTTCAGGAACCCTCAGTTATATAGTGAATCGCAGGTAAGCCGGGATACGTTAGGTCCTTACTAAAATGAATTTTAAAAACATTACATACTTAGCCAGGAGTGGTAGCCCACACTCTTAACCCCAGCACTCTGGAGGCAGAGGCAGGTGGATCTCTGAGTTCCAGAACTGCCAGGGCTACACAGAAAAATCTGTCTTGAAACATAAAAACAAACCAACAACAACAAAAGAGAGAGAGAGAGAGAGAGACAGGTGTGGTGCGATCCAGGCCAGCCACAGCTATACAGCAAAAACCTGTCTCAAAAACTGAATGAAATTGGTGACTGGAGAGACGGTTCAGCCCTTAAGAGTGCCTGCTGCTCTGCCAAAGGACCTGAGTTCCATTCCCAGCTCCCAGATGGCAGCCAACGGTCTGTCATTCCAGTTTCAGGGGATCTGGCGCCCTCTTCTGGCCTCTGCAGACACTGCACATACACGGTGCATAGACATACCATAGGCAAAAACATCTAAAATAAACATAAATAAAAAATTAAATCAAACAAAAATGATTTAATTATTAATAATTATATATATATATATATATATATTTGCTGTTGTTGTTTGAGGCAGGGTTTTTCTGTGTAGCTCTGACTGTCCTGAAACTTGCTCTGTAAACCAGGCTGGCCTCAAACTCAGAGATCCTCCTGCCTCTGCCTCCCAAGTACTGGGAGGAAAGATATGCGCCATCATCACCACATCTGGCTTTTTTAAATTATTATTATTTTAAATGATGAGTAAAGCAGGAGCAGCTAGACCCTGGTTTGAGCCCCAACACTGTGACACAGGCCATCAGGTGAGTGGACCTTAAAATCATTATGCTACATAGACCAGCCTCAGAGGGTTGCACTGGTGAATGTTCTAGTTGTATATGATGTCCAGATCTGGAAAACCCACAGAAAGACGCCGGTGGTCCCTGGAAGGGAAAAGGTAAGGTTAGTGGTTCACAGGTTGTTTTCTGGTGGGGCAGGAACAATGCTGGGGTTAGGTACAGAGCTGCACACATGGGCGTTACATCAGACCACTGGGTCATACATTTTGGAAGGGTTACCATGGCTTTGATGTTGTTATCTGGGGTTCTATGTCACTGGGGATCGAGCCCAGGGTTCTCATTTGCTAGTAAGTGCTTTGCCACTGAATCATGCCCCCAACCCTTTTGTAAACCTTTATTTTTTTTTCATTATTTATTTTTTGTTGTTGTTGGTTTGTTTTTGCAGACAGGATTTACTCTGTAGCTTTGGAGTCCTTCCTGGAACTCACTCTGTAGGCCAGGCTGACCTTAAACTCAAAACTCAGAGAGATCTGCCTGCCTCTGCCTCCTGAGTGCTGGGATTAAAGGCGTGCGCCACCACCACTGGGCAATTTATTTATTTTTATTCGCATTGGTGTTTTGCCTGCATGGATGTCTCTGTGAGGGTGTCAGGTCTTGGAGTCACAGGCACTTGTGAGCTGTCATGTGAGTGCTGGGAACTGAATTCAGGCTGTTCGACAGAGCAATCAGTGTGCTCTTAACCACTGAGCCATCTCTCCAGCCCTTAACCCTTCAAGACAGGAGCTCACTAAATTGGCCTTGAACTCACGTGTAGCCAGGCAGGCCTTGACTTGCAATCCTCTTATAGCTGTGACTATAGGTCCCTGCCATGAGCCTGGGGCCTACCATACAATGACAGACTATATGCTATGTGTATTTTACACACACGTACAGAATTGAAGGATACATGTTGGAATTCTGTAATTCTAGTTCACAAGCCTGCCAGCCTATTCACTCAGCTAGACTCACCCTGACGGGGATGAGAGGGGACAGCCTAGGACAGCTATGCACCCAACTCCATCTCCAGCATCCCAGCAGCTCCATCTCCAGCATCCCAGCAGCTCCATCTCCAGCATCCCACCAGCTCCATCATCTCCAGCATCCCACCAGCTCCATCATCTCCAGCATCCCAGCAGCTCCATCTCCAGCATCCCACCAGCAACTTCTCAAAAGGGCCAACAATGGGTTCCCAAGCTGCAATCACAGCTTCCAAAGGAAGATGTGACCTATGGGGGAGAGAACCAGGTGTGGTGGTGGTCAGCTTCTTCTTCTTCTTCTTCTTCTTCTTCTTCTTCTTCTTCTTCTTCTTCTTCTTCCCTCTCCCTCCCATCCCTCCCTCCCTCTCACCCTTCCCTCCCATCCCATTCCCCACCCACTCTACAGAGAGGGTGAGGCCTTCCAGGAGGGATCAACAAAATCTGTCAAGTCATTTGGGGTAGGGCTAGGCCCTCCTTCCTGTCTCTAGGTTAAGGCAATATCCCTCCATGGGGAATGTGCTCCCAAAGTCCTTTTGTGCATCAGGGATACATCCTGGTTCCTCTGTCAGAGGTCCCTTAGACTGCCCAGGCCTCCTGAGACCCACGTTCAGGGGGTCTGAATTGGTCTTTGCTGGTTTCCCAGCTATCAGTCTGGGGTCCATGAGCTCTCCCTTGTTCAGGTCAGCTGTCTCTGTGGGTTTTTGTAGCCTGGTCTTGGCCCCATTTTCTTATCACTCCTTCCTCTCTGCAACTGGATGCCAGGAGTTAAGCTCAGTGTTTAGCTGTGGGTGTCTGCTTCTGTTTCCATCAGCTACTAGATGAGGGCTCTATGATGGCATATAAGTTAGTCATCAACTTCATTATCAGGGAAGGGCATTTAAGGTAGCCTCTCCACTATTGCTTAGATTGCTAGTTGGGGTCATCCTTGTAGATCTCTGGATATTTCTCTAGGGTCAGTTTTCTCTTCAAACCTATAATGGCTCCCTCTATTATGGTATCTCTTTTCTTGTTCTCATCTATTTATCCCCCGACTCAATCTTCCTGGTCCCTCATGTTCTCCTCTGCCCTCCCCCCTTCTCTCTCTCCTAGCTCCCTCTCCACTCACTGCCCCCCCCACTCCCAATATGCTCAGGAGACCCTGTTCTTTTCCCCTTCTGTGAGGGACCTCTCTTAAGTTCCTCCTTGTACCCTAGCTTCTCTGGCAGTGTGAATTGTAGGCTGGTGATCCTTTGCTCTATGTCTAAAATCTATATATAAGTGAGTACATACCATGTTCATCTTTTTGTGACTGGGTTACCTCACTCAGGATGGATTCTTCTAGTTTCATCAATTTCATGCCTGTGGTCTTAAGAGTACAATGACCACATAGAGTTCAGTCCTCAGTAGATGCTAGACACTGTGCACAGACCCTGGCCACAAGGCTCTCCCATTCCCAGTCACCCTAGGCAGGGGACCTATACAACACCTATGCTCACACACACACACACACACACACACACACACACACACACACACACACACACACTCTGGAAGCTGGGCGGTCTGAGGCTGGGAAGCCCAAGGCCGAGGGCTGTGCCTGTAGCCAGGACTGGTTTGCTGTGTTAGCCCGTGGTATAGGGACAAAGGGCAGGAGAAGGGGATGGAAAGAAAGATACTGAGCCCTCTTGACAGTGAGCCCATTTACAAAATGGGAATCCATTCACAACAGCAGCGTCAACACAACAGGCCCACGCCTACTCACAAGAGGCTGACTGGGGGATTGAGTTCCCCACATTCAAACCATAGCGGCTTAGGGTCAGATCACAAAAGAGACAAAAACATCTGTAAACATCTGGGCATAACATGACAAGGTTATGGGTGGAGAGTGTGCAGAGCTACCACAATGAGACCTGATTGTATCCAGGGCAAAAGAGGCTGTGGTTCTCAAGAAGTAGGATGGGAAGGGAGGGACAGTCCCAGAGGTCGAAAGGCTTGTGCGGGAGCTGGGCTGGTGTGAGCTGGAGGGGGCAGGAGCTGTGCTGGTGTGAACTGGGGTGTGCAGGAGCTGAGCTAGTGTGAGCTGGAGGGGGCAGGAGCTGTGCTGGTGTGAACTGGGGTGTGCAGGAGCTGTGCTGGTGTGAGCTGGAGGGGGCAGGAGCTGTGCTGGTGTGAGCTGGAGGGGGCAGGAGCTGTGCTGGTGTGAGCTGTAGGGGGCAGGAGCTGTGCTGGTGTGAGCTGGAGGGGGCAGGAGCTGTGAGTCTGGCTCAGCAGCAGGCAGGGCTTTGGGACTGGGAGGGATGTAGAAAAGGAGCTGAGGCCACAGCCCAGGGCAGGATCTGCTTATCACCCGTGTCTGTACAGCCACACGTTAAGAATGGCTTTTCCTGTTCCTGTTTTTGTATGTGTATGTATGTGTGTGTGGTGCATGCTCACATATGAGGGTGCAGGTGTGTGGAGGCCAGGAAGGACAGGCATCATCGTCTCTGTTCACCTTATATTTCTGAGACAGTCTCAAAAACTGGCACTTACCATTTGGCTAGGCTGCCTGGCCACCATCCCTGGGGATAGGTGTATTCCCAAGTCCCCAGGGCTGGGGTTGCAGAGATGGATGTGCCCCAGTTTTAATATAGGTATTGGAACTCGAACTCAGAGTTTCAAGGTTGCAAGTCAAGTTCTTTCCCCACCGAGCCAACTCCTCGGCACTACTCTTTCCATCTTATTTGCTTCTTAAAAATATACAGTCTTAGCCAGGAGGCGGTGGCACACACTTTTTATCCCAGTACTGCAGAGGCAGAGGCAGGTGGACTCTGTGAATTAGAGTCCAGCCTGGTCTACACAATGATTTCCAGGACAGCCAAGGCTGTTACACAGAGAAACCCTGTCTCAAAATAAAAAAATAAAAAATAAAAATATACAGTCTTGCTATATAGCCCAGGCTGGCCTTGAACACCAGGCAGTTTTCCTGTCTAGTCCTCCTGAGTTCTGGGATCACAGGTATGAAGTACTTTAACTGACAATACATTTCTTAAATGGCTGAAAAATAATGTTTTGTGACACAGGGAGCTAGGTGTGGTAGCACAAAATGATATAATTCAAACTTCAGTGCCTATAAATACGAGTTTACCGGTGCACAGCCGTCCCTATTCATTTACATATCACACACGGTTCCTTTTGTCTTACCATGGCAGAGTCAAACAGCTAGCTGTATGGCTCCAAAAGTCTGAAATATTAATTGTCTGGTCCTTTCCAACAGGTTTGCCTTTCATCCAGGAAGTAGCCACAAGCAGCACCCTCCCCACTCCCACTCCCACACATCCCCAAGGAACCCTAGGAAAACCCTGACCAGGAGACACTGTTGGAGAAGTGGTCTCTTCAGCCAAGCTTGGGCTCTCCCGCGGGCTGCAGCCCACTTCCCCTAGAGAAGAGCCGCTCGGATGGTGCAGGAAAGGTGCTGGCTGACAAGTCCTGCATGGAAGGGCTGTGTTTAACCTGTGAGTCATTAGACACTGGCAGACATCAGAGCCTCCCCTTTGAGGCCCAGGGGAAAATCGCGCGTTATCTTGAAGTTAGATGTGGCTTCCTGATCACTCTGCTGGAGACGTGAGCGGAAGTGCCAGGCATTACCTCAGTGTGAGCGGTTCAAGAGCCAGCAGGCAATCAGTCATTCCGTCATCCGCCCCTACCCCGGAGAAGAAGCTTCCGCAGCTGGAGACTACAGAGGACCCAGAGAACACAGCCGGGGCTGGGGTAGAGAGGTTCAAGGGAAAACAGGAGGGGGAGGGAGGAAGAAAGGAAGGAAAAAGTAGAGGGAATGTGTGTGGACTTGATCAAAACATCTCATATGTATATGAATGTATGTGCATGTATGTGCAGGTATGTATGTGTATGAAAATCCCAATAAAAAAGAAAGAAACGCTGCCTGTGTGTGATGGGCAGGAAGCAAGATCGAGCTGCCCCTTGCTAGGCCACTTGGAAACATGCCAGGGACAGTGTATGGCAAAGCTCTATATTATTCACTCAGTTTCACTGTGAAACTAAAAATAAAATCGTTTTCATTCACCATTGTAAAAAATTAAAAGATAGTAACGTGGAAAACAATGGCATCTTAAAGAAAGAAAAAAAGGAAGAAAGAAAGGAAGGAAGGAAGGAAGGAAGGAAGAGAATATAGGGCCTGCAGATATTTCTCCAAAGAAGAGAATCAAACAAAGCCATCATCATCTGTTGTCAGGGAAACACAAATGAAACCACAGAGGATACCACTTCATGAGTCTAGGGAGATGGCTGAGTAGGTAAAGAGTTTGTCATACAAGTGTAAGGACCTGAGTTCAGATCCCCAGAACCAACACACAACTGGACACTGTAACACCTACTTACCATCAGCCTTCCTGAGATGAGATGGGAGGCGGAGACAGATGCTCTGGAAGCCCTCCGGGCAGCTCGCCTGAGGTTCATAACCGCAATGAGAACCTGCCTCAAACAGGGTAGAAGGTGAGGGCCACACCACAGGTTGTTGTTCTGACCTCCACTTGTGCGTAGCACACATGTATACACACGCCCATGCTCACCTACAGGAACACACACAAGCACAAATAAAAACAAGTCAAAATAAAATCTATGCATGTGTGTGTGCGTGCGTGTGTAAAATGACGGGCAACATGGATAGCTCTTGAAAACATTATGTTACAAGAAAGAACTACTGATAAGCCTTTTTGTTTGTTAGTTTGTTTTTCACACTTGCTTTTTTGAGACGGGGTTTCCCTGTGTAGCCCTAGCTGCTGGCTGTCCCGTAGACCCAGCGTGAACTCAGAGATCCGCCTGCCTCTGTCTCCTGAGTGCTGGGACTAAAGGTGTGCACCACCATGACTGGCCACATTTATTTTTCTATTTTTAAGCAGAGTCTTGTGTAGCTCAAGCTGGCCACTGCATTGCACCATTCAATCTTGCCCTCCTTTCCACGGCTGGGCGCCCTTACCCTTGGACTCTTGAATGTCATGATTCCAGGCCTATGGCTTTTAGACTCCACCCCTCCCCCACCCCAGAGAAAGAGAGTGACACCCCTGGTTTCCCTGGTTCTGGGGGTGAGGCTGTTAGTCCCACTGCTCCTAGCTTGTCCAGTGTAATACTTAAGGGGGGGGGGCTAGCCCTTCTCCAGACCACACTGCTAGTGAGCAGAACCGACCCCCATCTTTGTGCTGTGGATCAGGGACCCCAGCCTTGGTGACTCTAACCCTGGGCCCTCCTTAGCTGTGGGGCAGGGGTAGTCTGAGCGAGCTTCTAAGTGAAGGCACCATCTCCCTCCCCCACACCTGCCTCACCCAGGAGGACAGCTGTGGCTCCCTAGACAGACCCCTGGCAGCAGCTGTGGAGAGAGCAGCTGAGTCCCCAAATAAAACCTAGCAACCCAATGAGAGCTCCCCAGTCTCCCAACCCCCAGCTTTCAGGCCCTGGTCTGGGGTGGGGGGAAATCACAGCTTCTTGTGGGCCTGTTCTGGAGGCAGCACACACAGGACCCAGGCCCAGAGAGGCACTGCCCACTCCACCCATCTGTTCGTCTGTCCACTCGTCTGTCCGTTCGTCTGTCCATTCATCTGTCCGTCTGTCCACTCGTCTGTCCGTTTGTCTGTCCACTCACCTGTCTGTTCGTCTGTCCAGTAGGTACCTACTCAGAGCAGCGGCACACAGAAGGCGGCCAATGCAGCATCAGCCCTGGGCATCTCACCTAGGCTGGCTGCACTTAACACAAGTCTCCTTTCCTTAGGCTCTCCAGCCCAGCCCAGCTACAGCCTCCCCCAGTCCCTTAGGGAGTAAAAGGACAGCCCCTAAATTCTGCACTCAGGAAGCAGCTTGCCTCCCCTCTCCTTTTATTTATCTGGGACCCCAGCCCAAGGAATGGCTCTGACAACACTCGGGTGGGTCTTTCCTCCTCAGGGTAACCTCTCTGGGACTACTTTCACAGACATCCTCCAAGGTGTGTCTCCTAGGTGGTTCTAAATGCAGTCAGGATGACAGTGAAGATTAACCGGGTAAAAGGTAAGTAAATAATCACCAAAGCATCACGAATCTACCCTTTCCAACTTGATACCTAAAGTTTCTTTTCCTTCTTCTTTCACTTGCATGCTTAAGTGCACACATGTGCCCGTGCGCACGCGTGTGTGTGCACGCGCACGCAAACACACATACACACACATACACACACATACACACGTGTGCGCGCACACACACATACACACACACATACACACGCACGTTTTGAGACAGCTGCCAAGATCAGGTTGACCCTGAACTTGCAGCAATCCTCCTGCTCCTGTTTCCTGAGTGCTACAATTTCAGGCGGTGGCCACTAGGCCACGCTCCCTTTTTATATAAGGTCTGTTTTTCAGGCTGGCCTCAAAACTGGTACATGGCTGAGGATGGCCTTGAACTTCTGATCCTCCCTCATCTCCTGGCTGAGATTATAGATGTGGGCCACCCCTCCCAGTTTGTGTGCTCTGCAGACCGGACTGACTTCAGATCCCCCTGCCTCTGCCTCTTGAGTGCTGGGATTAAAGGTGAGCAAGCATCACACGCAGATCCCACATTACTTTTAAACCATAATATTTCATGCTGCACTTCAAAGGCTCCTGGACAATACACAATACAAAATGCACATTTAATCTCTAAGAGGACTTGAAATCCTAACTGTTCCAATGTCCAAACTCCAACTTTCTTCTGAGCCTCGGGACTATGAGTCCCTGTGAACTACGAAAGCAAGTCTCAGACTTCGGACACACAGGCACGCAGCAAACCTCCCATTGGAAAAGGGGCGTAGCAGGGAAAGACAGGCCCAAAGCAAGACCAGAGCCCACATCTGCCTGACATCCCTGACTTCTGGGGCTCTCTTGATGGTGTGACCTGGACGAGTAGACCGGTGTTCTCTCCCCTTCAGCCTGCCTGCAGCATAGAAGTCTTTTCCATAGGCCAGGTCTACTCTGTGCCTGCAGACTTCCTTTTCCTCTCTCCAGGGAGCCTTGCCACACACCTCCTGGTTTTCAGAGCTTTCTGGAACGTTGGTGCAAGCCTCCATGGCCTTTGTGCCTTGCATTTCACATGTCTACAAAACTAGAACCATACTATCACAATCTGCTGCCAACCCAAGAGGCGTCTGGCTCCCTCGGACCAAATATTGGCTCCTGCATGCGCCTTGCAGGGTTAGCCTGTAAAAAAGTTTCTCTCAGCGGCCCTGCAGTCATCGTCCTGTCCCCTCCCCCCCTTCAAATTCATTCGAAGCTGGAGCCTGCAAAGGAAGGGACTTAGCCCCGAGGGACCCTAACCCTATTGTCTCAGGGAAGAACACTCAATTTCTTTTTAGTGATTCTAATTTTTGTAACAGCACAGCTGATTTCTCTGCTAACCCTCTTTTTTGTTGGGGTGTGGTTTTCGTTTTTCAAGACAGGGTTTCTCTGTGTAGCCCTAGCTGTCCAGCCTGGGCTTGAACTCAGAGATTTCCCACTGCCTCTGCCACCATACCCAGCGAGAAAGAGTTATTTTTATTTATTAGTTTAAATTCTGTGTATGTCATGTGCAGGTGTCTCTGTGTGGGTTCACAGGGATGAAGGTGTTCCCAGAGGCCAGGAGAGCTGGAGTTTGTGGATCTGCAGCTGTGAGCCGCTGGGAATCTGAATGTTCCCAAACCCAGAGCCAGTCCCCCAGCCCTTTTATTTACTTTTTAGATGGGGTTTCACTCCGTACCTATATCCCAAGCTGGCTTTGAACTCTGTGGCCTTAAATTGACAGCAATCCTGGGACTTTGTCTCCAAGCCTCACAGGGCACGTCAGGCAGGGCACCAGTAACAGGTCAGAGCAACGATTCCACCAAAGTTCAGCCTGTGGGACTGACAAGTGCACTGTGTTTAGTTGGAGACACAGGTGAGAGATCTTACAGCGCTTGGGATGGCCTCAAAGCAGCCTACGGTTGAGAAGTCCTTTCCTGGTCCTGATGCTGCCCTCCACAGGGCTGCACGGGGATGCCCCCCAGTCACCCTTCCACACTGTGGACTGTCCTTCCTGAGCCTCCTCAGCGGAACGACTTACAGCTGAAAGGACGGAGGACAAAGTGGCTGGGGTCCCGGGTGAAGGTCTGATGACCTTGCCCTTGTGTGGTGCAGGCCTTCTTGTAGGCCACCAATTAGCTCCCAAACCATGACATGGACACTTAGTTTTGAGTGCTCAGCCTTAGCTTAGCTCTTATTTTGCTGTTTCTCTTTATAGACATTTGCCCTGGGCCTTTCCACCTTTCTTTCTGTGTCTCACTTTCCTGCTGTGTCCATGCTTGGCTGGCGGCTGCCTGGCTTCTGGCCCTGGCCCTGTCCCCTCCTTTTCCCTAGTTCTCTGGAGCCTAGATTTCTTCTGCTCACTCTCTCTTCCCTATCCTTCCCCTGCCTAGCTGTTCGCCACTCTGCTTTTTATTAGACCAATCAGGTGCCTTAGGTAGGCAAGGTGGAACAAAGTAACATATCTTTACATCATTAACTAAAGCAGCATAAACAAATGTAACAAATTTTTACACAGTTAACAATTACGGCAGCATAAACAAATGTAACACGTCTTTGCCTAGTTAAAATAATATCCCACAAAGTGTGTGTGTGTGTGTGTGTGTGTGTGTGTGAGAGAGAGAGAGAGAGAGAGAACAACATTTTTGTTTGTTTTTTGTTTTTTCTGTGTGTAGCCATGGCTGTTCTGGAAATCACTCTGTAGACCAGGCTGGCCTTGAATTCACAGAGCTCCACATGTCTCTGCCTCTGAGTGCAGGGATCAAAGGTATGCGCCACCACCCCTAGACTCTCAGAACCCTATAGTGGGCAGCTTGTAAAAGTTGATTCTCTTCTTCCATCAGGCACCCACAGAAGCACTAGATAGGATATATTAAATAAGTTTTGTTTTGTTTTGTTTTTTGAGATTGGGTTTTTCTGTAACTTTGAACAACTTGTCCTAGAACTGGCTTTGTGACCAGGCTGACCTGGAACTCACAGAGATCTACCTGCCTCTGCCTTCTGAGTGCTGGGATTAAAGGCACGTGACACTGCCTCCCTGGTAAATAAGCCCTTTTAAATAAACAAAATCAAACCTGGTCAGGGCTCTCAGAATCTCCCTGGGAAATGTCTGAGAGTCTCTCCAGGCTGGAAGCATCCTATCCTGGCCTGTGGTTCCTTCCCTACTCCTTGGAAGCCCAGTGACGCTCTGAGCCTCACATTGCTCACACCCAAGCAACATACTTTCCAGGTAGAAACCCGTTCCCACTCCTCCTAGAAACAGCAGTTTGAGTTCCCTGGGGCATCTGTTCCTTCCCTCCTCTGCTTCTGACAACAGAAGCCCCTCCCACTCCAGGGGAGAAGTGATTGGTGAAGTCCATTCACCCTACAGGGATGACTCCGCCTCCTTTTTGTATTTATCAGTGTGTATTTTTATCCAAGTAATGACAGTTTCCAGAACACACATGTGGTATGCACAGAATTTTAAAAGGCAAATAGGTCTAAAATGAAAGCAATGGCCCCCACCACCACTGGGCCCTTTGTCTTAATCCACATTCCAGGCTCTGGGCTGCTTCTATACTTCGAATGCAAATTAGGAATCTTCTAGAAGGTGAATTTCGCTTTCTCACATCTCTTCCTACATACTTACAGGTATGCTTCAAGTTGCCTTTAGTTATCAATATAGAATAATTTTTAGTTAAGCTTTTTTTGTTTTATGAGACAGGGTTTCTCTGTATTGCTTTGGAGGCTGTCCTGAAACTCACTCTGTAGAACAGGCTGGCCTCAAACTCACAGAGATCTGCCTGCCTCTGCCTCCTGAGTGCTGGGACTAAAGGCATGTGCCACCAACGCCAGGCTGATTTTCGGTTAAGCTGATACACTATGAGTACATATAATTTCTTTTTATAAAGATTTTTATATTTTATTATTACTTTTAAACTTTTTTTTGGTCTCAAAAAAAAAAGGATTTATTATAGCTGGACTAGAGATAGGTAAAAAGAAAGGTATGTTATTAGTCACCTCTTGCTACATAACAGATTTCCACACATTTTATCGGCTGGCTCAGTACATGGGGAGTCTGGGCATGGCTTATCTGCATCCTTTGCTTCAAGAGCTTCGGGCACTTCCGCCTAACTGGAGGTGTGGCTACAGAAAAACCTACTCCCTCAATTCTTACTTAAGTCAGGGACAGAATTTAGTTGCTTGTTACAGTAGGGTGGAAGCAGACAGCTTCTGGTTGACTATAGAGGTTTCCAGTAAACACCCATGGCTCCTTGCAACCTGGTCTACACCCTGCCACATGGCAGCCTCCTTGTAAGTTAGTAAGGAAGAGGCTCAGGCAAGATGATATCGCAGCCTTAACGTCACATAATCGCTTATGCTCCACCATCTTTGACATGTTCTGCTGGCTATGGTGGGTCACACACACTACATCCCCATGTTCTAGGATTAGGGACCACAAAAGGGTGTGCATAGCAGGAGGCAGGGATCTTTGAAGCAGTTCTCCACACTAAGCAATCAAAACCCAAGGCATTTATCCTAGTTATCTGTCTGTCTGTCTGTTTATTTATCTATCATTTTGTTTGCTTCTTTGGTTGACTGGTTGGTTTTTTGAGACAGAGTTTCTCTGTGTAGCTTTGAGCCTGTCCTGGAACTCACTCTGTAGACCAGTGCAGTGGCATCTTGCCTTGCCAGTGAACTTGTAGTGGCGCCACACCCTTTGGGCGTGGTTTCACGTAACCCTTTGGTTTCATGTAACCTATTATAAGGTAGAGGAGGGGCTTTCTCTCCTCTCTTGGGTTACAGAGAGCTTTGGAAGGGCAGAGACTGCATCTTCTGGAGCAGGAAGACCACAGAGGTTATTTACTCTTATCTCTGTAAGTGCTTCCCTATTAAATACCTATTTATCATCTATCTTGGGTCTGGTGGACTCATTTAAACCCTGCTTCAGACCAGGCTGGCATTGAACTCACAGAGATCTGCCTGCCTCTGCCTCTCGAGTGCTGGGATTAAAGGCATGTGCTACTACCGCCCAGCTGGCAATTATCCAAAAAAAAAAAAAAAGAATTATTTTAAAACGATGTGAATATGTGTCTCTTTGTGCCTATTATGGTTGGGTTGAATGCCAATGTGTCACAGATTAGAATCACCTGAGTAGGTGCCCACACCAGACCAGAAGAACTGTCCTGGTTGATTTTATTGACTTGGGAAGACCCACCTGATTGTGGACATCACCTTCTGGTTGCAGAAGGAAGAGCATCTTGCCTTTTCCCATTGGTGTTCCTATTGCTGCTGAGCTGCTATGCCTTGTTGCTGCACTGCTGCTGAGTTCTTTGCTGATAGAATGAGCATTTCCAAGCTTTCATCCTGGAATAGCAACCAGTACTCCCCAAGACTTTCCCAGGCTCCGGGCACCAGATTTGGACTACTGAGGTAGCTCATCTTGTCCACCAAGTAACTAATGATAGTCATCCCGTAGTTCAAGACAGCTATTCTGTGAGTTCAAGGCCAGCCTGGCCTACAAGAGTGAGTTCCAGAACAGGCTTCAAAGCTACAGAGAAACCCTGTCTCATAAAACAAACAAACAAAAAGGCTTTTGATTGCAATGCTTAAAAACAGAACTCTATGAGCTTATGTTTAGGAGAGGCTAGCTTTTGTTTGTTTTGTTTTTTGTTTTTGGGGGCAGAGTTTCCCTGTCTAACAGCCCTAACTATCCTGGAACTAGCTCTGTAGACGAGGGTGGCCTGCAACTCCCAGAGATCCTCCTGCCTCTGCCTCCCGAGTGCTGGGATTAAAGACCAGTGCCATCACTCCCCGGCACAAGGCTGGCTTTCTGACTGCCTGCCCAGTCATTTGTATCATTTAGGACTCTTGAGTTGTAACAGAAATCTAAATCAATCCATTTAAAGGCTAGGGTTCCATGCCTGTGATATAGGCATGGAGTAGGCAATAGGGAGACTTCCGATGGGTCTCCTTCTGCCTAAGCTTACCCGCCATTTTGAGTGATGGAGATATGTGTCCATGAGTGCCGATCCCCCTGAGTTACCAGTAAGTGTGAGATGCCCAACATGGGTGCTGGGAGCCAAACGTGGGTCCTCTATGAAGATAGGTGACATTCTTAACCACTGAGCCATCTCACAAGCCCCTATTATTATTATTATTATTATTATTATTATTATTTTGCAAGAAGCTAATTGGGGGCTGGAGAGATGTCTCTGTGGTTAAGAACAGTGGCTGCTCTTCCAGAAGACCAGGGTTTAATTCCCAGTACCTACACGGTGGCTCACACTGGGGTTCAGATGACCTCTTCCGAATGCCACAGCACTAGGCATAAACACATAGGCAAGCAAAGCATTCATACACACAGCATAAAGGTTAAGAATCTTAAAAATAAATATTTAAAATGAAATGGGGCATGTCTGGGGAGCGAGGCAGGGAGCCTGGGGACAGAGAGCGACAACCTTGCCTTTCATTCTCGGCCATATTGCATCACATGTGTGTATCACATGATATATGTAAATTTACGTGTATGTATTTTTTTTAATCCAGGGTCCTCTCTGTATGCCTCTCCCAGAACTAGCTATGTAGACCAGAACTCACAGAGCTCCACCGGACTCTGATATTAAGGGCGTGTACCACCACACTTGGCTGTAGCGGGCTTTCTTGGACTGCCAGCCCCCAAATCATACCACAGAGACTTATTATGAATTATGAAAGCTCAGCCTCAGCCTATGCTTGTCCCACTCGCTCTTACAATTTAAATTAGCCCATTTCTATAGATCTGTGTGCCCCCACCTCCCCTCCAGGGAGCCCTGCTTCTCTGCATCCAGCTGCTGACCACACCCTCCATCTCCTTTTCTTCTCTCTCTGCCCACAAGTCCCACCCACCTAACCTCTTCCTGCCTAGCTATTGGCCATTCTGCTCTTTATTAAACCAATCAGAAGGTGCCTTGGCAAAGACCAATTTTCACAGTGTACAGAAAGATTTTCCCATAACACCTGGCCAAAATAAATAAAATATTTACAGGGAGATGTCATTTAGAAAATAAAAAATAAGTTAATTAACACTTCTACACATGTAGTATATACATGCAATACACATGGATAAAAATCTTTTTTGTTTTGCTTATTTTATTTTTTATGTATTTATTTATTTATTTTTGGTTTTTCTGAGATAGGGTTTCTCTGTATTGCTTTGGGGCCTGATTTGGAACTTGCTCTATAGAAGAGACTGGCCTCAAACTCACAGAGATTCGTCTGCTTCTGCCTCTGCCTCTAGAGCACTGGGATTAAAGGAGTGTGCCACAAAAGCCCGGCTTACTTTGCTTTTTGAGACAGGGTTTCTCTGTATAACAGCTCCAGCTGTCCTAAAACTTGCTGTATAGGCCAGATTGGCCTCCCAAGGGCTGGGATCAAGGGCAAGCACCACCACCAACCTCCATTTGAAGAGTATCCTTTAGTCATTCCCAATAAAAGGCATGTAACAGATCTGGTTTGTTTTGTCTGCATGTCTGAGAAGTCTTGAAACCAACTTTTTGCTTGATGATAGTTTGGCTGGGTATAGACACTCAAATTGAAAAATTCTTTCTCCCTAGCATTTTGAAGACTTTTCCCCATTCCCTTCGAGTGTCCAGTGCTGCGTTTGGTTTGTTTGTTTGGAGACAGGTCTAATGTATCCCAGGCTAGGCTGGAATACCCTATGTAGCTGCAGATAACCTAAACTCCAGGCTCTCTCTGCCTTGGTTATGGAATCAATATGCCTTCCCAGTGAGACATCACCCTGTACACTTAATGAAGAGAGTAATAAAGACGAGATCTTTAACATGGTCCATGTCTGGCGCTAGCTAGCTGGCGTTCAAAGAGGGATACCCATGAAGAGGGTTTTACTGACTTCCATACACCATAGGCTTGTGCACCCCGCAAAGTCTGTCATCCTTAAATCTCTCTCCAATCCCAGCCCCAGGTTAAGCTTTGAACAATTTTAAATAAGTCTGACCAATTCGGGGGATTGACATGGCAATGATCTTGAATGTTTCTAGAATTATTTTAAGTGTACCGGTGTTCTTTCCCATCTTTCCCACCAGTCAGAATTATGCAATTATGCTTTTCTCAGGAGGCAAACTGAAGGATTCATGGCAGGCCAGGACTTATCTTTGGTTGTGAACCCATGCTGCCCCTCGAGCTGCCTGTTAGGAGCCACGTTACCTGGGGATGGTCCAAATGGCTGGTAATCCTGGTGAACAGACATTTACATCCTAGCAGTAAATTCTGCTCATCTCCAGCAGGCCTGGTTGGCACACTACTTACCTTTGGGGTATCGGGTGGCAGCACTCCCTTAGCTAAGTTCTACTTTGTTGATCTAATGTCTCCTAAGCACATTGCTTAGTAAATCCTTCATAATACCATTTCCATTGCCTTTCTTGTAGCTCACCTCCACCTCCTGACTGGTGGGTTACAGGCTGTAGCCACCATGGTTGGCCAGCACTACCACTGATAAGGCCATGGCCTTTCTGGCTTTCCAGTTTTCTACCTTTGTGAAGGTGTTTGGTGACTTTAACATATCACTGGTGCTCCCCAGAGCTCCGTGGTGTGCCTTGGCTTAGGTCTTTTTGAGGCTCTTACAGGGCATGCACCCTGGAGACGTGTGTCCTTCAATCACACTGGCCTGAGACCCCGGTTGGCTAGGTCCATCATCTCCAGGCTCATCTCCTCCAGGTATGCCTGCTGGCTGCTTTTTTCCCATTTTCTGTTTACTTGTCACTTATTTCTTCTCAGTTAGATCTCATTTACTTATTTTATTTTTTTGAGTCAGAGTCTTATTCTATAGACCAGGCTATACTCACATTTGTGGGTCTATCTGCCTCAGCTTCCCAAGTGCTAGGATTTTAGGCAGGAGCTGCCATTCTAGGCTTCATTCATAAGTCCATTTGTGTGCTTTTATGTGCATAGGTGCATGTGTGATTTTGTATGTAGGTTCACATGAATGTTCACATGTATACAGGTGCATATGTGTATAGATGTGCATGCATGATGCATGTGTGTGTGCTTGCATATAGAAGCCAGAGATCACCTCTGGGTGTCATTGCTCAGGAAATATCTACTTTGCTTTTTGAGAAAAAAGAATTCCCTTACTGGGACCTTGAGATTCCTTAATTAGGCTGGTTAGCCAGCACACTCCAGGTTCTGCACTGAGATTACAAGCATGCCCCTAGCTTTCCTTTCTTTTCCTTTTTTTTTTTTAAGACAGGTTTCTCTATGTATCTCTGGCTAGCCTGGAACTCACACTGTAGACCAGGTCAGCCTCTAACTCAGAGATCTGCCTGCCTCTGCCTTCTGAGTGCTGGGATTAAAAGCACCATGTCTGGCTTCCTTCCTTCCGTCCTTCCTTCCTTCCTTCCTTCCTTCCTTCCTTCCTTCCTTTCCTTCTTTCTTTTATGAAACAAGATCTTACTTTGTCACTACATAGACTTGGCTGGCCTGGAACTTGTTATGTAGAGCAGAGATCTGCCTGCTTCTCCTCCTGAGTCCTGGGATTCGAGGTATGTGCCACAATGCCTGGCTCATGTGCCGCTTTTCACTGGAGGTGACTCTCAGGTCCTCGGTTTTGCACAACAAGCATTTTAGAACTGAGCCATTTCTACAGCTGCCATTGTTTCTCTGAGGCAGGGTCTCTTTATCTAACAATGACTGTCCTTGTACTCTGTGTGACCGAGATTGACCTCAAATTTACATCAACCCTTCTGTGTCTCCTGAATGCTGGGCTGCGGGCAGGCTTGGTTTCCTTTCTGTGCGTGGCCCTGGCTCTGCTGGCTGGAGGCTACAGGCTGTGGGCTCCTCAGCATGGCTTCCTCCTCCCGAGATCCAGCTCAGCAGCTGGCTTTCTGTTCTGCTTAGGCAGCCCAGGCATGACATAATGAAACCACCGAAGACCGCATGTCACCGTGGCTGTTCCATGGGTTAGGAGCCACACTTGGGCTCTGTCTGACGCTAGGGGAAATCAGGCCAAGCTACAGAGACCAGAAGGCAGGAGGCACAGGGCACCTTGGGGAAGTCTGCCACAGGGCCCATAAGCTGTCATGTTCCACCCCACACCCACCCTTCCGTCAGCTCCCAGGGCCTACCACATCTACCTGGTCTGGTACTGCTTCTTTTCTGTTGAGTTCTATCTGTTTCCATCTCCTACACGTATAAGGTCCCATCAGAGCCATCTCCTCTTATATTTATGCCTTTAACTTTTTTTTTTTTTTGCTGTTGTTTTCAGTGAGCTTCAAAAGGAAACAGAGACTAGAACAAGGCTGATTCTCCATGTCTAGCCAAACTCCTCCCCCTTTCAATAGGCGTTAGTTCTGATGTGATCTTTTCCATCCCACTTCCATTCAGGATCCGACACACACACACACACACACACACTCACACACACACACTCACACACACACACACACACACACACACACACACACACACACACCCACACCCCTAACCTGTGAGCTCCACGAGCACAGGGTCCTCTCCCTGGGTGTCCCCTGCAGCACCTGGGCAGGGAGACACACAGTCAGGGCAAGCCTGGGATCTCTCCCGTACCCCCCTCCCTCTACCCCCCCCCAGCCTCTGGGCACCTCTCCCTCCTAACTCCACTCAGTCGGCCTCAGGCACTTCCCTGAGAACTTCCCCGAGTGCTGCAGGCAGAACTTGGCCCTTTTTCTTGGCTGGCCAAGCATCTAACTGGAGTCTACAAACATCCGGAAAGCAGGGCCTTGGGCCCACCTCCCTTCTTGTCCCCGCACAGCGGCAGCGTGAGGAGGCGGCAACAGTGAAGCCAGTCGTTTCTTCTCAAGCTGGCTGAGCCCGGGAAGGCACTGAGGCCAGAGGGCTACACTAAACAGTCTGGAACTCCCGGGCTCCTCGGAGCTGCTGGGCTCAAGTCCAAAGGCTGCACGCACACGGCCCACAATCCCCTGGGGATCAGCCTCCGCTCCCTCCCCCCACACCCCTCCCCGGGAGTGGGGAGTCCGGCTCAGAGCCCACCGCTCCCTGCTTTCTCTCTCCTCAAGTCCCACCCCTTCAGGATCCGTTCAAATCCACCCTCCCGGGCTCTGCCTCACCCTCGCCCTCTGGTTCTGTGACACAGATCACCTCTGTAATTGACAGGGTGTGGTTCCAGGCTGTCCCTTCCCCACTCCAACCCCATACCTGCCAGCAGAGCACACAAGGGCTGTGTGTGTCACTGGAGACATGCCAAAGGCTATTTCAGACAACACCTGTTAAGAATGGACGCGGACAACGGGGACCTTGAGGCTAGCTGTGATACTCAGCTTGGGTACAGGAAATAAACCAAGCCAGGGGCCACTTAGAGACTAAGCAAGCTGGGGTCTAAGACTGAAGGGCCAGGGCCAGACCGCACCAGCCCCAGCCCTGGCTGAACCTTGGTGCCCTGCCACGGCACCAGGATGCTCTCTGTCCCTCTCCCTTGGAGGAGCTGCCTGAACAGAGGCCTCAGTAGGGATGAGTCTGTCCTTGCTGTAGCCTAGAGACTGGCTATAAACGAGTGAGGTCTCGGCAATGACTGGCCCAGGGCTGGGCACTGTGGTTTGCCCCTGCAGGGTGGGTAGATGCAGTGAGAGGCAGACATAGGGACCCATGCGGGTGAGTGGGGACAGTCCCCAGACCTCAGAGGACCCAGCTTCAGAGAGCTCCCAGGTCACTCAGGACAGCGGCGGAGAACAGAGAGTGACTCACGGGTTTGTCTCAGGCACCACAGAGGAGGTCCAACCTAGCCAGTGCTGGGAAAATGGAGCCAGGAGCGGCTCTGTGTGTGTGTGGTGTGTGGTATGTGTATATGGTGTGTGTGGTGTGTGTGTGGTGTGTAGGTGTGTATGTGTATGTATGTGTGGTGTGTGTGTGCGGTGTGTATGTGTGGTGTGTGTGTGTATGTGTGGTGTATGTGTGTGGTGTGTGCATGTGGTGTGTGTGGTGTGTGTATATGGTGTGTGTATGGTGTGTGGTATGTGTGGTGTGTGTGGTATGTGTATATGGTGTTGCGGTGTGTATGTGTGTATGTGGTGTATGTGTGTGGTGTGTGTGTGGTGTGTGTGTGGTGTGTGTGTGTGGTGTGTGTATATGGTGTGTGTGTGGTGTGTGTATGTGTGTGTGTGGTGTGTGTGTGTGGTGTGTGTGTATGTGTGGTGTGTGTGTATGTGTGGTGTGTGTGTGGTGTGGGGTATGTGTGTATATGTTGTATGTGTGTGTGGTTCGTGTGGTGTACGTATGCTCCAGGGCACTAACAAAGATCATCTAGTCTTGCAGTGAGTCACTAAATGGAGCTGGGTTTCCAGGGGGGGCGTGGGAGTTGCGTACAGGAGGCTTTCACAGGAATGAACACCGGAAGTTAAATTCCTGGCTAAACCATTGTCCAACCTCACGTGCCACTTGTAAAATGGGCTATCTGGCTCCTCCCCATGAGGCCAAGGGCAGGAGGGTTAGGGAGGGACCTGGTTGCAAGAGAAGAGGTTGGGTTTGAGAAGCCACCGGATTTACTTTCCATATCAGGGCTGTAACAGGGGTCAAAGTCCCCATGTAATCTTGAGCTCAGGACAAGAGAAAAAGACGGAGTGTTCAGGGCCTGGGCCTGAATGTCCAAACCTAAGCCAGAGGGACCCGGGAGGATCTTGGTGACCTGCTGAGGAGTTTGGAGCCCTCAAAGCACGCCACTTGCCTGGGTTTGGGTTCGAATCTCAGAAGTCCTGCCTGGCCCTCAGCACCCAGGGTCCCTGTGGAACTGCAGTCCTCCTGGGGTTCAGGGGTCTTGTTTTCTGGGTGCTTTTCCCAGCTGGTGTTAGCAGTGGACAGCAGTGGCCCCTGGCACCGGCTTTCATTTGGGTGAAAGCCCTTGGTGGTTCAAACACCTAGATGGAGGGCAACCCTGACCATGCAGAGTGGGTTGGCCAGCTGGGCCTCCCTATGCCCCCTCCCCTCCCCTTCCCTCCCCTTCCTTCCTCTTCCCTCTCTCCTCCTCTCCCCTCCCCTCCTCCCAATGCTTCTGTAGAGGAGAGGAGTTCCTGTTGCCTCCAGTTAACAGTCAAGGAAATGAGGCCAGAGAGGGTTCACTTTCTCAAGCTCAGCAGGCAGGCTTTGAGCTTGAGAGGACTTGGAGGGCAGGGAAGATCTAGTTAGTCATCTGGAGAAGGAAGAGGAAGGCAGGTTCGGTGAGGGACATCTTGGGCAAAGACAGACAGGTCTGGATGTAGAGCTGAGAAGGCCTGCGTGGGCAAGGCCGGCGCTAGGGCACTGGCTCAGTGGCTGGGCATCCAGGGAGCTCTGCTTAGAGACAAACGGGAACAAGGAGGAGGCGTCCTGGGTTTGCTGGAGAGACTCTCTTTTAAGTGTGGTGCTGGGGATCGAACAATGGACTTGTATGTTCTCAGAAAGAGCTCTACCACCCATCCCTCACCCACCCCATCCCTCGCCTACCCCCACCCCCATCCCTGGCCCACCCCATCCCTCGCCCACCCCATCCCTCGCCCACCCCATCCCTCGCCCACCCCCATCCCTGGCCCACCTCCATTCCTAGCCTATCCCCTTGCCCAGTTGTGGGAACTCATTCAGTCAACATCCTTTGGGGTACCGCTCCATTAAGGTGTGGTCTCAGGATAAGGGGGAGCAGAAGTGTTCACACCCCCTTGGGTGGTGGTCGCAGATCAGATCACAGCTCCCAGTGCCCTTGGGCAGAAGACTGTAGTGGCTTTCTACCTCATCTGTCATCCATGAGTGCCCCCCCCCCAATAAACATCTGATTTTCCTTTATTCCGGGCTCTCCTGAACTCTATTGCAGTCATCCATTATAGCAGCCCTTCCCCATCCCCAGCTCCATACCTAGACCCATCCCAACCCAGACCAGACCAGCAGTATGAATCCCCAGGCCAACCCAGCCCCAGCCCAGAGACCACAGATGTTCCACAGGGGAGGTGGGGTGTGCCAGAGTCATGAAGAGGGCGGGCTTTCCAGTCCTGGGACACCTGGTAAGTGTTGGAAGTTCATTCTTCAGGGAAGCCAAATGTCTACCCTGGGGAGCAGCTGCCTTCTTCATTTCCCTCATAACTTCCCACACACTCAAGAGATCTGGGAAGAGGCCAGAGGCCAGTGGGCTTCCTGGGGGAGGAAATGCCTGACATTGTGCCAGCCTGGCCCAAGGGCTCTGTGGGGAATGGTAGTTCCCAGTCAGCAGGGACTGGGGACCCTGGTGCTGTGCTGGGCAGGGTGTAGGGCAGGCAGGTTGGACCTGCTGGGGCAGGCGGCCCATGTCTGCACGGGACATTTGACTTGCCCCCTTGTGGGAGGAGACATTAGCTTGGGTGGGGCCTGGGGCAGCACTGAGCCAGCCCCAGGTGGCCCAGCCCTCACCTACCCACCCTAAACAGAGACACTTACCTGCCTTAGCCCTGGACTCCATTCTGCCTCAACAGCCATCCCACCCTGCGCAGGCCCACACCAGGTGCTCACACCCCTGCAGGACTTTCTGCTCCTCCCCTGCCCCTGCTCCCCTGCTCCCCTGCCCCTCCTCCCCTGTTCCTGCTCCTCCTCCCCTGCCCCTCCTCCCCTGCTCCTGCCCCTCCTCCCCTGCTCCTCCTCCCCTGCTCCTGCCCCTCCTCCCCTGCTCCTGCCCCTCCTCCCCTGCTCCTGCCCCTCCTCCCCTGCTCCTGCTCCTCC
Organism: Phodopus roborovskii; assembly: GCF_943737965.1. Lineage (NCBI taxonomy): Eukaryota > Metazoa > Chordata > Mammalia > Rodentia > Cricetidae > Phodopus > Phodopus roborovskii. The sequence goes on along the minus strand of NW_026126516.1, from coordinate 10,895,984 downwards.
TCCCCTGCCCCTCCTCCCCTGCTCCTGCCCCTCCTCCCCTGCCCCTCCTCCCCTGCTCCTGCTCCTCCTCCCCTGCCCCTCCTCCCCTGCTCCTGCCCCTCCTCCCCTGCCCCTCCTCCCCTGCTCCTGCTCCTCCTCCCCTGCCCCTCCTCCCCTGCTCCTGCCCCTCCTCCCCTGCCCCTCCTCCCCTGCTCCTGCTCCTCCTCCCCTGCCCCTCCTCCCCTGCTCCTGCTCCTCCTCCCCTGCCCCTGCTCCTCCTCCCCTGCCCCTCCTCCCCTGCCCCTGCTCCTCCTCCCCTGCCCCTGCTCCTCCTCCCCTGCTCCTGCTCCTCCTCCCCCTGCTCCTGCCCCTCCTCCCCTGCCCCTCCTCCCCTGCCCCTCCTCCCCTGCTCCTGCTCCTCCTCCCCTGCCCCTCTTCCCCTGCTCCTGCTCCTCCTCCCCTGCTCCTCCTCCCCTGCTCCTGCTCCTCCTCCCCTGCCCCTCCTCCCCCTGCCCCTCCTCCCCTGCTCCTGCTCCTCCTCCCCTGCCCCTCCTCCCCTGCTCCTGCTCCTCCTCCCCTGCCCCTCCTCCCCTGCTCCTGTTCCTCCTCCCCTGCCCCTCCTCCCCTGCTCCTGCTCCTCCTCCCCTGCCCCTCCTCCCCTGCCCCTCCTCCCCTGCCCCTCCTCCTGTCTGCCCCACTTAAGCCCCAGAGCTCCAGGGCTCCAGTCTCTCAGGAATCTGCTGTCATCTACAAGGCTCAGTAATTTGGGATGAGCTCTGCCCTCCCCTTTCTCCTCTTCTACCCCAAACCCCAACCTAAGGCACCCCAAATCTTCCCAGCAGATCCAAGGTCAGCCAGCTCCCATGGGGCATGCTTCCCCATGTCTGTCCTGAAGGCCCCTCAGGCACAGCCTGTCCACTCAGCTTCCTCTTAGGTTCTAACACATGACCTTGGAATGCTGGCCAGCTCCAGGGTCTAGTGCTGTACACTGTAGGAATAGAATACTGCCCTTCTCTGTTCCCACTCCAGCTGCCCTCTAGACACCAAGCTCCTGGAGTGGCCAAGAGGAAGTGCCAGGCCTCACCCAGTACACCCTCACCCAACCACAAGTGTCACTGGAGCACAGTGTCAGGCCCTGGATCCTGTATCCTCAGGCTGACTTCTGGATCCTGGGAAGGCTAACTAGTGAACAGGATGGGGTGGAGGATGGTGTTTCTCTGCAAGCAGGTTGAATGTGACTTCTATTTTGGGAGTTTGCTTCAACACTTGTTTAGGAGGTTAGAGGGTATCAGAGGCCACAGCATGACAGCCCTGGGGGACCCACGTGGCCAGAGCCTGAAGCTTCCAGCAGATGCTGTGTCCCCACTGCTCCCTGAGTTGAGTGGGCTGAGTCACTTCTGGGTTCCTGACCTGACTGAACTGAGAGACAGTGAATGTCAGATGTCAACTAAAAGCTTAGTGTGGTGGTACACACCTGCATACATACCTGTTCACCTGTTACACACCTGCACACACCTGGTACACACGGCACACACACCTACACACACCTGTTACACACCGGCACACACCGCTGTTACACACCCGCACACACAGCTATTACACACCTGCACACACACCTGGTACACACCTGCACACACACCTGGTACACACCTGCACACACACCTGGTACACACCTGCACACACACCTGGTACACACCTGCACACACACCTGGTACACACCTGCACACACACCTGGTACACACCTGCACACATACCTGGTACACACCTGTACACATACCTGTAATTCCAACACTTGAGAAGTGGAAGCAGGAGGATGAAGAATTCAAAGGCATCCCTGGCTACTGAGTGAGTTCAAGGCTAGCCTGAGCTACAGGGGACCCTGTCTCAAAACAACAACAACAAAACAAAATGTCACTTAGAGCCATGGTGGCTTGCACTTCCAATCCCAGCACTCAGGAGGCAAGATCACTGTGAATTTGAAGCTAGCCTGGACTACATAGTCTGGACTGTCTCAAAACAAAACAAGAGAAAAAACTCTCAGTCAGAGACTAGTGAGTAAAAGGCTCCTTATAAATTATTTTAGTTTTGGTTTTTCAAGACAAGGTTTCTCTGTAGATCAGGATGGCCTCGAACTCATGAAGATCCCCCTGTCTCTGCCTCCCAAGTGCCTGACTCACCATGCTTTTTAGCATGCATGTTCACTGGACATGCAGGAGCTGCCCTGTCCCACATACCAGAGCTGTTGGACCTTTGTGACTGTGGACACATCTGTTGGGGGCCATTGCCACTTTGGTCAACACAGACCTTAGAGACACAAAAAGCAGCAGCAATCCACACGAAAAAACCCTGATGTTATACTCTCCTTCAAATGGTGTCTTTATACCCGACTCCACAGCCATCTGAAGGTTAAATTACTCCAGACATCTTATAAAACACACCTAGGGTCACTGTTACTGCTTCGGGGCAGTGTCTCAACTCACTGCGTAGGAGGTGACATTGAACTACAGACCCTCCTATCTCCTCTTTCTTAGTATTAAGATCACAGGTGTGCCAGGCCTCGAACCAATGGTGTTCCTAAGAACTGCAACTGTTTGCATTCATTTCATCAGCTGGGTTGCTGTTAAAGGGTTCACGCCATGTTTAACATGTTTGACATGTGTTATGTTTAAGATGTATCTAGAGGTTGGGAACAAAGCATGTGTCTGTTGAGTGGTGGGTGAGCTGAGGTTGGGGGCAGGCTTGACGTCCTAATGAGTGGTTAAGAGCACTGGCTGCTCTAGCAGAGGACACAGCTTCAGCTCCCAGAGCCCACATGGTGGCTCACAGCCACCAGTAAGGCTGTTCCAGGGGAGCTAATGCCCTCTTCCAACCTCCTCTCCTACCTGGCATGCATGCTGTACACAAACAGACGTACAGGCCAAACACTCATACACATAAAATTAAATAAAAATTTTAAATAATTTATTTAAATTTATGTTTATATGCATCGGTGTGACGGTATCTGATCCCCTCCAACTGGAGCCACAGTCATGAGCTGCCATGTGGGTGCTGGGAATTGAACCTGGGTCTTCTGGAAGAGTAGCCAGTGCTCTTAACTGCTGAGTCATCTCCTTACCCTTAAATAAAAAATTTTTAATATAAAGTTTTTTTTTTTTCTTGACACAGAGACTTACTATGTAGCCCTGACTGACCTGGCTGGCATTGAACTCAGAGATCTACCCACCTCTGCCTCTTGAGTGTTGGGATTAGAGGCTTGGCTCACCACCACCCAATTCCAAACAAGAATTTTTAATTATGGGTGGTAGGGGGTGGGGGGAGAGGATGGATCCAAGGTCTCAGGAGTTCCTGCAAAGTGAACCTGTTAAATCTGTATGAGCACACATGCCTTTTGGAATGGCCATGAGCAATTTTAAGCTTACAAGCATTTTAAAGCTTTACAGACGTTGCCCATTGCCTCTGTGAGGTGAGTGATTAAGATGTCTTCAGGGGCAGCATCATGTTTAATTACCTGCAGGTACATACGATGGTCTAGCCAGTTTCTGGGACCTCACTCTCTCTGTTAAAAGTCCTCTCCCACGAACCCACGTCCCACAAGCTGCCACAGCTCTGTTTTTATGCCTTTGATTACCCCAGTATGGCCCTGAACTCCCAGGCAGCCTCCTGCCTTAATCCCCTGTGCAGGCAGAAATGCCCACCTTCTGTCTTTCTGAGTACTTTGTGTCCATCCCTCCCAGCACCTCTTCCAGAACTTCCTCTCCAGCTCAGAGTGCCAGCCACTGAAAAGGTTTAATTCTGTGTAAAGTCAGAAGATAAACTGAATGGGGAGGGCAGTAAATGTTGTCACATCAGGGCAGTCACCTTCACACTGCTGTACCATAAACAAGACACTCACACTCTTTAGAGGCAGGGAAGGGAGCAAGAAAGACTGGCTCTCTCTCGAGAGGCAGGGCACCCTCTGTGCTCTGGCAGGCAGGCCTGAGCCTCAGTTTCTCCCTCTAAATGGGAGTGAATGCACGGTTCATTCAGGCTTGGTGAAGTTGGCCCTGTAATCCTCCACCTTCCCATCAGTGGGGATTTCTGAGGAATCTTGAGGTAGCTGGATGGAGGAGCCGGGGTCCCTCTTCACTGTCCCCTGCTGGAAAGGGCACCCTGGCAACAGGGACCTGTGCCTCCAGAGGCAGGGCAGAGGAGGACAAGTCTCTCCCTTCTGGTTCAGCCAAGGGTGGCTGAGTACTCACAGAGCACACATGGATTAGATGCTAGCACAAACTCCAGAGTACCGGGCATCCAGGCGTGAGAGTTCTAGGATGGACAGGATAATCCTTTGCCCAGGTCCTTGCCTTTGCATGACTCCGCGCTTTAGCCTTCAGCCCATGCTTGGCTGCAGACCCTTCATCTTAGGAAATATATTTTCTTTTTGTTTTGTTTTGTTTTGGCTTTTCGGAATATGTAGCATCGCCCCAAGGGAGATGCTGAGGGGGCAAAACATCAGATAAGATAGTGTGAGTGTGTGTGGCAGTATTGTGTGTCTAAATGTTTGTGTGTGCATGACATAGATTTATCTCAAGACATCCCTAGCCCGTTCCCCATTTAGAAGTTGTATGGTAACACACACAACTGTTAAATGAGTTCTAACAGGTCTTAATAGTAAAAGCCTGGAGCGAGCTATTCGGAGGCAAAAGAGCAGCCAGCCACTGGAGCTCTAACCTCTATGAAATCCTCAGACTGGAAAGAGAGCGTGCTCCTGTCTCCTGCCTATAGGCTGCTCTCTGCCCAGCCACCTCACTTCCTGTCTGTCTCTACAGACCTCCACTCCCCTATGGTTAGCTAGTGGCTAGCGCTGCCCTCTGATCCTTAGGCATTACCACAATCAACCACCCACACGTCCGCAGAAGGCAGGTCAAGAAATGCTTCTGCCTTGTGTTCTGGCTGCCTTTCTCAGGACTCGGACGCGCGTACACACACACACACACACACACACACACACACACAGCCCCCCTCCGGCTGTGGCCTGAGAGTATGTACAAGGACCAGTGGCACACACAGTCCTGACATGCCTGGGGTGGCAGTGGGAACATCTGGCTGGGAGAGTCGAGGTAAGGACAAGGGAGATGGAGGCTAAAACCCGAGGAGACCACAGGCAGGAACCCTGCCCCACCGATGGCTCCAGGCCCAGAAACTCTTCTCAGCTGGAGCTGCTCCTAGACCTGAGGGAAGCATTCCTCTGTGTGTGGGGACCGAGGAAGCAGGAGGCTCAGAATCCCAAGCAATCTGACAGGAAGAAAACGGAACCCTGGCTGGCCTTAAACTCCTAGAGATCTGCCTGCCTCTGCCTCCTAACGCTGAGATCAAAGCTGTTACACCATCATGGCAGGCTTATTTTTATTATTCTGAGACACGGTTTCACTCTGTAGCCCAAGTTTGCCTGAAATTCTATATAGCTCAGGCTGACCTCAAACTCACTTCCTGGGTGCTGGAATTATAGATATATACCATGTCTGGAGCCTTTCTTTATTTCCTCTTAGTTCTCCTCCTCCTCATTCTCCTTTCTTCTTCTACTTCTTGTTTGTTTGCTTTGAGACAAGGTTTCTCTGTATAACAGCCCTTGCTGTCTTGGAACTCACTATGTAGGCCAAGCTGGCCTTGAACTCACAGAGATCCGCCAGCCTCTGCCTTTTCAGCACTGGGCAGCAAGGGTTCTTAACTACAGAGCCAGCTCTCCCTGAACTCTAGATTCCCTCTGAGTCTACCTTTTAACAACTGGGGAAGCATGGATGTCCTCAAGGTCTGTCCTTGTCAAGCACATGGTAGAACGGCCTTCCCTTTTAAGGCTGAGTAGCATGCCGTGTGTTTCAAGTATCCTTCTGTGGAAGAGTGGGCAGCCTCTGCCTTCTGGCCATTGTGAATAGTGAGGCTGTGAATATGGACTCACAGATGGAGGCGCAGCATTTTGGTGATGGTGAATTCAGTTCAACACAGGTAAACTTGAGGTGTGGCTCAAGTGAATCAGTTGGCTTAAAATGATGTTTAATGCTGATGGTGGCCAGGTTAAAGTCACTGAGGACCAGTGGGCATCCCTGGCTCCAATCCTCTCTTCGTGTCCCAAGGTGCTTGGCTTCCTGGCTCCACACAGATGACTTGGACTAAGACCCACAAGAGGCCAGGTCCTGCTCACCAGCCCCTTAGGATCTGTCACTGCCACTAAGATGTGGGGAGGCATCTGATTGGCTATACAATCAGCAGGCCACTCCTACAGGTTGTGGTCAGCCTATGTATGCATGGCTCCCCTCCACGTCTGACCCGGCTCTGGTAGGGCCCCAGGCAGCCCGGAAGGGTGACAGTCAAGGTCTGAAGATGGCTTGTCTCCCTGCCCCTTAAACGGAAAGCTTGAGGAAAACAAAGGATGCAAACCCCAACGCCTCTAATAGGGCGCCTGGGGCTTGGCCCTGGGCCCTCGGCTGGTGTGAGGTGGGGTTGTCCTGCCACATCGCTCTGGACGGTAAGCAGCAAGGGTAACCCTTGCCACTCTCACAGGATCCTAACCTTGCCTGGGGTCTTTTGTTCTTGGGTGGAGGGAGAGGACTGCTCTGAGCTGTTTGTGGGGAGCCCTTTTTTTTTTTTTTTTGCTTTTCCCACCAGATCTGCTCCCACAGGGGTCCCACCAAATGAGGAGTGCCCCTAATTGCCCTGTGCTAATTGCTTGCCTGTGCAGCTGGGCCAAGCTCCCAGGAGGCAGAGCTGAGCTTGTTGTTGGAAGTTAACTGAATTCCCCAGCTTGGAAGAATTCAGCCTGGGGGACACACTTGCCTCATGGACTCAAAGTGGGCCTCAGTTCCTCAACAACTCTCCAGGCTTTTCCCAGCCCAGCCGAGGGTCCTGACCTACCAGAAATGGCTGACACACATGCTCTGGCATTGGGAAGGCTCAGGCTGTCCTTTTAAGAATGTTATTGATGTACATATAAACACTGCAACATCCACATTTTACATTTGCATTTTTATGTTTATAGAGTTGTGCAAACTAATGCCTGTGTCCATTCTCACATTATTTCTGTCACCTCACCAAGGTCCCTTCAGCCTGCTTATAGCCAACCCCTGCAGGCCACCACTGCACTGGTTTGCTTTCTCTATCTATAGACTGCCTTTCCTAAATAGTTCATGTAAGGAAAATAATAAGATGATGGTGATGGTGAATGCCTTTAATCGCAGCACTTGGGAGGCAGAGGCAGGTGGATCTCAGGGAGTTCAAGGCCAGCCTGATATACAGAGAGAGTTCCAGCACAACCAGGACTGCTACAGAGAAACCCTATCTAGAAAAACCAAAAACAAATAAAGAAATAAATGAAAATAAAGCATGTTCATTCTGCCACTTTACATGGTGGTCTCACTATGTGGCTGATCAGGTTGTCCCCTAACTGATAATCCTCCTGCCTCAGCCTCCAAAACAGTGGGAGCCTGGCTTTGGCTTTTTATATCTTCCCCCTTAGAATATTCTTAATCTTTAGCTTTTGTGTGTGTGTGTGTGTGTGAGCGCGTGCACACACGCACACTTGTAGGTATGTGTTCAAGGACAGAGAGGGCATTGGAACCCCTGGTGTTGGAGTTACAGGCAGTAGTGACCAATTAGAAATGCTGTTGACCACTGAGCCATCTCCAGCCTCCATTTTGGTGGTGTTCCTATTTTTGTTTTTTGAGAAAAGGGTCTCGTTATATAGTACAGGCAGCCCTTTAACTCACAATCTTCCTGCATTAGCCCTTCAAGTTCTGGGATTAGAGTGTCCAATTAGCCTGGTGGTGGTGGTGGTGGTGGTGGTGGTGGTGGTGGTGGTGGTGATCGCCTTAATCCCAGCCCTTGGGAGGCAGAGGCAGGCAGATCTCTGAGTTCAAGGCCAGCCTGGTCTACACAAAGAAACCCCGTTTTTTAAAAAAAAAAAGACAAACAATAAAAAGATCCCCCCCCCCAATAAACTGAAGAGAGTGTATTTTGTGTTTACTAGCATATATATTTAAAAAAATATTTTGATACAGGGTCTCATTATGTAGCTGTGGTTGTCCTGAAACTGTATAGAATGAAGGCAAAATAACCATAAACATAAAATAAAAAAATGCTTTTTAAAAACAAAACACATTAAGGCTTAAGGCTGGGTATGGTGGTACATGCCTTTATGCCAAACACCTGTGAGGCAGAGGCCACACACACACACACACACACACACACACACACACACACACACACACACACAAAAGTGCTTTAAGAATTCTTAGGGGTGGGGCTGGAGAGATGGCTCAGAGGTTAAGAGCACTGGTTACTTTTCCAAAGGTCCTGAGTTCAATTCCCAGCAACCACATGGTGGCTCACAGCCATCTGTAATCGGGTCTGGTGCCCTCTTCTGGTGTTGAAGCAGACATGGAAGCAGAGCATTGTAAACACAATAAATAAATCTTTAAAAAAAAAAAAGAATTCTTAGGGGCCTGGGTGGTGGCACTGGGGAGGCAGAGGCAGGTGGATCTCTGTGAGGTCAAGGCCAGCCTGGTCTGCAGAGTGAGTTCCAGGACAGCCAGAGCTACACAGAGGAACCCTGCCTTAGGGGAATAGAAGGAATTGTCTGCCTTGGAGAAAGGGATGAGTAGGTTTAGAGTATTTGTTGCTCTTACAGAGGATAGGGTTTTGATTCCCAGCACCCATGAGAGAGAGAGCCTCCCGAGTGCTGGGATTAAAGGCGTGCCCACCACCATCACCCGGCCTCACCTTCATTCCTGAATCAGCCTTCTCCATCATCCACTTCCCTTGAAGCCTAGCAAGTTTAAGGGTTTTCTTCCTCATACTTGGGCAGTCTCTCTCTCACTTTGTGTCCTTTTTACAAATGTATTTTAAAGTATGTGTGTGACCCTGAGAGCAGGTGCATCTGAAGCCAGAGGTGTAGGAATCCCCTGAGGCTGGAGCTAAAGTAGGGTGTAAGCCACCTAATGTGGGTACTGGGAACTCAGTGATAACAGATTGGTGTACTCGTAACTGCTGATTAATTTTTTTCTTTTCTTTTTTTTTTTTTTTTTTTTGAGGCAGTGTCTCTCTGTGTAGCTCCAGCTCTCCTGGAAATTGCTCTGTAGACCAGGCTGGCCTCGAACTCACAGAGCTCCTCCTGTCTCTGCTTCCGAGTGCTGGGACCAAAGTCGCTCATCACTACTGCCCAGGTTTTCTTCTCTTTTTGAGACAAGATCTCATGTAGCTCAAGCTGGCCTCCAATTCACTACTTAGCTGAGGATGACCTTGAGCTCCTGATCTTCCTGTGTCTATTTCCAAGTGCTGGAGTACAGCACTGAGCCTGGCCTTTAGTGCTGTGTGTTTTTTCAGCATCTACTTTTATTTTCAGCTATGTGTATGTGTGTAGGAACCCAAGTCCTTTCAAGATTAGCATGCTCTCTTAACTGATGAGCCATCGCTTCAGGCCTCCGTGGTTTTTATTACTTCTAAAGATTTATTTATTTTATTTTATATGTCTGGGTCTTTTGCCTTCATGTATGTATTGTGCATGCTGATGCCCACAGAGGCCAGAACTGAGTTACAGATAGTTGTAAGCTGTCAACAGCCCCTCTCCCCTTGTTTTTTTTGAGACAGGGTCTCGCTATACAGTTCTGGAACTCTCTATAGACCAGGCCAGCCTAGAACTCACAGAGATCCACTAGTTTCTGTCTCAACTGGGCTAGAATTAAAGGTCTGTCATCACGTCTGGCATAAATGATGTTCCTCAATTCCCAAGCCACACGGCAGTCAGTCCAGGGGAGCAGAAGGTTGTCTCCACTGCGCCCAGCCCAAGGATGCAGCAGCTTCGCACCTAGCTGGCATGCCCACTCCATGCAGCAGCATCCTGGATCTCATTACCCCTAGTGAAAGTCCTACTTGAAGGTCGAGGCCACAGGGCCCACATACACGGCCATGGCCACAGACCACCCGGCCCTGCTTCCTCTCATTGGCTTTTCTGTCACATCTCAAGCGTACCAACTTCGTAGTTCACACCGTTTTTGGTAGCTGCTCCCACAACCCTGGATTCACTTTTCACATCTCTTGCAGCCCATCCTGAGCTTTACTGCATTCCATTCCTGCCTTACCTAAAGCGGCTGCCCTGCACGTCTCCTCCATCACCCGGGGATGCTGATCAATGAAATCCAGGCTGCCGTGCATGCTGAAAGGAAGCCCAAAGCTGCCATGAGGAGAAGCCACACAGAGGAGAGCCGAAGGCCCTGCTTAGAACGAGATCCCCAGCAGATTATGGAGAGGCGGCCAGCTGAGCCCCCAGTTCCTACGGAGTCATTCAAACAGGTGAAGCCTTGTGGGTGGGACATTCTCCTATTCAGCCTCCAGATCGCTGCAGCTGTGTAAGTGATCTCAGCTGATACCTTGGCAAGCAGAACCAGCCAGGCCACTGAAGAACACTCCTGTCTCAAGCCACCCTGCAGAGCCTGAGTACCTGCTACACCTGTGGAGTCTGGGTGCCTCTCAGGAGGCACCGGTTTACCAAGCAGACCTCTCGCCCTCAACCTCCTTTCCCTTCTGGTCCTGTACTTTCTTTGGTTGTTTGTTTTGTTTTTCTTTGCCGAAAATTGAACCTGGGACCTCTAGCAGAGCAGCCAAAGCTCTTAACCGCTGAGCCAGCTCTCATTTGTGTATTTATTTTTGAGACAAGGTCTCACTATGTATCTCTGGCTGCCTAGAACTCTCTATGTAGCCCAAGCCTGCCCTTGCCTTCCCAGTGCTGGGGTTAAAGGCCTGAAATTGTTGACAGATGCCCCCCCCTTTTTTTTCCGGTTGGGGATTCCCTGCCAGACTGTTTTTTCCTGATCTGGTCTCTCTGGAAGACAGCTTCCCAGAGAACCTTGATGTCTTATCTCTGTGCTCTATTGGTGTGTCCCTGGGGTTCCCTGCCTCGAAGCAGACACAGGGGTGCGGGTAGCAGGGTCACAACCGACACCTGCCTCTGAGGTGCCAGGTGGGTCCCGTGAAGCCTTCTCTCGAGGCTGTTCTGGCTTCAGTGTCTGTGTATTCCTGTGTTCAGCCCTCGGCCCTGCAGGCAGGCGCCCAGCTTCACGAATGTGCACCTGGGGAAGACCAGGCCAGGGCCCGAGGGGACCAGGGAAGCTCCCTGGAGGTGTAGTTATGCTTGGTGAGCAAGCTAGGCTGGGAGGACAGCATTCCAGGTGCAGAGCACGGTTAGCTGTGACCGGAAGAGAGGGGTGGAATTGTGCTGAGCGCTGGACTTGTGCCACCTTCGCCTGCAGGCAGAGGGCACTGTGCAGACACAGGCCGGTGTGTTTCTTGGCCGGTAAAGGGAAACGCCTTGTCGGCGTGTCGACACAGCCCTCGCCAGCACCTTGAAGCACTGTAAACTTAAAGTGTTGCACAACCCTAAGCCTGGGAGCCTATGAAACTCCCAAGGAGAGGTGGGGATTGGCAGGACTAGCCTCGCTACCTACGAGAGGAGCGGTTCGTGGAGAACAGGAAGGCCAGCGCCTTGCAGGATGCTGAGGGGCCCCTGAGTGACCGCAGGGTAGGGTGGCCAGGACGGGGGCTGATTCGAGTGCAGGAGGCAAACTTGCGTAGGAAGGGGCCTGCGGGGAGTACATAGCTGGAGGAATGAGTAGCGCTGTCAGCACTGGGTCCCGAACCTGCCGACCCAGCGGATTCCTGAGGCTCGGTGGCCGGGGACCTGGCACCCTCGCTGGCGCCGCGCCCCGGAGGCTCCGGGATCCCTTCCTCTACCGCTAGAGGGCAGTGCTGGCCGCTGCTCCGCTGCGCAGGCAGGAATACCGAGGCCACGCCCCTCCCTCTCCTCTCAGACGGAGGTGCAGGACAATGCTGCCCTCTTAGAGCTCTCCGTGGCCCCCGGGGTGGGATAAGCCGGCTGGACGCCCTCCCTGCCCTGGGCCCTTCTAGAGTGTCTTCTTGCATCACTCGAGACAGTGAAGATGCAAGCTAGGGTGTGGGCCGCTTGGGTTGTGGGCGACTGCAGAGCAATGCTGCTCTCGACGGTAGGCTGACACGCAGGGGCCTCTGAGTCACTAGGATTTGTCTGAGTTGTGTGACCTGGGCTAGTCCTGCCCCGACCCGGCCTCAGTTTATTCTCCTCCCTTGCTTTACTGCCTTTTACCGCTCCTCCTCGAGTTGACAGCTTGGAATGTAAATAATGCAGGTAGCGAGCGCAGAAGACGCGGAGCTATTCGTGCAGAGCCCCATCTGACCCTCTGACCCTGAGGTTCAGAGAGGTGGGACTGAGTCCTCAGAGCAGTTGAGCTCTTAAGCCAGCAAGGGGGGAGGTGAGCCGGCTTTCTCCCCCTAGCCTTTCTCATCTACCAACTTCCAGCCCCCCAGGGCGTCAGAGCTTGTCTCCACCTAGGGCAGATCTGGGCCCTGGTCAGGATCTGGCGGGGCCACTGACCCTTTTCCCAGAAGCCTAGCTGTGCGCTGTCTGCATTCTGACACAGCAGGATGGTTACTTCCTGCTTCCAGCCCTGGGCTCACACAACCCACTCCTTACCTGTTCCCTCTCCACCTCAGGGTCAGCCCCCACCCTCTTGATTAACTGTGACTCCACTTAGTCATCTTCATTTATGGAGCAACTTCTACCTTCTTGGCAGGACAGGCAGGCCCCACCCTCGGAATCACCAAAGGAATCACCACCTCCTAGGCTGGGTGATTAAGGCTGGGTTGGGGTGGCGGGAGGTGTACTCCTTTTTCCAGGCCACATCGGAAATGAAGACGTGCTCACACCGAGGGACAGCGTACCTGGCAGAGGGAACAGCACCTGCGAAGGGCCTGAATCAGGCTAAGGTTCTATGGTGTCGGGAGCGGTCTTTGCGGGGCTGCAATCCGAGCCAGTCTAGCGGCCCCAAGTCCGTACCTGAGTGGGGGAGTGTGGATGAGGGAAAGGCTGGCTATAGACCATAAAGAAGAGACAGAATAAAGGCCAGGAGGGCAGATCAATACTGAAATGCCACTGAGTTTATTTTTCACCACTCTTATATACCTTATCCAAAAAGGGGAACACAGTATCATGCATAGGGAACAAACTTTTCTTCCTCACTTATTCTAAGGGTTCAGTACCCACACCTCAGCTCCAACTTCTTGTTCCCTAGCCTTGAGGTCAGGAGCAGCCACACCTCAGATTCAGGTCTGTTGTTTAGACTAAGATGGCCGAATCATCCTTCTGTAGCCACACCTTTGACCTTTAGGCCTTGTGACTTGCTGACGGCTTTGAACTCTCTGTCATTGTGCCAAGATGGAGTGCAGCCATCTTTATGGGCACCCACAAATTCCCCCTTCTTAACATAAATAATGCCTGTGCTTCTGCTCAGGACAGATGGCTGTGTCTGTCTTAGGTCGTCTTCTTCAGCCTTCCAGCTTTACCCGTCATGGGAAGCACACATTCTGTCATGTGTGTCCTGGCTTAGGTTGCTTGTAGGTAAAAACTCACCTGCCTCTGACTACCAGCCTCTGTACTAAAGAACATTAGGGGATAGTGCATGGCTCCATGCCAACACACCTGAGCCAACTTTTCATGGAGAGTTCACAAGCACGCTTGATAATGCATATGCTTTTGTGGTATCTCCTACAAAAGGAGAGCAGGAGTCAAGATGAAAACGGCCTTTTAAATCTTGAGTGGCTTCTGCTCTATCAAAATCGAAATCTGCCTATTCAATTGCATTGTATCTAATGATTCATAAGCATCATGTCTAAATCTTAACAGACTTTTCCATCCATAACATATCTAATATAGCACAGGTTGTAAACATTAATGATTCCAGTATGCTTATTAACAATTGACCAAAACGGGAAGAGTACCAATAACAGCTTCGGGGCAAGGAGTTCTGGCCACAGCTTCTTGCTTGCTCAAGGTGCCTCGGGGGTCCATGCAGGGCCCTACAGTGGGGTGGAGGTTTTAGTTTGAAAAGTGGGGTGGGGATGGCTTGGAGAAAAAGAGGGGTCACATCTGACTTTGGTTGTAGCAGGTGTATTAGGGGGTCTTTAGAGGGGCAGGACAAATAGAATGTGTGTAGGCTATGTTGCATGTAATTGTATATTACATACATAATTTTATAAAAGGGGGCTCACTAGATTAATTTAGGATTAAAGGCTGAGGAGTCTGAGCATGCTCAGTCATGTGAGACATCCCCACAGTACAGGAAGAAGGCCTGGATGTCTCCTAGGAGTCCTTTCGTGGACACTGAACTGTGAAAAGACTGGTGATGCTGTCATAGCAGCACTCAGGCTGAGGCAGGAGGATCGGATCATGCGCTTAAGGCAGGCGAGGCTACAATGTGAGACTCTCAAAGCCCAAGCTTACTGCAGAGACAACGGCAACATGCTGGCTGCCTCCCTCTCTCCCTTCTCCCTGTCACCCCCAGGCAGGGTCTCCCTATGTAGCCCTAGCTGGCCTAGACCTCCTTAGGGAGATCAGGGTGGCTTTGAACTCAGAGATAGATCTGCCTGGCTCTGCCTCCCGAGTGCTGGGATTAAAGACACAGGCCACCACATCCAGCAGCTCCTACTCTCACTCCACCTAAGCCCCTAGCCTATTCCGTGCTGCTACATACATCCAGTTACTGGCCCACAAGTCAGTTGGCACTGGGAATGCCCTCACAGACACCCTAGGAGTTTGCCTGACAAGTCTCCTAGGAGGCTCTCAACTCATCAACTGACAGTCAAGGTCAGCCCACAGCATCTTCAGGCTCCTGGAGGCTGAGGGCTGCCCCAGGAAGGATGCCATCAGGGCATTCGGCATAGATATCATTGGCTTTGGCTAGCTGTGGGTGTTACAAGAAGGCTCTTTGTCCTCTAGGAGGTCTCCATGTCTACACACCAAGGGTCCAAGGGCATCATTTGTGGAGAAAACCAATGAATTTTCTCAGAAGTTTTGTGATAACTTCTCTCCCCTGGCCAGGGATTGGAAGATCCTGGCCCACCTGTAACATGAATAATAAATGACCCAGAGACTGGTATTGGGGTTCAAACTTCAAGCTGAAGATCAGAAAAGCAAAGCAGCTCTTACCTCTACCTCAGGCTGAGTGGGCTGATCCTGTCTCCACGAGCTCTCACCGAGCCTCTGTAACTTTGGCTGGAGATCCACTTGCCTCTATCTCCAGTATGGCTGGGGAATGGACGCCTCCTACGGAACTCTGAGACCCTGCTTCTATCTTTTATACCCTTTAGAGTTGGGATCTGCTACTCTTTTAGACTGATTCAACCTTGTGTAGATCTGTGTGTCCTTGGACTCACAGAGCTCCGTCTACCTCTTAATCCTGAGTCCTAGGGTCAAAGGTGTGTACCACTATCTCCTAGCATCTGGCTGATGGCATTAAAAGTGTGTGCCTGGCTTCTAAGTTTGTGGCTGACTTTGCTTTCTGAATCCTCAGGCAGACTTTAATAAATCATAAAAATACATCACTACACCCGCCCTCTCCACCTATCTTGTGTCTTGTGATGGGGGCTTTTGTTTTGTTTTTTGAGACAGGGTTTCTTTGTGTAGCTCTGGCTGTCCTGGAACTCACTCTGTAGACCAGCCTGGCCTCAAACTCATAGAGATCCCCCTGCCTCTGCCTCCCGAGTGCTGGGATTCAAGGTCTGTGCCCCATACTCGGCAGGGTGGGGACTTACGATGGGAGGGACCACAGCTTTTACAGTGCAGCCCCCAGCAGGGTTATTCAGAAAGTACATAGCTAAAGCCTTCCCTTCCTGGGAGGGAATAGAGGTAACAAGGTGACAGCCATTCCTGGGCAGACGCCAACGAGCAGCTACTCACTCCAAATGACATCAAAGTAATGATGCCACCAAAGTCCAACCTGATGACCCAATGAGTTTATTGGGGTTAAATTACAGGAGCACAAGGGACTCAAAGGCAGCTGCATCACCAAGGCCTGCGCCGGCATGTACCATGACTCATAGGAGCTGCAAACTTCAACCTCTCTGTACAACTTGCGGGCAGCTCCCATCCTCAGCAATTCTTACTGCTTATGTAACGTAGGGGGATGGTGGCCTTGTGAATCTGGTACATTTTAGGGACTTCCTAAGGTTTCTGAGTTTGCAACTTGAGTCTTAAGGATCTTCTTCCAGGAGGACATTGCTGACCTTCCTGCCAGCCTCAGTCCCTATGGTGACCTGCCTATCCCCACCCAGCACAGAGATAAGGGCAGTGGCACAGCATTTTGTCAACAGGCCCTGTCCCTTTAAACAGTGACTGCTGACTGTGCCTATCAAAGGGCTTAGATTGCTTCAGGCATGCGCCCAGAAGCCACACAGCTGGCTCAAAAGGAACTGTATTCAGCCCTTGAGGGACACCCACATTGAACACTTTTTTGATCACAATGAAAAGCTGAACCTCTTTCAAATACTTAGTGGAATGGGTTCGTGTTTTCTCTTTTGAGAACCGGGTATGCAGCTGGTTTAAGTCTATTGATCGGGTGGCTTCTTGTTGGTGTTTAATTTTTATAGTCCCTGGTATTAATCCACTATTGGAACCCTTGGGCATACAGTAGGCTGTGATGACACCCACCCCTTCCCCAGGGGCGGGGACCATATATATGCTACGAAAGCATTCTGCTATTGAGTGATGCCCCAGCTCTACCCACGCAGGCTGAGTCTTTAGGCTTGTTTTTCTTTTAACCCCTTTTTTTCCTGTAGAAATACAAACAAGGAGCCCTGGCCTGGAGCAATGGCTGATCTTGCAGAGGATCTGGGTTCAATTCCCCCTCACTTACATCGTAGGAAACAAACATCTGTAACCCCAGCTTCAAGGGGGCTGGGCACCCTCTTCTGGTCTCCATGGGCACCAGCACGCATGTGGTGCAATACATACATTCAGGTAAACACTCATACTCATGAAAAGGTAAGTAAATATTAAAATAAGACAGCAATCATAGCAACTTAGTTTCTGGGGTAGTCTTTGTGGCTGGCAGGGTTGTGCCCAAGGGTCCCAGTGGACCCTCACTGTCCTTTAGGACAAGGTTCTATGTCTCCACTGGGCAGGAGATGCAGTGTAGGTTCCTTTCTTGCTTGTGGCTGACATGGAATGAGTAACTTGTTAAGAACACAGGGCACTGTCACCATTATGCCCCGAGAGCAGGGTTGTCACAGCCAATCCCCTTATGAGTGAAGAGTGTGTCTCCTACTATTCTAAGTGAAAAGATAATTCACCAGCATCAGACATGGCTGGATCCAGGAATCCTACAAAGACACAAAAGAGAGAAGCCATGGGGCTTGGCTAACACTAAGGCAGAAATGCACGTTAAACAGAAAACAAAAATCCATCTCCCAGGAACTTGGCTGATGCCTATTATCCTGTCTAACTATGTAATAGCAGTTATGAATTTGAATATGAAGTTCAGGCTCGAGTGTGTTTTGAAGATTATTTTTAATTATGTGTCTGTGTGAGTGTATGCACACCTGAGTGCAGGTGTCTGCAGAAACCAGCAGAGGGCATCAGATCCCCTAGAACTAGAGTGATTGGGAGCCATCCAGCATGGGTTCTCAGCAAGAGCATCGAGTGCTCTTAACTGATGAGCATATCAATCCCAGGACTCAATCCTTTTAGGAAACATTAAAGAGCCACTGCACTAAGCACCACACATGTAACAGCATGAGAACCAGCATTTAACCGGGATAGGATGCCTACAGAAGGGGTGGTCCGATGAGAGGCTCTCTAATCAGTCTCTAGC
Organism: Phodopus roborovskii; assembly: GCF_943737965.1. NCBI lineage: Eukaryota > Metazoa > Chordata > Mammalia > Rodentia > Cricetidae > Phodopus > Phodopus roborovskii. Next base: position 10,878,303 of record NW_026126516.1, on the reverse strand, counting down.
ACTAAAAAAAAATAAGGCCTTTCTAGGTACTGCCAGGACCTTCAAAGGAGCTCCTCCCCTTTAGCTTGCCTGATGATGTCTGCAAGGCTTCCCCCTTGGCCCATCTGTAGCCCCTATCTGGCTGGTAAGGCTGGCCTCACTCAACTCAGTTTTGGCCTGGCCACCAGGCAAAACAAGAGGTTGCCCATTTATGGACTCCTGGCGCAGCCGCACATCTCTGTTGGCAAGTGTGTGAGCTGCCTATTCATGCTGGACCATTGTTCCGAGTTAGGTCAGCTGGCTTACAGCAGCCTTTAGTACAGCTGTGGCTTGCCATTCCTTTGCTGTGTGTGTTAGACTCTTCTCTTCTAGTAAGTTCCCATGTCTGCCTGCTTTTGTCCTGTCTTTGGTCTCACTGACAACTCAAACTGAGCCTTGAAAGATCAGTGGCGTGGGCCAAGAGGAGGGTGGGAGGGTTGGAGTCTTTCTGCTCCAAGGAAGGCCCCGGGAGGGCAGAGGCTTATCCTTAAAGACCAAGTAAGTTTTGGTTCAGCCAGGCGGCAGAGAAACCGCCTGGCTGAGGCAGGGACAAGCGTAGGAGGTGTCCACCAACTCAGGCTCCTGCTCCCTCCATGCTGCCCAATGGGATGCTTTCTTCTTAATCTCATATTGCACCTGACTCATATTGCAGGGATGTGGCTAGCATTCAGACGTGTGCAGTCACCTAGCGCATGTCCTAGGCTGGTGAGTGGCTGGTTAGGAAGGGCCCAGCAAGTCTGGCACCAGCCTCTCCAGGGCTGCAATCGCCTGTATCCTCTGTACATCTCAGAGCCTGCACTGTGCTTCAGTAGGCCAGCCCTGCCTATATCAGCTCCTTGCTGGAGCTCAGGCCAGGGAACACCCCAGGTAATCCGTGGATGGACTCCCCCAGCCCCACCCCTTCTCACTGAAGACGAAAACCATCCCCGGCATTATACAAACCAAGTGCGGTGAGTGTGTCTGTAATCCCGGAGCCTTGGAGGTGAAGGCAGGACGCACGCACGTGAGTCCCAGATCATCCTACTCAGTACATAATGAGTATAATGCGTATGAGGCCAGCCTAGGAAATATACAACCACGTCTCAGGAGAAAGAGAGTGCAGATAGCCTTTCACAGGGAAGGGTTGCAGTCCTGTAAACAACCTGACAAAACGCAGTGGGGCGCGTGTGTGCGTCCGCGCACACACACACGCGCACACATACACACGCGTGCGTACACACACGCGTGCGCGCACCCGCGCACACACACACAGCTGTGAGGGCTGGAGAGATGGCTCAGTGGTTAAGAGCACTGTCTGCTCTTCCAGAGGACCCAGCTTTGATGGTTTGATTCCCAGCGTCTACACAGTGGCTCACAACCTTCTGTAACTCCAGTCCCAGAGGATCTGACACCCTCTTCTGGGCTTCTTCAGGCACTACACATGGGTACATAGACTCACATAGGCACGCACCCACAGGCAGGTAAAAGGACAAAAAGGCTTGCAAGGGGACGAGGCAGCAGGAGAAGGGGGGAGGTCACGGGGTGAATATGATTGACACACGTCATGTACATGTGTGAAAATGTCACCCAAACATTAACAAAGAAATTTCTGGAGTAGCTGTGGCGTCACTTGCACTTGTGCCCTCCCTGGCGTCCATGCTTGACGTTCTGCCCCCACGAAAGGGGCGTCCGCGTCCCTAGCTGAGGCCCCTTCCCTCCAGGCAGGCACCGCCCCTGCTAGTCTTATCAAGACATTATTCTAAAAGGTTTCCACACCCGGGCCGCCGCACAGTAGCTTTATAGTTGCCCTTTGAGGCTGCCTGGGACCGACCGCCGTGAAGGGGCTTTCGCAGGAGGGATGGACAGACCGACGTGTGAGGGCAGAGAATGACTCTCCCCACTGGGCGCGTGAGTGCACTGCACGCGGCTCGCACACCACACAGCATCACTGGATGTGCCCGTGTGCACACCCACCCACACTCCTGGGCACATTCACCAGCGGCACAAGTCTGTTGTCTGCACCGTATTTCGCCATCCAGTTCTGTCCCTTCCTCTACCCCCTCAGAAGCTTCTCCCGTCCTCTGCTCACTGGGTCCTGAACCTTGTCCAAATGCTGTTCTCACTGCACCCAACCTTGGTGAAGGGCACCGTGACCTGAGTGGCGATGTTCCTGTCCCAGCTGCCTGGCAACCCTGCTGACGGCACCCTGCTCCCGAGGCCACTTGAGCTTTAGGGCCCACGTGCCTTTCCCCTTTGCTGGAAGTACTAAGTTCTTGCTCTGGACTTCATCTCTGTGCCGTCCTAGCTTTGTGTGGGCATGCGCGCGCATGTGCACATGTGCGCATACATGCCACAGCTTGAGTGGGGTCAGCGGACAACCCAAGGGAATGAGTTCTCTTCCTCCACCACGCCCTGGGGTCCCAGGGATTGAACTCACATCAGACTTGGCAGCAAGGATGTGTCCTGGCTGAGGTTTCCCTGGCTCTTGAGCACATTCTTTGTACCCATGACCCCAGCTGTCCATCATCAGGCAGGCCTTCTCCCCAGCCTCCTGTCGCTATGGACCTGCCGTTTCCGGCTCCTATCCTGGTTCCTCTCCAGCTTCCAGGTACTCAGCCTGAAGCTTCGGGCCTCTCCCCTCACACACCCAGACAAGTGGGAGCCATGCAGTATGTGCTCCCTCAGCTCATCCCCCAGTGGCTACACGGGCTAGTCCTGCAGTTTATCCTCAGCAGCCCTAGAGACCCCAGAGAAGAGGCCGCCTGGCTCTGTGCTGCGAGCCCTCCCTGCGGCTTAGTTCCCTGAGTCCTGAGTCCCAGCGCTTGCCTGCACTGGTGCTCTGATCTGCGGTCCCTTCTCTACTCCCCCACTCTGCCCTTTCTGAGCAGCCCACCTGCCCATGTGTACACAGCAGCTTTTACCCTGGCAGGGGACAAGTCCTCCACGAGGGCCTCCCCCATCTCTCCGGGAACCTGTCCCCTGTCCTAGCTGCCCTTCACTTCCCATTCCCATTAGACCTTCTAAAGAGGAAGTTACCCCTTCACGGCTGTGCACGTCATCACCTGGGTAGGCTTGAAGGGCAGCGATGACATGATGGGGTGGGGTTATGGTTGGCTGTGGTGGGTGTGGGCAAGGACGTTCACAGCACTGGCATCCTGCATGCCAGGGCACGGGCTACACTTTACCCAGCAAGCAGTGGGCAGGCCGGGAGGATGGGAGGTGTCAGTTGTCACACACAGCCTGCAGACAGTGTCCAGCCACAGAGCACTGAGGATGGGCTTACTCTGAAGGTGCAGGGACACACTCCTCCCAGCTCTGGGCTAGGGAGCGAGGAGCCAGGTAGGAGGGTAAAGGACAGCAGGAAGGGGACTGAGCGGTGGGACTTTTATCAAGTGGCCTCTCCAGAAAAAGCATCAACCACTGCCGAGGGCCAAGGCCTCCTGACCTTACCGCCTCTCAACATGGTTACCCTGGGGACTTGGTTTCCAACACATGAGCCCCAAGGGACATGTTCCAACCCTGTTCAAACCATGGCGGTGACCTTGGGGAAAAGGCAAGCTGCTGAGGGCAGGGCTGTTCAGGGCCATGATGGAGACAGGTACAGTCATCTGCTTCCAAAGAGCCACAGGGCAGGGCAGCTGCCAGCTGTCAGATCTATTGGCCTCTTGTCCCTCTCCTCCCCGGGGTCTTACTCCATGGCTCAGAATGGCCTTGAACTCATGGCAGTCCATCTACCCCAGCCGACTGAATGCCTCCAGGCTGTCCTGCCTGCCGTTCACTGGCTCTCAGGCAGCCAGTGTTATTTTTGTGTTGTGCCCCAGCTAACGAGCAAAATAACTTCCTCCACCTCCCGCTGTACCAGTGTGCAGTGCACATCCTCGCTGCTGTCTCAGCAGGGAGACCCACGGCACGGCTGTGCTCCGCTGGCCGCTGGGCTGTACCTCCCACTCTCTAGTTCCTCCTTCACCAGGGCACCTGGACCTTTTGGCGAAGGCCCTGTGCAGTAGTGCTCCCCAGCGGGACCAGGCCGGACTGAGGGTCCTCCTCCCGGAGCCCCCGCCGGCAGAGGAAGTCAGAGGACAACAGCCCAGTGCCTTTGTGCCCTTTCACCGTCTTTATACAACTGTTGTGGAAAGAGCGATGTCTCACCTTAAGCCCTGTTAAAGCAGAATTGGGTAAGGGACCACGTGACAGCTGCCGGAGAGTGGAAGGGCAGCTGGGAGCTCCCAAAGGCCATTCACTCTGCCACACTCCCATCACATTTAGACAGAAGAAAAATCCGAAGAAAACAGAGAAGACTGTTGGAAGCTGACACCTGGGAAAGGCAGGGTTTGGTCCTCGAGCCTAGTGTTCTCGGGCCATGATTGGCAGTTGCCATGGATCTCCTAGGAGTTGGTTTAGTCCTGAAGGTGACACGGTCTGGAGGTGGTGTGTGTGTGGGGGTCTCGTTTGACAGACTAGTGTCCCATGTGTTGTAGTCTGGGTTACAAAAATGCCTATACTCCAGGCTGTCTGTGGTCTCTCTGAACTTCAGAGCCTGTCTGCTTATGGGGGTT